>NC_142391.1:11238206-11970706 GCF_059441095.1 Idiotropiscis lumnitzeri | reverse complement strand
AGCTTTTATTATTACTACTGCCAAATTAACATGCATTAACTGCTTTCGTGCTTCTGTCAGGGAGGCTTGAGCTCTGGAGTCTATCGAAGGTGTCTTGGAAAATTCCGGGACTGGTGTCAAGATATTTCAAACCCAAACTGGGTTTTTTCTCCTACATTACAAGTACATAATTATGGCCTCAGCTCTTTTTCCGATATGCTTTTATCTACTGTACATACATACCCTCACTATCAGGTTGTTAAGCAATGAACCATGAATGGTGAACAACCAATAAGACCAGGCTTGCCACGGGGAGTCACCAGCAGCGATGAGGCATCTCAAGTGCAACTCAGAGACTAAACGCCGAAGACTCAGATGTCACTAAGGCCAAAAAAAAGCAAGACAGTTAAAGTGATAAGTCAAATTCTTTAACATGAGGAGCACTGAGTTGTTGCTAGCAGTCGCCCAGCAAGAGATCCTGCTTGGTTCCGTGCATGAAAAGTGGTGAATTATGACAGGACAGCTTGTGGCAGCATCACCATGGTAGCATTTCTGCTCACAATGCCTTGAGCAACCAACAGTTCTTGCACGAGAAGAACATCACTGTGCTGGAGCCACCTCCCACACCTGACATGGCTCTGTGTAATTGTTTCTCATCAAGACGACCTGTTTTGAAGATGTGGACAACATCAACATTGGCTGTGATCCAGGTGTGCATGAAGGCTGGCGAAGGGAAATTACTTTGAAGAGGAAAACTTGATGTTGGATTTGAAATCTGTCTTTTGGGACTCCAGTCATTCAGAATGGCTCCTCTAAACTCCTAAAAGTAAAAATGAAGCACATCCACAATCACCCAATGGCAGTATTCAAGCATGGCCAAACACTCGCCTACAACCAATTTACTATTTCTGCAAAGCCTAAACTTTTATTTGGGGCTAGGCCATCTACTGGCATTACAGTGACTCGTATACAAGTGTGCTGCAACGCACACAAGAAAGAAAGTTTTCAAACATTTTACTACGATTTCATACCAAAAGTAAGGCACTTTAAGAGGGACGAGATTGTCTCTTTAGCTTTTTTTTTTTTTTTTTCCATAACATATCTACCGCACAGTTGTGAGGTTTGAATCTTGGCTCCAGTCTTAATGCGTTCTTCGTATTTCGGCTTCCTCCCACGTTACAAAAATATGCGTGAGATTCATTGTATACCATCCATAGGTGTGAGAGTGCCCTGCAATTGGCTGCCGACTAACTCAGGCGTGACCCTAATGAGGATCGGCACAATGGAAAATGTGTGGATTTATTTATTTTATTTTTTTTTTTCATTTTAAGACAGTAGTCCAGCATAGCCGCACGAGCATGTTATCATGGCGCTTACCATGTTTGTAAAGTGACGAGACTTTTTAGCCACTCACGTTGCTGTCAGAAATTGCAGTCACACTCGGCATAATATACAGTCAACCACTGGAACAGGATTTGTTCCTTGGGGTTGATCGACATTCAGTTTGATTTTCAAATATATTTTTCCCATTAGAAGTGCACTGTGGTGGAAATACAAGTTACGTTCAACGTAATGTTGGTAATAATTTATGTTGTTAATTGTCAAATTAGTCCAAAAAGTTAATGAGTAGCATTTTCAGGGTTAAGTGTCATTAAGTTCCTATTGTTGTCCTAATAGCTTGCAGTCGGTCATGCATACAAAGACAATGCAAAGAAAACACAAACACACTTTCAAATTTGATGGGAAACCACTTTGTCACATCTCTCTCTGCGTGTTTGTGTAATTTTTTTTTTTCCTCCGTTAAAACTAGATTTTATTTTTGGGGTTGTGGGTTAATTTCCTTGTTTGATCACCAGCAATCCTTTGTCACAACTAAAACTTTTTGTGTGATTTCTTACTTAAATCTTTTGAGAACTTTTTTTATTCCATAATTCAACTCTAAATAAGGTTGGAATAATATATTTTCAACAACCCTATGATAACTTGGAAAGGCATTTGTGGTACAGTAGCTTGACATTGTCCCTTGAGCTAAAACTATACAAATATAAATTTGCATCGTCACACGCATCCCTGCAACTTCTTGTGTTCTTATCGTACTCTGCAAATTTTAGCATGCCGTGTTAGGCGACATTTTCAATTAATGTGAGCCTCATTTTCTTGTGGTTTTTTAAGGTTTAATAGATTAACACAAACTATATCCTCCTCGTTTTATTTCATGTGTAGGCTACTGTCAGTTTGCTTAAATCCACCATATAATGTCCTACTTTTTTTTTTTTTTTTTTACAATATTTTTTTCTTGTCAAAAATAAAACTTATGTTACTAAGCACATTGACAGTTACCACAGAAATGTGGTACAAGTTAAAAAAAAAACTGTTAAAAAGTGATAAGTGAAGTTCTGTACTCTTTTGTTTACTACTTTGTCTGTTACTGCCGTATTTGTATGTTTTTTACTCATTTCTTTTTTTAATGTATTGAGATCATACTATTCTAGCTGAGAAGTAATAATATTTCAGACTGTGCACTTTAGTGACCGGAATCTTGCCATGTGCTAGATGTTTTTTTTTTTTTTTTTAAGTACGTGAAAATGAATGATGAACTGTGCCTTTTGAATATGTGAGAGCTTGAAATCTTTGACTTGGTGTCCATCATGTCTTCACTCCCAAAGGAGTGACGACAGGAAGCCTTACAGTACATGGATGAGTCTTAATGCTAAGCTGTCATATTGTACAGTATTTACTTAATTTTGGCAACGCTTGTAGTCATCTGTATGAAGACAGAGACGTATACAAATCTGTCCCGTTTCTAACAGAAACAAATTACAAGTTTCTTTTTGTGAAGTGTGCCTCTTCTGCAAAAGTCACCTTGACGAATGGTCATAAAACCTCCTTTGAAAAATCATTCATTCTTTGTAAAAATCCTATCACCTGTGAATTATTTAAATTGAAAATGTTACCTTATTGTATGCGGTGTATCACCCGAGTGCTGTTAAATAGAAGACAATATAGCACTTGGGATTTATGTGTTTACCATCAACAGACAAAATATCTTAAGAATTACAAAGTATTTAATGTAATTTAAAACATCCGTCACATAATGCTGAATATGCCGAACAGTAGCTGCATTATAACAGTGGAAAGTCCTTATTAAGCATTACCCCATCATTAGTATTAGCAGTGCACAGCAATTGCTTCATTTGTGGGGCCGTTGTGTATGGAGCAAATAAGTACAATACAATTAGACATGTTATGGCACATTATGATCAGTACCGTGGATAATTACACCGTGGAGCCCATCAACCAGGCTGTCACATTCTCAAGAGATGTAATGCTTGAAGTTCACTTGCCTGCGAGCCCTTAACACCTAATATAAGACTTGTAAAATTACATTTCCTGAATGTTACCTGCTCTCTGTGTGGAGGAGCATTCAAGTCACGTTCGGGTCGAGCGCGTAATACAAAAATGCCAAGCAAGAAATATTTATGATCAACCTTAATAGTTTAAATATTGCCTTCTAAAACACTATGTCAAAGAAAAATGTATCCTCTTATATGCGCACTGAATATGGCTCCTCTCCTTAAAGGAATGTATGCCGAGAGGTACTTATGTCATAAAGAAGTAAATGCAATGGAACCTTTGAAGTAGAGTGGACCAAAGGTTGCTCAATTTGTAGGTCACCAAAATATGCCTCAAAAGTAGAATAAAACTTGGAATTGAAACCATCTAACTGTCAGCAAATCTGTTTTGCTTATTGAAAGTTGTGATGATAACCACAGAATACAAAATGGAACTTGTTAACGCTTGACAATGACAAATGTTTGGCTCATCAGTACAGTATGAGCAATACAATGAATTAAACGGTAATAAAGTATGCTAAATAATTTCACCAAGCAGTAGTTTACATAAATAGCATGTAGTCGTAAGCATAATGGATAATTAATGGCATGAAAACGTCTATAGAAACTTGTTTAAATGACACATTTTAATTTTGTGTACTAACACCCTATTTATTCGTTTATGCTATTATATTACGTTTATCCCATGAGCGCAATCCTCAAAAAAGGTTGTAATTGCCTATTGGTACCACAAGGTGGCAGCAAAGCCTTATTTTTATCAAAATGTAGCTCCTTAATCAATAAAACGCAACACAATACTTTTATGGTTTTGGCCTGGACATTAACATAGCAAATAGGGGAGTTTTTCAGGAACGAAATAAGTGACTTTGCGAATGCCCAATCACACATGCAGTATATGAGGTCACCACTAGGTGACCTACCGCTCGACAAACATCTTCCTTCCCTCTCCCTTTTTATCAAATGGAGAGTCGTTGTAATTTTTCTTAATTTTATTTTTCATGTCTTTTTATTATTACAACATTCTACTTTGTTGTTTGTTTTGAAATTAGAAAAGCACAATCCATTCTGGGACATTAGTTGATTTGTTCAGCAACAAAAGTATTTTTTTTCCCATAGGAAATAGTAAACATTCTGTTCCAGGGTCACATTGTGACACCGTAAAACCTTTCAAACTCTGCTTTTGTGCGATTTTAGAGGCAGGAGTTTCGCAAAAGCCGATGGAGAGGTTCCACTCTATTTTGTATATATAAAGTTCGCCCTACAGAGCATTTATTGTAAAGTGTTATTGTGTGACCTATTGAAAGCTGCTGATAAATTAACTAAGATTACACTCAGTCTTGCTTGAGTGCCTCCTCCGAGCACATCTGGGCTGTGTGCACAGGCAGAATGAGGCCCAGCGCCCAGTTGGAGCCAAACACATCGGTGAGATTGCTTCTCCATGGGCTGCGGTTCTCCGCCAGCTGCCGCCTCTGCAACTGACACCAGGTTTGGCCCCGGGCCACCAGCAGCACCTGCTGGCAACAGAAGCCCGCACACACCAGTCCGATGCCCAGCCACACATACAGCATCAGCACCAGAAACAGCTGCAGGCCGGAGATTGTTCCTGGATTGAGAGGCAGGAATTACGTCCTAAACATACGTCATGGTGGAGTCGATTAAAAAAATGTAAAACTCACCTGTGAAGAAGTAACCAGTGGAGAGGGGCAGAAGGGTCAAGAAGGTCAGTGGGTTTTCAAAAGAGATGGAGTATTCCATTGTGAGGAAGGCCACACCAAGAACCAGCGAGTACAAACACGTGCATGAGGTGTAGATGCAAAACATAATGAAGTAGCGCATGTTTTTGTTGCCGATACAATTCCCGGTGAAGAAGCAGTGGTGATCCCGTTTCAGTATAACTTTCTTGCACAGTTTGCAGAAGTGGCGGCCATTCAGCAGGTAGTGAGCGTCCACTTTATCCGAGCAGTGCGGGGAACACACCGGGACCGCCGTCTCGTTGGCACTCGCTGCGGGGTACAAGATAGTCATCGTGTAATTCCCAAGGGCGTTGAACATCAGGAAAAGGAAAATGACAGTGTGAACCGTTGTGGACCCTCCTGGCGACGTGCCGGGGCTGGGGAAGATTGTTGGCATGAAGAAACCAAAGTGCAGGACGAAGGTGACCACTGTCGCTGTGAAAAAGTATGCAGGGGCCACAGCGTTGAGGAGCCTTAGTTTGAGCATCCGGGTAAACATGCCTGTGTAGGAGACACACAACAAGCCGGCATGCTAAGCATGAGGAGAGGTGTGAACTGCAAATTATTATTTAAAAGTGGGAAAATATCTGACAGTTCAGCCGCTATCAAAATGCATTCAGTGGAGGGTTGTCAGGGCCAGCAAGGCGGAAACATTATCACAAGCACTGACATACAATTCAACAAACAACAAAAAAATGTAATATGCTCCATTAAATTATATCAGTTTATTCATAATAGTTTATTATATTAATTCTATAGTGTTTCTCTTGGCTTGTCAGATTTTTTTAATTTCTTTTGTTCAATCTCATTTCAGTCGACCAGAATTGTAACTCTGCACCCTAAACTGTATTAGCAATTGGACTATTCTTTTAAATAATCAGATTACAAACGTTTTGTCACAGGGCTCACACGAAACCTTCATGACATCATCAGTTGTCCATCCTCTAATTGGTCAAAGCAAAACTTCACATTTCAGTTAACATCACAGACAACTTCGACATCATCATAATACATTTAATAATTTGAATCTTTGGTGAGTATGATATATTTTATTGACATTTTGATTATGTTATTAAATCAATTGTGTATTGTTCCAGTTGATGTACTGTTAACTGTACGTTTTTGTATTTTGATCAAATCCTGTTTTGGGATCTTCTGGTTTGAACATGAGTGTGAATAATTTTCTACTTTCTATATGTGACCGGGAATTGACCGCAACCATTCCAGTAAATAAGTGGTCACATGTTACCGAAGGGAAAGCTCAGTTACTGCCTTATTTACTGATTTTCATTGACTTGTTTGAAATATAATGGAATTTCTGGCTTATTGGCTATACATATAATTTGCTCCTTGACCCTGTTCTAAAAAAGAAATGTATGCAAGCCAAGGTAATGGTTCACATTTAAATGAATGGCAATGCAATTAATTAATTCTAGCTGCACAACCAGTTTTACAATATTTTGATTGTGTGCCTAAAATGTAATCCTGTTCAATATAGAAAAAGGTGACAATACAATTTCTGATAGCTTTTTCTGGAGCAATAACATTTACTGTTAGCGGTGCTTATTGCCTGCCCTAAATTGGCCATTATCTCTCAAAATGCAGCGCAGCTTTTGCGTTGCATTGTGGGATGTGGCGGCATTTTTATGTAAAAAAAATACTTGAAGCACAGAGCGAATGATGTTTATGTGGCATTAAAAAAAAGTTCTGAGCCATGTGGGAAATTTTATAAATCTTCCCATTCCTTTTTGAACATGGACAACTCATTGGAAGTGGATTCATTTCTGTTGTTGGATGTTTGGGAAAAGCACCATTATTTTGGGTTGTAAAAGCATGTGTAGGCCTAGTGACATTCGGGACATCTTCTATTTGACAATATTGTATTCATTTTTATACTTGGCTGGCTAATTTTGAACAATACATTTTCTTTTATGTTCTTCCTTAAAGGTGACTTGCGGGGGGATAAAGTTCAGCGAGACAGGGACAGAGAGAGAGAGAAATATACTTGAGGGAAACAGAATCAATATATGTCATTCAAGTGAGAAAACTATCAAAGAACAAATGAGGACAGACGAGCAGATAGATGACTTGATCATAAGGACCGAACGAAATCCGAAATTATAAAACGTAAAATAATAAAGAAATAAACAAAGGAATTAGAAAGAGTGTGCGACTCAAGTCTTCTGCAGGAGAGAACTCATTTGATCAAATTGGGTTCCCTGGACCCGCAGGGGCCACGAGTGGACCAAAAATACCTCGCCCTCTGCACGGTGCTCTCCTAACCTACAATTGAATAGCCAAGCGTTTTCGCGGATGATGAGATATGCTCGTGATTCAAACACTCGATGTGAAAACACGGGGATGACCCACGGCGTGCCCTCCTCACCAACCACCACATCTCCCACGGTCACACACACGCTCACACTCCCACACACTCCACACAATCACTGATAACCTAAACACACCACGAATGAATTCATGAGTTATTATTGTAATGACGTCATAAGAGTGATTTTTGCGTGAGGGACAAAAGAAGCACGATGATGATGGTGGTGAGGATGAGAAAAGAGGGGTTGAGTACCTGCAGCCGTGGGGGAGCTGTCCTTTTCAGCACCGCGGAGCTTCCGAAAGTGCAGCGGAGCGTCACAGACCTCTTTATTTACTCGAGGCAAGCTTACACCTGCCTACAGCGCCTCCTGCTGGTGGGGAAGCCTTGTCTTTCACCCGTCTTTCATACTTATTTTTTTTTTTTCTATTCTAATTATATTAAAATAAACTCCATGTTTCGCACAAATTATTATTTTTAAATCTCATCTATGAATAGCCGGACCAATCTCTGCGTCTTAAAAAACATAAATCGTGCCCACCTCTCTCGCTGGAAGTGCAATGCTGACTAATTTCCAGCAGATAGCAGTGCGACCTTTTTGAACAATTTTAATAAGGTTCACGATAAGAATAATGATTTTCTGATACGTGCATTCCGTGCATGTTTTCGTTTTTAGCTCAAGGTAGCAAGAGGATAAAAAAAATACCCTAGTGTGCATATATATAAACACACATACACTTTCCTGGGTGCTGTAGTGATATAATAAAATTACAAAGAGGAAACGAGAGTGTGGATATTTGACAAAATTGACTACAGTTGTGGATATTTGACATAACTGACTTTTTTGCCACAAATACATATGGAATGAAAACTATAGCTTTATAGAGGAAGTAGTTTACAATATCATATTGAATCAGTTGGATTTGTGTAAATTTATGTTCATTAATTTTTTGATTGGCTGCCGCTCACTAAAACCAGTTGCACAACCCCAAACACCTAACACTTAAGTCGCATTCGGTCTTGGTGTGCGGCGACCCTAAAATACGTCAGTTTTTAATCTGAATTTTTTTTTTTTACAGTTGATTTAATCTTATTTAGCACAGAGTAAATTCACATTGTTAGCAACTCTATGAGAACACACTTAAGACAATGCTAGAAAGCCGTTGTTTTGTTCATTGTTTCAATTTAGCTAAAGTTATAAAAGAAAAAAATTAACAATTAAAAATGTTTGGTATTTTAATACATTTCAGAGCCTTTACTTTTTTTCTTTTTTTAAATAAATGAACATTAATAGGTAAGGCATTTCCACTTAACCAACCGTTGAATCTGTGGGCCTACTTTTACCAGAGTACGTGAGTACGTATGGCACTTCTGGCCTACGTACTGTACACAATGCGTTGCAATTAATTATTTCATCTTCGATAAAGCGGCGATTTTAAAATATACTATTCTCCATGTTTAGGTTTGTTGACACTCCCTTAGCATTGCGCGCTGGCAGGTGTTGAACTTTCAGACGGTCCCTGGGAAGGTGGGAGTTTCTTGTGTTTCTTGGCTGGAGAAGACAAAAACACTACGGCGGCTTCTTCCCCCTATTCAATCACGCCAGCCCACCAGCGAGCGTTTTGAGGTGAGTGAGGCTCATTTGGACCTTACCCGTCCGCACTCTTGACAAAAACACACAGCGGGGGGTTTTAATTGCGTCATTTATGTCGCAACCGTTTTTCATCAAGTTGAGGTAGGAAGGTGGATGAAGGTTAGACAGTTGTGAGCGCTGCAGCTGGCGAGGAGTCGCCTGTATTGATCGGACACAATCACGTTCAAAAGACGAGTGATGAAATCTCCACTTTTGGAACGCGATTGCATCATATTAGAGTGTTTTAGTGGTCGTACGGCGCGGATGAAGAGGTCTCTGACAACGTGCTACACCCAAAACACAGCTCCTGTTTCTTTTTTCCCCCCACTACAACCTGCCATCTCCTCATTGCACTTCGTGTGCTTTCCATTCACTCCTTATCTGCTCGGTCCCTCTCGGTAGATAAGGAGCCTGTTATGATTCAGTCTGTGTCCTTTTATCTCTGTGCGTTTGCAGTCACGTACCTAGGCACAAATCCATCATTTGTTGAGTAGCTTGACCTGTTGAATACAAGATAATTGCATTGCATTTTATGTCATGCCAACAGTCAGCCCACTTTGGTATGCTGAAAAAGACATGCCTTGGGGTAGCTGTGCATGTGACACTGAGGGATTTTTGTGTTGATGTGTAAACTAAGAATCATTTACAATATGAAAGATGTTTCATTGTTGTAGATTTGTGTGTGTGTGTGTGTGTGTGTGTGTGTGTGTGAAATCCTAATGTAGCACACTGAACAACAGTGATAGCTGGCACTGACTATTATTATAAACTGTGACAAGTCCAGTAACAAGCCAGTGAGTTGTAACGCAGTTCAATTTAAAGTCCATGTAAAGAGCCTCTGTTGATTTGGGAGGTGTTCAGAGACTAGGACGCATGTCATTGTACACAAAACAGCCATGGGGACAGGCAAACAGCAAGCAAGAACTACTACGGCAGAATTCATGATCAGGGACACAAAGCTGAGATGATTCCCGGGACAACCACAAGGCAAGACGGCCAAGTGTAGGAAGGGTTGGAAAGGAAAGTGCTGGAGAGTCTTGCATGGGGGAGTGAAGAATCTTGTGATGAGTGAGTGAGCAGGATAGGCTTGAACAGTGGGTGATTGATGATTCGGAACACCTGTGTGCTTCGGTGAGCAAACTATTGAGGTCGTAGAGTGGAGAGCTGAGTGGAAAAAACACTCTTGGGAGCACACGTGACCAATGGCGCCAACTGTGACTGTTGTTTTTATTGTCTTTACCCACTCAGGCAACAATATATATTTCAGGGATAGGCAACAAAAGCTGGAGGGGGCATGATTTTTCATGAGTTCTAGTGGGGGGCTACATAGGACCACGCACTTCCCTAACTAGATGTATGTCAAAAAATATTTTTTGATTTTGGAGGAATTACACGCATAGAATATGTTCTCTTAATGCAGTATATTTCATTTTTCAGTGCATGTAAGAAATATTCTCAACACTAACCCAATAACGAGCGGTTTGAGGCAAACAACAAAATGACTACGGTTGTTTCTAGTGCAAAGGGCTCACTTGCATGAAAATAATCAATCAAAGCTGCTTAACAAGAAACCAACAACACAAATCCCATAAAAATCAACTCACTGAAAATTTTAAGATGAATAAGTTACTGTTTGTGCTGCACGTGTCCTGTATTTCAATGCAAAATTATACGAAAAAAAATAACCACTCATGCTGTAATATAGGTCCGTATTAAACGCAGTGTAAGCGCAACTAAGACGTCTGCCTTTCAAAGTGTTGCCCACAAATGATCTATTTAATAATTTGAAAATTCTGAAAAATTGTGCTGCAAGATTAAAAAAATGTAAAAACAGCCATTATACATGTCTGAATCTAACCCTGACCCATTATGCATATTACCTAATTCATATTCCTGTAGTAATAACAATGAGTGGGATAAATCTTAAAATCTGAACTAATTAAACACAGATCTTGCAAGTCTTTATTTTACTACCAGCATTGATCTTGCTACTGTTAATATCTGTAAAAAGATTAGCATACATCGGGGCGTTATTTGAGTGGAAGTCACTGTGCTGTTCGTGGTTTTGATGCTGAATTTCAAAGTGGCTATTTTAATGTCTAAAATGTTGTAAATGGTATGCAGATAAGATAGCTCTGTGGAAACGTACAGTAAATCTAGAAGGAGGTTATTTTAGTCTAGTGATTATTTACATCTTGGCAATCAAGATACTTTACCACCAATAACACATTGATTAGCCTCCTGTTGTTGAATATTTGTTGTCCAAAAACATTATTTGTTCTCTTCAGGGGATTGCTTTAATATTTGATCTCAGGATGCAACAACGCAAGACTTTCAATTGAATGCTGGCCATTTTCAGGCACCATATACAAACATTAATATTTCAAGAGTCAAGCCTGAGATTGAAGTAAAAGGTCTCGTAGTAGTGAGATGAATAACTGAACAGCTGTAAAGCATTCACAAGGACCTACAGTACATGGTTATTGCTTGGCTGGCTGAATGCTTGCTGTCTTTCAGCACTGCGGATAGGTGAACAGTTCCAGTCGCTCATAAAGATCAGCGAAATGTTCCAGTCGCTCATAAAGATCAGCGAAATGGCAAAAGTGGAGGAGGAATGCCAAAGAGCCATAGTAGGGATTTGGCATTCACTAATTATACTTCACCAACTAGGGGGGGGGGGGGAAGGGTTTAGTAAGTCGATAAATATCCCCTCTTATTTTCCATGTCAGTGTTGTACTGAGCCGAATAACGCTGCCCGAAGGATCCGTGTCCTAGTGTAGCTTGGCGTGAATGTTGCTCAACTTCCTCTCGCTCACGTGATGTTAATTTTTTTTGAATCTATAAACGCGTTCAGAGTGATTCAACGGCTCTTCTGCCAGTTGTCGCAAAGTTGTGCACACCATTTTCCATCCATTCCACTTCATTGACTGGCTTCTTCGCCATACTATTATGCCATTGTTACTCCAAAGTGTTTTATTTTAATTTTATTCTTGCAGTCATGCAATTTAAATCTGGATTGACCGCATACACCATGCTTAAAATGTCTCTGTCTCGCTAGTAAATAATGTGAAAATTTCAAATTTTCATCAAAGATGTTTGGCGCCATAACCTTAATGTAGTACCAGTTATGACGTGGAGTGGCATGTACTAATTTTTTGTGCTTTTGAACCCACAAATACAGATTAGAACAATACCATGCAAGACGGTGACGAAACTACAGTATGTGGGTTTGCACATGCACAGTGACGGTTAAGTTCTTAACACAACATTGTCATAGTGCGTTTCTGCCGTGTGCGATAATTTGGTGTGCCAGTTTTTCACGCAAAAATAAACATAATTACAGGGTGCAATCTTTGAAATCTGCCAAAGACAAAACTACAAAATTTGCTTGTAGCCGGTCAATCGTTGGGCCCGTAGACAGAAACAAACCATCAGTGTCACAGAGTGAGACTTGAACTCGCACAGCCTGCATGAGAGTCTGGCAAATTAACTGCTGAACCATCATTGAGCAATCTTAGCTCACATGTGAAATATTAATGGTGTTGCAAGTATGATATTATAAAAATTACACTGATTAAACTGCCGATCAGACGTTTTTTAGGAAATGCTTTGAATGGCTCAAATCGGCTGCATGAGTCATCAGCACTCAACAGCAAATGAATCAATTTGGGCAGCCTTTGTTCATTTTGAGGTAATTTTCCCATCTCAGTGAATAGAGTAGAAAGCACTGTTGTCCTGGACAGCTGGATGATAATAAGCTATATAAATATGACTGTGTGTTATTTAAACTTGACATTTAGGTTGCCTCGAGAGAGAGAGAGAGAAGGAGAATCATTTAGATTTTGAGCACAGCTGTGGTGTGTTGCATTTAAATGGACTGCATTTTAGCTCGGAAAAGAAGAGACGTCTCAGTGGTGCCGTCTGTTGTAACGAGCAGTGTTTGCACTTTTTGGCACTAACAATAATGTGGCTCATGTTTTCTCCCGCGCATTTTGGACACGCTCTTTGAAGTCAATACCGATTAGTCAGATTTTAGAATGTGTGGTTACAATTTCAATGCTTGCTGGCCTCGAGTTGTACCGCGATGCCAGATGGATTCTAATGAGGGTTGTCCATACAGCAGCAGAGCAGACACACTGAACTCCCCCGGGGCTCTACTGAGCATGTGCAGCCAGACAGGAAGCAGGTGTTTGGTTTGTTGTGCATGGCTGGAGTGAGTAGTCATTGCTCATCGTGGTGCTGAGGCAAATTCAGCCTTCACAGGAAGGCTACACGATAATGTGGTGTCATCTGCTTGTTGTCCTTCAACCCCTCCTCTCCTCACAGATCTACACTACGTACATCCATACTGACTGAGAGTGAGAGCTGTATGGTGAACATACTGTGCTGAAAGCTCCACCCCTTTCCCACCTCTTGCTCTGCTTGATTACAGTAACCCTTCTCAAGAGCATCACAACACAAGCCTGTATGCCTAATCGAGGAAATTATTTATATGTAGATTTTATTTTATTCTATGTTCAAGCTTTGGTATAGATGAATGGAAATTCTTCTACCACCATTAAATTTATCAATAGTAAAATAACCAAAGTCATTTAGTGGTAAAGTGTCACTGAGGATAGCAGAGACTTGCGTCAAGGCCCATCAAAAAAAAGGTGGCGAGGAAATAGAAGCATGCATGGTAGAAAATGGATGGATGATGGAACAGATGCATTGCCATTATAATTCAGAGGCATTCCACTCCCTTTTATGTGGCCTGTACTAAGCTCACCCAAAATGGAATGGGGATTTAGCCACTCCTGTACAAAGGTAAACAGTGTTCCCCAGCATAGTCGGTACTCCTTAAATCAGTTTTCTCTATACTCCGTTATTCACTGAAAAACCTGCCCAATCACTGTTTTTCTGCCTAGCCCACAGCCATGTCTAATTTAAAAATGCTGCTTTGGCGCCTTCTTGTGGCATGTTGGTGTCACAGAGGAACAATGCTGATGTGAGTTAAGGAGCTTCATTTAGCCAGACCGTAATCTTGTCTGACAGGGGGAAAAAAAGTCACGAATACCTCAAAATGTGCAATTAGATGAACTCTTTAATAAGTCCATTAATGTTTTTGTTTTTAATCTTATTTTAACCAGAATCCTGCGTCACAATGCAGCCAAAGGTGCAATCATGATGGATTAATGCGTTTTTTAAATTGTTGTTGTGCAAAACCAAAAATTTGTTACCTTGACTACTGGCGCTCCTGCTGCTGCTGCTGCTTCATCTTCTTCTTCTGCTTCTCCGAAATTAATGAGAGAGGAGCGCGCACTGCCTCTCTGAACACACACACTTAGTGCAAGGGCATCAGTCAATTTCTGTATGTGCCCCTAATGTTCGGGGTCTTGATTTTGGGGGGAAAAAGACCCCGCCCAAAAAAATCTAAATTTCTTTTGATTGGTCCAGACTAAAAGGAAGTAAAATAGCAAGAAAACCTGCAAAATATCAAGGTAAAACTGCAATCGATGTTAAGTTGTGGTCATAAATGAAAACTCGCGATAGATACGTTCAAAATCCCTTGTGGTGACCGGTTGGGGGAAATGTGCAACCTTGAATGAACCTTGACAAGGGCGATACTTGGACACATTTTTGGGCCCCTTTTCCACTGAGCAGCAAACAGTTGCTAGTTTTATCGAATTTTGCGTTCACATCAGAGTTCATCCGTGTTCATTCAATGTCGCAAATGTTGGCAAAACTTTTGGCAACAGTTTTAGTGATTTTTTTTAAATTTTTTTTATTTAATTTAATTGTTTTATTTTATTTTATTTTATTTATTTTTTATTTATTTATTTATTTTTGGTCGTCACAGGTAAATTACCATAAAAGTAGAGGCGAATGTCTGATGACTCTTTGGCCTTTTGCGACCTTGAATGAACCCTGACATGAACGCGCTTTGTTCTACTTTCGCCAAGAGTTAGAAATGTTCGCCCCGCATTGGGCGAGGGGCTCTAACACTGGCGTGCTCTCTGGGGTGTTTCTTAATATTGATTTAACATCCAGCCTCACTTAACTAGACAACACAAACAACAGACAACTGAATTAAACTCCAAGCTGTTTAGCGGACAGAAACATATTACAGAACATTGCCACTTGTCTCCGAACAGCCCGCAATCATTTGCATCCCAAAGCTCAGTTTAAAAAAAAAATACAAAATCTCCCTCACTCAGTTTTCTTATCAACATGGTATAAAGTGCTCCACTCCCTCACAAAGCAGATAAACAAGTAGCGTTGACAGCAACATTGTGCAATAAAGTCAGGCCGACACGCAAAGTACTCCCAAAACAGTACTTAAGGTTTATGATTTTAGTTTTACACAATAATAATTTTGTCTCTGACTTTCTTCCCTGGGAGAACGGCCATCTGCTGGATTTTGTGCATCTTGCCATAATCACATTTTCAGAGATAATATGCTCTTTTTTTTTTTTTTTTAACGACAATATTTATTACTGTGTTTATGATGTACTCTTTTTTTTTTTTATTAAAAAAAAGTGCAGTGGTGTAGAACTCTTATCATACTTTTGACTCATCTTGTCCTATGTACCATCAACTAAAATATTACAAATGACTCTCAGTATGATGTGCAATTAAATACCTCTCCAAACACCGCCGTGGTAAGCATTCTTACCCGTTTTATATTGAATTGTAATAGGTACATTTTTCCATGTGAATATTTATCTCACAAAAAGGCGAATAACAAACAAACATGCAAAATAACACTAATTCTGTTGCCTTCTCGAGTTAAATAAAGGTTACAGGGGCTGTCACCGCGTGTGCTACAGCTCTGAAGCTGTCTAATTTCATGCTTATTGCAAGTTGGCCCCCGCGGGAAGTCTGCTCCTTCCCTCTGAGTGACTGGCACTTGATTAGGTGCACACGCTTGAGAGGCCACGCAGGCTTCCATTTTATTTATGGTTCATTTGTCTGGCAAAACAAGCTAATGTCTCTTTCAGGCAGGTCATAAATCTTTGTTGACAGCAGAAGGGGAGAGCTGTCTACATCTTTCCAACAGCTTTATGGTTGGTGTTTGGTTTGAGAAATATTCCTAATAGGATTAATAGATTATTAGTTTGGATGTCGCTTTGAATTCATAAATGATGAAAACGTACATGTCCTGTTCATGAATACTTTGGCATTCAAACTCATTGAGCATTTTTTTGATGCAGACTTGCCAGTTCCGACTGAGCAAAAATTGCGCGATTATCAATCCAGTAACGGCATCAAGATTGACTGTTTAATGAGATTCTCATGAGGTCAAATCCAAGTGCCGTGTCAACAATTCTGCCTTCAAAAGGAAAATGATGGGTTGATAGGGGGACCTTATTTCACTCCTTAAGAGGGCCAGACTATTATCCCCGCCCATTATGATGCGGTGATTTGTGTGCCACTACATTTTTATTGCACTATAAAACCACGATCAAAATGTCTCACAATGGGTTAACCTATGACGTAGAATCCTAATTTAGATCCTCTATATGCCTTCATTTTTGTTTTGATTGACGAGCAATAGCAAAAAAATATATTTTTTTTAAAGGCTTGCAATGTTAACTAAAAAAGAATTCAATCAAAACAATCATAAAAAAAAAATCTAAACAATTCTGTCATACAGAAGAAAAGCTCACAATAATCTTATCGTAATACAAAGTGCTTCTCCGATTTGCAAAGGCATGCAGAATGAGTGTGGCTTTTTAGTGTGAATCCGCAAGGATCGCCGAATAAGTTTTGCGTTGTCATTGTGATCTTTTTGCTGACTCTGAATTTGCTAGTGTGAGAGACTTTGTGTGTTTTCAGTGGTTGTTAATGACTCTAAAGTAACGATGTTCAGAGATAATGTTTGCGGCAACCACTGGCATTGCTTTACTGGAGAGAGTGAAGCATGCGTTTGGTCTGTCACCTCCAAGATGGCATGCTCGGTCATACACACACACACACACGCACACACACACAACACACACACACTGCTTTTTGGGATGCCAATTAACAGAGCAGTTTCCTTTCCCAGCTATTTTATTTTGCAACTGTTATGTTGTCAGATACAGATTTACTTCAGCGACTTCCCTCACGCCGCCCATGAGAGGAATAACATCTGCTGCCTCGGCTTTTGAAGCCAGCTTTAGTGAAATGCAGGAGGGACTGGATTAGACAAACTTGAAAGTTCAAAAGGATGCGGAAGGAATGGATACGACAGGATGAGTGCGAGCATGTTGGACTGTTTAGCTCTTGAAGCGCGTGATCTCCACAGGGTGGAAAATGCTGAGTCACTCTGTGGCCAAATGTTGTGTGAATTCACACCGTGGTCAGCATCCTTTTCTTTTCTGGAGGTGGAGTTTGCGTCATTGGAAGATTACTCGGCTAATGCCTGAAGAAGAAAAGCTCATGTGCCCTTGACGGTTTGTTCATGTTTATGTTTCACTTTGTTTCAACTCGTGATCATTTCTAACACCACATGAGTTCATTTTGAAGCAGTTTGCGAATTGGTGTTTCTTTGTCTGTTTTTTGACATTGTGTGATAACTAATCTAATTCGTATTAAATGAACATAGGGAAACGTGATTTCTGTGTGCGTAACTGTATAAATACTCCCTGAATTTACCGTCAAGACTCACAGAAAGTGAACACGAACTGAACAACTATGGTTGTATTGATCTGCTGTGTAACCGTGGATTCTTTCTGCTTCATGTCTGTGGTCATGGCACTGTGAATGATTATGTCCTCTGCATGCTCTACATAGAAAAGTACACCAAAAAAGGAAGGACTCAGCTGTTCAAATATACAGTTGAGTAAACAGACAATTTTATGTTTGAATTAAATCTCTTCATTCCCTCAACAATAGAGTCGTCCCATACTTCAAACTGATTTGTTAGCAGCTCCCTGCGACAAGCAAGGTTTTGAAGCACTAACAGGTTCATCAAATTGATTTCTATGGTTTTGGTGGCATCTCAATTGCATTTGTTGAACTGAGAAAAAGACATCAATGGCTGCTAATGGAATCTAATGGTCATTAGACCGAACCTTGCAATTTTTGTTAGAAATGCATAATACATACGTTGTTCTCCTTTTCCTCCTTTTCCTGGCATCTTTTGAAGTTATGGTTTTTAATTAAAAAAAAAAAAGTCAAATAAAAGTAGCGAGATTGTTTAATTATGTGCCTTCTGCAATCTGCTAGCCAATGTACGTCGCTGACATAAATAGATGACCAATGATACATTATTTGAAGTAAATTAATAATTTTCCGACCTCTAAAGTGAAGGACGATAATTTCCCACAGCTCACTAGATGATCTCTGACACAAATGTACCTTGGCACAGAGGTTGGGAATTACTCGACCACAATGTTAGGAATTCATTCACTATTTTTATACGATTCCTTAAGAACACTGCCTTCTAAAATGCATTGTTCATTTTATTTGTTCAGGTATGGTCCAGTGCTGATGGCAGACTCTGCACTGTTCATGTCCAGAGCGCCCCCTGTGGAAGGGAGGTCTTTGGAGCTGAATGACCTGGGCCTCCTCGACTCAATCGGGGATGAGAACAGCACCGCTGAAAGATGCTACCGCTCACACTCTCGCAGCAGTGTCCTCCAAGGTCTCCCCTTTGGGGGGATACCCACCGTCTTGGTCGTCAATGTGGCCATGTGGATGGTGAGTATCGCGTACTTATGAAGCAGTCACACTTCCGAATAAACGGCTTCTGTATTTACCTCAGAAACTCATAAAGCCTGTAAATTATAACGACTGAACTCCTGAATTACTAGCATAGAAGCAGCATATCCTCCCTTGGAGATGGGGTGAGCCTGCGGAGGAAAGCTTTTACCGCCTTTTACCTGCACGGCTCATGACCATAGGTGAGATTAGGGACGCCTTGGATCAAATGGGGAATCGGTACATCTCCTTTCGGCTCAGCGTCTATTTTACCAAGACACACCGATACAGAGTTCACATCGCTCCAGACGCAGCGTCAATCTCCTGTTCCATTCCCCCTTCACTTGTGAAAATGACACGTAGATACTTGATCTCCACTTGGGGAGATGTTGCAAATGGGAAAAGTGAGAGGACAACCACAGAATCAGAAACGTATGTAACTGCACAATTGGACTGCTGGATACAATATAATAAGCAGTAAATGATTCAAATAAATGACAGATTAATTTGACTATTTAATGTTAATACTCTGGTAAAACGCATCCTATAAAATGCTACAAGTGACCTCATCTGTAAACACCTTGTTTCCTCTCCATTTACGTGTTTGTTTGATGTTATTTTTTTAATAAGTAGTATTAGTTCTTTTTATACTTGTACAGGAGTTAGTATTAATAATATTGTAATGAAAGGATTTTCAATTATTAAACGTTTTATGATGGCAGCATATTGGAACCAGATTATATTGAAACCCCTTTTTAGTGCGCAGGATTTTTTTTTTTTGTCTTTAACTATTAGCACTTGAAGTGTACCAGCATCACAAAACACATTATGTTCACTTTGGGATGTTGCACAGTGCCGTACTGAATATGCATTTGATTTTGTGGGGTGTGGAAGTCAAAGTAGGCAGCTAAAAATATCTCTCTATTCAGTTTTGTATTCCCCTGCTAAGATCATTTTCCACAGAGAAAGCCTCTGAAATCAAATCTGAGCAATAAATCGACTCCTTCAGTAATGGGGAGGGGGGGGGCTCAACTGTGGCAAATATTACTGCTGTGGCAAGGTTTGTTTCAAAGTATTTCAGACTCCTATTAATTTGGCTAAGCGTGCACAGGAATGAAAACACATTTCAAAGTGCCTCAGCAATTACTGTGACATCTTAAACTCTTTTTTTTCTTTTTTTTTCCTGGAATGAAACGTGTTTACAAGTGCGCACAAGGTTATTTTCCTCCAGTTTGGCCGATAATAATAGGCTTCCATTCTCAGCTGTCAGCTAACTGTTTTTTGCTGTCAGGCCTTGTCAGGCTCCATTCTGCTCTGATATCACTCTCAATCTGTCACCTCCACATTTTAATTGGCTCATTTCATCACTGTGGGTTGCCACGGCAACATAAGAGGCTTGAGCACTGTCTGTTAATGACAAGCATGAGTCAAAGCATGCTACCCCCCCCCCTAGGTAGATGGAGCACGCCTCTGCATCAATTCCATCATCATACAGAATAAATCATTTGAGGGATTGCAGGAGCGCGTGCCCACACATCAAGACAAAGCCAAACAAAATAACAGCTAACTGGTGGATGTGAGGAAACGAGCAAGGCAATGGGGAGATTATCTCAAAGTTTGCTAATATCCTGATTTATCTTCACTCCCCCGTCAAGGTTGCCCTGATTGCCTATGCATGTGAATGAATGACTCCCTCATCAATTATACTCCCATTAACATGGATGTTATTCACCTCCCACCAAACTAAAATCTCCTCTCAACTCACAAGAATAAATCATTTAAGGCGGTAATTGAAATTGGACTTTCATCAGCATTTTTAGTCCTTATTCATTTGCTGTTCTATTTCGGCTAGAACTGTTCCAAGGTTAATCCACTTTAATGTAGCTGACTGCGGTGTATTTTTAATCCACAATTTGATTGCATTTTAAGAAAGGCAATTAGCTCCACTTAAATAACGTCAAGGAGCCTTTTAGATTTGTCTGTACACCGTATTTGTCGAGTGCACTGCATGTATTTGTGTGCGAGCTGACCTGGCTGGCAGTTTCCACGACAACCGTTTACGACTCAAACAGAGCAAGATGTCTTGTAATCGTTGTTGGTTGCTGTAGTCAAAATGATTTACGTGGAATATGACATCATGTTTTGTCATCTTTTTGTTTGCCTCTTTTTCCTCAGAGGAATCAATGCTGTGGTGGTGTGAACACACAGTCTACTGATCTTTAGCACAAAGACATGAAATAGTTAATGGTGCCCTTTTCATTCTTTTTATGGGGTCAAACACCTTTTAGAGAGTACCTATCAAATTCGACTGCAGCGTCCTTAAAATGATTTTATAGCGACTTTGCATAATGAGATGACTCTATTCTAATGACTACACTCTGTGTTGTTCACAAATATGTCTGTGTAATGACTTGTGCATATGTGATTTGGTTTCCAGTTCCTTTTGCTCATCTTTTCCTGTCTGAGGAAGGCTGCTTGGGATTATGGCCGCCTGGCTCTGCTGATGGACAACGACAGGTGAATTATTGTCGAAATGCGTGATATGAGCTGCTCCTTGGTGATCCTTGGCATGGTGATAGGAGGCATACAGTACTCCCCAATGAAAGCACCTATGCTGCAGCTACTAGCGCTCCCTGCTGGTTATATGGAGTACTGCATAAGATGCATCTGAACCTTGCTACAAAGAGTGTTTTCAAAGGGAATTCATGAGGGTTTTTTTCTTGTTTTTGTTTTTCAAATTTCCAAATGATGTTGTATTCAAATCACTTGATTTCAAGTGATTGAAAAACATGACGACGCATTCGCCAAAATGTGCATTTCAGGTTAATTGAAGACTTTCTATTGCTTAATGTAAATGTGAGTTTGAATGCTTGTTTGTCTATACTGGCCTTGGAATTAAATACGATTTAAGGCGGATTATATGATTATAGTTCACAGTAACTTGGCCAATTTTGTAGGTGAGCCACCTAAGTGGTATTTGATTAATTGCCATTTAACTGTTGTGCTGGCCGCAGTCTCTATGCATTCGGTAGACACGCCCGCAGCATTTGAAAGCGGCGACAATGGTTTATTGATTATTTATTGATTTTATTTGTATTTTGAAGCTTCATTTTATATACAATATAAAATAATTATTAAATAATAATTTGTAAATAATAATAGTCGTTAATAAGATTTTTCTCTGTGGTGTGTCAAATTTATTTGCTAGTTATGTTTATTTTGCTTGAAAGGGTCTTCAAATGATCTTCCACTAGATCGCAGAATGTACATAATTAACCGTGTGGTGTGTGGTGGTATTATCTTAATATTCTGTAATTTTCTGCAATCGTAATCATCCTCATTTTCTTTTTACTCATCCTCACTTTCCCTTGGTCAATGCATCTTGGAACACTCAGACACAACTCTATGGTGATTTACATTGTGTGGCCCAGCAAACAATACCACAATGACCGGAAATGCAAATGATTTAAACAACCCCAGAGATGACATGCCTGCTCATTGAACTTTCTTTCTTTGTTGTCCTCACACTTTAGCCTTACATCCCTGTTCTATGGAGAACCAAGTGAGAAGGAGAAGTCTCCCTCAGAGTCGAGCCCTTCTGACTCTGAGACCAAGGACACGGTGAGTTTTGCCTTCGTGGGAATATTATTAGTAGCTACTAAATGCGCCCAGGGAGACAATGGAGTCATTTACGCACCTCCTTAATGTCCCCTTCAAAATAAAAGCGTTGACATAACGCTAAATCATTTTGAACAATTACCAAAACATTGATTAAACAATGAATTTAGCAGTTTTTAACCTTTTAACACATTTGTAAGTCATGTTGATCCTTTTTGCGTCTACAATGAATATTTTCTTAATGACTGTTTTTAATAACAGGCTCTTATTTTATGAGGCTATATTATCCAGGGTTACATGGTATTGTTGCAACTAATCTGGTTGTTTCTGCTGTTCCAGGGGTTTTGTTCATGGCTCACATCTCTTTACCATATGAAGTAAGTTGACCTTGACTTTTGCCTCTTTTTTTGTAATGGCTCTCTGTCCCCCAAAGTTGATGTCATCGTGAATTCTAAAGTCATGTTCTCTCTCATTGATGAGCAAAAACAAACAAGTCTGGCCTCATGCAACCACTGGTGCCGAGGTTTCCCACTCAGTATTTGCTCGGACTCTGACTGACATAACAGATTCTGGGTTGTAAAAAACAATTTCCATGGTGTCCATTGGTTTCCATAGTATTATGGTGGGGTTTGGCTGCCTGTTTTTAGCTCTCGTGCCAGTGGCTAACTCTGGGATCCCTGGGAAAAGTGTAAAGCCACCCTGTAAGGTCTTAATGTGTGTGGGCTGTTGTGAGAGCAGCATCCTTTTTCTTCTTTATTTTTTTTTTTTAAATCTATTTTATATTCTTGGTTTTGTCCAACTTCCTGTCTGGTAACCGCCAAACCAGTGGTGCCACACTCTGTATGAGTGAGAATAGACAATAGCTCCATAAATACTGATTGCCATTTATCTTTCCATATCGAAAGTGTAATATATTTGGGATATCCCTCTGATCGCGCCCCCCCCCCCCCCTTCCCCCTCTAACACAGTTGTCACTTTCTTTCTGCAGGGACGAGGAGATCCGCAGCAAGTGTGGCATTGACGCCGTAACTTATTTGTCCTTCCAGCGCCACATCATCCTGCTCATGACTGTGGTGTGCCTGCTGTCTTTGGCCGTGATCCTGCCAATCAACTTTTCTGGGAATCTCTTGGGTATTTTGGCCCTCATATGATGGATTTATGAAAATGTTTTTTTTTTTTTTGTTGTTTTCTTCTTTTTTTGCAAGCCGTGCGTTTGGTACCGGGGCCTTCAGCGACAACTTGACCAATTCAGTCCACTCCTAAATAGCACCACTTATTTGTAATTATAGAAACCGTAAAAAATAACAGTATAGAAAAACACATCTCCTGGAGCACTTCAGAATCAATGTGTGTGTAACAACAAGACAACTTAAAAAAAAAAAAAAAAAAGGCATACATCGAACAGAAATATTTTGCTGTCCAAGTTGGCTATGATAAATTTCACTCTGAACAAGAGAAATTCTGGAATCTGCTTAGATGTCGAAACGGTCTCAGTGCTAATATAGTTTTAAGTTACATCGACCAGCACCATTGAAGCAGAAGGCTCTTGGAAGATTCGATTGACATAGCAACACATGAAGGCTAAAATATGTTTGGACAAAAAAATAAATAAATAAATCTCACCTACAGGGAGTAGTGCTGCCAAGAGAGGTTGTGTAATTATGAAAACTGACTGTTGGGAATACATTCATTTATTTTTTTGAACGGGTTGTTCAAGTGCTTGTGTTTTGGTCAGCAGAGAAGGCCTTGCTGGCTGTGACACGCCAAAACTGACTTGAGTCGAGCTGCTAAATAGCAGCGAAAACACCTTTGGACACTTGTGTGTATTTTTTGGGAAGTGTTGAGCAAGCCATTCTATAATTGCATGAAGGCAGGATCCATTTTGGGGTCAAAATAGAGCTAGGCAGTCCACAGAACCGCTTTATTGCCGCTGAATGTCATCTTACAGAGCAACGAGCCACCCTTGTCATTAAACAAACAGTTGGTTGTTGACAGCCTGCCATGGCAACAGCGGACAAAGAGCAACCAAATTAAGAGAGTTGGGCGTATGTGTGAGTGAGTTTAAATGTTGTGAGAAATGTCACTCAGATGATGAGATTGCTCCCAAGGTATCTGAAAATAGTAAAGGTCGCCTCACCCAAATGAGGAGGTTTCTTTTCGGTCCAATTAAAACGTTTATGTTTGTCATGTTTCATTATTTTTATAGGAGACAGTCCTGAGAACTTTGGAAGAACAACACTGGCTAATGTTAGCGCAAAGTAAGTCCAACGCGGCATGCTTGACAGCTCCTGTTATGTAAACCGTGAAATGGATGGTTCAGGCTGTAACCGTGTTTTTTTGGCCGCACAGGGACAGCTTCCTGTGGCTGCACGCCATATTTGCGTTAGTCTACTTCCTCATCACGTTCCTATGTATGGCTCACCACTCCATACGGCTGCAGTACAGAGAAGATGAGAAGGTCAGTTTCCGTGACGGGTTATTGTTGTATAAATGCTGAGAGTCAAACATTCACATGCACAGATCTGCAAAAAATTAACACTGCTTGTGAACATCAACATGGCTGAGCTCCAACAAACAAAATGTCTGATTTAGAACACGCATGGTCTTTGAGTGGCCGTGCATTAGCCAAATTCATCCACGTCTTAAAACCATAACTATCGCAGTTCAGAATCAACATTTATTTAATAACACATTAAGCATTTAAATAGCCTACATTATACTTTTCAGCATTGCTGATTATTAAACATGTGCAGATCGTTACGAACGTGTTTATCTCCTCAAATTTGGCTATATAATGAGTTTTGCTCTGACCAGCCAATCAAAGAACAGAAGCATTATGACGTGATTCTGGGTCGCCCACTGGACCTGTGAGGTCAATTTGAAATCTGATTAGTTAACACTCCAATTGCTAATATAGTGGGTTACAGTGCCTTCCAGAATTATTATAAATTCTATTTTTATTGCAGAAAAACTCTCATACTGGAAATTGTAGAAATGGTTCACTAGACACAGAATCAAGCACTTCCACTGTCAAACATCTTATCAAGGGGGTACCACTCATTGTGAACGGTGCTGTACATGGACCAGCACTACGCGATTCTGAAGGCCTCGGGCAGATTATATTGACATGGCAACACAAAGAGACTAAAATCTGAGCATAGATTTACTGGAAGCAGTAAAGCCAAAGGAAATGCAACAAAATGAGCAGTTGGAAATAAATGAATGCAATTTCATGGAACAAATGTGAGAATTTGGGTCGTGAATGTTGATCAGTGCTTTTGATAGTGTTCAGGCCAGCAGAGAATGCCGTGCTGGCTTTCAATTTCTCACCTTGAATTCCTTTGGCTTGTTTTCGCACTGGCAACCACTCGCAGCTCATAAATGCAAAACGGCATTCTGGAAACTGAGGACGCCCTTGACTTGCTAAGCAGCCACGCTGATTACGCTGATTCACAACTTAAATAAGATAATGTTACTGTAAAATGTTAGAATGTCTTAATTATGCAATAGTTCTTCCGCTACTTTTTTATATCTATCTCAGAGTTCACACACAATGTTTAATGGAGTTGCATGGATGGATGTTTTCCCCACCAAAAGACAAACACAATTTATGACAAATGTTTTGTCAGAGTGATACTGGTAAATCACGAGGCATTGGTCACTGGTCCAGCATGATAATTTCTGTTCACCCGGACATCAAATTGAATTGAAGGAATTGAAATAAAAATGGACATAAAGTCTCATGTTGTTTGAATTATGTTGCAGGTGGCAAGAACGCTGATGATCACATCCATACCCAGAGAAATTTCAGATCCAGGATTGATTACAAAACACTTACAGTAAACTAATCTTCCTTCTTTATGTCACTCAATTCACAAGTTGCCTAAGATTTGTGTTCTTAATGATGCATGATTGTTATATTTTCTTCTTTTTGTTCCTCTAGTGAGGCTTACCCCAGTTGCACTGTCACGGACATACGTTTCTGCTTTGACATCAACAAACTAATGAGGCTGGACTCAGAGAGGTAAAGCAAAATCTTTAAATTCATGATTTGCAATCCAAATTCCTCTGACTTGTCTAAGAATGTTGGGTTTTACAGGCGCAAGGCGATGAAAGGCAGACTGTACTTTGCCTCAAAATCCCAAAAAGAGGGAAAGATCATGATGAAGACCCACCCGTGTGCTCAGATATTTTGCTGTGACATTTGTGGCTTTGAAAGGGTAAGTGGATGTAACAATATGATGGGGACTTGTTCTGCACTGACAGGAATTTTCCACTGGGTGGCGCTGCAGTTCAAATGTATTGTAGTGTAAATCTGTTTCTCTGATAGTCTTGATGCTGCAAGTAAAACTTTGATTGCAGGTGGATGCAGAACAATACTACAGCGAGTTAGAAGAGAAATGGACGGATGAGTTCAATGCTGAGAAGAACCGCATCTATATGAAGCGGCTGGGCATCGCTTTTGTAACATTCCGGGATGAGAGGATGACTGCTGTGTGAGTTAATAGGAAGCAACGGCAACAATCCCTTTTGGACTGATGGTCAACAGATTGAATGCAGCTGTTGATGTTGTTTTGTAGAATTGTGAAGGACTATAGCCGCGTGCGGTGCCGCAGAAGACCGCAGCAGTCCAGCATCACCACAGTGGTCCAGTCTCACCAGTGGGGCATTAGCTACGCACCTGCACCCAGTGACATAATCTGGTCAGTGTTCGCACTAAGTATACAGTGAACCTCTGCATTTTTGTTATTTTTTATTTTTTTTATTTGCTTGCAAACTCATCTACTTGCTGTTTCATGCTCAGGCTAAAGGTATGGCTAATGTAAAAGTATTGCTTTGGTTCCATCTTGTGGTATCTTGGTGCAAGTGAGGGGAGGAGTTTCATTTAGTCAGGTCAAAAAGCCTTGACAAATATTTTGTAAAAAAAAAAAAAAAGGAGGGGGTTTGGGCACAATCTTGTAGCATCTATGAGCAATTAACAAAACTTTTGAGATGGGTGACAACTGTGTTTTTTCTCATCTAATGACAACTGGGGTTGACTGTATGTACCTCTGTCTTCATGATGCAAAAAAAGAGATAAATGAGTTTTGCAACCTTCAACCTTATTATAAATGATATTCACAGCACAGCGCCCGATTTACTATCTCACAGTTCTGAGGTTCAGAGTTCAAATCTGAGCTCCAGTCTTCGATGTGCTGTTTGCGTGTTCTCCCTGCACTTCCATGGGTTGTCTCCGTATCAGCTTACAGGTTCATTAGAGACTTGGAATTGTCTGTAGGTGTGAAAGTGAGTTTGAGTTATGTTGTATCATGTCTCTTGTCCAAAGTCAGCTGGGAAAGACCTGCAAACCTAATGAGGATAAGATCTATAGAAAAAAAAATTGATGGATGGAGAATATATTCCACTTGAAAACGAGTGAACATAAAACCTAGGCACGAGCAGTCCACGACAGTAGGACCTCATACAATCTAATAATATCCCATACTGAAGCTGTAGTAAAAATTCACCAAGATAATAATACTCAGTACACTGTTAGAGCGGTATTAACTTAAAAATGTTTATTATTGTGGTTATTTTGTGGTCCTTTTTTTTTTTGTAAGCAAATGAGGTAACCAAGCCGTTACAATTCCTCTGGCTTTATTCTTGTGACTGCCGCTAGTCTGGACTGGTGCACAGTCTAAATCTGTGCTGAGACGTGTTTGAGTGGGTGTTGGTCATTTTGCAGACGCACACAAGCCGGTGCATTTAAAAAAAAAAATAAATAAATAAAAATTTAAAAAAAAAAAAAAAAAGGGGAGGCAGTGTGCGCCGCTGTGGGGGTGAACACAGCCGACTCGACTCATTCTCTTTCGATGTGGCACACTCACATGTTTTGCAAGATGTTTTGCTTGTAAAATTTTGAAAAAAAAAAAAAAAGAGTATTGAATTACAGAATGTATGATGTTCCCAACCATTACAGTTTGTTTATTTCCTTTCATCAAATACGTTTGCCAAATATTGGTTATGTCAGCCCCATGTCAATACCTGAAATACAAAAATGTCAGGATGGGAGAATATTCCTCATTATCCATCTATCGCCCCACTCAGGGAAAACTTGTCAGTGTGTGGCTCTCGCTGGTGGCTCCGCTGCATCCTCCTCAACATCCTCCTCTTTCTGCTGCTCTTCTTCCTCACCACTCCCGCCATCATCGTCAACACCATGGACAAGTTCAATGTCACCAGGCCTGTGGAGAGTCTGCAGGTCAGATTCGGAGGCCAAGTGGGATTTAAGATGCTGGTTGTCCAAACGTATGTGTTCCTTCTTTCTCTGCCCAACAGAGTCCTATCATCACCCAGTTCTTCCCAACCCTCCTGCTGTGGGTGTTTTCAGTCCTGCTGCCCTTTATTGTCTACTACTCTGCCATCTTTGAGTCCCACTGGACCAGGTACTGAGCATCTCCTCTTTCCTCAGGACTCTTGTCATTTTTCATCCTCAATCATTTCCTCTTCTCCCTCTTTCACCCTGTTGCTCTCGTTACTCTCGCTCATGCCGTTATTCTGGGAGGGTTGTCATAGAGATCTCCATGCGGGGATAGCGATATGCACAGCAGTCACCGTGCGCTGCTCCTCGGCGCAATGGGAGGCGGAGCGGAGCAGTTGCACACGGGGAGACAACCTCATGCAACACCTATTAGCACCCTGTCTTTACATAACCACCCCCACAAACGTGTTGTGCAGGCGTGATGTGTGAAGGACCGAATGCAAATCAACTGTTTACTGAAGTGAAAAGCCTACCTCCTGCTAATGAGCCCGCCAGCCTCATAACAAGTCAACTGATACGCCATGGCGTGATTTCTCATTATGTATTTATCGTTTTTAGTGGAGCTCTAGACGTATAAACATACACTCACTGGACACAACTTGAGGTACAGCTGAACAATTTAATGACATGGGGGGGGGGGAGGTGCTCTTTTATAGATAATGATGCTCTTTTGTGATCGCCGCAATTTCCTAATAAAATTGGCATTAATTGCTGAGATGACTATTGAAGTGTCTGCGTTGTGCAATGATGTCCTTGTCATTTCTTTGGGTTTTCTCAGATCCGGTGAGAACCAGGTCACAATGCACAAGTGCTTTTTACTGCTGGTTTTTATGGTCCTCATCCTGCCTTCGCTTGGTCTGTCCAGGTGCGCCCACAAATGCGGCACATGTAGATTTTCTTAAATAAACACCGCACTTTAGACTTTAACCATTGTTTACTTTTGATTTTGTTTCCTCTGTAGTCTGGACCTGTTCTTCACTTGGCTTTTTGATGTCAACTTCTTAGATGAAA
This sequence comes from Idiotropiscis lumnitzeri, assembly GCF_059441095.1. Taxonomy (NCBI): domain Eukaryota; kingdom Metazoa; phylum Chordata; class Actinopteri; order Syngnathiformes; family Syngnathidae; genus Idiotropiscis; species Idiotropiscis lumnitzeri. The sequence goes on along the minus strand of NC_142391.1, from coordinate 11,941,086 downwards.
AGGATGTCAAATTCCAGTAAGATCCAAATCATGTGCTGTATTCAAATGTGTTGTTTTAAAACATCGGTGACAATCTCACCATTCCATTTGTGCAGGTGTGTTTTCCTCCCTGACAACGGCGCATTCTTTGTAAACTACGTGATCACGTCTGGGCTGATCGGCACCGCCATGGAATTGCTTCGTATCCCTGCGCTGACCGTGTATGGCCTTCGCCTCTGCTTCTCAAAGTCTCAAGCTGAGCGTATTCATGTCAAACGGGTGAGCTGATTGCTTCTCTCGAAGCCTTACAGAATTTCCCGATTGTGGTTAAGTTCTATTGTGCTTCTGTGCCCGGATGCAGAGTCAAACCTATGAGTTCCAATTTGGCCTGGAGTACGCCTGGACCATGTGTATCTTTGCTGTCAGTGTGACCTACAGCATCACTTGTCCCATTATTACACCCTTTGGTGAGTGGCACACACGAAGCATCACAGATGTGTGTGTTGTGAATCCCTAACCTCACTCTACTCTTCTGCCTGCCAGTCCAGTGCAGACTGCAAATTTGCTGCCCTCGTCCCAGACACTAAGACGCGGCATGTTTTTTTAATGCCAGACGCCCACTCCCTTCGATCTTTTCCAGGAGCTAAACAACTGCAGTCAATTTGCATCTGCAATCAAATCCACACTTTGGAGGGACGGGGAGACACACCACTGATGTTGCTTGTTTTTTTTTTTTCTGTTTGAGGTTTTGGTCACAACATAAAACAATATCATGAGCTAAGACCCTCAAGACCGAATTAGGTTGATCATAGTCACCCTAAAATCTGCATCCTGGGTGGTGAATGCTCCATTCAACAGAGTGCATTTTGCACTGATTTAAAATTCATGTTTAAACATGTTCAGACACGTCTCTCTTCACCTTATTATAGTTTGTCCCCTCGAATCGATTGGAGTTGAAAGCCTGATGTTAATCAAAAATGTGTTATCTCAACTCTTCAGGTCTGCTCTATGTGATCCTGAAGCACATGGTTGACCGCTACAACATTTATTATGCATATGTTCCCACCAAGCTCAACCAGCACATCCATACAGCTGCCATCCATCAGGTCATCTTAGCTCCCATCCTGTGTATCTTCTGGTTGCTCTTCTTCTCCGTGCTCAGATTAGGTACTGTTTAATCCTATTAGGCCATTAATTCCTGCTGTTGTGCCGCGAGTGCATGTTGACATTCTGAATTATTGTGTGCTGCCTTCACAGGTGCAGCGCATCCCATAACCATGTTTAGTTTGGTGTCCCTGCTCTCCTCTGTCGCCGTTTCCTTTTTCCGCTTGTGCCTTAAAAAGCAACCAGACAAGTCAACAAGCTACCAGGTCAGCCTGTTCAAACTTCAGCTTCACACCTTTTGATAAATGGATTGTTATTTTTAATGCGTCTCAGCTTTCCATGATGCATTTGTGTTGCTTTCAGATGTCTAACCAACCAGCAGAGCGGACACTCCCTGATGCAGAAAGGAGTGCAGTTACTTCAACCACCGCTTCCAGTGTAAAGTACCATTTTTGTCACTATAGCCTAGTTTTATTTACAATTTGTCACTTTTTAAGTTGTATAAGCATCATGTATGATTCAGTTTTACGTTCTAATTGTTTATTTTGATGGGTGAATGAAAATGGTCCACTAGATGTATTTGTGTGTTGAATTGGAACTCTTGACATTTGCGTTTAGACAGCGACAAATGTTGAGTTCCCAAGTTAAAAAGTAACAACAGATTTTCAATTAAATACTCTATACTTACTCTGTCCCTAAAATTTTGACGCCCCAAAATTACATTGCAATGCGTCACATGATATACTGTAATATGAAGTTCTTTCACGCACAGTGCATTCAAAAAATGACATTTTCTCCGTGCCGGTGAACCACAATGCAGGTTATAATGTGACATCATGTACTCTTTGTCTTTTTTGAAAGACGAAATAAAACATGTGCACAAAATATATCTAATTTATTCTGACAATTAAAATAATTCAGTCTTAATTTAATCATAGCAATTTACTTGGATCTGAAATACGCACTAACAAAAGCTTACACGTGTCGTTGTAATTTTATGACACACTTATTTGTCCATTATCTACCCCACATTAGTATATTTAACGCAATAAAATCTTTCGTGATGTTGGTTAATACCAGCATGAAAGGTTTTAACCGCTGAGATCAATGGATTGAGGCTTGCTAAGATGTTCTGTTCAAACCGTTTTCATGAAGTTGTTGTTTAGGTCTTTTTTTTTTCCTCAAAAAGCCCTAAAAGTGGATTTGGTGTTCAACCAATTGTGCCTTAAAAGTCAAAAGAAACCTGCCGTTCAAACTTTTGCCCCACACATTTTTATAGAAGACACCACTGAGTGTACCAAACTTAATTTCAACAATACTTGCCACTATGTGACAATATTGCTCTGCAAACATCCTGTTCCTTCATCAGTCAGGCATCCCATTTAGCTGAAGTAGTTTTAATGTATTTTAGTTGTATTCATTTTTTTTAATCCGGTGATTTAGTTATCCTTACTTAGGTGTTGAGAAAGTCGCTATGCAGTGTACGCTTAAATTTCGTAATATGATAGTTAGGAATGTTAAAACATTAAAACGTTGCCTGTATAGTTGTGAATGGTTTATGATTGTCACAGGAAGAGTATTCATTATACTTTAGTGGATGTACATAAAACAGTTGTGAAATTGGAACAAATTGGAAGCCAACAAAGTGTCACAGAAGCGATTTTGTTCCACCATACTGAAACTTCTCTACGAACCCCATGACCCAATCCACCGAATAACACACTTACTGTATACATTGTTATCCCTTCAGCTGTTTGTGGCATCCGTCCTTTTGGAGCCAGAGCTCGCATTGACCCCCATGCCCTCCCCGGCCCACCACAGCTATGGCGCCATGGCCAGCTCCCAGAGTTCAGCACACGGCCCAGCAGAAGAAGAGGAGGAGGGGGAGGAAGAGCACACCCAGACCCGTGAGACTGAACTCCAAGACCCCCCCAACACCTCTTGCTCCAGCCCACTCATGGACAGCCCAGTGGGCTACCAGTAGTGTCACCCTCCCCCAAAGGCTGCTACGTCACCTGAGCTCGTGCTGCAATGCCGCATTTCCTCTCTCCACTTGACCTCGGACTCCAACTTTGCTGCCTCACAAAAGTGGAGATCATTCAAATGACTGGAGTTGAAGAGGATGTGACGAAAATACTGAATCCATGCAGTCATATTCAGAGTATTTCTCAATTACCCGAACCACCTGCCAGTCACTGTAGATTCCATCCTTCTCCGGGACTCTTTACCGTCAAGTGACTCGAAGCCGTGGCAGGCTATCCAACCTCGTGCCCCTTTGGACACGAATAGTGATGAAAAATCCCACCAGAGTGGGTGGTGTGACCAGACTGGCCCTGCCAGATTGACAGAGCGGCCCCAGCTCGAGTGATATCTGGTTGATGGTGGCCAGAGCGCGACGATGCTGAGGGGGGGGGGGGGGGGTTGCGAAGCCATCTGCAGTGAGAGTGCTGACAGACGGCGGCTTCAATGTAACGCAGAGATGTACTGTAAGATATGTACACTCTCAATATCCTTCCCCCTGCACAAGCAGCGCTTGCTTGTCGTACTTCAGCATTTATTTTTGCTACTGTCTGTGTCGTTGGTGTTATGCTTTGGCTTTTGAGTTGTTGAATTGATTCATTATTTGTTATCCTATTTTGACTGTGTAGTTGATTGTTTCCCAACCTTTATTAAGCCAAGGCACATGTTTTACATTGGAAAAGAAGTCTCACCATAACAAATATCACAAAAGGTTGTTTATGTACCTTCTGTCATCTATATCATGGGCATAGATAGATGAACAGTGCTATTTTTTTTGTTTTAAATAAATGGAACAATTTAGTGAAAATGGATCATTTATGGTTCTCTGGTTTATGTGCCATGGCTCACTGACTTGGGAACAACTGGGAATATTTATTTATTTTTATTTTTTTGTACTTCTGCTGAAGCGGACACCACCTTGTTCCCCAGCTATAAAGTCATCAAGGTGTGCAGATAATGTCATGATATATTCTGTTCACATTTTCTGTGCTCCAAAACTGTACTTGGAAGTTGATCAAAAAAGTTTTTCATCCATCCATTTTACCCCACTTATCCTCATTAGGACGCGGCGAGTTGGAGCCTTTCCCAACACACTTTATACCAAGGACTGGTCACTAGCGAAACGCAGGACGCATGTAGACAAAAAAAAATAAATAAATCAAAATCACTCTCAAATTCTCATGGATGTGGGCGGGATGTGGAGTAACCAAAGAAATCCCACGCAAGCAAGGGAGAGAACATGTCGATTGTCACAGTGAAAGGTCAAACCCAGGCTTGAAAACCCAAACCTCAGAACACCTTCAACTCTTTCCCTTTTGACTGCAAGTTATAGAAGTCTTTTCCACTTTGTCAGTTTCTTCAAATATGGCTTCGAATTTTTCTTTTTTTTTTTTTCAGTTTCTTTGCACATTGGCAACTGCTCACATCTGAAACACATTAGATATGTCAGCGATGTTAGCGAATGTGACCTACATGTTCTTGGGTTTTATCCATATCCAAAGCTGGCGGGGAAAAAAAGAATAAAAAAAAAGAATATAAATGACTTGCAAAGCAAATTTTTTGCCAGTTGAAAAATGCGGGATGCAGCCCAGGGATAAGAGAACTGTCAAAATGTTATATCGACTTGATAAAACTAATCTGCCAACTCCAGTAACCACAATCGAACTGCTTTTATCCACTTGTGTAAGAAAGCACAAGACAATCCACAAAGTGTCCAATAGGGATACGTTTTGTTCGTCTCCTGCTCCTTTTTCTGTTTGGAATGATTTGTTTTGGCGAAAAGCAATGTAAACTGCGTTTGCGTAATATAGAGCTACAATCATTCGTAATTGTTGGTCAAATATTTGTGTGGTGTGGGTCACCTATTATTTGATTCTTGTCTGATTGAATGACTGACTCTTATAAGTTAAGTCATTTCTCTCCTGTTTATTTATACAATACATTTTTTTTTTCATGTCAGGTTTTTGTTATTTTCCTCTTGGTGTCATTTTGCATTCACTGAATCATGACTGCAACATGTCTCGCCACGTACTACCCCGTGCTGTGCCTTGAAGAACCACTCCGTTTTGTGTGACAATCCAGCATGGCCTGAAATATGCTGCATGAACTGAACACTGGGCAGGCAAACTAACAATAAAGGAGGACAAACAACATCAAATGCTGTTTAAAAACCATAAGAGAGGTTTTTTTTTTTTCCAGTGGAAAAATTGTTCTTTTAGGCGACAAACATTCGTCATTGTGACCTAATTCAGACAATATTAAGTTAGACACTCAGATTCCAGCTCACTGAAACATTTAAATGCAGTATACATCGACAGATATTCTAACTTTGAACGCAAGTCAATTCTGGGTTTCATTGGTCCCATTTATGGCCTTCGTATGGACAAGAAAGTTCTTCAGCTTTTGGAGTCTGTCTCTATTTGACAAATGAAATGTAAGATCCTGAGACACTGTTCAACCTTTCTGAAAAATGACCTTGTGTGGAGATTTTGCTCTTTCTGAGATTTCTGATCAAACGCCAAGCTGACTAACCTGTCTGTAGGTCGTAGTTGTTGCTTTTGGATATGATTTCATGTCCTAGAGAAGGTTTGTCCTTTAAAACTTATGGCATGAAATGTATTGCCCCATCTTTCTTTGTGACGTCCGCACAGAATATTTAGACAAATATATTTGGACTAAACGGTATCTTTTGACGAACAACTGAAAGTAGTAGGCTATTGTTGTTCTTTGGGCTAAACGCAAGATTTGTTCACTTTTGTGTTGAAATAGTTTTTCTGCGCAATTTGTATTTGTGTACTTTTGATCAATCTTTTCAAATATGATTGAAATGTACTTTCCCTTATCCAGACATTTCTTTCTTTGGTCATACTATTTTTATGCGTGGACGTGCCCAAGAACAGCATAATTTGAACATTTCTCTCTTTCATGCTTGTTCCCATTTGTCAACAGTCTTAAGTGCTGTAATCTGAAATAAAAATCCATTGGGCTCAGTCCAGTCACTGTGTACCATGCCATTACTCCACATTGCTATACTAACCATCAGAGTATAAAAAGTCTACACACCCCTGTTCAAAAAAAAAAAAAAAAAAAAAGACAAACCGTTTCAAAACATCTTTAACCTTTGCAACCCAATTAAAACTACATGTATTTTAGTAAGATAAAGATAAAGATGTCCTTTATTAGTCCCACAATGGGGAAATTTGAGGTGTTACAGCAGCAAAGATATAGATCACACAGAGTCGGCGGCGTAATGTAGCCGTTAATGTATAACATTAGCAGCAGACATTCATAAAAAGCATGCAAATATACACAGTATAAACGAATCTAGTGTAAGAAAACACTCCTAATGCCTGTCCATTATACAGAGGGGGAAACGCTGTAATGATAAAAACTACTGAATGATTGAAAATACTGCAATGATAAAAATATTGCAATGATAAAAGTACTGTAATGGTAAAAAGTACTGCAATGATAAAATATACTGCAATGGTAAAACTACTGGAATAGTAAAAGTACCGCAATGATAGGAAATACTGCAATGATAAAAGTACTGTAATAGTGAGCGTCCTGCAATGGTAGAAATACTGCAGTGATAGAAGTACTGTAATAAGAATACTGTAATGGTAAACAAAATACATCATTGGTCAATATTTAAGTACACCATTGGCTGAAAGTACAGTAGTAGTGTATATTGCATCCTAGGACTGCACAATTGCACTAATGCCCTCCCGTTTGTAGGCCTGACCCAATGTTCTTGTTAAAAAGTCTGACAGCAGTCGGCAGGAAGGAGCGGCGAAATCTCTCTTTGGTACAGCGAGGGTGTAAAAGTCTATCACTGAAGGAGCTGTGGAGTGTTCTCAGAGTGTCATTGAGTGGGTGGGCTGGGTTGTCCAGCATTGATGACAGTTTTGCCGTCATCCTCCTGCCCCCCACTGAGTCCAGGGAGCAGCCCAGGACAGAGCTGGCCCTCCTCACTAGTTTGTCCAGTCTCTTTTTGTCCCGGCCCGAGATGCCTCCTGCCCAGGAAGTGGAGGTGAACAACTAATATCGTGGCTGCACAAGTGTGCACACTCGCTTATAACCGAGGATGTGGCTGTAGGAGTCAAAACACAAGTCTTAACACACCTGATAGGATTTTAAGTGCCCCTGATCAACCCTAAATAAAGTTTAGCTGTTCAGTCAGATCTTAGAGCACAAGCCATGGTCCGCACAGTTCGACACATCAGTGAATCTTATTGTTTAGAGCAGGCGTGGGCAAACTATGGCCCGGGCGGCCACATGCGGCCCGTTAAACATTTTAATCCGGCCCGCCGATTTGAAAAAAATTTTAATATTTTATTTTCAAAATACTGTGGTTTTTTAAAGACATATATTGTTGGAATGCTTTTGTTCATTTTCCTTTCAAATTAAATTCATTTTTTTCCCCTGATGAGGTGAGGTTACCAAAACACTCCATCCATCTGCTCCTGGTCCAGCCCCTATGTCAAATTTTAGAACCCATTGTGGCCCGCCAATCAAAACGTTTGCCCACCCATGGTTTAGAAGTCTCAAGTCAGGAGAAGGGTCCAATAAAATTTCCAAGTCATTAAATGGACCATGAAACATAGTGAGGACAGTTATCATTAAGTGGGAAAATATGGCAGACACATTAGAAGTAAGTAGATATTTCTCCAAATTTGATGAAAATAAAATGAGACAAACTGGCCAAGGAGCCTGCCAAGAGGCTAACAGCAACACTGGCATAAATTTCTGTCAAGAACGTGCTGATTAGCTCACGTGACGAGTTACTTCCAATATCTGTGGTAGTATGAAAAAATAAAAAAATGACTTGAATTCTTCCAGCGATTGATGGAAACTGTTATGGTCCGCTGAAAATGGTCTGATGCCCCCGACCAAGAATAACCATTAGTCTGAAGCCGCCACATTAATGACTGTAAACGTTATGTTTACTAATGGCTGAGGAAGTGTGTCTGCATACGAACTAGCCTCAGCACATGCTGCGGAATATATTGCTGGCTACCAGAGCCACATTAGATGGAAGGATGGGGTACTTCATTCCAAAACAGTTCTTGCATGCTTAGTGTGTTTCGGCTTGGGGGTGATATGATTCCCGACTGTGCAGAAATGATTATAAGTGCTTATTTCGGATCAATACAGTACATGACACATTAGTGTTGCTTGTATGACTGTGTATCAGATGTAAAATGCAAATTCTACCAGAAAGAGCTTGCAGTGAAATCATTTGAAGCTCTGCAAATGTGTCTTTACAGTGCTTGTTCATTGCTAAGAGTTACTAACGAGCGCTAAGTCCCTGACATTTCCCCTGTCACCCGTGGCAACATGCTCCTCCATGAAAGGTGAATTCCTTCGGGTGCGCAACCTGTCACTCTCCTCTTCCTCTCTCCTGATCAGATGCTGAGAATAGAAAAGACCTGCAGGAAACACCTGATGCTCCTCCATCCAAAAATCTGTAACAAAAATCTTGTTACCAGATCGAAAACGACTTTTCTTACCTGGAGTTTAGCTGTTGAAAAGGTGAATTTGGTTACTTAGGTATGATGCTGGTTATTAGACGTTTGACACTGATTCTCGATCTTTGATACATCAATGTATGTTGGTGGCGTTTTGATGGCTGCATCAAGCTTGCAACCCATTGACTTATCCAGTTACATTTGGCATTTGAAATGCTTTACCGCAGCCTCTTGCAGTTCTTGTTTGTTTCTAGGGGTTTTGCCATTCCTCTTTGGGAGGTGAAATGCATGCTCTATTGGGTTAATGTCCGGTGATTGATTTGACTAGTCTAAAACCTTCCACTCAATCCCCCACAAACTCCCGATGGTGTGTTGGCAGTGTGTTTTGGTTCCTTCTCTTGCATGCTTCTGTAAATTGCTCGACAAAATGCTCTTGTAGTTTTCAGAGTTCATTACATCATCAATAAAGACTAGTGTTAAAGAAATTTAAGTTTGTATGTTCATCTGTTAGTTTTGTTGTTTAGTTTGTCATCTTAGCAAGTTTCAAACTATAACTAATCTTACAGGCCCCCTTTGTTGCACATGCATTCGTATCTTTCTGGCCTCAAATTGAACTGTCCTATGGGTGCCAGGTACGGCTCCTCGCGAATGTGACTCCCCAACGCCAGAGCCCTTTTCTGTGAACACCTCCCTTGGGGTGTTGATGACCTCTTAGACCCTGAGCAGATAAAGTGAGACTCACTCGCTTCTAAGGCCGTAACTTATGACTTGGGGAGGTTCAGCACAAGGCTTGGTACCTCTAAAGCAACAATATCGTCATGGCCAGAGAGATAACTTGTATGTGTCAGGCCTTGTGAAAATACACCATACACCAAAAGATGTCTTGTAATCTGAAACCATTAGAATAGGCTGGAAGAGTGTGATGGAGTCAAATGTCAAGTTTACCATTCTGTATTGCATATTCAAATTGCTTATGCTGATGCAAATAAAAACCATGTGTGCAGTCGAACACGCTGGCTTCGCCTCGGAGTTCGAGGGCTGCCCCGCGCGTAAATGACAGACAATCTTGGCTGGTTGATTCATTTGTTCAGGCTTGTTTTGATAGAAACATCCCTGACATTACTTGGTCCTTCGAATGCCGGATGAAAACGTGTGATCTGCGGTGGACGATTGACGATGACTGAAAACGGCGCCATCGTGAAAAGTCCTCTCTTCCAGGAGGCCAGTCCTCGGCCATCCTCCACCGGAGAGAACACAGACTTCATCCACGAACCGCGAGTGTCTCGACCAGCGAAGAGATTGTCACAGGTCAGTGGTTGTATACAACAGATAGTAAAAAACTTGAGTTTTTGGGTTTTTGAAGGATAGTAGGGTTTCAGGGAGTTCCTTTACCCGAAGAGATAGTACATCTTAGCTTCGTTATTTTCTGGAAGAAATACAGATTTAACTTTGCTATTTTGGAAGGCTTGTTGGAAGACTCGGATAGTACAGAATTAACTGTTGTTTTTTTCTGGAAGGCAGATTAAGGCATTCCTTGTCTGGTAGAGAGTACAAGTGTAGTTGATTATATCTGCTCGGATAGTACAGAATTAACTGTTGTTTTTTCTGGAAGGCAGATTTAGGGGTTCTTATTTCTGGTAGAGTACAGATGTAATTATTACTATATTTGGAAGTGATAGTACAACGTTTATTTATAGAAGACGAAAATAGTTGATCTATTTTCACAGACACAGAAATGATCAATCTGTGAGTGTGTATGTGCATTGTATGAATGTCCAACGTTTGAGAAAACTAAAACTGACCGAGGGTTGTGAGTAAAAACACCCAGGAATACCCGCTCCAAATTGGGAGTAGAAGCTTGGTATTCGACCCAAAGTCAGGCAATTTGAATTTTTCTCAACACCGAGGAACCATAACTAGACATCAAGAATAATTAAGACCGTCAGAAATGGCGGCAAAATTGATGAAGGAAATTAACTGTCAACCTTCCGAATTTGAAATAAAGGAAAAATGTAGGTTAGCTGAAATTGAAAATTATTGATTAGCTTCTCGTTTGTAGCTGTTCAATGTTGAGAACTGTGTGTGTTGTTTTGTGGGCCCGTGTATATGTCTGTGTCTGACTATGTGTGTGTGTGAGAACGAAGAAGAGAATGGGGGTTGAGTCAGTGAGCTGGAGTGTGTGCGAGTGTGTGGGGTGAGTAGATCATTTTGTTTGTGAATGTTTGAAAAAAAAACTGTATGCAAAGTGAGTGAATGGTGTGATTGGGGATTACAAATACCATTTGGTATTTAATCCCATGTAATACAGTAGGATTATAAACAGCGGACTGTTGTGGATGTAATAGACAAGAAATCTCCACCTGAAAAAGTTGAAGTGAGAATTGCCACAACAGGAAAATTGAGTTGCTGTCCTACTGATGAGAAACCAGTTTTTAGAACACCCTAGGTGTTGACAAACTGGTCCAATTTTCTAAAATTGAGGTATTAGGTAATATAGTAAAGTCCAGGGAAACTTTGCAGTGTAGAGATTGGAAGTTAATAAGAAAAGAAAAAGAATGTGTAGAAAAGGGAAAGGAACAATTAATGTTCCATAGAAAGGATTGATGAAGTCCAAATGATAGGGCAAGTGAGAAAGGTGTCATAGGCAGATTTGCAAGTGGAAAACTGGATAGAGTAACAGAATTAGAACCTATGTGGTTGAGGGATGTAAGACACTGAGTTGGGTGCATGAATTGAAAGAGAGAAGTAGGTGTTATGAAAGATTGAATGAAGGTTTTGAAAGTGAACATGAGGAATCTTTGCAAAAGCATAGGTGTTTCCTGATTTTGAAATTTTTAATTCAACACATTGGTAGCTTTGAGTGGTTGTGGAAAAACTACAGTGAATTTGGAAATTGGGAGAAGAAAAGCCTTTGCAGGAGGCAAGGAGGAGGGGTGGTCATAAATCAGGGGCGTGCAGAAGGAGCAGCCTGTGGAGAGGTCCCAGGTGCGGAGAAGGAAAGAGAGAGAGAGTTTAGTGATTGAAGGCTGTGTCATTTGAATGAGAGAAGGAGGATAGAAATTAGATCCTGCTTTTTGGTGAATTGAAGAAAGAGTTTATATTTCAGATTTCAGTTGATAATTTTTGGAATCAAAGTAGAACAGAAATGGAAAATGACACAGGAAAAAAGATGGAAATTTAGTTAGAAGGGCAATAAATTTCATTAAAGCATAGAAGGAATTAGAAACTACAATAACATTAATGGGCACTTGTCCACTTTAAGGTAAAATTGGTTAAAGTGAAATGAGTCAAAAGATTCGGAAAAATTGGAAATAAAATAGAATTAACAAGTTCACTTTTGTGATAAGAAATTTGTGATTAGGTGAAAAAGGAAAAGAAAATCACAGGTTTTTCGAATAGAACAACATAATTTAAATTGGCCAGCTTGTAAAATGGAAAAGAAAATCCTGAATTATGCAGAAAATAATGAACGTGTCGAACAGGAAAAGAAAAAAACTGAACGTCTTGATAAAAACATAAATTTTTCGGGACCGAGTCGTGATAACAAAGAAGAATTACGTGGACAAAAATACAAAAAAAAGAAGTCCAGTTGACTTGTCCAAATTGTCACCCAAACATCAACAGTGGTTCAAGGAAGGCAAGTGTTTCAATTGCGGAAAAAAAGGTCATCTTGCTCGTCATTGTGGGGGAAAAGTTAAGCCTAGTCGACGCCGTGTTGACGAGTCATCTGATGATGAATGACTAGGCCGGGACCCCAGAGGGGCTTCGGACTGCGAGTTAATGTCCAAACCTCTGGATTCCCCCTCTGACAATGACAGCGGGGAAGACATCGAGGAAGATATTAAACATATGTTTGACCACGAGAATTACTTAATGTGTCATCAAATTGAACCGACGATATAATCTGAACTAAAGATAAGATGCAGCTGTTAAAAAAGGAAGTCACATATTTAGGCCGCATTTTGACTGAAAAGGGGCGCATTTTTGGGGACAAGGAAAAAGAAGTCGTTGCCCGAGCCCTAAAACCAATAACAAAGAAGTAAATGATGTCCCTTATAGGTGTATGCAATTATTGCCAGGCATGGATTGCAAAGTACTTAGAAATCACACGACTATTGCTGGACATCATTTATGACAAGCCAAAGACATTTGAGGAAAAAAAAAAAAAAATGTTTGAACACTTGAGGCTGACAAGCTTTTGAACTTGTCAAGTGTGAACTCATTGATTAAGATGTATTAGCACTACCAAATTACTATGAGCCATTTGAGCAAAAAGTGACTGCAAAAAATGGTTTCATGACCTTGTGTGGCTGCAGACGCGCAGGGCTCATGAAATCACTTGCATATTAGTCACAACAATTGGATCAAGCAGTCTTCACTGCTGCTTTAAGGAATCAAAAAATGACATTCCTTTTCCCACCACATTCACATTGCACGGCGACCTAATTGTCACATTACACTGATAAGGTGCGCTCAGCCCAGCGTCACTTTTTCCCGCACCAGTAGAAGGCACACCACACGACTGTGGAAGCCGAGTCCAAATTACCACCAAACAGCGACCTGACCTCTTGGACACCTTTCTCCCGACTGGAGAGACAGTTTTTTGACGGCCGCAAAGGGGTGGGAATTTTTTTTTAACAAAGCATTTTGTTTCAAGGGATATTAAAATCTGTATGTGCAGGACAAGCAGCAGAAATTTCTGTGCTGATCCAGAATTGTAAGATGTTTTCTAAAAAACATTTTACAATTTGGACTGACTGCCAAGATATATGTTTATGTGTTCTGTCGACATTGGGCAAACGGCGCTTTAAAAAATCACAAAAGATGAAAGAAAAGTTGTGCATAAAGCACATCTAAATAAGTATTTGTAAACGCAAAATTCTCTGAACAGAAAATGACACGATTACAATTGAATACTGCCTCGCTGACAATGCAGCAAGGGGTAATGCACACACACACACACACGCAGCAAATCAACTTGACAATTTGATCTCACGCCAGGAAAAAATACACCACTAATTGAATGCACCGTTGGGAGAAAACAAAGGTGCAAACATTGCTGAGGACAGGATCAGCAAATTGGCAGATGGCAAATCCTGGCTGCCTAATTCATTGATTAGAGGAATAAGATGATTGACACACGAGCAGATAGTCGTGTGTCAACAGGGGGAAGTATGATATGAAATTGTTCCCACATATAGACTTTTCAACAAAAAACTTTTTTTAGACAAAGTGTTAGTTGTTTGGGTTGCAATATTGTTTGGTTATAATTAATGTGTTTTCAAAATGGATTACGTTGTTTCCAACAACACATGATGATGTTAAAACAGTTGGAAAAAGAGTTGTGTAATCGAATTATCCTGACATTTGGAATTTCAAGAGTGATTTAAAGTGAAAATGATGCATTTTGTGAATAATGTTTGTAACAAGTGGGACAGTTGTTGCAAAATTGACTCAAAGCGTCATTTTGCATACAGTCTGCAGGACTTGTGGAACGCACGAATGGAACTGACTTATCAAGACAAAGAAAAAAAAAAGAGACAATGGCCAGACTGTGTTTCAATCACAGCAATGAGGATAGTGACAGCCGAAGGAAGGACACTATCCCCTTTTTATCCTATATGGCCTCACACATAGACTCTCAGGTTCACCAGAACCACCAGCGACTGGCACATCTGTCCCAGTCCACATGAAAGACATGTTTGACCACAATTACTGGCCAGTGTGTTTTGATCCACAGATAAACCACGTCCATGTGGGAGACCAACTCTTCCTCAAGGTGCTGAAACGACCTCGTTGGGACAGTGAACGCTGGGACGGCCCTCATCAGGTGATTGCAGTGACCCCGACGGCAGCAAAAGTCGAGGGGCGTGGCGGCTGGATCCACCAGTCGCAGTGCAAGCTTCTCCGGTTCCCTGCTGACAGGCCTAGCGACGCTGGTCCCTCCGGGTAGGATCTCCACCACGTACACTCTCAGTGTACCGACGAAAGACCACAGTTGGAAAGAGGGTTTTCCGTGGCAAACACACCCCTCTTGGAAAGAGGGTTTTCCGTGGCAAACACACCCCTCTCGGAAAGATGGAGCGAGCCGCCGAACGGCGACTGGGCACAGCCCTGTCGACCAGATGCATCATCTACTTCCTTGCAGGGCTGTGCCTGGTGGAAATCAGCGCACGACCTCGAGACCAGGACGACATCGACGCATCCAAGTTGCACAGCCGCAGACTGCTGTCTACACTCATGTCGAAAAACCTGCAGCTTCTGACAAAAGACTCAGGGACACTGATTAATGTAACCTCTCTTTCACAAGAGTATGCCATTACCATTCCTCTGAATCAATTGCAGGCCCGCCGAACCCAGTTTGAAAAAGTCTCAGCAATACCAGATTATTCAGGAAGGGTTACACTAGAAGAACAATATACCGAAATAACTGACATGAGTCAGTGGCGAGGTTATTGGTTTTATCTAATGAGTGCTCATGGCGACAATATAAATTGGAGGTCCTGGTCAAATTATATCACTTCTGTTGATGGTGATTACTGATAAAAAATAAAAAGAAATCAAGGAGCACTAAATTGGCATAATAAAATTTGTATTTCCAAAGTCATGAATACTATGGAATTGAAGGTAGCTGCTCAGGTTTCTGTAGCCCTGTCCGAACACCAACCTATGTATACTGACTCCGAAAATGATGAGGACTTTACTGATATGTGAACCCTTTTTGACGACTTCACAGAAAAGCGTTGCAGTTGTGAATGTTTGATGTTCCGGGTTTATTTTGTACATACATGTATTGGACCAAAAACAGCTTTGCTTTATTATCTTTTAATTGTTATTATTTTTTTGGGCTTCTCGTTTGGGGCATGGGTTTCTACCCTTTTCTCCAAGAATTTTTGAGTTTTTGGGTAGTTTTTCTCCCCCCTCAAGCGACAGCCTTTGATGATGAGATTTGAAACTTGATAAACAGGAGGGATATGTTAAAGAAATTTAAGTTTGTATGTTCATCTGTTAGTTTTGTTGTTTAGTTTGTCATCTTAGCAAGTTTCAAACTATAACTAATCTTACAGGCCCCCTTTGTTGCACATGCATTCGTATCTTTCTGGCCTCAAATTGAACTGTCCTATGGGTGCCAGGTACGGCTCCTCGCGAATGTGACTCCCCAACGCCAGAGCCCTTTTCTGTGAACACCTCCCTTGGGGTGTTGATGACCTCTTAGACCCTGAGCAGATAAAGTGAGACTCACTCGCTTCTAAGGCCGTAACTTATGACTTGGGGAGGTTCAGCACAAGGCTTGGTACCTCTAAAGCAACAATATCGTCATGGCCAGAGAGATAACTTGTATGTGTCAGGCCTTGTGAAAATACACCATACACCAAAAGATGTCTTGTAATCTGAAACCATTAGAATAGGCTGGAAGAGTGTGATGGAGTCAAATGTCAAGTTTACCATTCTGTATTGCATATTCAAATTGCTTATGCTGATGCAAATAAAAACCATGTGTGCAGTCGAACACGCTGGCTTCGCCTCGGAGTTCGAGGGCTGCCCCGCGCGTAAATGACAGACAATCTTGGCTGGTTGATTCATTTGTTCAGGCTTGTTTTGATAGAAACATCCCTGACATTACTTGGTCCTTCGAATGCCGGATGAAAACGTGTGATCTGCGGTGGACGATTGACGATGACTGAAAACGGCGCCATCGTGAAAAGTCCTCTCTTCCAGGAGGCCAGTCCTCGGCCATCCTCCACCGGAGAGAACACAGACTTCATCCACGAACCGCGAGTGTCTCGACCAGCGAAGAGATTGTCACAGGTCAGTGGTTGTATACAACAGATAGTAAAAAACTTGAGTTTTTGGGTTTTTGAAGGATAGTAGGGTTTCAGGGAGTTCCTTTACCCGAAGAGATAGTACATCTTAGCTTCGTTATTTTCTGGAAGAAATACAGATTTAACTTTGCTATTTTGGAAGGCTTGTTGGAAGACTCGGATAGTACAGAATTAACTGTTGTTTTTTTCTGGAAGGCAGATTAAGGCATTCCTTGTCTGGTAGAGAGTACAAGTGTAGTTGATTATATCTGCTCGGATAGTACAGAATTAACTGTTGTTTTTTCTGGAAGGCAGATTTAGGGGTTCTTATTTCTGGTAGAGTACAGATGTAATTATTACTATATTTGGAAGTGATAGTACAACGTTTATTTATAGAAGACGAAAATAGTTGATCTATTTTCACAGACACAGAAATGATCAATCTGTGAGTGTGTATGTGCATTGTATGAATGTCCAACGTTTGAGAAAACTAAAACTGACCGAGGGTTGTGAGTAAAAACACCCAGGAATACCCGCTCCAAATTGGGAGTAGAAGCTTGGTATTCGACCCAAAGTCAGGCAATTTGAATTTTTCTCAACACCGAGGAACCATAACTAGACATCAAGAATAATTAAGACCGTCAGAAATGGCGGCAAAATTGATGAAGGAAATTAACTGTCAACCTTCCGAATTTGAAATAAAGGAAAAATGTAGGTTAGCTGAAATTGAAAATTATTGATTAGCTTCTCGTTTGTAGCTGTTCAATGTTGAGAACTGTGTGTGTTGTTTTGTGGGCCCGTGTATATGTCTGTGTCTGACTATGTGTGTGTGTGAGAACGAAGAAGAGAATGGGGGTTGAGTCAGTGAGCTGGAGTGTGTGCGAGTGTGTGGGGTGAGTAGATCATTTTGTTTGTGAATGTTTGAAAAAAAAACTGTATGCAAAGTGAGTGAATGGTGTGATTGGGGATTACAAATACCATTTGGTATTTAATCCCATGTAATACAGTAGGATTATAAACAGCGGACTGTTGTGGATGTAATAGACAAGAAATCTCCACCTGAAAAAGTTGAAGTGAGAATTGCCACAACAGGAAAATTGAGTTGCTGTCCTACTGATGAGAAACCAGTTTTTAGAACACCCTAGGTGTTGACAAACTGGTCCAATTTTCTAAAATTGAGGTATTAGGTAATATAGTAAAGTCCAGGGAAACTTTGCAGTGTAGAGATTGGAAGTTAATAAGAAAAGAAAAAGAATGTGTAGAAAAGGGAAAGGAACAATTAATGTTCCATAGAAAGGATTGATGAAGTCCAAATGATAGGGCAAGTGAGAAAGGTGTCATAGGCAGATTTGCAAGTGGAAAACTGGATAGAGTAACAGAATTAGAACCTATGTGGTTGAGGGATGTAAGACACTGAGTTGGGTGCATGAATTGAAAGAGAGAAGTAGGTGTTATGAAAGATTGAATGAAGGTTTTGAAAGTGAACATGAGGAATCTTTGCAAAAGCATAGGTGTTTCCTGATTTTGAAATTTTTAATTCAACACATTGGTAGCTTTGAGTGGTTGTGGAAAAACTACAGTGAATTTGGAAATTGGGAGAAGAAAAGCCTTTGCAGGAGGCAAGGAGGAGGGGTGGTCATAAATCAGGGGCGTGCAGAAGGAGCAGCCTGTGGAGAGGTCCCAGGTGCGGAGAAGGAAAGAGAGAGAGAGTTTAGTGATTGAAGGCTGTGTCATTTGAATGAGAGAAGGAGGATAGAAATTAGATCCTGCTTTTTGGTGAATTGAAGAAAGAGTTTATATTTCAGATTTCAGTTGATAATTTTTGGAATCAAAGTAGAACAGAAATGGAAAATGACACAGGAAAAAAGATGGAAATTTAGTTAGAAGGGCAATAAATTTCATTAAAGCATAGAAGGAATTAGAAACTACAATAACATTAATGGGCACTTGTCCACTTTAAGGTAAAATTGGTTAAAGTGAAATGAGTCAAAAGATTCGGAAAAATTGGAAATAAAATAGAATTAACAAGTTCACTTTTGTGATAAGAAATTTGTGATTAGGTGAAAAAGGAAAAGAAAATCACAGGTTTTTCGAATAGAACAACATAATTTAAATTGGCCAGCTTGTAAAATGGAAAAGAAAATCCTGAATTATGCAGAAAATAATGAACGTGTCGAACAGGAAAAGAAAAAAACTGAACGTCTTGATAAAAACATAAATTTTTCGGGACCGAGTCGTGATAACAAAGAAGAATTACGTGGACAAAAATACAAAAAAAAGAAGTCCAGTTGACTTGTCCAAATTGTCACCCAAACATCAACAGTGGTTCAAGGAAGGCAAGTGTTTCAATTGCGGAAAAAAAGGTCATCTTGCTCGTCATTGTGGGGGAAAAGTTAAGCCTAGTCGACGCCGTGTTGACGAGTCATCTGATGATGAATGACTAGGCCGGGACCCCAGAGGGGCTTCGGACTGCGAGTTAATGTCCAAACCTCTGGATTCCCCCTCTGACAATGACAGCGGGGAAGACATCGAGGAAGATATTAAACATATGTTTGACCACGAGAATTACTTAATGTGTCATCAAATTGAACCGACGATATAATCTGAACTAAAGATAAGATGCAGCTGTTAAAAAAGGAAGTCACATATTTAGGCCGCATTTTGACTGAAAAGGGGCGCATTTTTGGGGACAAGGAAAAAGAAGTCGTTGCCCGAGCCCTAAAACCAATAACAAAGAAGTAAATGATGTCCCTTATAGGTGTATGCAATTATTGCCAGGCATGGATTGCAAAGTACTTAGAAATCACACGACTATTGCTGGACATCATTTATGACAAGCCAAAGACATTTGAGGAAAAAAAAAAAAAAATGTTTGAACACTTGAGGCTGACAAGCTTTTGAACTTGTCAAGTGTGAACTCATTGATTAAGATGTATTAGCACTACCAAATTACTATGAGCCATTTGAGCAAAAAGTGACTGCAAAAAATGGTTTCATGACCTTGTGTGGCTGCAGACGCGCAGGGCTCATGAAATCACTTGCATATTAGTCACAACAATTGGATCAAGCAGTCTTCACTGCTGCTTTAAGGAATCAAAAAATGACATTCCTTTTCCCACCACATTCACATTGCACGGCGACCTAATTGTCACATTACACTGATAAGGTGCGCTCAGCCCAGCGTCACTTTTTCCCGCACCAGTAGAAGGCACACCACACGACTGTGGAAGCCGAGTCCAAATTACCACCAAACAGCGACCTGACCTCTTGGACACCTTTCTCCCGACTGGAGAGACAGTTTTTTGACGGCCGCAAAGGGGTGGGAATTTTTTTTTAACAAAGCATTTTGTTTCAAGGGATATTAAAATCTGTATGTGCAGGACAAGCAGCAGAAATTTCTGTGCTGATCCAGAATTGTAAGATGTTTTCTAAAAAACATTTTACAATTTGGACTGACTGCCAAGATATATGTTTATGTGTTCTGTCGACATTGGGCAAACGGCGCTTTAAAAAATCACAAAAGATGAAAGAAAAGTTGTGCATAAAGCACATCTAAATAAGTATTTGTAAACGCAAAATTCTCTGAACAGAAAATGACACGATTACAATTGAATACTGCCTCGCTGACAATGCAGCAAGGGGTAATGCACACACACACACACACGCAGCAAATCAACTTGACAATTTGATCTCACGCCAGGAAAAAATACACCACTAATTGAATGCACCGTTGGGAGAAAACAAAGGTGCAAACATTGCTGAGGACAGGATCAGCAAATTGGCAGATGGCAAATCCTGGCTGCCTAATTCATTGATTAGAGGAATAAGATGATTGACACACGAGCAGATAGTCGTGTGTCAACAGGGGGAAGTATGATATGAAATTGTTCCCACATATAGACTTTTCAACAAAAAACTTTTTTTAGACAAAGTGTTAGTTGTTTGGGTTGCAATATTGTTTGGTTATAATTAATGTGTTTTCAAAATGGATTACGTTGTTTCCAACAACACATGATGATGTTAAAACAGTTGGAAAAAGAGTTGTGTAATCGAATTATCCTGACATTTGGAATTTCAAGAGTGATTTAAAGTGAAAATGATGCATTTTGTGAATAATGTTTGTAACAAGTGGGACAGTTGTTGCAAAATTGACTCAAAGCGTCATTTTGCATACAGTCTGCAGGACTTGTGGAACGCACGAATGGAACTGACTTATCAAGACAAAGAAAAAAAAAAGAGACAATGGCCAGACTGTGTTTCAATCACAGCAATGAGGATAGTGACAGCCGAAGGAAGGACACTATCCCCTTTTTATCCTATATGGCCTCACACATAGACTCTCAGGTTCACCAGAACCACCAGCGACTGGCACATCTGTCCCAGTCCACATGAAAGACATGTTTGACCACAATTACTGGCCAGTGTGTTTTGATCCACAGATAAACCACGTCCATGTGGGAGACCAACTCTTCCTCAAGGTGCTGAAACGACCTCGTTGGGACAGTGAACGCTGGGACGGCCCTCATCAGGTGATTGCAGTGACCCCGACGGCAGCAAAAGTCGAGGGGCGTGGCGGCTGGATCCACCAGTCGCAGTGCAAGCTTCTCCGGTTCCCTGCTGACAGGCCTAGCGACGCTGGTCCCTCCGGGTAGGATCTCCACCACGTACACTCTCAGTGTACCGACGAAAGACCACAGTTGGAAAGAGGGTTTTCCGTGGCAAACACACCCCTCTTGGAAAGAGGGTTTTCCGTGGCAAACACACCCCTCTCGGAAAGATGGAGCGAGCCGCCGAACGGCGACTGGGCACAGCCCTGTCGACCAGATGCATCATCTACTTCCTTGCAGGGCTGTGCCTGGTGGAAATCAGCGCACGACCTCGAGACCAGGACGACATCGACGCATCCAAGTTGCACAGCCGCAGACTGCTGTCTACACTCATGTCGAAAAACCTGCAGCTTCTGACAAAAGACTCAGGGACACTGATTAATGTAACCTCTCTTTCACAAGAGTATGCCATTACCATTCCTCTGAATCAATTGCAGGCCCGCCGAACCCAGTTTGAAAAAGTCTCAGCAATACCAGATTATTCAGGAAGGGTTACACTAGAAGAACAATATACCGAAATAACTGACATGAGTCAGTGGCGAGGTTATTGGTTTTATCTAATGAGTGCTCATGGCGACAATATAAATTGGAGGTCCTGGTCAAATTATATCACTTCTGTTGATGGTGATTACTGATAAAAAATAAAAAGAAATCAAGGAGCACTAAATTGGCATAATAAAATTTGTATTTCCAAAGTCATGAATACTATGGAATTGAAGGTAGCTGCTCAGGTTTCTGTAGCCCTGTCCGAACACCAACCTATGTATACTGACTCCGAAAATGATGAGGACTTTACTGATATGTGAACCCTTTTTGACGACTTCACAGAAAAGCGTTGCAGTTGTGAATGTTTGATGTTCCGGGTTTATTTTGTACATACATGTATTGGACCAAAAACAGCTTTGCTTTATTATCTTTTAATTGTTATTATTTTTTTGGGCTTCTCGTTTGGGGCATGGGTTTCTACCCTTTTCTCCAAGAATTTTTGAGTTTTTGGGTAGTTTTTCTCCCCCCTCAAGCGACAGCCTTTGATGATGAGATTTGAAACTTGATAAACAGGAGGGATATGTTAAAGAAATTTAAGTTTGTATGTTCATCTGTTAGTTTTGTTGTTTAGTTTGTCATCTTAGCAAGTTTCAAACTATAACTAATCTTACAGGCCCCCTTTGTTGCACATGCATTCGTATCTTTCTGGCCTCAAATTGAACTGTCCTATGGGTGCCAGGTACGGCTCCTCGCGAATGTGACTCCCCAACGCCAGAGCCCTTTTCTGTGAACACCTCCCTTGGGGTGTTGATGACCTCTTAGACCCTGAGCAGATAAAGTGAGACTCACTCGCTTCTAAGGCCGTAACTTATGACTTGGGGAGGTTCAGCACAAGGCTTGGTACCTCTAAAGCAACAATATCGTCATGGCCAGAGAGATAACTTGTATGTGTCAGGCCTTGTGAAAATACACCATACACCAAAAGATGTCTTGTAATCTGAAACCATTAGAATAGGCTGGAAGAGTGTGATGGAGTCAAATGTCAAGTTTACCATTCTGTATTGCATATTCAAATTGCTTATGCTGATGCAAATAAAAACCATGTGTGCAGTCGAACACGCTGGCTTCGCCTCGGAGTTCGAGGGCTGCCCCGCGCGTAAATGACAGACAATCTTGGCTGGTTGATTCATTTGTTCAGGCTTGTTTTGATAGAAACATCCCTGACAACTAGTGAGCCTGTTCCAGAAGCAGCCATGCAAGCCCAAGACAGAACATTACCTCCATGCTTCACTGATGAGCTTGCGTCTTCTGGACCAGAGATGTGCCACAAAAGTTTTGGACTGATGAGGCCAAAGTATGGGGAAAGAAATAATATGCTTATAATCCAAAACACAATTCTGTGATCCAGGAAAACCATAACTCGGACTCATTTTTTGTCTTTAAGATATTGAACAAACCTAAGCCTGCTCTGGTCACTGTCCTTGCTCTCTTTCATCTTTTTTTAGGCCGACTGAACGATGCCCTGCTCTGCTCCTTCTCAAAAACAAACATGAGCGCGCTGACACATGCATACACACTCTTGCACACACCGCTTAACAGTTGCCATGACAACATTCAATACCCCTTCTTTCCAAAACACATTGCAGACTTTCTAAAAATACTACCATTTCTCGCAGACGACAACCTTGAGAGCAAATCCATGCGTACGAGGCAGGACTGTGGCACTATAGTGACAAATCCGAAATGAATGCCACATATTGTCTTTAGGCCCCTTATTCACCGTCGCGGTCATTCCGCATTGTTAGGTGACCTGAGAGAAGCTTGGGTCAGCGTCTCATCCGTCTCCAGCCCAGTGGCTAGACGAGTGCATGTTGTTGTGAAGCAACATAAATACTGGAGACACTCGTCGAGTGAGGAGTGTTGGCTGTGTGCACAGAGACAAATTAAGGCCATGTCAGCCACAGATCCAACAGCAGAACAGACAGCCTGCTCATGGATGATACAATCCTCAACTCAGTCACTAATGCGCGCGCAAACCGATATTCAAGCCTGCGGGAATACAATTATCTCCAAGACGTTGCCTGAATTTGTCAATTCTTGGCAAATCTCTTGCTGCTCCGGTCCCTCTTGATGTGATCTTGTGCGGTTGCATGAGTAGATGGGCTGATGTGTCTGAAGTCAACCTCATCTCTGCCGCTCAGGGCGATGAGCCATTCATGGCTCTTACATAACTGGCAGCGTCAAAGATATCGGTCCTCGTGTGACTGGAATCAAATGGCCGCCATTGTGTTGGGACCATCTGCGACAATGTGACAACACACTGACCCAGATTTGCTGTAAAATGTCAACAAGAATTCACTTTATTTAGACTTAAGTATGCACACACAAAAGTTATGAAACTGTAGCATGGAATTCAGTTTACAAAGAGTGCCTACTTGTTTGTGGTATTAACTCTAATCATGTGTGTTTTTTTGTTTTTTTTTTGGTCAAAGGATAACTAGATGAAGTCATCACTGGTCAGTAGCAGCTGATAATGATGAGGTAGACAGCGACACGCCCACTATGTACACAACTGGATGTTCCCAGGATAATACATCATGTGTCTGTGGCGCCTTGTAAAAAGATGACTGAAAATAGAGACAACCTGCATCGGGCAGTGTACCAATGCTAGGAAAAGAAACTATAAATACACCACCTACACAGCTAGTTGAACAAATGGTACACCTGGAAATACACTCTTGGGATATCTGCCTTGACAAAAATAGTTGTTTATTATTATTATCGTTGAAGTTTGGCAGTGGTGTTGAACTGCGCTGCATCATACTGGGAGCTGTTTCTAATATTTTGGTTGCCTTATTTAGCTACATGTGAGTGGCAACATTAGGAACACCGCTCAACATGTTGCAGAAAACCTCTACACCTGCTAACTCCGATGATTAACATGATTACACGAATGCTTCTTTGACAGTGTCAATCGTTCTGTGATGGATCATCAGATTGCTTGTGCGTACCTAATTAAGTGACCAGTGCGAGTATATTCACAGAAAATTGATTTTGTATTCTTAAACACTGGATTTTCTGTAAATCCACATAAGGTACGATAGCAGGTGGATGCACTGTAAAACAATGGCTCTATTTAATATACATCTAAGTTTAGAATATAAAAATAAACTTTTTCAATGTAAACTCAGGATAAAGCGTTAATAACCACATATCAGCAACTTGGATTTACAGTTGTATGGTGTTATCAAATACTTGGCACACTGTTGTTAACATACTTGGCATTGAAAGAAATTCATAATAATTATGTTCAGAACACTTTTCAACATTTCTTTTTTTTTTTTACAGAATATTTTAATCAGAGATGCTAGTTGCCTTGACTTGTTTTTTTGTTTTTTTTTAGCTGATTACAAATCTGCCCTCGTTATTTTCTCTGGCACGTCAGGTTTTTGTTTTTACAATAGCCATCCATCCATCCATTTTCCGAACAATAATATAACATAATATAATAATATATACAATAATATTTATTAATTAAGGGTTAGGTTCCGACATCATAGCTATAAATTACAACGCATGGTCAAATCCAAGAAATGAAAAAATTGTAAGAACCTGATCTGCTTGAAAAAAGATGATTATTTATTTATCTATTTATTTATTTATTTATTTATTTTTAAATCAACGCCACAAATACGTTTAGGGACACTTGAAGCCATCTCTGATTAAAATTTGTTGTTGACCAGTTTGATGATCCGCACGTACTATTCCTTACGCAATAAATTGGAAGGTAATTTATGTTCAAATTGAAAACAATTTTTTTCCCATCAGTTGTTTTGCGGTCGTGTTCGCATCCCCATTCTGAGGTTTGTTGCCACAACAACACTGACATAAATGACGACAGTGATTCACACCAAAAAGTTGAAAGTGAACAAAATCCTACTATACACCATTGACCTGAACATAACAGTCTTGTTTGTTAACAGTCAGATGAAGACTATTGAGATACTTACTCATGGCCTCCATTGAAGGGCGTGTCACACACCGTGTAAAGAAAGATGCACGGCGACACCGTAACAGTCAGAGACTATAGTAGAAAGCTATCAGTGTATAACAGTTCTTGTCAGTAGCTGTTGGTAGTGTGTCTATTTGGAAAAAAAAATGCTATCTTTGCCTCTCGTAAATACATTAAAAGTTAGATAACATACACAAAACAAAAACACTTTCATGAGTAAAGTGAGAACATTTTGTTTTGGTCACAGTTTGACCCAGAGCTGCCCGTGTGGGCCACACCAACCCGTATCACTTTGAGTAGCGTGACGTGTAAATAGAATAGTCATCGCTGGGCGACGCTTTTAAGATACATCACATATTTCACTACGGTCAGAAGATAAGATTAAAAGGCATTATATACACAAGTTAACCGTCATGCTTCTTTGCTTTGCTCAAAGTGGTTGGTTTTGACCCCGCTGCAAAGAAAAGCAACTCTGCAATCGGTGGAGTGTGGCCACACCATACATTCGCCTTCGCTTCGCACTCCCCACTAATGTACAGCAGCAGAAAAAAAAAAAAAGCCACAACGCTGCAAGTTACACAACCTTGTTCCATGGCAACCACAATGAGTGAGAGGACAGCAACAGCTCAGCGGCTCACGTGGCGGCGCCTCAGTCTGCCTTGTCCTCGCCGTTTTCGGCCCATCCTTGGCTCATGGCGGCCACCACGATGCCGTACATGTTGAGCCAGGCTTGACGCATGGCCGCCGTGTAGGCCTGGCCCAAATTGCACTGCAGCATGTAGAGAAGCGACTCCCCCACCACCTGCAAACAAACACAAGTCAATGTGGACGCCGCTGAATGCTGTTGACGTAATGGTGCTGGACGTTTGTCCTACAGCAAACGACTGGGGGTTGACCCCCACGGCCTGATGTTTCCTCCCCAGGTTGAGAAGAAAATCCCCCAAGGAGTGAAGATCGTCCAGGTGGCTGACGGCGGCATCGATCACAAGCATCACCTGGGATTTGTAAGATGAACCATTTTGTTTCGTCAACTATAGGGATTTGATCAACTTTTTGACTCCGTTGCTTCAAGATGGACACACTCAAATCGTAGCAATCCATAAATCAATCAATGATAATCATCCCCACTCTTACTAAAACACATTTTCGAGGGTGAAAAGCTGACCTTGGTGACATGCTCCAGGAACTCTGGGCTGGAGAGGCAGTCTTGCGTGTTGCCACAGTTTGTGTTGTAGTGGAAAAGACTGAGAAGAGCTGGGTCCAGCTCAAAAAGCCTAGCAGGGATACAAAGCAGAGATTATTCTATATTGGTTATACAGTGCATAGTTTGCAAGATCGGATGTTTTGGGGAACAATATTCATTCTCATTTATTGTACAGCAGAAGCCCAAAAATTGTGTTGTGTCTTGATATTCATTGGGTTTCCAACCTTGTTAAATCATCATTGATAATTGTTTTGACAAATAATTATTTATGCAAGGCAGGACAAGGAAGCTTTAGTTCTATAGCGCATTTCATTCACGAGGAAACTCAACATGCTTCACATAATTGAAAGTATATTTCAAAGCATTTAGAAACAAGTTAAAAAAAATGTCAATGCGACAGAAAAATAGTTCTAAAATTACTAAAATAACAGTTCAAGAAAATGATTTTGGGGGAAATGCAATAAAAGACCTTAGTCACAGGTATTGGATAAAAAAAAAAATACCTTAACCTGGATTTGAAATTACATTAAAGGTAAAAAAAATCTTATTTCAGAACAGCCGTGTTTATCAGACGGTATCCCTCTGCATTAATCAGTACCCAAGAAGTCGCTCTCAGTTTTTCAAAGAAGTCACCTCTGCTGTAGAGAGTACCTTTGGAAGACCAAGTAACTTATGCAGTTAATTATACTTCCCTATTTGAAAACAGGTCCGACCAATACAATGCAGACAGACTCAACCAAACGGTCAGACAGAGAAACGGCATGTGGGCAAGCACAGCAACGTGGATCTCAAGGAGGGGGCGGGGAGTCTCCCGTTCCTCATTGGATATGCATACAGAATTTCCACACATTTACAGTCACTCATGTTGTTTATCGTCTTATCATCCCATGTGTTATGATTCAATATTGAATATCACACACAACTGAAACAAGTCCTACTACAACAGAAAAAAATTTCCCCTATAAAGAAACATTTTTTAATCTCCCGTGCACGTGTCACATTTGGTGGCTAGTGGTTGATGATATTGAAGGCTGTCGCCAAGCAACTAGGCAAGCCGCCTCTGGTTTCCGGTGGAGGTGTGCACAGAAACGTGATGCTGCATGGAGTTTGAAACAAAACAAGATGACAAGATCTTCGATAGTTACCTGGAAAACATGATGACGCCATGAGGCACTTTATTTTTGCCCAGGCTTTCCCAGCTACTCCGAATCAGCTCCTTGTCCTTGCCTGACAGAGTCTCCATCCTCCTCGGGGCTTCCAAGTTCTTCTGGAGGGGAAACAAACAGCTCCTCTACAGGACAAGATGGCTAGGTTCTGAATGAGCCATAACACTGGAGGAGATCCTCAAGATAAAACTTGTGCACCTGCAAGACAAAGTGGAGCATCAAGTGATGCGGGCGGGAGCAGCAGGAGTGAGGATGCGCGCAAAAACACACACACACCTTCCCAAAAGGTAAGTCTTAGCTCTGAACTTGTCGCGCTGAGGTGTCTGCTCGCGTGAGCGCGTGCAAGCGTGTTTGTGTGCGTGCGGGGCAGCAGCTTTGCCTCAAACTCTAATGCACTTGCTCTCTGGTTTCCCCCCAGCCCACAGTGCAGACCAGAAAGATGCCAAGTTGCGCCACGCTCTCATCTGTCAGTGTGGCTGCTATCTCCGCTGCCCCTGACACCCCCCGCCCCCGCCCCCTCTTCCCCACTCGCCTCTTGACGTGCTCTCTCTTTTGCTCTCTCTCCAGTTATTATTCATTCCACAGAAGGAGAAAAGAAAAAAAAAAGAAGAGGCATTGCTGGCTTGTGTCGAGCCAGTCAGGCTTCGCGGAGCGAGCCGCAGCTCCCCCTGCAGGTGAGTTAGGGAATAAAGTTATATGTTTATATGTTGTGACATAACTCAAGACTCTGATTATCAGAGAATCAAATGCGTGCTCACAGTTAAATGAATTGGCTAGAATAACACATCACTTTAAGGAGACCGATATGTTGCCATGCGGCTTTCTTGAAAGCATTGTATGTTAGTTGGAGTAATGCAACAGGCATGTTCTAATGAATTTCTTGCACGCAGTTCGTGCTTTTAATATTATCTAACAGGTCGGGAAGGCCTGTGTTTGTTTTTAGCCGCGCCCCGTCTAATCAAAGGTGCATCGCTGTGATACGCTGTTCCCATGACAACCCAGGAGGATGTAGCCGAGGAAGCTGTGTCACGTGACACCTGAAACCTCATGGAAGGGCTGTGATAGTCATTAGATCGATAAGCACTACAACGTAATTGTTTTTATTATAGTATTGTCACAGTAGTATAAGTCACAGTGGATAATTATATGCCGTTGTATGATTTATTTATTTATTTATTTTTTTCAAAAAGATACATTGCATTCGTGGCCGTAACCATTCAAAGTAATTTGACCTTCAGGCCGATTTTCAATAACATTCTGATCCAAACTCTTCAGTCGCTTTGTGGAATGACACACTCGCCCAAAGAGAGGAAGCATTCAGTCTCCCCATGATGAGCTTTTGATTATGATTGACTACATATTGAGACATTCTCATGTGGTACTTACAAAAAAAGATCAGAAATTCCAAGCTGTCAGCTGTATAAGCAGAGCCTTCCAGTGGAGGCCAGTGTACATGAGTACAGTAATTGATGTGGGTCTGTGGGATCGCAGCAAAAACCACCAAGCTGGTCAATGTGACTGCACAAGGATTTATTTAGGTGGCAGCGCGGCTATAGTGACTCGCAAGTTCAACCAAGCTCTGTGAGAAAAGGCCTGTGTGTTCTCAAATGCAGTTTACTTTATACTTGCGAGACTTGAAAGTTTGAATACTCACGAGTTTAATCATGCTAATGTGCAAAATGTTTTGAGCGCATACGCAAATGAATGTCACAGACAGAAGGAGCTGAACAGGTGTTAGCATTTACTTTTGAAAATGTTTATTTTCATAACCAAGTGTCCACAAACATGATTTTAGAGTACATTGTTATATCGACAAGCATCTAAAATATGACATTGTGTGGCTCATTTACATGGTTATGTTTTCTCGTTGGGAGTTTTTTAGTTCAGATGTTTTGAGATTTCTTAATTTATAGTTGCACATGTTGGCGTATTCCATTGTTGATGTGGTGAAGCAGACATGAGTCATATTTGAATACAGTGTTGTGTTCTGGCCAAGAGGCCACAAAAACATTGTACCGTCTTATCATGACAATCATTCTCCTTTGGACGGCAACGCTGTTCTCCTCCCATCTTCAATTTTCTCCACCGTCGTCTACATTTTCCTCCCTAAAGCAGACATGTTGGGTTAGAAAATGTGTATATTGTAATTATATTTCATTTTTACTTGGCTCCAATGTTTTTCTTGTTCCGGGCAGGCCCTGACAATTATGCAATGTCACGTGAGCAAAACCACATGAAGTGGACAAGCTATTCATAATATTACTGGACATAGTGGGAAGAAAACAATTGCTTAAAATTCTCACTCCGCATGGCTGCAGTATTTGTCAGTGCTGTGGACGTCTGGGCTTGTGTCATGCTGAGATTTTGATGAGATGGGCGACTCGGTGGCCGCGCCTCCCTTTTCTTCAACAAAGTGCTCTTCTACACCAGCTTTCCTCAGCTCGTTCTTGTATACTTGCTCCGCTTGAGCTTTGGCATTCCTCTGGGAAAAGGAAAATGACATCACGGCAGCACCTGCACGCAGATGGTGATGCGACGGGCGAACACATCACTCACCTGTTTCACTTGTTCAAACAAAAGGGGACGCTCGCGAACACGGGCCTTCATGTCCTGTAGATCCCGCATGTAATCTCTTGTCCTTTGTCGATCCGCCTCCCTGAGGTATATGATGTTCTCATCTTACACAAATTGGAGAATGACGACCTTTCTGGCCCATCACTCACCGATGGTGCTGCAGTCTTTCGTTGTAGACTTCTTTCAAGCTTTTGTGAGGGTCCAGCAACTTGGCATGGAGGGAAACCGTCTTCCTCATGGCCTCAGACTTGCTCTGGTATTTCCTCAACCAGTCTGCACTCTCCTGATTCTTCCCATCCCTCACCTCCATGGATTTCCTACAAACATACATTCTTTTAGGTACATATGTTACTGAACCTGATCAAAACTGTTGCATGACAGGGCAACTCAGTATTTCCCCTAAATTGCGGGATTCACTTACTTCTTAAGTGGACATTTTAAAAAACTGTAAAAAATACTTTGGTTTATAGGCAGGAATTGCACAAAGACTAGATAGCTTTGAATTAGTCACTCGCTCGCTCACTCACTCACCAAGGTTATTAATGTTCACAAAAAACTAACATAATAACTAAAACAAAAATTGAAAAAACATTACACAAGGCTTGTGACTTATTTTTTCCATCTTGCAGTCGACAAACACTCCATATATTTAAAAAAAACTCAAACTAATACTAAAACTAATAAGAACTAAACTAAATCAAAACATTTATTAAAAAATAAATAAAATTAGTAAAAAGGAATAAATTTGCTCTAAAAACAAATAAAAACTAACCGAATTAACAAAATCCAAAACAAAATAAAAGCTAAAAAAACTATTACAAACCTCTCACTCGCTCTCACTCACTCACAAGCTCAACATGATGCAAGTTGTGACCTTACCTGATGGCCATGGAGCGTTTCCTTGTTGCATCTGTGATGTAAGTCGGAAGTGTGTCTGCAGACAACGACTTGAGGGCACCACATGACTTACTTCGACTTAGATTACTTTGACTTGATATCTGTAAAACATGTGTAAATGAGAAAGGTTAGGCAAACATTGTAAGCACAATTTTACAGCCAAGGCTCATTTAAATGATTAATGGTGACCTCGAGGGCAACACTGTATTTTGGGAACTAGAACTAGAGTCCAGACATGTTTAAAAAAAAAAAATCCCAACTGTGAGTAAGCTAGCCTCCACTCAGGCAACATAAAACAATCGGGGGCCTTTCCGATGATGCTTTTTATAACACTGTTTCAATATCATATGCACATCCCTTTAATATCAGCACTAGTTAACAAACAAATTTTATGGATGTATATTTTTCATTATTTTTCTCTAACCGCTGGGCTTCTGCTAAAGTCCTCCGGCAAACCCCCCACGAATCCTCCTGAGAACAAACTCAAGAATAGGACATGAAGAAAACTGAAATATTATGTAAGAACGGGTGCACGCTTTACATATGTGCATTGGGTACAGCCTGGAAAGACTTGACAAAAACTCCCTTCCCGCAAAGATGACATGCACATGGCTTTGGGATAACATATTTTGAGGTTAGCTGCAGAGGTTACAGTACATACAATAATGGTTGGGAGGTTTATAAATATCTTTCTTAGAGAAACCAACCCCATGCCGCGTTACCCTGTTCTATTTGAACTCGCTACATACACCTCAAAAGACAGAAAAAAAGATGAGACACTTATGATGATAATGATGATGTATGATGTATCGTTTCCTTTTTGGTGTTATGGACCCTATGTCTTATAGCAAATGGATACTCATCCTAAATTTGTTTAATTCAATATTAGACATTGGTACATAATCACAAATTCTATTGAAGCCTGAAAAGTGATGCTTCAATTCAATGCCAGATTTGAATCAGAGTTTTATGTGTCTATTATTATTATTATTATTTATTATTGAAGCTGATGATTAAAATGATTACCCTTGATTATTTAATAATCCATCCATTATCTGTAACGCTTCTCCTCACACGGGTTGCGGGGGGTGCTGGAGCCTATCCCAGCTATCTTCGGGCAGTAGGCGAGGGACACCCTGAACTGGTTGCCAGCCAATCCCAGGGAACACAGAGACGAACTCACACGCTTACCTAGGGGCAATTTAGAGTGTCCAATCAACCTGCCATGCCATGTTTTTGGAATGTGGGAGGAAACCGGAGTACCCGGAGGAAACCCACGGAGGAGAACATGCAAACTCCACACAGGAAGGCCGCAGCCGGAATCGAACCCACGACCTCTGCACTGTGAGGCCATCGTCCTAACCAGGCGCTTGATTAATAATAATAATAATAATAATAATATTCCCTTTATTAGTCCCACAATGGGGAAATTCGAGATTCGAACCCAGGCCTCCTGGGGAGACTGGGTTCTGAACGCGGCGCCTTAGACCACTCGGCCATCCTGGCAGCCAATTACTTAATGTTTTGCCTTTTTCAGGTTTTTCAAGTATGCATTTTTTTTTAAATCTTGACCTATGAAAGCTTGCGTGATATGGACAAGAAAACTGAGGGCATATTTGGAATCAGTGCAAAAAAAAATATTTGGAAAAAATGTAGTAAAATGTTGTTTGGTGACCAGTGTTATTGTAAAAGTACAATAAAGCACATTTAAATAAATAAACAAGTAAAAGTGGAAGTGAGCTCCTGCAAGAAGAGGGATGTTTACCTGTGACTTTTCAGGACTCAGCTTAATTTGCCGGGCAGGAAGAGCGGATGTCCTCAGGTAGAAAGGCTGACACTTAGTCAGATCTTTACTTAGTGACGTTCTCAGACCTTCTGTCTGCAGAGCTTTGTGCAGCCGGTTGAAATCAGGCACCTGGTGGTTGATCTTCGGTTGGAAGCTCGGCTTCTGATCCAGGAATGCCAGCTTTTCCATTCTGGTGCGCTCTGCAATGCGAAGTTTGGGCTTCTCTGGTTTCTCCTGCTGTGTGGTGCTGATGAAGGCTTTCCTGCAACGCTCCTGCTCTGCACAAACATTGCGAAAAGGAAATGGATTTTGTCATTTTGTAACACAAAAAATATTTAGCACATCAGTTTTTGGGGGTTACAGCCCTTGTAATGGATTTCTAAGTGTTCATACAGTTGAGTCCATACAGTTTTTCTACACCATTATAATGGATTTATAACATATCCATCCGTCTATTCATTTTCATACCACTTATAGTCTATTCCAGCTGATTTGGGGTGAAAGATGACAACTTGGATTGGTTGCAAGTCAGTCTGGCAGACATTCACACTCACATTCATACCTAAGCACATATAAACTCCACAAACGAAGGCCGGAGCCGAACTGTGAGAAAGACACGTTAACGACTTATCACTTACAATGATGTCATTTTGTCTTAGCTCTTTGCTAGACCTCACCATTGTCATCACGCAATCATGTAGAAAGAAAACTCTCACACCTGCTGGTGGTTTAACTTGTTTAGGAGAGGACTGTTGAACATTCTTTACAGTTTTTTTGGCCTCCAGTGAAATTTGGTTGAACTGCTCAGCCAGCTTCTCGTGTTTCTTCGTTTCTCTCTCCTGGAAGCTGAAAGGCTTCTGAACAGAAAGCAGAAAGGTTTTCCTTTGCTCTAACCCTTGCTTCCTTTCCTTGTCCCTCCGCTCCATCATCTCCCGGTAGAGAGGAAGTCTAACTTGAATGGGGACAGGAAGTGCACTGAACTTTTTCTTGCATTCAGCCTCGGCCTCCTCCTCTTTTTTCTGCTGCGTTGTTTTGCATAAAGCTGCTCGTTCGCATTGCTGTGTTCGGGTGGGAGGCCGAGTGGAGTGTTGCTTGTCGTCGGAGGAAGATTCCCAGACTGGAGCAGACAAATCGAACGGCCTATAATGGTTTGAAAGATTATTTTGTGGCACGTGGCAGATCTCCTCTATACCCCAAAAGTAGAGAATGAATTCCTATTAAATAAATCACATCTCTCATAATTCAAATAAAAAAGCGCACACTGAGGAGACTTACTTAGTCTGAGGATGCAGTTTGTTTGGCTCTGCTGAGAGGAGAGTGTTATGATGAATCCTTCTCTCCAACTGTTCTCTGTGCCTCCTTTCTGTCTCCTGCAGCTGCCGTTGGATCTTCTCGCTTAGGTAACGTAGCCTCTGATGGAGGATTTCTTCGGATTCCAAACCATTCGGAAACATCATCTCTGGCTCTGACATATTTGTTGGTCAAGAGGGTTGAAATGTCATCTGAAATACAAAGGGAATCATAATCAGTCATCTATGTATGTATCTATGTATGTATGTATGTATCTATCTATCTATCTATCTATCTATCTATCTATCTATCTATCTATCTATGTATCAAACAAGTATTTAAACTACAAGCAGTGAAGAATATTTCTGGTGGGAAGAAAATCTCTTATTGTTGTAGTATAAATTCATTGGACTCATTACTTTTGGACTGCTTCTTTATTTAGATTATCCACCTCCCCATCAATTTACCTACAAGTTTCTATCAAACCCACTATCCAGCTAATCGAGTAATCCACTAAAACAAACTTGGAATTGGGCACTAGAGCAAACTAGGAGATGGCCGTGCCCCCTGAGTGTAACTTGTTACCTTGGCAACCAAACAGTCCACTCAAATGAGCGCGTAATGTGGATAAAGCGTCAATTTAGAAAAGTATTATATTAATTGTTGGTTACAACTATGATGTGCAAGCCGTCGTTGTAATTTTGAACAGTGTAAGAGCTGCTAACCTGAAAAAAGGCGAATTGTGTGCGGTGTGGCTCTGCATTGAGGCTTCTTTCTTGTTCAGTAATTGTCAGCGATAAATTATACAGTAATGAATTTGGGCTTGTTTGCACAGAAGAAAAGGTGAACACAGTCTTAAATAAATATACAATTAAAAAAGGGGGGCAGGGGGCGCACCAAAGTAGGTCAATCTTTCGTCTCGGTCGGACACCTGCGCGGTCAAAAGCGGAAGAGCCAGCAACGACAGAGATCTGTCGTGATTGGCTAAAAAGCCGGAAGTGAATTCTCCATGCCCCAAATTGTCAACACAACATGGCTGTAGAACTGAGGTGACTCGGCTGCTCTTTTTAGGACGCGCTCAAGGAGAAACCACCATTTCATCGTATATTTAAGCGGTTAGACTTCGACAAGGGAATGTTTATCCAACTTTGATTCAAGGCTTGTTTCGTTTGAATACCGAATGATGCTAAACCTTACAAGGGCTAGCATAGCCCTAAACGGGTTCGGGCGATGTTTAATTGCAGAAAAACGCGTATCTGCAGTAAAAAGTATCAGTCGCGGACTAGTGTGTGCAGAGCATGGCGTCGATAGTAGCAACAATGAGGTTTATGATGTTATTATATCCGGGGGAGGGATGGTTGGATCTGCAATGGCATGCTCACTAGGTGAGTAACCCCATCCAACAGTCAACATCCAAAAGATTGTGTGCTCTGACTAAAACAATTATATGAGAAAAAATCGGCAGCAATCGTGATATGTAGTTTTCCCCTGACAGGCATGGATTACAACTTGTCAGAGAAGAAGATCCTTCTACTTGAAGCAGGAAACAAGAAAGTGATGGATAAAGTACCTGACAGCTACAGTACCAGAGTCAGCTCCATCAGTCCAGGCTCTGCTTCACTCCTCAATGGTGCAGTAGGCTACATCACCCATTTTGTTTACCTCTAATGCAGTGATTCCCAATCTGCCGTGGCACGTTAGTGTATCCAAGCTTATTTAAATGGTCGGAAAACTATTGTTCAATTTCTAAAAACTAAGGTATCTTAGTTAATGTGTTCATGTCAGCAACACACAGTGATCGGCAGAAGAATGAAATGCTCAACTGTACAATTAAGCTATGTATCCATTCCTAGAACAGAATCATAGCTTTGTGTTCAAATAACCGGCCCAGACCTCACACTAGTTCAGTTTGTGAGTAAAGTGAGACAAGACCATCACTATTTCACTTTTTATTTAGTGGTGTGTTATGAGACTTTTGCAGTGTCAAATATCTCTGTTTTGCCTCAATAAAACACTGCATTAATGGCATAAATCAAAAAGTCAATGTTGCAATTGTTATGGAGTGTTGATGAAGAATTTAATGGTGTTGGTAGTATAATATATATAATATTCCAAGTTTTATATTTACTTATTTATTTTGCCAACATGCAACATATAATTTTTCATGCAGTGTGAAAATATATTTTTTTCCCCCAAATCCCACATTGCTCTCTTTCATATGTGGTCTTCAAAATCCCAACATGTCAGCCCTGCGGGCAGGGGAGAGTAGAGGGAGTCAATGAATCTACAAAGTTGTTTAGACAAACAGTGTCGACTTTATATTTGACTTTATTTGAATCTCACCTACAACATGAAGCATGAAGTGGACGTTTGTTGTGATAGTAGGAGTTCATCCATGCAGAAGGGTCATTAGTTATGCTCAGCATTGACGCAGCATAATCTTTAGTAGACGTCGCCATTAAATGAGGGGCTGGAGGAGTGTTGCCTATATCCCCAAAATAATTCTACCTCCTCCCGTCTCACTCCTCTGTTGACAATGAGATGATAAGATGAAGCCCCTACACGCAGGACCATATTCACTTCCGTAAACACTGTTTCACATTACATCATTTTTTTTGGGTGCAAGTCACTCAACGATGTGCCTTGTGCACGTATTACATCAAGACCGCGTTTTATTCGGATTCTAAAATGCTTTTTTTTTTTGTAATACATATGAGTACAGAAAAAAGATCCGATTTAGCCCAAAAATCCAAACTGGGCATCGCGGCATGTAGTGTAAACACATCCTTAATTTACCTGATTCTGATTTGCCAGTGGTGGCAAGGTAAGTAGAGCTGCATCTGTTTTGTTTTTGTTTTGCATGCACAGATTCATTTTAGCTAACCGTGTTAGCTTAAGATAAGCAGCACTTAATGGACTGTTAAATTGACATGGTGGTGATGCAGGAGGCACGGCGTGTTTGCGCTTGCCAATATATTTGTGCACCACATACACGCAGTATGGTGTGAAAGTGCTACCTCTGCGAATTAAAATGCACTCACTCTCACTTTATTTTTTCCATACTCTGGGCTCCCACTCACCGCTAAGTGACATGGAAGAGGAACGTGTGCCCCCGCCCATTGGCGAGGTCCACCCACTGGTCGTCATTGTAACTAAAGCTCGCCATTGGCCCAACCGTATATGAAGCAGGTTGAGGGCTGGCTCGTTGCACAAGGGATTATAAAAGCATGTCGCAGACGTTTAATGTCAGATGTTACTAAGAGACCTGGAAATGGTTTGAAATAGTTTAAAAAAAAAAAAAAAAATCTGTCTCTTTTCAAGACTAAGTACAGCTAAACGCAGCTGTCATTATTGTTGCTTTAGCAGCCAGGTTGCATTAGTTCCATTTCTCATTTTATTGCTGTCATTACATGTTTTTCACTAGTATTGTACCCTTTTGTGGTGTCATAGGGGAAAAATCAACACATAGACACGCTTCGGGAAAATATTTGTTATCCAGGCGCCATGCAACAACTCGTTACGTGATATTTTTGCCCCAAATGTCAATTAAATTCAGAATTGACCAAATTCAGAGTTTTCAGCGTAGTTGTCTCTTTTATTTTTCTGCAGATATTGGTGCATGGGAGCATATCACAAAACTGAGGTGCAAGCCTTATAAAAAGATGCAGGTAAGGTATCAGTCTTTGATTCTGTTATCTGTGTAGCTCTGAAGACCCCCCCCCAAAAAAAAATGTAATGTTTTATGCAATTTCAACGTTGCCATTTTTTCTTCATTTGATCCCATCTTGCTGTTTTGAACATGAGAAGTACTGCACACTGATATTCTTCATGTATTTCTGTCGTCCAATAATCATAATACTATACAATTTGTGGAGAGAAAATTCTTTAACATTCCACTTGTACTCCCATCTTACAGCGAAATGAACAAGAAACTCATTTGTGGCCTCTGTAATTATGCACATGGTATAGCGTCATTTACATTAAATGCTGGGTTCAGGTGACATGTAATTTCTTCATTCCTTTATGCAATGTCTGCTTTTATCAGCAGCCCTATAAAAAAAAGCATACCTTCATGAGACACCAGCCAGCATTGGATGACCTAGTTTCTTTTTTTTTTCTTCTTAAAACCGTGTTTTTGATGAGGATGAAATCCTTTTGGCATTTGTAAATTGCTACTCACTCCCCGTGTCTTCTAATTATGAAGATTCATGCGAACAAGTGCAGCAAGATGAAAGGTTGTTTGCCGCTTCATGGCAATGGATGCAAGGCTCAGCCCGGCTTGTAAGATGTGGTCGCTGTGTACCAAAGCCTTGACCGCAGTGTTTCACTCCGGGGCTAAGATGTCATCATGCTGTGCCTTTTAGGGTGATTATGGCAGCCTACCTCACCCATGATACCTTTTTATTCTGCTACTTTTTTGTTTGTTTTGCTTGCTGGAATCATAGTCATTCACATCTTAGCCATAGAAGGGAAAATATGTGCCGCGTGTCTAAATAACATTTGCGCCGTGCTAAAACTCTCCCCACCTTATAGTGAGAACGAGAGCGAGGTCATTTTCTATTCAAGTTGCGCGCAAGAAATCTTGCAAGGAAAGCAAGAGCTGCATCGCATCAACCTGCGTCAAACAAACCCTAAACAATTTTTGGGTTGGTCTCTATTTTTTTTTTTTTTTTACCCTCTTAACCACTTATCACGATTTGCAAACCCCAAACGCCTTTTGTGGGTTTTTTTTAAAGGGTATATCCCCTGAATTTATGGTAAGTTGGAAAGAAAGAGTAGTAGCAGCACTCGTGTATTACAGCTGAATGATGGGTTACCTCAGCGTAGTTACAACCCAGGAGAGGATTAAGCAAACACTTTCACCCTCTCATGTTGAACTCAAATGGCACTTTCAAGTTAAACGGAAAACAATATTATTGACGTGCTCCATCCTTTTTACAAACATGTCATTTGTGCGCCAAATAACATGTTTGAAAAAGACCAACTTGTTAAATGCCGCTTAGTCTTCCACCTTCAAGATCAGTGATTCTCAAAGTGTGGCACGCGGGTTTGCGTCAGGAGAACATGAAAGAATCGCTGGTCTGAGTACATTTCGGTTTAGGAATGAACGAGTTGGAAAAAAAAAAAATTCATTATTCAAATTGTGGTTTAATATGCAATTATTGTTTGAAGGTCTTCTTTCCATGTATTTTCTAACAATCAAGCAGTAAATTAATCCGTATTAAACAATATCAGATTCATCATACATAAATGCATTAGTCTATAGGGTAAAAAAAAAAAAAGATTTGATAAGAGATTTTTTTTTTTCCTTTATCTTCTTTGATTAGAGTTGTTAACTTACGAAACACTTACAGGTCAACAAAATTCTACCAAAAAGGGCCAAAAATAAGATTACAAAAATAATAATAAAAAAATAAGTAAGTATTCTGTGGGTCTGTCACGTCAACTTTTCATCTTTCATGCAACAATATGTAAAAATATGGAGTGCATTTCTTCAGGACTGACAAGATATAGAGAGAGAGAGTGTCCAAATTAGGCTATTTTTAATTTTAAATTATATTTCCATTTTATTTCTTAGCAAATGTCGATTTGTCGTTGATTAATCGTTCAGCCCTAATTCAGTTGTATTTCACTTATAAGTATGTTGCATTTAATCTTAAACAGTTTTTTCTTGTTTTTTGTTTTTTTTATATAATTTTCCTAAATTTAAAGTGGGTATTAAATATACCAAAAGAAAGAAAACCCCTGTCTCTTTTAAAATGTACACTTAGGCCTACTATGCTACTGTATTTTGACATTGGTCATGATGGTGGCACTTGGTGCGCTAAGTATTTTCCTAGATTGTACTTTGGATAAACAGTTTGCAAACCACAGTTCTAGATGACTGGTGTGTTGGTGACCTAATCTATTTAACAGGCTGTGCCAAGCTTCGACAGCAACTTTGACGTGATCATCTCTGCCCAGCTATATATATCGAGGCGGAGGATTAACTTGAGGCGTGACCACAGGCGTAATGACTCTCTCATTTAGGTTTGGGATGCCTGCTCCGATGCCCTGATCACGTTTGATAAGGATAATCTGGAGGAAGCGATGGCCTACATTGTGGAGAACGACGTGGCCGTGGCTGCGCTCACCAAACAGCTGGACAGTCTGTCTGGTGAGCAGAGCGTCACTCAGTCAGCCAATTGTTTGGCTCCGCTGGCCGCACGGAGCCCATGCCACCACATTATTCCATCCTCTTGTTTTTTTTAGTGGTATTCCCGCCATGAGCCGTTGATGTTTTTTCCGTCAATTTGAATCAAAACCTCACATTTCAGGAACTGCCGAGGACACGTGAAGTGGTCCAGTGACCTATTTAAAGCTGCCATGTGCTCCTTGTCCTGCCACCACCAGCCCAGGCTCGAAAGCGCTGACTCCCTACAGCGCTCGATTGCTGTTGGCATTCAACCAAAATGTTGCAAATAAAAAGCAACCCCGCTATGTGCTTGGCACTTTCAGTGGCATATTTATAAATGCTCTTAGTCCAAACAAGGGCCGTGTGGTTCCCGCTCCTTTTTGGCCTCATGTGCTTGCCATTTGTCTTCCTCTCATTCTGCTCAAAGATGTAGTACATGAAAAGTGTGCTGCCTGCCAGCTGTTTTCAATGAAATCGCCCTCTCCAATCACCAAAACCCCATATTTAACATCCGTGTTCCGTAACCAGTAGCCAATCTGTGGATGGGTCCCGCTCCAAGTCGGCATGAGCAAGCGTAGCTCA
Source organism: Idiotropiscis lumnitzeri (assembly GCF_059441095.1). Taxonomy (NCBI): domain Eukaryota; kingdom Metazoa; phylum Chordata; class Actinopteri; order Syngnathiformes; family Syngnathidae; genus Idiotropiscis; species Idiotropiscis lumnitzeri. The sequence continues at coordinate 11,899,932 of NC_142391.1, read as the reverse complement.
GGCTGCTTTCATGTTCTGGAGGACCAGCTGCCGGTATTTTAGGAAGTGCAGAAGGAGGTTTGATGCAATATCCAACAAGCCGACAGCATGTGCAAAGCGTGGCGTGGTTGGCTTGTAGATAAACACTATTAGTCCATGGCGTGCGGCAGACCAAGGCCATTAAGATCTCCTTGTCCCAGGGAGAAGGCCGCGATGTTTTACAACTAGTCCGCGCTTGGAATGACAAATATTAAAAGCTAAACAAAAGGCCGAGATGGATCGCGTTGTTTTCACTTGCTGTTTTATAAAGTGACTTTTTCCTTCCTTGTTTTACACTCTGATCATTTTTAAGATAACATGCAAGTCAAGTACAGGTCCAAAGTAGTGAAGTACTCATGGCCGACGCCACACCAGGCAGTTCGTTCCGTCCCCTGGGTGCAGGTCATGTTAGCCAGCGGGGAAACTCTCCAGACCAAGCTGCTTGTAAGTTAGATTTCTTGATTCAAATTCCTAACTTTGATTGGCCTCATCATCAATTTTGGCTTTTTTCCTCAGATCGCAGCAGATGGACCCAATTCTATGGTGAGGCGGCAATTAGGGATCCCCACAGTCAAGTGGAATTATGACCAATCAGCTGTGGTTGCTGTGCTGCATCTCTCTGAGGTTGATGATGAGTTCCCTCCTTTTTTCTGACTTTACTTTGATGTGCATGATTTTCTTTTTCCATTGTGGGCTTTGTTGAGGTATAATGCTAGAATAACAAATGTTTGACCTGCATATCCAAATGAGTCAGAACTTTCTCAGGTAGATTCCAAGATACAACCCTGTGATGGTTCAACTTCTTTCAGCAATTAGCAACAGTTGCTATGCTGGAGTTCATGACCCCAAAATGCTGGCCTCTCATTGTTCTTTTGCCAATGACACATCACAGAAATATATGACAGCACACGGTAGCAGCCTGCCTAACCGCCGTGCGTTCATGTCGGCCATATTGGCAGGGGCGACTTTCCCATCAAAGGCAATACATGGACTTTTAAGATTTTGAAAACAAGTAATTTATACACCGATTTTCAGTTGACTTTTTTGTGCCAAAGCACATGTGCCCTAAATGGACCATGTATACCATTTGAGGGAAAACATCATCAAAGAAACATTTTTACCTTTGAAAGGTTTCTATTTGTTGGGATGGGTCACATCATCTTTCTGTTTTGATTGACAGCGTTTTGTTAGTTTGGGTAGTGTACTATATTGAATGAGTATGACGTGGTACAGCTGCACAATTACAACCACAACTTTAAAGAAGCACAGTGAAAATTCTACATTGGATGTTCTGTGGCACTGGAAACCTTTTTTTCCTTTGACTTTTGAAACAATTTTACTCGTGAGAATATAGAAATAAACTGATGCAGAGTGTTACCTTCAGAAAATCTTAATGACTTTTACTGTTAATGTTTTAACTCAAACATTTAACGGTCTTTACCGCCAGGAAAGTGTAAAAATCAGTTAACCTTTTAACCCGCTTCAAACAAAAAAAACACTCTTTTGACATAACGTGAGGGTGATTTGTCGATGTCTCACTTAGTAATTGCACATTAAAATATAACGAGTTAATCCCAGGATATCAGGAGTGGGCAAACTTTTTGACTGGCGGGCCACAATGGGTTCTAAAATTTGACAGAGGGGCCGGATGGATAGAATGTTTTGGTAACCTTACCTCATCGGAGAAAAAAAAAATACATTTAATTTTAAATGAAAGTGAACAAAAGCATCACAACAGTATATATGTCTTTGAAAAACCACAATATTTAGAAAATAAAACATTAACAAGGTTTATTCATTCAATTTTTTTCAAGTTAGGCGGGCCGGATTAAAAGGGTTAACGGGCCGCATGTGGCCCCCGGGCTGTAGTTTGCCCACGCCTGCTGTAAATAGTAATAAAAACACAAAAATATTTGCTCAATCAATATATTATCCATCCATCCATTATCCAAGCCACTTATCCTCATGAGATTGCGTCCATTATTTCATGTAATATATTTGTCTTAACAGCCCACAGAGAACAATGTTGCGTGGCAGAGGTTCCTCCCAACCGGACCCATTGCAATGTTACCGGTAATGTATTAATTTTTTTTTTCTTTTTACATTTTTGGGGCTTGGATTATTAAATGTGTATTGTTTGATCGTCTGTTGTGCATCATCCTTGTTCCGCAGCTGTCGGACACAACGAGCTCTCTAGTGTGGTCAACCAGTCATCACCTGGCCGAGGAGCTCCTTGAGCTGGATGACGAGTGCTTTGTTGACGCCATCAACTCCGCCTTTGTGAGTGCCAATTAAAACAACGGAGCGTCCGTCAGATCGTTGTTGCAGCCTGTTTGTGCGCCGTGTCGCTTGTGTGGTTCGTGTCCTCCTCACGTCCAGTTGGTTTTGGGAGATGTAAACACTTTGTTTTGACCAGACTTGAAACAATTGCAATATTTCGTTGGACAAATGATATACCTATCCCTTTCTTGTGTTTGGAGGAACTCCTTTTTCCCAAGCTGGCTATTTTTACTGCCCGCTGAAGGATGGGGTCACCACGGTTGAGTCACGTTTGGTTTCAGTCCTGGTTTGGTAATTAAACTTGCGGTCTCCCAGTGTCGACCATTACTGCATGGAATGTTTTTCAAACAGAGCTAATTCGACTGTATTGCCTGGCCTGCATCTTCTTTTAATTAGCCCTGCTCTCCGGGCTTTGCCAAACCCTTTAGTTAGGGAGGGCAAATAACGGCCCTTGCCTGGAGTTCAGCTTTGCTCCAATGTCAGCTAATTTCGTTGTCCACACGGAATGATCTCGTCTGTTTTCTCTCTCATGCGCTCTTCTTTCCCTCTGTGTGAATCCCTCCGCTCGGTGCGCCCGCAGTGGAGTAACGAGAACCAGTCGGAGCTGGTCGAGACGGCCGGGTCGCTCTTCCGGAGCACACTCGCCACCATCTTGCCGTCGGCGGGTTCGCCACGCCAGCTGCCCCCGAGCGTGGCGGCCATTGGCCCGAAATCCCGCGTCATGTTCCCTCTCGGCATGGGCCACGCATCTGAGTACATTAGGCACAGAGTTGCACTTATTGGGTAAGAGAAACTGGAGCTTCAGTTATGTCATATTTAAAAGCGGAAGTCTCTCACACGCACACTGTCGTTTTTTTTTTATGCGTGCCTTAAGTCAAGGTACCACTCCAGTTTTAACCGCTCCTGTGAATTCTTGTGAGTTTTTTACCGCACATTTTCCAAAAGAAGGAATTTATGAAGAGAAGAATATACACCAGAAGTTATGTGAAGTGGATATAAACTCGTACTTAATCTTATTCTGCTCAGGGTTGTGCGTGAGCTGGAGTCTATCCCAGCAGAATTTGGGTGGGACGCCGGGTACAGCCTAGACTGGTAGCCAGTCAATCACAGGACACATATAGACACTATGGACAATGTAAAGTCTTCAATTAAACACGCATCATTTTGGAATGGCCGGAGTTTGTGAAGAAAACCCACGCAAGTACGTGGCAAGGGAGCATATGCCAAGGCCCGAAACGCAACTTGAAGCAGAACCGCTGAATTTTAAAGCAGAAGTGCGTCGCCGTGCCGTCTGGGGGGAGCTGATTGTTAAAAGTTGAATGCATGAGGCCGGTAGCCACACAACACACTTCATCTTTCTTCGTCGCTTGACATTAAAGACGAGACTCACTGCCTTAATGATTTTACCTGTTCATTTTAGCATTGATCAAATTACTTTTACTTTTATTTGCGGCTTAAGATTCTTGGCAAAGAATGGTATGCAGATTCACAAAGGTTCTGGATGTGGACAGTTTAACCTTTGAATGCATTATTTATGCTTGGACAATTTTTCCCGAAATCTGAACCGGGTTTAAACAGATTGTGTTGTACTTTTATTTGGAAGAACATTAAATAGTCCTGTGCGTGTGTGTGCGTGTAGTGTATTTGTAGAGACAAGCATATATTTGTGTTTCCAGGGACGCAGCCCATCGTGTCCATCCTCTGGCCGGTCAGGGAGCCAACCTGGGCTTCGGGGATGTGGCTTGCCTCACACAGCTACTGAGCCAGGCCGCCTTTGACGGGAAGGACCTGGGTCAGTGAGCGCTCCAAACAGACACAAGCACTGCAACCAAAACTCGGTGGTTTCCCTTAAACTATTTTCCAAAGGCCCATCTCACGTGCATGCTGTTGAAATTATAAAAAGCATCTTGTTTGATGTTTTTTTTTTTTCTTTCCAGTATTCATGTTCCAACAATTGCATGCTCATTGCTTTTCATGGGATATTGTGTTTTTTTCCCCCCTGAAGTTAAATTTATATTATATTGCATTTATTATTGACTCAATGCCACGTTTTAATCCCCACTTGTTTGTTATGCAGGAGCAATGCAGCACCTGTTAGAATATGAAAGCGAGCGCCAGCGGCACAACCTGCCCATGATGGCCGCCATCGACCTCATGAAGCGCCTCTATTCCACCAATACCGCTCCTTTGGTTCTCCTCCGAAGCTTCGGCCTGCAGGCCACCAACATGCTCCCAACACTAAAAGTAAGGTCGCCTCAACCTGATCATGCGATCGTTTCCAAGCTGAGCTCTGCCGCTACGCGCTTATGCGCTTACACGTAGCTTCGCTTCAGCAGTGCCTGTAATTGCCGGGGCTCTGAACGTACTACTATGGCATCTAAGTTTAGCCCCAAATTTAGTGTTACCAAAAGTGTGTGGGTGGGGTGCAACGCTGGCACTAGGGCAGCGGTGGTGGCTTGTGTTTTCACACCCCTTTTATTACCGACCACTCATGTGAAATGGCTTTATTCACTACTAAATGATTCAGACCGACGCTGTAAATTGTTGTAAAGAGGACGCACACTTTCAGTGCCGTGAAAAAGTATTTGCCCCCTTCCTGAGTTCAAATTGTTCTATTTTTGTTGTTGTTTTTGCAAGTTGATTTTAATATCTCCCAAACATAACTCTAGTAAATGTGAAATGCGGTTCATAAATAATAATTGTATTCATTTAATTATGTAACTGCGTCCCCCATTTGCTGAATCAACAAATCATTTCACGGAAAGAAAGCTCTGCGGGGAAGCTTTGAATAAGGCAAATCCTTTTTTACGGTACATTAAATGTGACCTTTATTCAACATTGGTCCACGGGGATCCTCAGCTTCACTTGTAGCAAGCATCGTTAAAAGAGATGTTTCCTGTTTTGCTTGTGCAGGAGCAGATCATGGCGTTTGCAAGCAAGTGAGCCAGATGGCCATTCAAAGTTCTGCAAACATCCTGGGCTCTGCTTCAATCTTTGCATTCAGATTTGTTTCCTCGGTTTGCAAATTGTTTGTAGAAATGTTAGACAGCAACTAAGTTTAATAAAGATTTATTTTTTGTCTTCTTCTTTCCGTTTGTTTTGCGTTTGGGCCTCCAGAATCATGTGTCTAAAAGCAAGCTCTACAATGATAAAGAAATTAAAATCCTTCTTGTGGAGAAATGAATCATCTCAACGGTTTTACTCTAATTGATTTAACATGAACATAGAATACCGTTTTGACCGCTTTAATACTTTTGTGTCTTTCTGATGAAAGGTCTCACTCTCCACTTCATGTCTACTGCAGGCTCCTCAGTTGACACTGACAGCAGTGCAACTGCTGTAGTTATACACTTTCTCAGTGTGAAAAAGGTTAAAAGCTTTGGTAGTTTTGATTTAAAAAAAAAAAAAAAAAAGAAAATTCTTCTTGCCTTCTCTCTGCTCTATGATTCCAACCCTGTTTAAAATGCATCGAGGTGAGAAAAGCAGATTGGTGCCAGAAAAATGTTTTCTTTTTTTTTTTTTGAAAGCACTCAACCATAATCACAAGTGAAGTAGTATCCTTTGAAAGTATGGTGGGCATGTCTCCCAAAAAGAAAGTTTAGGCACTTATTCTATCAAAAAAAATGTATCAATGCCGTTTTTGCAAATCATGGTGGACCAAACACCTCGCTCACACATTTTATGTTGGCGTTTCCTTAAATCTGTCAGCGGTGTCTAAATCTCCCGCCATGTAACCCACAGCAGCTGTCAAGAACTCATCCTATATACATATACACACGTTCAACGGATCATTTGCCTGCCTGTAGGGTTACTGTAAATGTACAATTCATAGACTGTTCTCTGGCAAGAGATACTTGGCTTTGACCCTCACTGGCCATTTCATTAGGTACACCTGCGCTATCTGATGAGAGCCGTATCAAATGGCCTTGGCAAAGAAATAATGAGCAATTTTCCGCCTGGAAATGAAGTAAAAGAAAGTATGTCGTTGATATGTAGCGAGTTGGAATTGGGCAACTGTTTTTGACTCATGTTGAGCTACCATAATGCAAGTTCTTTACAAAAAAAATAAATAAAGCCTAAGGCCTCGAAGACCACAGATAGATTGTGGAACGTGGATTAAAAAGAAAGAAATTGCTGAATGCCCTCCTTGGTGAGGAGAGAACACTTCACATCAATATAAATCTGTAATACTTGACGACTGTCAAAATCGACAATGACGATGAATGTTGAGAAATGCAATCCCATTCAATTAGTGCTAGAATGATGAGTAGAAAGTGAACAAAAGGAAACAGCTCATCACCCAAAGAATACCACATCATATGGAAGCGGTGTTATGTATTGCATGGGTGTGCATGGAACGTGATCACGAATGTCTTTTGATGATGTGACAGACAGCTGACAGAAAAAAACTAAATCTGGATTCTGCACCCATTCATCAAATATTAAAAATGAATGAGATGTACGAGGACACTCAATATAAAGTGCAAAAGATTCCGATTTTCACTGACTGAGGGTAAAGTGAAGGGAACAAGATCCATAGACAGGCAGCACGTGAACATGAATCTCCTGGGATCAAACTTTGTATTCGGTGATGTCCGTCTGTCCCAAAATTTTTTAATATTTATTATAGAATTTATTTATTATATCATATTTTTAATTATGTCAATACAGCACTAAGACAGGGTTAGCCTCCATAAAATGGCTGTAAATGGGAAAATTCATAATCTTTATAAACCACTTTAAATTAAATCTCACACATATGCTGCATGTAAACTCATAATCAAATCTGTCAAATATTTTCTTGGCCCAACTACATATAACGTGCAGCCATCACCATCTCACTTCCATGAATGATTTCATGTGTCGATCAATGAAATGTTACTTTTTTAATTTATTTATCACAAGAGGGGGAAACATTCACACACTTGGACATTTTAGTAAAACAAACTTTCACTGAGGACAAAATAAACAATTTAAATATTATAGCATCAGGCTAATCAGCTAAAGAGCATTTTGAGCAATTCTGCCATAGTATAAAATGTTTTTTGTTTTTTTTTGCATTGGCATATATACAACAGTAGTTATGGAGGATTTTGTATATTGGAATGATTGGGATAAAAGTCTTTAAAGAGCATTTCAGGGTTAAAGCCCAAAATAAACACTGTTAAATACATTAGATGGATTTTCAGGTATTTAAATATTTGTACAGTTCACAAGAAAAGAAGCAGTAAAAATGAATGCTGTTAAACAATCAGCAACATCCTCACAACTTTAAAAGCCGCAGCTTTATCCTTTGATTGATGATTTGTGTTTAATTTTGAAGTAGTTCAGCGTAATGATGTTGCTAACGACACGAGATGAGCAGTTGTTCCAATTTCGCCGCAATTGATGTTGACTATTCAGTTCAGGAAACATAAAGTACAAGCATTCATTTCGTGCGTGTAACAGCTCGCCACACACACACACACACACACACACACACTCTGTGGGAGTGAACTTTGACCTCCCGAGTCATGATGATTGGCTACAATGTCTACACTTAAAGTGTTGCGTGCAAAGTTGGATGACAGAAGCTGTGCGCTTGTTAACTGCTCGTCGACCTCGTCCAAAGGAATTTCCCGTGAACTTTTTAGCGCCTACAATAAAGAAAGCATTAAGACAGACGTGACTCGGGCAAAACTTCCATTAAACTGTTGCGTACGGCGAAACCGTCAAACCACCGTGACTACAAACTAGGTAAAGAAACGCTTCACACACCCATTAGGACCCAAAAAATGCTTTACAAAAATAAAGTCAGCACAGCAGTCAGGGGCTCAACGTACAGTAGAAATAGCTGGCCTTATAAAAATATAGTGATTTATTTTTTCTTAAACAGTTCTGGTAGTGTTTGCCTGGGACGAGGGTGGGCAGGATGAGACTGGGTGTGTCTGTGGGGGTGGGCGGAGGGACAAAAGTGTCCCTCTCAGTGCTGACTGCATTGCCTTTGCGCTGCTCTTAGTGGATGTTGAGGTTCCTGAAGTAGTCAAAGGTGGCGCCCAGAGCCCAACTGGTCTCCACGTTGTTCACCTTCTTGGCCAGCTGGGAATAGAGTTTGAAACCAGCCTAGTTAATACCATCATGATATTTATGCATGAACGGATCCGCAGTGGTGGGACGTCACGTACCTGCAGCACGGTGTTGTCCTTGAAGCCAAAGCCTTCCTTGAGCAAGCAGGTGATGTACGTCATGTCCATGCACAGGAAGGGACTGATGGCGCGGTATTTGGTCATTTTATTGCACACTGCAAACGCAAGAAGCAACATGGGTCAGTCTCAAGGTTGCAAATGGGTAGAAGGTTTCTGGAATGTATTTATTCATTTGCGAATGTCCAGAGGAGCCACACTCCTAGCCGCGGCTGCGACACGATTAAAAGATGACCTTGTGTTTTGTTTGGTGTCATACTAAGCAAAAGGGTGCGAGTGTACGAGTTGGGGGTCGGCTAAAGGCTGAGTGTGGGCGGCGCTGGTGTGTGGCTGTCAGGTGCCCTCCTCGGCCCAGCGTGAGCCACACTCAAGTGGCCATGTGAGCGGGGCTCTCGCAATACAATCTGCCTTTTACCAAACTAAACAGCGGCAGCCCCTCTTTCTGCGAGTGTTTTAAATTGTTTACCCTACAATGAAGCTCATTTCGGTCTTATTTTAGCAAATATTTGGTTGGATTTTACAGCACTAAATTCATTCGGACAGAAAGTGCGATGCCACATCTTTGTGTGCACAAGAAATGATGTCGATTTATTTCCAGTCATGTTGACGCTTTCCCATCAACTTACCTTCTTTGGCTCGCTTCTTAAAATCCCTGACTTCGATTGCACCACCTCGGCTGCCATCTGTGATCGAAATCAAATAAGCAATTTGAACAAGACGATAACTCAAATAATGGAAGGTGACGCTTTAGGCGAGGGGCCAACGCACCAATGAGGCCGGACTCCACAGCTCTGTCGAAGTAGTAGGAGAAAGCATAGAACACGCTGCTGCCTTTCACCTCATACGGCTGATGCACGATTCCCTTGATGACCTTCATCACCTCGTAGTAGCACAGCTTGTAGCCCGCGTAGCCTGGAGACAAAGCGGATTCATGTAAACGTGGAGGTACGGTAGCCTCCGTTTTGGCTCAACCAGAGACTAAACGTCGGGGCTCCTCCGCATCGCGTATGAGGGGAAGCTCCAAAGTGTCAATCACGAGGACGCCTGCCTCCATTGTGTCGCGATGACCATGTGCTGACAGGAGCCGTGACGATCTGTCTATTTCTACCGCATAATTGCAAGCGGTCCAGCTTGAATCACTCGGTACATTCAAACAAGAAAAAAAAAATTGGGGGGAAAAAAAACTGGAGCCTGGTATCTTTTGGCTCTTCCACTGTGCTATGAGACTGACTGCTTTATTTGTGTATGTACAGTAACTCACTCGTTTTCCTTTCAATAGCTCCTCTATTTTGTAAGTAAAATGCCTTGAGATAACGTCTGTTGTGTATAGAAATAAAATGGATTGGACTGTTTTTACCATCTGCAACTCCGCTGACTTTGTAAGTGGTTCCACCAAAAGCCACTTCTTCTCTGAACTTCTTTGGGAGGCAGGAACTGGTGAAGACTTTCCAATCAAGACCTAAGAGGTTCAAAAAGCCAAATTACTCATATTTCATTCAAATGTCCGCCATGATTTATTTAAGCCTTTGAAGATTCATTACCCTCAGCTCCCAGTGCTCCAAGAGTTGCCAACCGAGCCGCATACAGTCCATTTCCAAGGTAACTGTAAAGTGAATATATCATGGTAAGCTTTGCATCTCTCACTTTTATTTCAAATGAAATTGACAATACAGCAACTTTGGCCACTTACCTGTGTGTGTAGAGCTGATATGTGCTATTGAACAAGTTGAATTGGGCGATGTAAGTATTGGGAGCCGATTCAACAGTTTTCTGGTGGACACAAACACGTTTTAATGGTTTATTTGCATTGATAGCTTGAAATATAGTTCATGCATCATGAATTTTCACCTTTGACTTTGGAAGAAAGGTGATCTGTGTCGAGCCTCCTCCCAAATCCAGGATGCCCACTGTCCTCCTTGTGTTGGAATACAAGTGGCCTAAAAAAAATAGACACATCTCACTGACTCATCCTCATATGTCAACAAATCCAGATTAAAATTAGCATTGATATATTGTCGAAGTCAGGAAAGATGCACAAAATGATGAGTCACACATAGTGAAATCATTTGATGGTGTATATTTATTTATTTATTCTTTTCAAAATAAACTAGACGTGTGGAAAAAAAAAAATTGGACTATTCATCACGTTTTTTTTTTTGTTTTTTTTTGCAAGGCTGTTTGGAAAACTGGCGACCTCAGACAGGAGACGAGCGTCTTTCACTGCCCGGGCTTGAGTGTACACTAGAGGCCCAGATATGAGCCTCGTGACCACTAACACCAATACAGCAAAACACAAGTAACGTCTTACCTGTTAGGAAGTTCACCGTGACCCAGGCCAGGACTCCTGGAACAACACAGGGGTGCAAATACCTGCATTAGCTGCGATTACAACACTGCTGCAGTGACACATTTAGAAGCACAATCACAATGTTTACATGCCTATTGCAAAAAAATATATATATAAGAGCATACCTTCATTTGTTCCATTCATAATGGTGACGCTGTTGTGTGGCACATAGAAGGGAGACTCGTGAAAAACATGTCGCACCTGCAATAAAAGATTCACCGTTTATAGTTGTCCACAGGTGCGATTAGTGCAAGACTCCAAAAAACAGGTCGTCACAGCGACAAAAGTCAAATGAGTAAGATGCGAGTAGAGCTGCAACAGTAGCAGATTGAACACTTGAAATGACAACACCACAACAGCTGTTTTCTTGCAACATCATAGCCACCGAATGGGCAGAGTTGTTCCCTTTTTTTTTTCCCCCAGTGACACTTGTAAGCACTTAGTGGTTTCTCATCCCGCTCTTTGGCGGAGCGGCTCGTGTACGTGCCAGAGTGTCTGAGGGCGGCTGGAGAGCGTGCCTCACCTCGTTCAAAAGAGCGCTGGCTTTGTCCTCGGGCAGCAGACGCAGGCCCGCCGTGGCCTTCAGGACCACCGGGGTCCTCCTCCACTCGTCCTCTGGCACGGTCTTCTTGGCTATCTTCAGCAACTGACGCACTGTGTTGCCGCCCTGGGGAGGACACGGCAATTTAAGTAACAGACGCTGCAGCGAGTGTCCAGATTAGAACAAGGTCGCATGCAAAATATGATGTCATTAAAGCTGGGTTGGTAAATGCAGCTGCATCGGCATGTCTCATTTGTGTACGTAATTGCTGCTTGCGTGTGAACCCAACCCAGAGGACATACCGATGGATCTGCAATGTGCGACAGGGATGATATACACTCGCCGATGGAAGCGCAGCAAAACAGTTGTCAGACTTTACAAGATTGTTTTTTATTGAATTCATTTAACAAATTAATTGTCGTTGGAACTGTTTCGAATATTATGGTTACCTTATTTAATATACAAAATGCAGAAGGGCATAGGGCAAGAAGACTAAGATGTACAGGATGGATATGTGTATGAGAACAATTACGTATGTTAGAGGGGTATGGTAACTATTTGATTATGTGTAACACATCTGAAGATATTTTTTGTGCATGTGGAAATTATGCGCACATGCTTTTGATGGGCAATTGCACTAAAATAATGGGGAAGGGGGTACGATTTAAATAAGTTATACATTTTTCCTACTTCTTTTCAGACCAACAGTAAATCATAATTCAGTCTTGGATAATTATACTTACATTTTTTCATTTCTTTCTAGAGTTGGACTGCATGTTTGACAACATAAATGTAATTACACAATTATAACCATAATTAAAATAACACCCGAGCGTCATCTTTATGAATTTTAGATCAAGGTCACGATTTGATTATGATTGTGTCCTGTCCATTAACCATAATTGTAAATAATATTGCAAAAAATATATACCACATACCTCCTCAGGGTTGTCTTTATAAGCCGAAAGTCCAGGTTTCACTGCATGGTACATTTCATTGTCCAGAACCGGCAGCTCAACTAGAAGAATTAAAAAAAGAAAAAAGGGGGAAAAAAACAAGAAGAAATCAGATGTAATCAAACAACAATAAAACAGAGACCGGGCAAAGAAAATAGAACAAGAAACACTGCAATGAGTTTTACAGCTGGTGATATTTTAGACAGCATCACGTCACATACATCCGCTCCACAACTCATTTCAAAGTCAACCTCAGCTACTTTTAGAAGCACACTTGCCGGGGATGGATGAGCTAACACGCACACGCAGATCTAAGACACAGCTGGGGGATTACCTGGGTCTTTCTGAATGAATTTATAGATGTGGATCCTGGTGCCGGTGCTTCCCGCGTCGAACATGACACCATAGAAGACCCGGGTCATGTTGACTCGGGCGCGGGGAGCTTGAGGCGCCGAGCGGTGGTGAGACTCTGGCGCCGGATGGATGACCTGGGGCTCCGGGTGGAAAGCCTCCGGTAAGCTCTGGATGTCTTCGGCTGTCGGGTGCAGGGCGTGGGGGATGATGGGATGCCTCGGCACGAGGGGATGCCGGGGAGCGGGCGCCGGGTTCACGACCTCCGGGAGGTGGTTTTCCATGTGGGCGGAAGGCTGGCGGAAGCGGATGAAGTGCGGGAAGTAGCGGTGAGGCCGGTAGTAGGTCGCCTCGGTCACGAGGCTCCCCGCCAGGAGCCCCAGCAAGAGCGAGAGGAGATGACTCGGCGCGGCCATGGCGTGAAGAGAGCAGAGATGAGGCCAAGTGGAAGATGCTGCACAAAGTTGAGTGCTCAGCAGAGTGGATGCACACCCAGGACTGTCCCCTCGCGTGTTTACACTATATAAAGACATATGGGCTTGGCGAGGGGCCACACCGAGAGCAGCGATCCTCCAATCCTGTGGCGGTCTATCCCCACTCCATCCAGTCCCCCCCTCTTGTTGGAAGCGGAGCTGAAGACTACCTGCCTCCCTGGCTTTTTTTTTTTTTTTTTTTTTCCTTCTCTCTCTCGCTCTTGGAAGGAGGAGGAGGAGAGTGCTTATTTCTGGCTATGTTCTCCCTCCTCAACCTTATTGGATGCCGAGTCCGTCTTTCTACAAAAGGAGAGGCGTGTGTGTTTGGGGGGGTTCATAAAGAAGTCAGAATGGATAGAGGGGGGAACACTCCAAAGTAAGAGAAATAGTTTGAGTTTCTAGACTAATGTGTAAAAATGGTGTCATTCCATTTGAATCTGCCCAAGTGCACACATTTGCCTTGAATGATTCTTTGGCTGCTTTGGAACTCGAGTGCTCTAGTTGTGAAGCCAGCAAAAACAAACAAAGTGCTTTTTTTTCTCCGGGTATGTGGGTGAAATATATATAACTGTATGACATCGCAATGAAGAGATGTGTCTCCATTTACAAGATTTGAATATGGTAATTGTTGGACAGACAGCTTGCTATTGTCATGATCTGTGTTTTTGTTTAGATTTGTATTTGGTTTTGGTTTCATGTTTATGTCTTGTTTTCTTGAGGTTCCTCTCCTGTTTGTGATGTCTTTTGTTTCCACCAGCGCTCGCTCGTCAGCCCGGTTCCTTGTGACACCCAATCAGCTCATCGTGACATCATCGTGTCTCGTCCAGGTGTTCCTCGTTGTCTCGACAGGTTTTGTTCTATTGGACTAAATTCTTTTTTGATTCCATTTGCTTCCCAGTCTCGCTCACCTGCTTCCCTGTAGTTCAATCCCAACAACGACAAAACGTGACAACTATACAGATACGTTGATAGATGAGAATGATGTGAGTAAATATGGTTGGTAGTAGTTTGTGGTTTTGTTGAGTGGCTTGTATCAAACATATTCTTCACAGCCCATTTAACTTCTCTTTCATAGTCGTGCCGTAATCTCCGCATTAAAGGTCTCTTACCAACCTTAAAATATGCAAATGTAATCGGCACTCCAGCTGGCACAAAAGTGGAAAGAATGTTAGAATCTCACTCCCGCTCTTCTGGATCGGCCACAGGCTTTTTTTTTCCCCTCACGAAGGCAACATATTTGGGCAGCAAGGCACGTTTCACGAGAGAATGAATTTGAAGTGAGGAGTGTGTTTGCCGCCCTTTCACAAACCGAACGGCGAGTGTATCGGCGGCACTTTTTCTTCTTCTTGCCATGCTCGGGATGCACATGGATCAAACACATCCAGCTGCAGTCTCACACAGACGCGACCTCACTTGAACTTTTTTTTTTCTACTCGCTGTGACTGAAGATCAATTCAGTGGAAGCATCACGGCATCGTGACCCGATCCCAACGGCGGCGGCTCTAACATGTGGTTTACTCTTTCACCTCATGTGGCGGGTGACTGAGGGAGAAAGTGTGCAGTCAAGGGGAATGGGAGGGCAGAGCTCAAGCACAAGGGTACAGAGAATGCAGGAAGTCCACGGAGAGGACAATATGCGGGGAGGGGTGGGGCTTGGCATCGGCATTCCCCCGTCATGCCATTCCCCTCCCAGGACACTCAACTGTGCAAAGCACTGTTCCAACACTGTAATTTGAACTAAAAATATTGGACTCTCTTCCTCCTTCCTTTTCTCTAAATACTGTGGTTACTTTTTTCAAGCCAGTGGTTCGCCGCAGTGGTCGTTCGCCGCTATCAAAGCGTACATATGCAGGACCTCTCAATGATGTGTGCCCATGTACCCTTATTCGACTGTGATCATGGCATGCCACTCGTACTCACTGCATTACTGCCACATGTTTTAGAGAAGTACCGTCGTTAATTTATAATCCTCATTGTAATGCCCCTTGAGGGAATTCAACTCACACTCTGCTGCATCGATGAAATAGTCCAACGTTCTGTCAAATGTGAAAAGTCATCATTTAAACAGAATAAATGTGGCCTGAGTTTTCCGTCCCAAAGGTCAAGACATCATTTCGAGGCATATAGTTTGCACCATGTTCCATGGACACAAACTGGAAGTCACCCCCCAAACCTCGATCGACTAAAAATATGATGTCCAACCGCAACATCGTCAGACAACGTCCCCATACATATCATTGAAATACAACATCTGCGCAGTGATTGTGGCTAACATGTAACATGATCACGCTCAGAAATTACAAGGATGAGAATATCTTTTTGGTACTCAGCTCTTTCCTGTCTGCGAGTTGAATGATCTGCTCTGCATCACTGAACACAGAAGCTGTCAGACCTTGCCAAGTCGTATTTGTTGTCCAGACAGTCATGTTTTCAGTGATTGGGGGTTCCATGACAGCTAGTAAAACTTCTTTGGGAGTTCTGCTTGGGAGAAAAATCAATTTTATTTTTTAAGTTAACTTGTTGATGAGAAACTCACATTGACAAAACATTATCAAATTTAATGGAGAACAAAACTTTAATTTGGTGTCCGGCAGCATTTCATTGATCTTTTCGTAGACTAACTATGATTAAGTTTCGTGCAGTTTTGGCATTATAGACTGAAGTGTCTATGGTCAAACACAAATAGTCGAAGGACACATCCATCCGGCCATTTTCTACACCGCTTCCTCTAATTAGGGAGACTGGTGACTTGGAGCCAATCCCGTGTGACAAGAGGCGGTACTTAACGCCAGCGAAAACGCAGGACTTGACAACAGTCCACGCAAATGAATTATCAGGGTGTAAGGTAATCTCCGAGTGCCCGCTTCACAGCGGTGGTCTGTGCTCGCCCCTGCCAACTTCAAATCATCCACTAGTGGTGATCTGCTTGCACTTCCCTATAAACGCACTTTGCACACTTCCATCTTCTGCATGGACTGGCATATCAAAGAATGTACACGCCTTTCCTGTGCTGATTTGAAAGGACTTGAAAGGAACTGCTTCCATTGACCAGGAAGCAAGTCAACTGTTCACCCCCACAACGGCGCAAACGGCCCTTTCTGACTGCACTCATCTACAAAATGACACAAGGAACATACTATTGGACTGCGCTTTGCGTTACACTTGGTCTGTGCACGGAAATAGGGCCCCAAGAGTGAAGAATCCAATATACAACTGGCGGTGCATATTTAGGAAAAAGAGCTGCAAAACAACCAAACTAAATGTCTGAAATTATGCCTGTGATGCTCTCTGAGATGGAGGCTCGCCAGATAAATTGAGGTCTTGTGCGATTCCATGCATGATAGTAGTTCAAACTCACGTTTGTGAAACTTGAGATGAATATTTTTTTCAATAGTTCATAGTTCCACTGAATTACAAAGGGACAGACAAACAATGGTCGAAACCTAAATTGCTTTGTGGATATCTGGCTTTTTGCACGATCCCGCAAAAAGACCGACTAACCAAAGTGGTCAAAGACATGACTTGCTTTTTTGATATATGTCTGAATGTCTCACAATGGTTCAGACATGCGGCAAGGAATGTGCCCATACAATGAATACTATACATTGTTTGGATAGCAGTGCTCCACTTACAGGGGACGGCCTTGAATCATAGGCTGCTTCAACGGCACACACCAACAATGCTGTTTCAATTTCAAAGTCACGTAATAGAGCTGCCCTTCCAACTAAAATGTCATATGAGGGCAGATTTACACCAGTTATTTTAGAAATGTGCCACTACGGGCGGTAAATCATGTTCGGATGCCCAATAAAAGTGCACCACCGTGGTATGACACAGCACATTACCAACAGCGTTTTAGAGCACAAGTAGTTTCAATACCAGGGTTGGTATTTTGCTTCAAGTTAAGTGAAACCGTAAAGCACAAGAAGGGACCTCAGCTTTGTAATCTACACAGTGCAATATATCATTAATATGCTGCAAGGTTGGCCTCAGGAATGCCATGTTTGTGGGTGTCCTACCCCGAAAGGTCCACTGAAGAGGCCCAAACCTTGTCATTACAATTCCAATGATAATGACAGATTTGAAATGTTCGGGGTTATTTCAGTTTTCTCTCCTCACTGTCATAGTAATTACCTTTAAATTTAGTCTTCAAACTCTGTTCGCCATGCTAGAGCACTGAACAACCCTATATGATCCACTTAACTGTAACAACACCCAACACTTTTTGCAATATCTTGTGTACAGTATGGTTTGATGAACAACCAATGGGTGACATTTAACACACTCTGAATCAGATGACATGACGAATGTTGTGGTTTTCAATTATAAGCTGGGCCTTTTGTTACCATGCTGTGTTCCCCAACGTTTGCTGAGCAAAGGCATCCATTTTATAATTGAAAAACCTGTGCGCACGCCACCCAACAAAAATGTCACAAAAAAGTAGGACTTCTGAAATAAGGATATCGTCTCAATTTATTCACAATTTTACATTATCCGTGTGAAATCTAGGAAAACCAAACAAAAGAGTATTTTAAATCAAACCAAGAACAAATGTTCAACTGCGGTTCAAAATGTTCTCTTTTCTGCGATATTTAGCATTTGCCGTAGCCCATGTGTCACGCGAAAGAATGAGTCATTTTGGTTTGGTAAAACTTAAAAAAAAGCATTTTGATGATTCAATGTTGTCTTTATGCATTTCATCTTGTGCACATTCCACATCCGCACACATTGTCTGCACTTTTCAATGGATTTGGTCTGCTAAAGAAATAAGATGTGTTGACAATGTGGCTTGAGGAAATCATCTAACCTCACTGGATTCCCAGATGCATCACTAGAAATTGCCTCTCTGGCCAACAAACATGGGCTTCTGTATCAAATACGCATGCCTTGCGCAAAACAGCTTTCCCAGGATCCCAGTGGCGAGAAGTAACAAAGCTATTGTCATTGAGCATGGACAGTTGTTCAAATGGTAGATAAAGAACCTTGATCCACTTTTAAAGTTAAGCTCACCAGAAGACGCAGGGTACAACAGTGTCAGCGTGCAATATTCATTACTATTTGAATGAAAAGGAATGCTATAGTAGGAGACCCACGTCCCCACTGCTGACGCAGACACAAAAAAGTCAGGCTGGGGTTTGCCAACAAACACTTACCTGGAAAATCGCAAGTCCTCCTGGGAAAATGTTCTGTGGGAAGATGAGACAAAAGTAGTCACTACTTTTGTATCTGACAAGTAGAACAGGAGAAACAGTAGACTTGATTATTGTAATGGTCTTCTTACTGGACTCCCTAAAAAGAGCATCAAACCGCTACAGCTACTAATTTTTGTAAGATACTTTTTGTTTTTTTCTGCTTTGCTTCTGAAAGTTGTTAGTAAATGCTAATGGCAAAAAAAAAAAACTTGTTCATGTCAGTTTGGACTTTTACTCCCAAATCGGTAATTTTATTTGTTTGACTTACTTTCTAGTCCAGATTGTGGACACCGACTATCACTTCTGTGGGATCGTGTCGCAGAGAAATGTGAGTCTTGTTTGAAGGACAGCGTCGCCATGGCGACACCAGTAAACAACTGGTCAGCGCTGCTTGCAAAGGAGATGCTGTGATCACCATCGGCGTATCTTGCACTACTATCTGTCATTGACATTTTTAGAAGAAAAAAATGCACAAGAAGAAAGTCATCAAAGTGAAAAAGACAAAAACCAGGTAAGTGAGCACATCTTTTTTTTTGCCACAATTTCACTACAATCCTTCCTCCTTGCGCTTACTGCCTCGACTCAGAAAAGGAAAGAGGAGCGGTAGACGGGAGGTCAAAACGGACAAAGACTTTGACCTGGATAATGCAAAAGCCAAGGTCGCCCTATGGGAACTAAGACTCCGGATAACTGAGCAGACTCTCGCAGGGTATCGCGAGAGCTCTGGCCAACTGGCGCGCGCCAACGTTGAACTTTTCAATAAACTGGCACGCGCAGAGCGGGAAATCATTGAAGCCACCGCCCATTGGCAAAGGCGGGAGGCTGCAAAAGACGAAAAGGTAAGTAGGCCGAGGTATACAACAACCAGGCTAATAACATTTTAAAAACGTATTATCTATTTTCTCATAGATTAATGTACTCCATGACACGCTCAAAAGTCAAGAGGCGCTAGCTCTTGAGCGGCAGGATAAACTGGTGAGTGCCAGCGGTGCATAAAAGCGCATGAATTTGTTGCTAAAAGTCGCTAAATCACGTTGCCATTGCGTGATTACGTCATTGCGTAATTACGTAAAAACGTGACGGGCAGAAAACTTAAAAACGTATTCGTTTTGGTTAATTTGAAGGATGTCCACGATACTTGTGCACCTTGTGAGCACTTCTTTTTCTCGCTGTGACTGAGGAAATTATGTTGTCATATGGAGAGGGAAAAAAGTTTGCATTTTACGTTTTGCTAGGCCGCAAAAAAAAAAGAAATACGACTAATGAAATGAGGATTTTATTGATTTGAGATTTAGCTACCAATAGAACAGAATATTTGATGACAACATTTAGAGGGACCATGTGTGCCTTTTATAAAATGAGTGATTTATCAAAAGTTGATACATTTTCCACTCAAACCTTTTTTTTTAAGTTGCTAGTTGCTTTTTGGAAAAAAATGGTTTCAGGGATAGACTCAATATTTCCTAAACTCTGCAACAAAAGTACAAAGTTGCGGGAATAGTGAGTGCATGATAACAACAACCACAATGAAACCGTAAACTGCTGCTTTTTTACCCGTCTTAAATCAGCCTAGCAGAGAAGCTCAACTGCTCCAACCGAAACCCATTGGACAGGAATGTTTTATTGTGTTGGCATTATTGTGCAAAACCAAACAAAAGAAAGCAGTCATAAAGCTAAAGCAAACTCATATTCCCGCTTGGGGATTCTGGATTATTTTAAACTTTGCGTTAAAGCATAATTTCAAAGGGCCTGGTGGGAAAAGTGATAAATAAATGTGTTCACCACACCTCATATGTCACTCATAAGAAGTGGTGGTCTGTCAGGGCGAGGCAACTAGCATTTCTTTTCTTCTTCTCTAACAGTATTGTATCGTAATTTTCTTTCTTTTTTTTTTTTAATTCAATTAGAGTTCAGCCACTATGTATTGCAATGCTAATCTAATCTGCCCAGAACCTTCAGAATCAGTATTGCTGGCGATTGTACCTGAAATTACATTACCAAGGAAAGACTTTCCTTAACTAATCAGATTTCAAATTCATCCTCACAAGCGCAACAAGATGGCCCTCGATGATGTCAGCATTTTTCCATCCTTTTATTTGTTGGTCAGAGTAAAACCTATTTTGCCAACAATTTCAACTCGTAAATTCTCTGTAGCCATCTGCACATATTAATACATTTTGTAATCAGCATCTTTTGTGATTGTTGTGTCTTTTTTTTTGCGATTTATGTTTTTGTCATTTCAAATTATGATTCTGGGCTACTCTAGATCATATTTGGCATAGTTATGTGCTGTTCTATTGCAGATTTGTATAGTATCGATTTCTATAAAAAATGGCTGCTACATGGTAGCCATAACTCAAACAAAAAGTAGACTATTCTACATGTCCTCTGCGCTGACCTCTCCAAAAGTTAAAAGAAAAGAACAATCAGACTGGCTTGACCATATTTCAAGTAGCTTTACAAGACAACAAGACAACATCAGCCTGCATCTGTTTTCCAACTTGCAGCCCTTACTTCATGCCAGTAAAATGGCGGCAGAAAATGAGGCACAGTCTGGAAAGATCTCCATTTTAGATATCTATGCGACTGTCACGTATGTCAAAAAATTGAATGTAATGTGGTCGACTCGGAAGATGCATTTTTGGGCAATAAAATGAGTTCCCATCAAACTAGGCGACTGGCTGAGTGCTTAGACAGCATAAATCTGGAATTTTGATAGATTCAACCAAACAATTACACTACAAAGAATTTTGCAAATGGCTCAACCACATAGCTTGTGGAATACGCTGATGTAAAAGCTGACCTTTTTTTAAGATAGCAGTCCATATTTTATGCGTAGATTGATGCCCTAATGTAGGCAAATGCTACATTGCTATGTGAAAAAGATTGACTTGGCCCAAAGATGTAATCAAATGGGTGATAACCTCTCATTTAGTCATCATGTACATGTTTGTGGGTTTCGTCTTTTGCCAGTCTCTTGTGATTTTGGTCACTTTGTCACATTTTTATACAGTACTGGTTTCTCTGGTGGTATCTTGAGGTATTTCGTTCAACTGATATGACCTCACGTCAGCGTGTTTCTAACACGGTGGGTTCTGGTACCCAGTTCTTGTTCCTCAACTTTTTCCACTCATTGAATTACTTATTTTGTAGAGGGACAGTTGGTTGGTTACAACTTAGACCAGGAGTGTCCAAATCCAATCCTTGGGGGCCATCCGGATTGGCTTTTACAGAGCTGTGTTGGAGGAGGGAAACATCTAGAACACGTAGGCCAGGAGGACCGGATTTAGACACATTTTCATGTGAAAATTTGTCTTAATACTTTCAACAGGTTGAACATTACACACTTGAAATCAGTGAGATGAAGGAGCTGTTCAGAAAGCGAGCCGGTGAGTTTGAGATGATACAGGAAGGATTTAGGACGATTGAGGAGTTCCAGACGAGAAAAGCTCAGATGGAGCAGGAGCTCAGTGATGTGCGTAACAAACTTTTTTTTTTGTTTTGTTTTGATCGTTTTAAAAGTAAGTATGATAACTTCCGGTATGTACATTACAGATCAGAAAAAGCATGGAGCTCGCTAAGAAGGAGCACAAGGAAAACTGCGACAAGATGGAGTACAGGTTCTTCAAAGAAAAGGTATTTTGTGAATTCAGATGAGATGGAATTCGAGTAAAGTTGTGATAATAGTTCAGATGTTTCAAACTAAAATGATTGTGAATACAGAATTAATTCAGTAAATTCTACTTGGAGGTGTTTAAGAGTAAACTTCCTTGTAGGCTCGACTGGAGAAAGATGCCGAGGAAACGATAGCACAGGTGGAGGAGCAAGCCCACCATGAAGCAGTTTTGTAAGTGCGCCCACTGATGGCCTAATTTTAATCTTTTACTGCATTTTCAGAACCAAAGAACAACTATATGGTCTTATAAATATATAATTTCAAACTTGATGTTGTTCCTGAGCCGCACTGCTCGGTCATGTGCTCGATAATGGACAAAGCCAACAATCACATCCCACACATCCCAGAAAGGCCTTCAGGGAGGAGAGTGTGAGGCCCTGTTTGGTCAGTTTGGTCAATGAGCTAACACTTGACCTCATAAAATAAAAAAATAAAAAACATCTGCAAAAATTGTCTTTGCCTATTATACTGTATTACAAGTGTAAACATTATTAATAAGTTCAAAACTTACTCTCTTAAGGTGCGTCCTGCTCATTATGTCACCAGACATGGTGGCAGTAGAGCTAAAGTGTAGAAATGTAGAAGAACCAATAAAGTATTGGGCCGGGCTAAAGAATCGTATGCAGCTAACGGGCCACACTTTGTCCACCCTTGGTATAAACTATTAATCAAGCTTTTTAAATACATGAATAATACAACACAGTACCCTGCCATTCAAAGGTTTTCTCAGAATGAATAATTATTGGGCTCACTCGTTTGCGCTGGCGGCCCTTCAGACAGCTGGACGACGCCTCGCGCTGTGTGTTCAAGGAGAACGTCCGTCTCAATGAGACACTGAAGCACCACATGAAGGAGGCAGAGGAGCTGCACAAACTGGCAAGCTCGTTGGCGAAGGAAAACACGTCCCTGGCAATAGACAAGGTAACACTTGGGGCCAAAGGACGGCAAACAGCATGGCTGCTATTATTGGGCAGAGCTTCGATATAAAGACTTCTCATTTCTTCAATCACGGCAGTTATGAAACGTCTAATTCAGGCGGCTTCTCTCCCTGTTGTTTGCTTGTTCTGCTTCTGTGTATTTTCTGCGCAGCCTCTCGACGTGTTCTGTGGTTGTGGTGAGTTTCCACTAGCCTACAGGTTCGGTGGTTTCTCCTAATACAAATAAATATTGGCTGCATTCACATACGTCTCTGAGATGATGACAGTAAATTGTTGGAAATCAAACCTGACTCGGCAGCCAAGCTTGGGATACAATTGCCCATTTGTTTTCCCATCTACCCAACCCACAAGACATTAGTGATATCCAGCTTTTGGATACAATTTCAGGATGAACCAAAAAATGCTCCATAACTGTCAAAGGTAAACTTAATTTGACCTTCTTAACATTTCTGAACAAACATCCAATTGTTCACTCCTTTAGCATTTTGGTGTTTAAAGTGCTGCTATCAACTTTTTGGTGCCGTTTTGGTCTCGGGATGTCACGTGAACAATATGATTAAGGGGACAGTTTAAATACCAAATGTTCTGGTCAAAAGACTGATTGGAAAAGATTTCTTTGGATCAAAGGCCTCTTGTCGGATAAAAGCTGTGTAATGTAAAATTAAATTCATCCGTAAATGTTCTAGTGCATTTTAGGTTGATCCTGAAATTTGACCCAAAAGCCCATTCACACAAGCCGTTTGTGAGTAGCACATGTTGGGTATGAAAGTAAAATGACTTTTTCTTGTGTCCACTCCTCCAGAAGACACTGAACATGCTGGCAAAGAAAAATGCAGCCCAGTTGGTGGCCCAAAAAGAAGAGTTGACCCATTTGAAAGAAAAGGTAGCTTCCCTGGAGCAGACCCTGCAACATAAGAGAGTTGAACAAGAGCGTTTTGAGGAAAAGTTGCTGCTCGGCTGCCGGGCCGACAAGGCAGAGTTAGAGAAGCTTCAGAGTGCGCTCTCCATGCGGGAGAAAGAACTAAAGCACATGGAGAGGGTGGCTGGCGCCATCATGGAGCAGCGCTCGGAGCTCGAGCGCTTCTTCCATGAGGCTCTGGCACAAGTGAAGGACGAGATAGCGGCCACTCGGCTTCTGTACAAAAAGGAGGCGCAGCGGGCTTATCACTTGACACTCAAACAGGCCACAGCAGGAAAGATCAAGTTCCCGCCCATCCGCACCTTCCAGAACACTCCTTGTAGCACCAACTCCATCTACTCGGACATGGAGGAGGCCGCACGGTGGTACGTCATCATCCCATCGCTTCTGCGAGGTGTTTTTTTTCACCACGAAATTTAACTTCTCTTTCAGGATCCATCAACCGGGTAGTCAAGTGGACATTTCAGATCTCACTTGGGAGCAAAAGGAACAAGTTCTGCGTCTCCTGTTTGCTAAGATGAATAGACAAAGGCCAAGGTAAAATAATTGTCTTACTGATTGCTTATTCATCACTTGTAGCATTTACCCCGAATGTAAGCATGAACTCAGAGGAACAAAGCGCAACAGCTCGTACATTAGCTCAGGCTGGACTTCTGGTGTGTCCTCCCTTTTTCTAATGTTTTTAACAGTCATTTTCTCGACTTAAGAGGATACCATAAAACATCAGTTAGGCTTCAACCAATTTTCTTTTCCATCCTGCTGCTTAAAAAGAATAAAGAACGGAGTCTGGGCCCAGTAGTAAAAATAGAAACAACCATCTGGTCACGTCAATGCGCTTTCGGACTATTGGCTCCTCCTCCTCACGTGCATGCTTAAGTTTATTTAGTCCTTTGAACGTTTGTGGTCTGAGAGCAGCTGGAAACATGATTTGAGAGGGTCTGTTCAGCGTATCTGGATGTATGGCGAGAGATCACATGAGCACTTAGGTCACCTGACGAACAGAACATCTTTTGGCTCATGTGGGCGCATCTCGCGTGGACAGAGGTGACAAACGCAGAACACGAGGCAATGAGCTCGTGCTTCAACTGCAACTCTTCATTGCCCTGACAGGAGAGCCAACAATCCGGTGGCGTCCTCGTCTGACAGTCAAGTCGCTGGGTAAGACACCAAATGAAATGTTTCGGAAATAAAAGTTATACCTCATCCTTCCAATTATAAAGCCGGCACCGATTTACTGGGCCGCACATTCCGTGTTTAGCTGCAAAGATGCTGTGCTGTGAGAACATGAGTGATGAATCCGTTACATTTTTGCATGTATAATGATAATGAATTCCTTCTGGATTAGAGAGGAGCTTTGCGCCCTGTCAACCTTCATTACGCAGGCGCCTGACTCCTTCCTACCCACCAACACCAACTGCCTGGCTGAGAGACGCACCACATGACGGTCCACATGGCCTTGATGTCCATCATGGAGCTTTTGATTTGTCTCTCAGGTGCATGTACGCCACATTGTTAACGCTATTGGAACGTCTTTCTATATTTTCATCCCTTATTGATTTAAGTGTTTGACTCACCCTGTCAATTGTTTAACTTAGCAAGACATTTTAGACTGTTTGCTCTGTATTTTATGCTTCCAACTTTGTGGTAAGAGTTTGGGGAAAGCCTTTTTTTTCTCTCTCCACTCTGCTGCGAACAAAGCAAATCACTCACCCTAACCCCGTTGAACAACTTTTGGAATGAGTTTCAGAGATTGTCACTGTCTGGCCAAAATCATTGACCTCAAGAATGTTCGAGTTGAATGGACGACCCAAAGAGAGAAAAAAAAAAAAAAAAGTCAGCCCGGGGATGCAGGCGTGCAGTTCCCCACTTCACAACCCACAAAAATACCAATTCCTCCATTCCTATTTGCCCTTTTATTACATTTTTGAGTCTATGACATTTTTTTAAATCCTCATATCTCATACAACAACTTTTAGTTGGGCACCTCCTGGTCGTCGCACCAATTACAATTGCGATCCGGGCCATCTTTTGCATTACCTTGAGAAGTTTGATTCCTTGTTTTCTTCTTCATCAACACCACTTGGAACCTCACCCTTGCATGTTGGCCCTCGACTAGACTCTTCCATCATGTCACGCGGCTGTTCACTGTGAAACTGGCCATTGGCCAATGCTCGCTACTCTTCCCATAACATGCCATCTTAGAAGGAGCAAGGCGTTTGGTAGGCATGTTAGGTGTTACAGGAATGGCACAAAACTGTGCAAATGGTTGAGTTTTTTTTTGTTTTTTTTTTAGTTCCTGTTGGTATAGTGAGCTGCTGTCCCAATAATTTTGTTCAAGTTCTCTCAGCAGGTAGGTGGGTGGTAAAAATATCAACTGGAGTGCGGTGATGCATTTCGAGTGCCTGAATACTATCAGAATATGTATAAAGTCTACTGTTTATGAAGTACCATCAAGTGACCGAACAGTCGTCATTTTTTTGGAGACGGTCTGCTAGTCAATATGGGTTATCTAGTGCCCCATTGTTGGCATGGTAACAGCAGGACTCTTGAGTGTGGCATCCTCAGCTTTCCACTGGGAAGTGATCGTTTTGATCTGTGTGTAGAACTGGATGCCCTGGATACAAATAAAGAACACCATTTTTGTCTAAAAGAGTGACTCTGTTTTGCTTTCCAGGATCGAAAAACATTTGTTTGCTTACTTGTTTTCCATAGAAGTTCATGTCGCCTCTGAAAGATCCTCTTGATCCGGTGAAGGAGAACATGGGCAAAGGTACGGGAATGGGAACATTGACTCCGACCTGCAAAAAAAAAAAAAAAAAAACTATTTTACTGACAATTCCATGTTTGGGAGGTTTATAAAAATCCCCCAGGGGCCTAAATTGCAGGGACAAGCACCAGCACAAAGATAACTTGCGGCTTAAATTTGCAGTTTTACAAAACAGCGAGTGGGAAAGGGGGGTGGAGACATCTTTGTTAAAAGTGTAAGAGAGACATGGCACGGTTGCTTCGAATGTTCGAGAAGGCACAAGTAGGTTTGGCAAAGAGCGTAAGAGGGGAAAATGTTTGTTTGTTGGAGAGGAGTGTTGCACATGGCCTACACAGCATTCCCCGACATGTGAACAGCAAACACAGCATGACTGGGCTCCACCAGCAAACAAACAGTGTGACGCCTGGCCGTGCTTAAACAAGACCCTCGGAATCCCTCCATCTTTAATAGAACATGTCCCTCTGTTTTGTACATTTTGGTCAGGGGCAAACAGCTACACTAGACATGGAAAATAATTCTTTTTATATCAGGTGCTTCCCATTGGAAACATTACGGAGCCATGACGACGCAATGCAAATAATTTGTGCTTAAAAACAAAGTGTCATCCATACTCACCTGGCCCACGTCCACCTCGTGAGTGTATTTGCGAGCTGTGGCGCCATTTGTAGTGAAAATGGCGGTACCGTTGCCGTAGGGATTGCCGTTGACCAAATGGATGGCGTCATCTAAAGTGTCGGCCTCAAGGACAACTAGCACAGGTCCGAAAATCTCCTCGGTGTAGCACCTCATCTGAGGCTGTGGAAGCAACAAGCGCTTGTGAAATATCTTATCCCTCCGTTTTCGCTAGCTTTTTGTCATCATTAGCAAGTGACAAAGTCGCCAGACAAATGCAGCACACATGGTCTGACAATTACTAATTTGCAATAAATGATGTCAATGGAATATTGGATTAAATACATACTTTGACGTTGCCAATGATGGTCGGTCCCACAAAGTTTCCGTTCTCGTAACCAGTTACTTTAACGCGTCGCCCATCCAGAAGCACCTTGGCGCCCTCGTCCTCTGCACTTTGGATCAGACTGCACACTCTCTGCTTGGCCTGTGGAGAGATCAGGGGGCCCACATCCGCACCAGGTTGGTCTCCTGAACGGGCCCCAGAAACAAGCGGTTATACGGTTACATGTACGCCGGCGCTCACATGATGTGGTAGCGACATTCCAAAAAACATTAGCCAGAAGCACACAAATAACAGAGAGAAGAGAAGAAGAGAACTGAAGGGGCAGCCTGAGGAACTCCCTCAGAAATTGTACATGAGGGTTTCCTGTGCGTCATATTGGTGAAAATCTTCCTCTCGCTTTCTCGAAGATAGTTATGCTCGGTCAAAAGGCCTTCAGGGCAACCAGTGGCTCTAGTTGGGGAATTGAACTTGAACCATACCTGCATTAACACGCAGAGCTTTGGTGCGCTCCACAAGCTCAGGTAGCCAGCCGCGAGCCTCGCCCACCAGAATGGCCGTGGATAGTGCCATGCAGCGCTGACCGGCGGCCCCAAACGCAGCCCCGACCAGCTGGTTCAGAGTGTTCTCCTTGTTGGCATCAGGCATCACCACACCGTGGTTCTTTGCTCCCTGCAAGTCGAGGAAAGAAGATTTTCAGATTTACTTGATATAATGGCACACATGGCATCGTAGATAAGCGTACACTTTTGTGCAAAGGTCTTTGACCACGACAAGTTGACTTGTTTTTAAATTATCTTTTTTTTTTAGTTTTTACAGCAGTTGATTTGACTTAGAAACAGTTAATATGACAAACATAGGAACGTATTTGGAGAGGCATGTCCTCATTACATCTGTTTTGTGACCCTTTTTTACTTCAAAGTTGTTCTAACTTCCACAGATTTATTGTTCAAACTGAGCATGTGTTAGAGTGGATTACAAAAATAAATTGAATATTGTTTTTGGTAAAAAAAAAAAAACTTTTGCAACATATTTGGTTAACACATACTGTCGGTCTAGTATGTTTCTGAGTTTTTTTTTAGTTTTTTTTTTATCTTAATCAATTTGGTGGTGCATGCAAAGCTAAGTATTTTTCTTTAAGTAGAACTTGGTCTGGAACGTTTGAGAAGCACTGTTTACGCAGCATTTTAACATTCTTAACCATCACGGGAGTAGAAAGAGAATTTAAACACTATAAAATAAAACTAAAATAAAGTCAAACTGTTCAATGTTTGGAATCGCCTGGCATGAAACGATCAGGGAATGGGAAGGTGTTTACGGAGCAACACTGCCACCTGGTGGTGTTTTGTAAGTAGACCCATTGCCAGAATTAAGCAGATCATGAATGTTCTTGGTAAAATTATTTCAAGAACATTTTGGTTGAACAACTTCCCACGTTCCACAGTACTTTACATGG
This sequence comes from Idiotropiscis lumnitzeri, assembly GCF_059441095.1. Lineage (NCBI taxonomy): Eukaryota > Metazoa > Chordata > Actinopteri > Syngnathiformes > Syngnathidae > Idiotropiscis > Idiotropiscis lumnitzeri. The sequence goes on along the minus strand of NC_142391.1, from coordinate 11,870,881 downwards.
TCTTAATTTAGTGTTTTTCTTGGATTGCACAGTCAGTATTACGAATGGCTCCGAGGTGCATGTAACTAACTACATGTGCTACAAGCAGAACTATGCACTAAATACTCACACTTTTTCCTTTTCTACGGTTGTCATTTGAGTGGTTTGTAATTTTATTCCAACTGTTTGAAAAAAGATAGCTACTGCAAGTACGGTCATTATAGCACAGTTAATAGCTTAAGACATATAGTCAGTACCCTACATACATTTCGTGACTTGCATGAAGCATCCTTCAACTCATGGATCAGACTCAAAAAGAACAACGTGTTGTATAAGGCTGCCACCTAGTGGTCATCTTCAAAACGTCATGGCTTCAGTGTTGCCACTCACCATGTTGGACTGCACTCTCTTTCCATTTTTGGAGCCCCTCTCATAAATGTATTCGCCAGCCTGATTGGAGCCAACAAAGCTGATGGCCTTGATGGTCGGATGGTCACAAATAAAGTTGACAGCTGCGGCAGGAAGAATGGAGATAAACTTGAAAAAGTGACTCCATACACACTCGGAGACCTGGCCAATAAAGATGAGTCATCTTGTGACATAACCCTTACTGTGTCCAACACTGTGAGGTCTTATGACTGTGTCATACAGTCAACTAGGGTTAGTACGAATTGGAAACACAAACTCAAGTTTAATTTTATTATATTAATTAAAATTGTCACAGCCTGGTCGAATAGCGTTTAGCCAGAGAGGGCCCATGTTTCAGCTCAATAGTGTTTGCTGAATACTCCAGCGAACCTCCGCATGTTTGAGCTTCAGCATTCACCAAGTACCAAAATACACAAACCTGCTGGACAAACTCTTACCGTCATGTTGTCCGTGGATGATGTTGAGGGTCCCATCAGGAGCGCCAGCATCCTGCAGCAGCTTGGCCAGCAGCATGGCGCACGTTGGCACCCTCTCGGAGGGTTTAAGGAGGTAGGTGTTGCCGCACACCATTCCCATGGGAAACATCCAAAGCGGGATCATGGCAGGGAAGTTAAACGGTGCGATGCCGGCACATACGCCGAGGGGCAGGCGGTACGTGTATGTGTCCATATCCTTGGTGATGGACGGCAGAGTTTCACCAAGCATCAGAGAGGTGATGCTGCAGGCATGTTCCACAACCTCTGAGATCATAGAAGAGAGAATGTAATTACTGTTCATTCAGCCACAGATTTTTGATCGGGGTTGGGGATGCTACAGCCTGTAGGGTTCAACATCCATCCGTTTTCTCTAACAAATCCATTTTTCATGGTGCATAAAGTTGCAGGTGAGCTGGAGCCTATCCAAACCGACTTTGGGCTAGAAGCAGCAGACACTATGAACTCGCGATCCCTTTTTTCTCCAGCAGAGCGGCTCATCCAACTCCATAACTTTTGCGAGGCAGTGACAGAGGGTGGTTTGCTAGCCGTTTATGCTCATTTCGCAAGCTTGATGGTTTAATACTAATATAATGCCAGCCAATCACTGCCACCAATAGAACTAATTTGCATTCTTTCTGCACAAGTGTAACAAAATTCTGTTCTAAACCCACCGAGAAGCCACTTCTTTATCTCATTAAATATTTATTCTGAGGCACCAACTAAACGTAATAACTTCCTCCCATCTCCAGCACTAATAAAATGATAATTTCTTCCTCCGAGTACATTTTCTAAACATAAGTAGGCACTCAAAATTTTATGATAGTTTGTGACTGAACGGTCAAGCAGAGAAAAGTGCCCTTTGTTCCGAGTGGCTGACATAACTCATTAACCATTTGTATAACCACAAGCTAAAGGACAGACGCGTTCATGCACACGCGTTACTTACGCAATCCTCTGAACACATCCCCCTCTGCATCTGCAAGGGTCTTGCCTTGCTCCACGGTGATGGACTTGGCAAGTTCTTTCTGACACACAATAGGACCATCTGATCAGTTTGAACTACAGAGTCACCGGTAACATTATTTAACCATTTGCCTTACAATGTTGTCCTTGATGAGCTGCTGATAGCGCAGAAAGACCTGCTGCCGAGCCAAGATGGAGGTCTCGGACCAGGAGTGGAAGGCCTTGGCGCAGGAGTCGACGGCGGCAGACATCTCCTGCTGAGTGGCTTTTGGTACACGGGCAATCACTTCATTGGTCGCCTGTGGTGCAGATTAACCACATGAATATTTGAGTAGTTGATGTCAGCGGTGGCCTTTTAAGTCAAGTACACTGGTTGCATACATTTGCATCAATGAAACTGCAGGTCTTGCAGCAAAACCTTTTTTGAGTACTGAAGGGATGCCAAAAAGAAACCATCTTAGGAGCATTTAGATGGCAATTTTACAATACTTACAGGATTGTGAATATCAATCCATTCTGATGTGCTGGATTCAACAAACTTCCCATCGATGAAAAGCTTAGTTGTGGGCTGTGAGGAAGAAAAAAAACAAACAGGTCATTCATAACATATTTTATGCTGAAATGGAAATTACGTACAAAGCTATAGAGGTCTTTACACTGACCCTGGAGGAAGAGTAGCACATGCGGCCAGTTTTAAGCAGGACCTGTTAAAAAAAAAACAAAGAAAAGTAATTTAATGTGATACTGTCTTAACATATTAGAAAGATGATCCGCGCACAGCTGGTTGTTTTCCAGTTGAAGCCATACTCCCACAGGATTAATAAGCAACTATTTGTGAAATGCCATGTCCGGTCATTCTTGAAATGTTCTTCAAAATGATATTGGATAGAATACAAGTGAAGATAATCCTGTCTGAGAGAAGGTTGTAAACAAGTCTAAGCCCCAATGACCTCTTAGAGTTTGTAAACACTTGTCAAAGTGGCAAATTCAACGACAGGCGGTTTCCAACTTACCTTTGTCTTGAGTGTTGACCTGAAAGCCAAGGAGGCCATGGTGGAGATGTGAGTCCACATAAATTAACTTCCCAGGTGAGTAGAGGGTGACCTAAAGTCGACCGCGGTCAGTTTTCACTTTAATGTGGTGCTTATGCATGGGCGGGCCTTAAGTACATCTCAAGATCACCATTGGTCCGCACAAATGCTATTTGGTCCAATAATCGGTAGGCAATTTTTGAAATCCCGCCCACAAAATGGATTCTGACCAATCGACGAGCAGAACACTTCCCGTCTCTCGTTTTAATTAATGCCACCGAAACAACAACATTAGTGGTGTAAGTTGAACTCAACACAAGGAGCATACACTTTTTGGACGAATGACAAGTGTGCATAAAAGACGACACTAATGAGCAAGCTTTAAAGAACTAAAAGATAACCCGGCCTCCACTATGCGATTGTCCTGCGTTCTCCTGGCAAAGGTACGATGAGTACTGTACTTGCGAATCGATGTTGTTTGCTCGTGCCTCCAGTTTGTTCATGTTGGCTAAGATAAAGCAGATGTGAAGATAATGTTGCTTAGTCATGGACCAAAGAGTAGGTAGGAGGGATGGGAGGAGCACATCCTATTGGCTATGAGAGGACGCGGCTGTGGTCAGTCAACTCGATAGAACTTTAGTTTTTTTGTGCTGTGTGCAAACTGGACTGAGAAGCAATGTCTGAGCAAACTAAGGTGAATTAAAAGAAACGGAAAAGGATCATTGAAGCAACCGGGATCATTTTTTATTTGTAATGACGCTATGTTCTGTTGTTCTCATTCAGCCTGTCCTCCATGGATACTTCAGAAGCTCTTGCTCATGGCGGGTGCGCATTGGTAAGTTATTAATTCAACTTTCTCCACTTTCCATCGCACTAGTCGTCATTATGGTCAAGGGTAAGCCGGAGCCCATCGCAGATGACTGAGTGAGAAGCGGGGTACACCCTGGATTGGTCACCAGCCATTCGCAGGGAACAGACAGCCATATATATATATTGTATCATTTTACTTAATATGCAATCTTTTGGAAAACAGTCAATTCTAACAGGAACCTCAGAACAGAAACAGACATGCTAACCTCCAGGTCACTTTGCAGCTCTCCGCCTTCCTATTTCGACCTTTAGTGATAAATATTTTTGTGTGTCAGCTTTCGCCCTGAAGGGTATGGAATATGACCAAGTGCCAGTCAATCTGATCAAAGATGGAGGTCGGCAGGTACATCTTACATGAGCAATCAAAACTAGAAATCAAAAGGGACATTTTTAGTTCCAAAAATGTGTTACAGCTCGCAGAGGAATACAAGAATTTAAATCCAATGCAACAAGTCCCTGCAGTTGAAATTGACGGCATCACACTTTCTCAGTCGGTGAGTCATCTCATAATTCAATTCTTCATTACAAGTGTTTATACTCTCAGATGTCTCATTAATACCATTTGGCCCATAACACAGCTGGCGGTAATCCAGTATATTGATGAGACAAGGCCCGAACCGCACCTCCTGCCCTCGCACCCCCAAAAAAGGGCTCAGGTCAGGATGATAAGTGATCTCATCGCTTCTGGGATACAACCTTTGCAGGTGAGCATTTATTAAGTGCTTAAGATTGTAAGGATGCAATACGGTTGATGTCACATCGCTGATTAACTTCATCATCTGTTGGATGCTTCAGAATTTACATGTGATCCAAAAGATTGGAGCAGAGAAGGTGCAGTGGGCGCAACACTTCATTAATCGAGGTTTTGAAGGTCAGTCGCTTACGTCAGACCCCAGCACCAAGACATTTGAATATTAATCATGTGCATATTTGCACTCATCCAGCTCTTGAGCCTCTGCTAAAGCAAACAGCTGGGAAATATTGTCTAGGCGATGAGGTAAGTACTTTGAAATAAACAGCATGATAATGAAGAGCACAACATGTTGAGGGCTTGTTTGACTGGAGTCATCCTACCTTTTAGATATCCATGGCTGACATCTGTCTGGTCCCACAAGTCTACAACGCAGAGAGGTACATTTTGTGGAGGGGGGGGGAATACCCCCTTTTTTCTTTTTTTTTTTTTTAACTCTGCAATGCTTAAGATTTAAAAAAAAAAATGTTTCAGAATTAAAACAGTCCCCAGGTGCCAAAACATGCTTTCATCCAAATAAACCTTTTTTTGCAGCATATTTCTTGCCATCATGAACTTGACTCGTTTTGACTCATGTAGTGTGCCAGGCCTCATTCTACCCCACATAACTACTGGGCGAATGCCGAACCTTGCTTTCATTAAATTGACAACTAGTGGCATTTGGCTGGCTCCTACTCCACCTCGCTTGGCAACAGTCGTGCTTCTACTGCATGCTTCTACTAGCAGAAGCAGAACCTCATGTTCATATTGCCATACAAAACATACACTGACCCCTACAAAATTCCACAGGCATTAAGACAACTGGGAATTGTTTTATATTGTTTAAAAAAAAATGCATGACTCCTTGAATGTAACTTTTTAGATCGTTAACCCCATCTAATTTATGTTTCCTGCAGGTTTAAAGTGGACATGAGCTTGTATCCAACTATCCAAAGGCTAAATCAAACCTTACTGAAGATTGACGCTTTCCAAGTGAGCCATCCGTCATGCCAGCCAGACACGCCTGTTGAGCTGCGCACGTAGGAGAAACACTGCGCTGCCACACTGTACAGCTTTAAATAAAACGTTTTGAACATAATTACTTTCTATGGCCGTAATTTCAAACAAGTGAACTCTTAGTGAGAAAACATGGACATTTATTGATATCATTATTGAACAACATAGATCAGCATTCGAGTGCTAAATATACACTGCTCATTTGACCAGACGGCGACTGTGCAAATAACTGATTTGTTATGCAAAGCGTGACATCCTCCAGCTTGCAGCATATTGGCTGCTTGGAAGTATGGATAATTACGGTATGTCTGGGGCTAAAAGCGCACTAGGATGCAAATGATTGCTAAAATTATGTAAAATGGTCCCCAGCCCTTTTGCAAACAATACATGAACATGTTTTTAAAATTACTTCAGGGTTGTTTCCAGATTTCAAAAAAAAAAAAAAAAAACTTAATCATTACAAGGCAATCTCGACTTTACACTTAAGTGTGTCATTGTAGAAAGTACCGGAGCAGTCTGAGCCACCAAACACAAGCAGCGTGCAGTGGACTTTGACAGATTCATCCTGCCTCTGTGTAGAAGAGTCATCTGAAGTTGTTGACGAGGTTAAATGTATGATGCTGTGTCCAGCGCGAGGCTTGAAACTCAGCTCAGACGATGCCACTGAACTCCACAGGTTGGTGTCTGTGGGGCGGAGTGAAGCAGTGGATTTGCATTGGAAATGTTTGTACAGTGGAAACTCGGAAATTGAACGACACGTCCAATTTTAAACTTGACCCAAATTTTCATTAAAATGATGCCTCTAAAGTGGACATAATGCACAAGTCTTTACTTTTGCCGTTTTGTGACAAAAAAAATGATCTGCCCCGTTAGGAATGTATTATAAATAAGTGAAAATGATGTGAGAAGGCAAATGATGCAAGGAAAGCAGACATGCAAAGCAGTAAACCTATGGTGGTTTTCCTATCGGCATATATACTATTTAAAGTGGCTACTTCTTTTTAAAGGAGTGTCCCGGACCACTGTTACATTACCTCTCATTAAAGAAATTAACTTGTGTTCATGTTAAAACATTTAAGGTTTTATGATGTTGATTACTTTCAAATCAGAACAAAACATGCCGACCAGCAAGCTGGAATTTATGTGTTCCACCATTTAAATGAGTCAGTATTTACCAGTATTGAAGACATGTACATCTCGCAATGCTCCAATAGCGCTGCAGCCTCCACTCACTAGAATCCTGTTGTCTGAAACTGGAAGAGCAGCGTGAAACCTGTTCATGTATACACAAAATATATTAGGAACCGTTCTTTTAAATTAAAAGTCCCATGCCACTTTTTCTCAAAAATAGTTGCAAAATAAAAAGCCTAACTACGTCATGACAACGGCAAATTCCGATCTGTTGGTTTTGCATGCCTTTGCCTTTTAAAGGCAATCGCATGCAAAAGAAAAACCATATTGATGACAATCTTAAATCATGTCACAGACCATTTTGACTCATGCATAAAACAGTAGCGATGGGTTTTGATGACATGGGACCTTTAAAATACATGTTGCCCAAAATGTGAAATGACTCATTTTATAGCCTGTATTCCATATGCACACGAACAACATTTCTCAAAGTCATCGAGCGTTGTGCTTACCCTCGAGGCAGCGGTGGCATGTTCCCGCACTTCACAGCTGTGTACTCCATAAAACCTTCACCGAGAAAAGGAAAAATATATACGAACGTCAACGGAAATATGGTTCAAGTTAATGAATTTGTCATCTTACCCAAGTCAAGGATGTGGAGATCATTTAGATATGTGGCAGTTTTCCGACCACCAAATATGATCAACTTGTGTGACAGAAGTGTGATTGAGTGGCTTTTAGCACAAAATAAGACAAGAAAAAAATTGACATTAGAAAAAAAATAAAAGCCTTTGCTCTGGAGTGAATGGCAGTGGAAACTGACCCAAAGCGAGGCAGAGGTTTGTCTCCCTCCACTATGGGCTTATACCACAGTTGAAACTCTGGGTTGAAGATGTACAGAGCATTACTGCATGTCTTTTCTCCAGAAGATGCACTGGGATGAACCCCGCCAAAGACAAAAAGCTCCTTCTTATAAAAAGCAGCTGAGTGATACGCCAAGGTGGGAACATTCCCTTTCGCCTAAATTGAATAAAGTGGTTTAAAATGATTATTTGCGACATGTTTAAATGTGAGGAAAACCCACTGTGACAAGTTTCCACTTCCAGGTCAGAGTATTCAGGATGTATAGCTCGCTGTAGCACTGGCCCTCCCTCAGGCCACCATAAACAAAGACAGCCTTCGATTCTGGGTCATAAGTCGCAGAGTGTCCCCTGTTGCAAGGAGGCGCAGGTCCGGACGTGGAGGAGCTCATTGGGTACCAGAAATCATTGTCTGCAAAAGAGGTGGAGGGGGGGGGGATAAAAAAATTAAGTGAATTTTCATTTGCATTCAGCAGCGCACACATGATCAACACACGAGGGTCCTAGTGATAGGAAAAAGAAAAAAAAAAGTAATGGGGCACATTCTAGAAATTCTGAAATGAGCATAACAAATGCCTAATTGTAGGACTTTCCATAACAAATGGTGCCGAAAGAAGAGAAGCAAATCACACCGTGCATTTGTGTGTTGACTCACGTGCCCCCGAAGTCAACTCCAACTTCCAAATGGAGTCCTTACAGGAGTTCTGACCTGAAGTTTCTCCACCAATAAGAATGGCAGTGTCAGGGTCGCTGAGGCACATTGTGTGGCTCCATCGCTTTGACGGACAGGCTGAAACTGTAAGGCAGATGTATGTCAAAAGTACATGAACCGACATTTTTGTTTTTCTTCTTTAAAAGAAATCCCCGTATTTTAATTTGGGTTTCTGACCCTCTCTATCAGTCTTTATCTGTTCAGTCATTTCTTCCTGGCTGTTCATCCGGGACAGCCTCTTTTTCTTGGGAGTCGAAACCTGGTCAATGGCCTCGATGGCACTGTCCATATCCTCGGAGCTCCATGTTAAACAGCCTCTCTTGCTGATGACAGTCCGTCTGGGGGTCTCATCCTTTCAAAGGAATTCACAAAAAAAAACATCCTCTCAACATTTTGATAGCATTAAGAAAGGGGTACGCTTTGACTATGTACATATATACAATTCTCAAAAAGGACCAAAAAAATTTGAAAACACCCAACTATTCAATGTTTCAGAACTTTTTGCATAACTTGCCATTCTCTAACAAGGATTTGAACGACAACATTAATAACTGATTTTTCATTAGCGACTCAAGACTGTACCCAAAAATGACGCAACTGACAAGTACATGTTTACGGGCAGCATGGCTTACCGTAGGCCAAAGTGAAGGTTTATTTCCCATGGCTAAAGTGCTGGTATCAACTTTATTAACCTGGATATCACCATAGCAAACACTGTCAGTCAACTGCGAAGAGTTGAGGGCTACCTGCCAAGAAAGGTAAGTGTGAATTGGACTGAAGCGGCACACGTGAACGGTCTTCAAGCCCGTCGTCTCACCGTGTCCTCTGCAACACTTTGGTGTAAGGTGCATGACAGATCTGTGGTGCTGAGCTGTTCTGGGAACAAACATTTTCTCTGTGGAGTACTGCTGCTTAAGATGCTGCGTCGCTCCTGGAATTTTTTCAGGGAGAGATAAGACTTACAGTTGACGCATGTCACGATGCTAATTGTCTCGATCGCATTACGCTAATATTAAACACACAAGCAAGCAAACTAAGTAACGATGCTCAACACCCCCATACCCCAAACGGAGCCTCCAGCACACCAAGTAAAACTTGATAGTTACGCCCCTGAAAATAAAGGATTGCTACTGATTGCATTTATAGGCCTTAAGGTCTCTACACACCAATCCGACGTCGGCCGTTGTGGCCAACTGTCGCGTTGGCCTAGAAGTCGTTGGAAAGGATAATGACAGAAACACACGCCGCAAAAGCGGACCTGAACGCCAACTACTACAGACCATCTGCGCATGCGTGAGAAGTAATACCAATTGGCACCGATAGTCACTGCAACAGTGGTCTTTCTTGAATAAGAGTGATTAATTCATCTTCGGGCTCTCCTGTCCAGCCAGCCGTTTTTTCCATAAAGGATATGCGGAAAAATTGCCGAAGTTCATTCAGTTCTCGAAGAATAGCATCCATTTTCACTGTTTGTCGGTTTTCGTCTCTTCCCGTACTTGTCCATACAAACAGACGGCGTGTGCAGATAGGTGTGTAGAGGCTTTTGACTGTCCTCCATTTAATTATAGACAGGAATCAAGTACCTGTCCACACACTGTGAGGACTATCTTGCCGTATACTCCTTTTCTGCACTTTTGTGCCGCCACCGCCACGATATCAGCGCTCCAGCCACCATCAAACGTCAAGCACCTGCAAGAGAGGAGAGGGGAGGGGATGAGAGCGCCCACCCACGTCACCCTCCACGCAGCTGGGGAAAAAACAACACTGGTCGTCCCACACGCACCTGACTTGAGAAGTGAGTGTGCCAATGTTCTGCGGCCGCACGTCAACACCGACCACGACCTCAGCGGAGATGATGGTTTCGTCGTGACCCCAGTCGCCGAGAGCGAAAATCACGAGCTGTTTGGGGAGAGGCAGCGGCACGTGGACGTGGAAGCATCTTCGGTTTGATTTACTGCACGACCACCAAAGACGCAAAGATTCCCCGAATCAATTACGAGCAAAACAACGGCCTATTCTCTGCAGTATATATATATTTTTTTACCAGCAGTAACATACCTGATAAACTGTCGCGGCGCGTCTCGCAGGGACCAAAGGACGTAAAAGTTGAGAATTCCCATGTTTTTGAAGACTCACAACTCCACATAAACAGTTAGCTTAATGTTTTCGTGGCTCATTTAAAGTGAAAACTTCTGTCGTGACCTCTGATTGGTTGAGAACACGGAAGTAATGAAAGGGTCACACCTGGACACTCTACTTTTAATGACAGAACTGTATATCTGATACCACAATAAAGTCATGGGAAAAATATATTCCCTCCATTGTTTTCTCAGTTTCTTGTTAATTTTACATGCATGGTACAACTGAATGTACATTTGTTTGGACAAATATGACAAAAATGCTCATAACAGTTTAAGATTAATATTGCCACTGGCGGTTTTCTGGATGTTTTGTTTTCTGTCTATCAAGTCACACAATCGTTATACCAGGCATTAATATGAATACAAAATTGAGGAAAACATTGTTTCCATGACTATAAAAAAGACGAGATACATATGTGCCCGATTATCATGCTTCATAAAAAAAAATCTGAACCATTCAATTTTCTGGCTTTTATTTCAACATTTACAAGTATATCAAGAGAAAATGGTAAGACTTCAAAGAAACCTTGCATTTTTATACTTACAATTAATCAAATACAAAGCCAACTGGTATCTTTGTACTCACAATCTAATATTACATGTTTTCAGTTCAACAATTGAAAGAAAAAAAAGATATCATTAAGAAATGACACATGGTCAGAGAAATGAAACTCAAAACAACTGTTGGTGGTCACAGAAAAAAAGAGCATATTTTACCAAACTGGCCTACAAGGGAGTTTTTTTTTTTTTTAACCTCTCATCTTTGCAGTCACTGATGGTGTCGCGGTACATCCACCTGATTTGCAGTGTAGTATCGGTTCCCACTCTGTGACGGCGTCTGCCCTGTGACTGGCTGGCGACCCGTTTAGGGTGTGGTGCGCCTTTTGCCCGGAGTCAGCTGGGATAGGCTCCAGCACCCTCACCATAACACGTGTTTGCACTTGTGAATATCTTTTATCACGTGAGATAGTGAAGTGGGCCGGGTCAATGACTCCCGGCCAATTCATTCTCTGCATTCTGCCACTGGCTTCCAAAGTCCTGGGATGTCTTTTTCTTGTAACGGCAGATGGCAACGGAGATGACGAGAGCAACAAGCATGATGATGGTAACTGAGGCGGCGAGTATGATTGGGTTCAGCCCCTGTTGTGGTTTCTCATTAGTGACTTCTGGCACATCTATGACCGTCAGCTTCACTACCTTCCGGTCCAGCTCAGGTAGCTTCTTCACTATGCACTGGTACATCTTGGAGTCTGACGGTTGAACGTCTCTGATAATAATAGAGGCGTCTCCATTTTGGGGATCGGGTGACGTGAAGCTGACCCTTCCCTGCAATGGTTTGTACTGAGCAGGATACAAGCTGCCGGCAGTAAACCAAATAATGTTCTCCTCCCAAGGCACAACAGTCCACTCAATCTCCATGTGCTGTGCGCTGTTGAGGGTGTGGTCGTACTGGCAGCCCAGCTTGACATTTGACCCCCTGGTGGCGAAGTAGTGGGTGCTGTTCATGGTGATTTTCAGAGTGTGAATTGGACCACCACTGGAAAGCACTCCCAGGAGGATAAAAGGCCAAAGATGCCACGTCAACGCCATGTACACACTGGTAAAAACAAACAAAATGACATTAACAACTTGTCTTTTTCGTTATTACAAGTCTAAAAGTAATCAATCATCAAAGTTTATGCGGTCAAATAAAAACATAGTTCTGTCATCAACAACTTTGCATTACAAGTATAAATAATTTAAGCGTTTGCATGATTACACTCACATTCGGTACAACTAAATAATCGGGATTGCTCACCTGCTCACTTTTTCTGAAGAAGAAAGAAAAATATACTCCAACAATCTCACACTTTTTGGATTGACGTTAAATGCCGGTTTGCATCAATTCGCAGTTTTATACACGCAGGAGTTTGAAAGGTGGGCGGAGATAACGGCATCAAAGAGATCAAATGTAGATGGCGTATCTACAATGCATCAAAGAGAACAGAAAGTCTTTGATCTTATTGACGTCGTTCATATTTACATTGAGATTAGAAAAATGCAGGAGAAAAGCAAAAGCAACAACAAAACTTTCCAGGATGTCCTGAGCTGAAGTCAACATGAATGGATGTCATCAACATTGATGGACAAAACAGTATGATAAATAAACAACTTTATTAGTGGTGTGATTTTTCCAGTAGCGGTAATGCCAAATCTTAATTTCTCAATCATGACGCCTATCAGTTACTGCCATATATAATATTGCATATTACTTTGATTATTAAATTCTGTTTTATATTAGAAAGCAATACATGCACTTTATATATTTTATTTTTGATAATGATATGCATTTATTAATACAGTTATTTTTTATGGCAATGAGCTGTCTTGCATCAACATGACAATTCAAGGATGGCACAAAACTGATGAACAAGAAACCAATAAGTCATTCCGTACATCATTTCATGGAAATCAAATTTGTTATTGAGGTACGTTTGTCCTGATTATCCCAGCTATCGTTGGGCAGTATGTGGGGTACGCCCTGAACTGGTTGCCAGCCGATCGCAGGGCTCTCAGAGACAAATAACCATACGCGCTCACACTCATACCCAGGAGCAATTTAGAGTGTCGATTCGACCTCCCATGCATGTTTTTGGAATGTGTGAGGAAACCGGAGTACCCGGAGGAAACCCCCACAGATACGGGGACAACATGCAAATTCCACACAGGAAGGCCGAAGCCGGAATCGAACCCACGACCTCCGCTCTGTGAGGCCACCGCCCTAACCAGTCGTCCACCGTGCCGCCCGGTAACGAACATGTAGGATCCAAATAAGTTTTACTTCTTATTACTCCTGTTCAGACGAGCTGTACATTTTTTTTTCCAGTTCCTTTTCATGGGCTTGGTAAATGAGCATTCACTTGGATAGGAACAACTGGGCGTTCAGTATCTTGCTCAAGAACACTTCAACATGGACACAAGGGCTGGTGATCGAACCCACAACAACTGAACCACGATTGCACGTTTGAAATAAACTCCAATAAAATCAAGCCTGCTGCCTTTCTTATGCAATCATCTAATTTTGAGAAGGTATTGAAGATCCAGTAAAATCACAGGTAAACCTGGCCACGCAGGAATAGCAGAAAAAAAGCCAGGGTTTCATTGGGATCCTAGTAACGGTTACATCACTCCCTTAATGCCACATTTAATGGAACCACAGGAGACATTTTCTAATTGTGGAGCAGCACATTCCGTGAGCGCTTGCGAAACACAATGCCTCAAACAATTTGAGTCGGATTATGCTTTCATTGTGCAGTTTTGCAGTCTTTGCACTCTTGCAACGCCCACGCAGCAAAGTAGACAATATTCTCTTTATTGTGGAATATAAATTTTCAAGAGCATCATAACTTAAAGATACAGAACAAACAAACAATTAGGAAGCTTTAAAGCACGTGAAATGATATAAGGTAGCTTAAAAAGCAGCGGAACACAATTATTTAACACAGTCAGAGAACATAGAAACACAATGACCTTCACTCACATATAGACCTGTGCACAAACTACAGTACGTATAGATGAAACACAACTACAGCAAATTAAAGCCAGGGACTGGGTAAATGTAAATATTGAATCACTATTACATAATAAGAGCTTTATGTGATAACGAGCGGCTCAAATTGTGCCATAAAAACACACACACACTGCCTCCTATCTGCCATTGCTTGCGTCAGAACATTCGTAATTTAAGTCCCCTACTGACACACCAGACATTATAACAAATCTTTAATTGAGGTGCGGTTAACAAGAAACAAACTACGGTACAAGTAACAGCAAATAATACACGTTTAGAGCACTTAAGAACACCTAGCAAGTAGATGCTGTGGAGGTCGTCCCTGATAACCGCTACTTAACAGATGTCACAGTATATATTTAAGATAGGATTTTAACGGCACGGCTGCTAATGAAAGGCTTCTTCAAATTTTACATTTGGCAACACAAGCTGAGTGGTAAAAAATATATGCCTATATATGAAACCTCCTTATTGGAACTTTAAATCTTTTAAAATATCTTTAGCATTCATAGTAAGAGTCATTTCCTTCTTTAAATCATACATTCAGAGAGATTTGGCATTTTAGGCACTGTAATAAACTCTGTAGTAAAGTGTTTTATTTCGCCATAGAGAGTAAGAGTTGTCGAATTTGAAGAGATAAGTGCCTTCGCCCGGGAAGTCGTGGCTGCCGCCAAACACGCTCAAGTGGCTGTCCTGGCGGTAAACTGGGATGAGCTCAACCACGTTCAAGTTGCTTTGCGCTTTGGAGCCCTTCTCCACATCTCCATTGGTGACCGGGCCTGCAATGCAAATTTACACACAGACATAGACCACAAAGTGACATACACCGGATGAATAAATAAATAAATACAACACAATACAAATATAACTCTTTCTGGATGTAACCTTTACATTTCACTTGATTTTTTTTTTTTCAAAAGCAGAAGTAGAAATAACGTGGTTACTCTTTTATAAATGAGATGTAGCTCCGTTTGAATTGACCAATGGCATTCAAATGCGTGTTAAATTGGAGTTAGCACACACCTGCAACTAAAATATTAAAAGTGTTTTAGATGTAGTAGAACTGTTCAGAATTCCCTTTATCTTGTCTAAAGCCCAAGTTCAATCTGGAAAAAAAAAGCCCCAAACATGATCACGGGTGTAGTAGGTGGCGATTTCACATGAGTTTGAGCGTGACTGGTTACTAGTTTAACCTCAGTTGTTTAGTTTTACCTTGCTTCTCTAAAATATTGTACCGGCTTCCTGGGTTACATTGAAAGTGGAAACATTTGAAAGGATTCATCTCATTTTTTTATATCTCTACTTTTTGTATCCAATCTATTGTGTCCTTTTTTATGACTGCTGACCTTCCAGCTCCTCCTCTTCATCTTCGTCATCACTCGATTCACTGATGTGCACAGTGATGGCCCGACTCGTGACGGGAGTCCAGTCAAAATAGATGCCAAAGCCAATGTCGTAGCCATCTGTGGCAAACTCCCAGCACACCTTCTTGGCTTCTGGCACAGTGGGCACGTGCACGGTCATGATGTCGCCTCGGTACACCGTCACCATGCTGTCCTTCTCCGTTCGAAGCTTGGCCTTAAGCTCTTTGAGGGCAGCAGATGTCCATGTCGACGGGGGTTGCAGGGGTGGCGTCTCAGCTGCAGCGGGAGCAGGAAATAACAGCGCCATGTTGATATTTATTTTCAGAGGGTGTGTTAGAAATCATTTACTCAATCCCTACGAACGCGCTATAAGGTATAAGGAATGAGCTGGCTTGCGAATGGTGAAGATAAGCTTATAAAAACAAATATGCAAATAACTGATGATTATATTTGCCCTGAAAAATAAATCAATTAAAAAAATAATTTTTTAACCCCGAAAATTCTTGACTAAGCAGGCATATGCCACCTAAGTGTTTCCAGGAAAATATGGGGGGTTGCCCAAATTCCCCACAAAAAAACATAAATAAAATATTTTTTAAATCATTGAAAATAACATCTGCATCTCTGAACCATGAATATATTGGTGTCCACTGTATTGGATGCCTTTTTATTTTTTTTTTTTATAGTGGACTATACTGTTCACTCATCAGTAAAAGGAAAATTTGTTTTCAAACACTACCCCGGTGTGCTGTTAATTACTTCATTGCTGTCACATGATTACAACGTACCGGCAATTCTGACAATATTATATTGTTTTACCAAATTAATAAAAACAAAGCACTTAGTGTACATCTATGTTGTGATGTGTTTCTCTATTTATATTAAAGATGTTTTCACGCCACAACATGCATCATGGAATGTTACAGTGCTGGATTGTCCTTTTCAAGGAACATTGTGGGATATATTAGGGGCACTGTAAGGGGATAAGGTCTAAATTTAAACAGTACTGCAAAATGGTGAACTCACTGTATAGGGGATTATATAGAACATCAAGAGTCATTCGGAACACAGTGATGGCGTTAAATGTAAATAAAATATGAACATATCACAGAAAATCTACACCACTGTTCCGGCAAACAATTTGTACATACTTTTTTCTGGCGCTATCGCATATTATTAGTTGTCTCATTCTTGCCTTCCACTAATTTTCTTCGTTAGGTAATCCGCCTTGTTTTAAGATGTTACAAAAAATACAAATAAAGCATTGTGCCCATCCACATGAGTGTTGCTCTCCATTTTTTAAGATATTTTTGCACCACAACTCATTCATTTGTTTCAGACCGAAAATCAAACAACACCCCAGAAACGGAAAATCAATGTTCACAATGCATCAGGGGATTGGGTATTTGTTTGTCGATTTACCATCAATTGTTCACTCCTTTGTAACATGCATTGTAAAACAGAATGAGGGCACTACCTATTCCTACTACACATTTGAATAGCACTACAAAATGGACACGATGTACAAACGGACACCATAATGTAGATACGGCGGGATCCTGAAGCCAGCCATAGACACAAAACTGCTGCTTGAACCCAAGCTCGGCATAGAACAAAACATCAATCGTGATGACATACAAACCTTTAATCTCAGCGGAGAGTGGAGGACTCTCTGCACTGTTCTTCTCACCCTGGTCCCCTGAGGCTTGCACAGCAGGGGCCTCATCATTAACCTCAAAATACAAAAACAAGACATTTATAGCAGTAATACTCCGTCAACGTGCTCTTCACTGAGATGCACATTAACCCACCTCTTCGCGCTGCTCAGATGCATCCATATTAGTTTGTTTTGGCGACTGGCTTAAGTTCGTGGAGAGGTCTGTGTTTTGGAGCCTGAAGTAAACAAATAATACGTTTTTGAGGGCAAAAACAGTGGTGCTGAAATACCGGAAAATATTCTCTGAAAACAAAAAGTTGTGCAGTTTATTTTATTTTCAAAGAGGTCAGAGAAGAGAAATTGTGTCAGCCAGGTAGAATGTCTGCACAGTGTCTGGGCCCAAAAAGATTGCTAAACCTCCCTATGTGGAAATGGACCGGGACCAGGATTCGACATTAATAATGGCCCAGGGCCACTATGTAAATAACTGTGTAGGACCAACCCAAGTTCACTGATGACTCGACTTGGTTAGTACAAATTTCATCAATTAATAATTTTTTTTTTTTTAGGGATGGGCGTGTACCAAAACCAGATATCGCATTTTAAGGTATCAGGGACTCGTTGAGGCTGATGACACCAGCTAATGATACATAATGCAGAAAAAAAAATGAAACTTTAACTATTCCTCAGTGGTAGTTGGTGCAATACGGTGGCAGATTGCTGCCTATTCGCAACTAGTGGTGGTGCACAACCTGCATTGGTCGCTGGGCACAGAGAAAAATAACATTTCACACTCACAGTCACACCGAACAAAAATTTAGAGCACTGTGTGGGCCAGATTCGGACCACTATCTCTGTGGCTTGCGAAGCAAACCAAAATTACCCCAAAATTGCAAATTGTCCTCATTTTTAATAACACTGAGCTACATTAAGCATTTTTGGTATGCATCACCCTTAAAAAAAGAAAAATAGTTGATAAAACTTTTTTTTACATTTATATTGTAAAACCATAACTACGATGTGGTCCGCGAAATAAATATAAAGAGTTTGACGTCCTTGAATTTTTATTATTTTTGACAAATAATGCACAATTTAGACACAAGAAGGCTGCTGCCTGGATTTGAAACTCCATCATCTGTGTAGCGGATGTGCTAATCGCTCGCCTAGCAGGAACCTCCTTATAATCTAATACAGTGATTCCTAAGTAGGTTGCTGTTGCACAATAGTAGCCATGACCGAGGAAATAATGTAAATTCAATGATTATTTATTCATTACAAATATATAATTTTGACATCTACCTATGCCAGCGACGTATGTGACACGCTGAATAATTTAATACTCTTCCATAAATTTGGGATGGGTCCAAGGTACACTAAGCCGGTATATCCACCTGTTGCCATTCATGCAACACATTAAAAACTTACAGCTAGTATCAGATTCGTGAGCAATCAAAGAGGCCAACATTAAATGCAGATAAGTCAATTTGTAGCAAAATTGATATCAGGGATCTCACTGTTGACAGTGCAGGACCAAAGAACGCTAGTGAATTAAGTTACACTAAAACAGATGCAAAACAATGCGTTCTAACATTTTTACAGAATGTAATAACAAGGGAGCCGCTCACCTATCCGTTGGGTCGCTGTCGTAATGTTTGGATGTTACTCCGGGAAAAGACGAGAACGACAGCGATGACAGCCGAGACTGCAGCTCTGATGTGTCTTCCAATCTCTCCATGGCTATAAACACAAGACAAACAGGACAGTGTGCGGGGGCTCATAAAGATGAAGCACCGCCCCTCCGGATGACAGGGAGGACCAACTAACGGCAGCGCGAATCGGAAACTGTCAAATAACAGCTGTTTTGCGAACATTGTCAACGAAAGTATTCGACGAGCGAATCAAGCGGCCGCAGAATTCTAACGCCCAGAAAGGTTTTTTTTTTTTTTTGACAGAATGCTAGCTGGTTAGCGAACGTTAGCTGGCGTAATAGGAAAAAATGCAGTCGTAGCTCCAGCTGGACTCCATTAAAAAGGTTCTTACCACGGTGCAACGCGGGAAAACACAAACGTGACGTCTTTGGGATGATTTGAATCTTGACTCAGGCCACCGTGAAACGGACTTTCATGTCACTGCAGTCATGTGACAGCTCGGATGGAAATTTGGACTTTCGTGTGTTTCCGTGAAAGTGGCACAGCAAAAGGATGTGCGGTTCTACGGATACTCTCGCGAGATTTGGGGATTGCTCAAACAGGTTTTGGGGCTCTTAGATGTGATATGATGGCTTTCGAGTTTGATGAATCGCGCGCAAAGTGCTTTCGCCGTAATATCATTTAAAAAAACAATTCCGAGACTTTTAGTATTTCCATAGTAGTTCTATGGAGTTCCATTACTTAATAGAAAGTGTGCGTGTTACATTGTTGCTATGGCAACGTCGTCATTTTTCGATTCAGAGCTGCAGTGTCAGCGACATTATTGGATGCCGACTATTCCATTTGCATAAATGGCACAATTGATGTTTAACAGTGCACATTTTTAATTTTCCACTCATGCCTTTTAATACAAAGTCAAGAATGAACTATACACTATGTACAATAGTTACTTCCAAATAAAACAAGTTGAGTGCAGCCCATGGCGAAAAAAAATTAAATACAGGAATCATAGACCTAAAAAAGTATGAGCAAGATCTTAAGACTTTGGATCAAGACATTTGAACATCTCAAATTTTGGTTTTGACATTTAAAACAGCTACAAGTGGAAACCTGACAAGGTTGACTGGATTTTTACCCACAAAAAAAACAAAAACAAAAATAAAAAGCTGCGACATACTATATATCATTTCTTGAGAGAAGCAGTAACCCTTCAAGTTCCTCAAAAGTGCTGTAATTCCACTTAACTGTACCGCATCCTACACTCTTCATATATTTGCATGAAATTATACAGATTAGACTATTTACAGTAAATAAGTCCACATACTGTCCATGTACTTTCAATCCAGGGTCACAATTGAGATATTACTGACAAAGATAACAGAACAACATGCCGTATTTATTATTGGATATTTAGATGTTGCTGATTTTCCCTACACGACGACATAACTCAATACAGATTTGACTTGAATGCGTCCCTTTGAATCAACAGTTTGATAAGCATGAACATGAAGGCACTGGTGAGGGAACAGGTGAGCTCAAACGTCATGAGATGATCATTATTTACACCAGGACAGACGTTCTCCTCCATTACTCCTCGCCTTGCCTCCACTTTTGTGATTCCTCCTGGCGAGCATCGGGGTGAATCTGATTCCTCATGCCACCCAAGACGTTGGAGGTGGCTTCCGTGGCCATAATGAGGGGCTTGACCACTGCGGGCGGCAACTGGCGGAGAACCCCGCCCACAGCTCCGGTCATGCCGCGTTGTTCATGTTCCCGGGTGGCCGTGTCGTAGATGGTCAGGGCTGTGTCTGTGATTCCCTGGAGAGAACAACAACAATTTGGCGTTAGGAGACGGCAGCACTGTTGCATGAATACTCAAATCTCGGTTGATTACCTCTTTCACCACTGTATAGGCTTTGGCCACACCTTCTCTCAGGTCAACGGGCTGATGAGCCAGTCCGTAGTGTGAGAACCGTTTAACCCTTTTTGTGTCTCGCTCATTCACCACCGGAGACACCATATCATAAGCCGTCTCTGCTGCTGCCTAACAAAATGGAACACACAATCATCATTCCAAACTAAAGCAAAAGTGTAGATAATCACATATAGTCCAGTGCTTGTCCATCACTTATTCATGTAAATGATTGCTGATGGACACTAATGTGGCTGTTAACTTCACCGAAATCAATTCGGGGGCTCAGGCCAGCGTAACTTTTTGGACGATTTAATATTTATATAATTGATCATTTACGGTAATCACTCGTGATTCACAAAATGTTTGCATTTGCTTAAATTAATACTAAAACTGTAACTATACAAAATACTATTATTCCAAAACAAAATCTTACAACATTAACGGTACCCTGAAAAATAATGGCAATTTGTTAAAATGCACGGGAAGTGCACATCCGACGAATAAGTCCACAACTTCCACGAACCCAAAAAGCTAAACTTGGGTCAAAATGTCTCACTTCAACATAATTCCTTGTCACTTTGCTATTCAAACAAGCTTTTGACACCATCTTGTGGCATCTCAACGAGCTTCTGCCCAAGTACAATAACTGTGAAAATGTTTTCAGCGATTAGCTGGGAACAGGTTCAAGAGGATTAAAAAAAATTAAATAAAAATTAAAAAACTCACTTACTAAACGTACACATTACCTATTATCAATCTTTTTCAACAACAAAGACAGCCTTTACCTGGATGGTCCGCACCATCCTGTTGGTAAGCTCGAGTGCGGCCATAGCTGTGGATGTTCCAAAGGAGGCGGTGCCACGCTGAAAGCCACGCACGATGCGACCATCTTTCCTGTACTGCTCAATTGGGAGCCATACCAAGTCTCGGAATCCCTGAACTGAACAGAACGGAACATTTACGCATTGGGTTACAAGGGCTTAGCATTGTTCATATCCAGCTGGCAGGACATATCTAAGAAATGTACTTACAAGGTATAAATGACTAAGTGATGCACTGTTTGACACTAGAGCTAACAGCGTTCATTAATTACAACAACAATCAAATGGGAACATGAGCATACAATAAAGGGCGATATTTACCCAGCTGGACCAGCGAGTGAATGGGCCCCACACCGCCCAGCAGGCCTGGAAGCTGGTTTTTCTTTATGTCGTTAAGCCACTCATTAATTGCATAGGAAAAGAGCTTATCCACACCTAATAAACTGCAAAACAGTTCCAAGAAAAAAAAAAGCAACATTTAATGGGACTGTCTCTTTTCATTTGCTGTACAGCTTGTCATTCTTTTCACTAGGTTGTATATAAACAGATATGTCACTCTTAACCTATTTATTCTAATGATAATTAACAAACAAATGACTAAATTATGTAAATATGTAACAAACATAACCCATTGCAACTATTTATGTAATTAACAAAACAGCAGACTCAATAAAAATGATGTGAAATAAGAAAGTAACATTAAATAAATCAAGTAGATACAATTGATTAACCTGCTAATTATTTTGTAAATTTTGCAATAAATCGGATTTAAGAACACGTTTTAATTTCCAACCCTTTATTAGAAAACAGAATATTATTTCAAATTGACAGAACAAAAAATGCTCAAATATAAATCGCTTAGGATTCAGTTACTGGTTTGGTCCAAAACATGTCAGAAAATGGGCAAAGACGTTGAGCATTGTTTCCAAAGTGAAGATAATTTTAAGAATATTTACTGTTTGAAAGCTGATTTGGGTATTTTTAAATTAAAAATATCTCCAAACAACTGATTCGCCCAAATAATTATAGATTAATTTGATAATCGATTAATCGATGTTCGGCTACTTTGCAAGAAAAAGAAATAGCGTACCCTTGTCGGTAGCATAGCTGTCTCAGTTTGAGCTCTGAACAGTTCAGCTGTGTCAACCCAATAATGATCCCTGAAAATGTTCCCTGGGAGAAAAACAGTGAAGGGCGATCAATCAACGAACATGATTGGAATAGACTCAAAACCTTGTTAAGAGTCAGTACCTGCTCCAATGAGACATGTTTTCCATGATAATCCAGACGAATGGGAACCTCAGAAGTGAATCTGAATTCCCTGTGGCACAAAAAAAAGTCCATTATGAGGCTCTGCAAAGGCCTTTTGATCTTTTTTTAATTGATTCAATCTATCTGGCACCAACCTGAAGAATATGGGCTGGTCGGAGAACAAAGCAGTGGATGTGTCACCGTCTCCGGCCTCCTCCCGGGCACACATGGAGAAACCATTTTGGCTCAAATGTCTCTGTGCAGGCACAGAGATGATAGGTGCCGGCTCAAGGTTAGCGGTGCCATGCTTGGAGAAGCTGCATGAGATCTCTGGGGCCGAGGCTTTTTTCATGGACACGCTCACTGCGGCAGGATGAAACGCTTTAGTCAGAGAATTTCAAAGAAAGCTGACAGAGCATATTCATGATGACGTTCAATCATTTACCATCTTGACTAGGTGGGGAGAAAAACTCCACTTCTGTGGAAAGACTAGTGAAGAAGTCTTTCAAGAAGAAGAGCGCATCCTTCAAAGAAACAAAATAAAGTTAGAAATTTTGCGATTTGTTTTGCCACACAAAAACCTTCCTTACCTGATCAATATTGAGGCGGAGAGGCATCAGGGAAACACGTAAGCAGCACTCTTGTGGCGCCTGGCCGGACTCGGGACACATGTGCAACGCCTTAACAGTCAACTAAGCAACAGAAAGCAGCAATTTACCAGACACCACAATGAGACTTCAATGTGCTGCTTTCCCTCACCATGTTAGAATGAGCCTTGCGGGGCATTTCTTTACTGGAGTACAAGTAGAGGAACTTGTTCATCTGCGAGCTTGCCAGTCTGTCCCGGATCTCCAAGTCTTGCACAACAAACACCTGGCGAGATACTGGCTGTTCCGCTGGTGATCCCGAGGCCTCTTGGTCCTGAGGGTACACTTCGTGTTGAAATCTCACCTGAGAAGAGGGTGAAAACAAAATGGTCAATGGCTCAGGAGAAAAAACAAAGGATAGAAATGCATGATAGTGCACGCGACAAAAATTAAGAAGTGAGGTGTAATGGCACAATGTTTGGTGCTGATAATTCATTTCACTCGCTGAAGGAAAAAAATGAACTGAGAATAAAAAATACTTTGCTGAGTTGGATCTCCATAAGAACATCACGGTTTCTTCCTTTTCCACCTCCAGTCCGTCCTGAAACTCTGGCCTGTCGAACCGGTGTTTGGGAAGGGGAACTGTGGGGAGTAGTACTGAATTGCAAAGAAAATATCAAAATGTTTAGGTTGCTTTATCTTTGAGGTTTCAAAATCATAAATATCGTTACAAACATTCTTAACTCACCCGCGGCTTCTGGCAGGAGAAGCTGTGAACGCTACACGGCCAAAATCTTTGCCACCATAAAGGTGCCACACAATGGAGATCTCCTTGATGAGGTAACGCACTTCCGGGATGGGAAAATTCAAGGCTCCGCGACTGGAATCACTTCCGTCCAGAGGTTGACTGAAGTGATCGTATCTGATTTGCACCGGCTCTGAAGTGAACAGCTTCACGACGGGCTCCTGATCGACATCCTGAAACAAATTGATGTAGACAGCTGCACTATATCTCGACTAACACGCTCAAACGTTTGTATACAAAATTGAGCAGCTTTGAACAATGAGTCAACTAAAGTTTGTTCATTTGTTAAAACTCAAGATTGTTAAAAAAAAAAAAGACTTCATTTCTGTAGCATTGCCCGACAAAACAGCTGTTACATCGTTGATTGATGATGATTAGACCAAGTACACTCCGCGTTTACTTTCTCAGTTGTGTTTATATCCAAATTCAGTTTTATTTAATTATTACTATTTGACAACGTTTGTTTCTCTTGCACCCATGTGTCCATTGAAAAGCCGAATTGCAAATAATTGGATTGCCATGTAAAAAAAAAAATAATAAAGGGCGAGGGTTTCAGCAAACAAAATCTGGTGAATTTGCAAATAAGGGAGTGTCAATGCATTTTGATAAAAGAATGAAAGCAAACACCTGTTGAAAAATGGCATCATCTCATAGAAAAACTTAAGAGACATATCTTTAGCCACGTTACTTCTATAAATAGACAAAATACAAATGTGACCAGGTCACCAGCCAAACACAGCAGTGGCAAATCAACGACTATACATCCTAAGTACAGTTTTTGCATCAGGCTATGATGCAAAAGACACATGCCGACCTCTGCTCTGGAACCGGGCGTCTCTAGAATACAGAAGTCGTCAGTCTCCTGCGCCAGGCTGGGAACGGGAGTGATGAGAGGAGAGTGGAGGATGGGGTAAGTGGGGCTGGCATCCTGGACGGAATTCCCACTCTCATCGGGGAACAGGAACAAGTCAGAGCGAGGGGGCGCATGGTCACAATTCCTCTCCTCCTGACCACCTGCAAATTTGATCAAATATTTATAAAATGGCATAAAATCAGGCAGAGGTAGAATTATTCTGAACCAAAACGTTACCATTCTGTTGTAGCCCGGGCGCAGGCTGGCCATCAGTCTCCTCCATTGCTTCGCTCATCAGATCCTGCAAAATCTGCTGCTCAGTCTCAGCTAGCAGCGGCGTCTGCGAGACGAGCCGGGCGGGAAGCTCTGCCTGTCCGAACATACACTCAGACTAAGCATCTAGGAGATGTGGAGCTTTAGGATTGTTGTCATTTGGTTGTGAATGGCAGAGGTGGAAAATGTAGTCACACTCTTAAATAAGTACAAATGCCAGATTTCAGAGAAACAAAAATGACTTTGGTATAAGTAGTAGTGATTCCACTCCTGTACTTAATTAAAATAAAAATAAAAAGTAAAGAATGTTTACTTAGTTAAAAATATAAAAATCTACCAAAAATTATATACAATACTCAATTTGAAAAATTGGCACAAGTGGAAAGAAATCGGCACACAAAACATTTTTTTCACCATGTAATTAGTTTCTATAGTGGTTACGCAAATAAATAACTGTTTAGTTTTTTTCAAACCAAGAGTTATTTTACCATTTTATGCTATGAAAACATGTTTCTATAGTTTTGATAACTTTGTAAAGAAAATTAGCAAATGCTTAAAAAATGTGTATAGATTAGACCTGTTTACTGAACCTGAGCCATGATTGGATGTAATCTAAGCTCATTTTTAGTTGACAGGAGTGACAAAATGGCTGCCCCCGGAAATGGCTAAAACCAGGTGTATTTTGATGCTTAACTCATATCCAACAAATATAATATAAATCAGAATGCCGTATTTTGACTAATGAGGTTGCACAGAACATATACCCGTAAAGAAAACATTTGGGTTGACTTCCACTTTAAACCAAGAGTGCCATTTAGAGGAGTTAAGAATCAACAACTGGTTCATGAAGCAAATTTGAAGCTTCTTTTTCCCTTGACTGGAAAAAAAGTTGTTCAGAAAAATATATACTGTCGTATCAAAACCTGAAAGAAGTACAGTATTTAAGGTGTACTGCTAACCTTGTTTTTTTGAGCAGAGCTGGTTTGCTTGGCCTCTGGCTCTGCGGGGGGAAGCAAATCCCCATAGCTGGCAATGTACTGGATTAGGTTCATGAGGGCTGCACAGGAGTCGGCACATGTTCTGATGTGGATGACGTCGCTAGAGCATCGAAGCTCAAATCTCGGCTCGCTCTATCACCGACGACACAACAGGAACGTGTTAAAAATGCAAGATCCCTCAATGCTTTTAGGATTGTCTCTCCTACCAGTTTTCCATCCATGCCAGGTTTTACAGCTGTGATTCGCAGTTCTAGAGTTCCCATGTCTAGCACTTGGACATAGTCTGGGATTAAAACAACATAACAAGCACTGGTTAAACACTTCTCAAACAATCTTTTCATCAAGGGTCAACTTACCGCGTGCTAAATTCACCGAGACAGCATTACACTTGTCTGAGAGGAACAGAGCAGCTTCATCCAAAATGATCCTGGAACAGAGTCACTGATTTCACTGACTTGCAGTAATAGAACCTTGGATTTCAATCGTAGTCATGTCATACCTGAGGGTTGAGGAAGAGTGGTCGAGAGACACACTGCTAGAGATGCTAAATGTTTCCACCACAAGCAGCGATCTCAGAGGTAAATAAAAAGGTCTGTCCAAAATTAAAAAAAACATGCCGCATTATAAAAGACTGACACGCACACGCACCAATTTATTTTGCAAGGACCGATCAGGTCTTTTCTACCTGTAGTCAAGAGAGCAGTTCCATAAATGTAGATGTAGTGTGCTGACAGACGTGGGAGGAGCGTAACCCAATACAGGCTCATCGGAAACATTCAAAAAGTCAATGATCTGGAGAAAAATAGATTTCATCATTGGTTTTCACCAGGATACATTTAGGGAATTTCATGTCAACTAAACTGAGAGTAGAGCTGCTACCTGATCATACCACCCCAGGTTGGGAGGGACCACTCTGTGCTGCACTGTTGCTCCTCTCACTCCCACAGCAACCAAAAATTCCTGTGCGCAAAAATAAAGCACAACTGAGAAGGAATGCCTGAAATACATTCAATAGACCGCAAATGACCGACTCGAGACCAAATCTGTGCCAAGTAACACATTAATACAATTTCCAAAATAACCAAAACTGACAGAAGGAAAGGAATTTAACCTGAGTCGATGTTTATCTGCTATAATAATAATAATATTGATGATGATAATAATAAATAATTAATAATCATAATAATGATGTTGATAAATAATAAATAATATTAATAATAATGACTTGATAATAAAGAAATAATAATAATAATAATAATAATAATAATAATAATATCTCTGCTTAAAGCATCGTCAGTGTTTGGCCCGCATCTTAGTGTGTATTCTAAATTCCGCCTCTTTCAATTTGTCACCCCTACTATAGATCATGTATTCTGATTGGAATATGTTGAACACTTTTCTCCCTCTGCAACTTATGTTCACTTGAAACGCATAAATACCAAAAAGTCTTGCCACTGTCAGAAATCACAGCAGCCTACCTTGACGCTGCGCTCGGCATTCTGCGATGAGATCTTGACAGCAACAGAGACCATACTGCGGGCCTCCAAGCCAATACCCTCGGAGGGAGCCGACGACCGCTCGGGGGATGACTCCGATTGGTAGATGGTTGGTTCCAGCCAGTGTGGATGTGACATGAATGGCAGCTTTATGTCTGAGGAGGGGCCTCCATCTACGAGCCCTGTGGACATCACCAAAAATGGAAATCAGTTAAACAGCTCCATTTAGGTGAAATCCTCAATGGTGCAGGTGGTTACCTTGGTGATACATCAAACTATTGGTTGTGTGGAAGCAGACATAGTGTTGGTCTTTACAGCCTTCATGCTGCGTAACACTGAACAGCACCGCATTTTTCACCTCCAGCCAGAATTCCCCATGTTTGTTTTTTAGTAGTGTTTTATCCTCCTTCTCGAAAACAAAAAGACCCAAAGAACTTACAAACAACATACAATTGCCCAAGTGTGACAAAAGGGATTTTTAAGGACGACGACGATCAATGTACCTTAGCGTTAGTTTGAAGAGCAACCAAACCATGGTTGATGCTGATAATGACAGAGAACAGGCTCTGGGAGCTCTTACTCGCAACTTTGGGCTTTTTCTTCTTGTGAGACCGGAATCCTTGATCAGAAGAATGGGAGTAGTAGTGCATGTATTCCTCTTCCGAACCACTGGTATCCTCTACAAGCATAACACAATGTGTCAAAATATCCGCCTGCGTTCTACGACACTTAACTTTGATTGAAAACAGCCTGCACACAGTTTCCAGGTGTAAAACTTTTACCAGTCTCACCCTCAGGTCCAGTCGAGCGAAACTGGGTGAAGCTGTCCTTAGTGTAAGTGTTGATCAACTGACTGGCGACAGAGAGGCCAACACCATATGGCATGCTTTCTACCGTTTCCACAGGCGAAGGCGCAGTTGGTTCCCACAGCAGGAGGTCATTGTTTATTCTGGAATATAGGGAATACAAAATCCGTATTAAATATGTACAGAATATTATTTAGGAATTGTTAGGAGAATGTGACGAGCTGTAATCCGCAATTATGTGTTTTTTCTCATCTTGATTTTTTTTTTTATGACTTACCTGTTGTGTAGTTTTTCATAAAATGTTTTGCTGGGTAAAGCTAATTGCACATTGGGGAAACACAGCTCAAGGACAAAGCGAGAATTGTTCATAGTTTTTTCTTGGAACTCAGTCATGTCAGCAACATCACCAGGTATGACCATCTGGAATTGTAACAAAAATAAATAAATAAACGTGTGGTTGTCATCATCTGCTCCCTCAATTGTTCATATATGCAAAGTGGTGCTCATGTTGCCGTTTGGCTATTGATGCTTATCCAATTTTCAACCTTTGGTGATGAATGCGGCACATACCTCTTCATTCTCATACATAACTCGCCGGGAAGAAAAGGGTGATGGCTCCGGTTTCCCAAAGTCACAAACATCCTTCAGTGAGTGGGCAGTCCCTTCTTCCTCTTCCTCCTCAAGGAAATTGTCCTCGGCCCCTTCTTCATCCTCGGCCGTCACGCGTTCAAGGATTGAGTGCACCGCAGTGGGGTTCATTTTCAACACGACACTGGTGGGAGAAGTGTGCCGTCAGTGGCTGATGATGCAAGACAGACAGACAAGGATGTTAAGGTAAAACATACCGCGGCCAATCAAATTTCACACTTTCAGATGTTGTCATGTCTCCATCCATGGTGTGGGACACTCTGAGGAACCTGG
Source organism: Idiotropiscis lumnitzeri (assembly GCF_059441095.1). Classification (NCBI taxonomy): domain Eukaryota; kingdom Metazoa; phylum Chordata; class Actinopteri; order Syngnathiformes; family Syngnathidae; genus Idiotropiscis; species Idiotropiscis lumnitzeri. The sequence goes on along the minus strand of NC_142391.1, from coordinate 11,841,596 downwards.
CAGCTGGTTGGTCCATCTCTTCCTGGAACCTGCCTGTAGAATGGAAAATGAGCAGTTAGGGAGGACTCGTGGGGAACATTGAAAGTTTGACTTTTGAACTCATCATACCAATAAGCTCCCTGAAGGTGAGCTCCATCTTGGTTTGATCTGGCGTGCTACCAGCCCTAAATTCTGTTTTAAATTCCAGGTCTTCCAACTCCAGGTACAGTACTTCTTTCTGCAAGGACTTTTTGAACCAAGGACCTCTCTCCTGATCGGAGCGCAGGTCAGGAATGGGAAACCGGACAGCAAGGCCCAGTATTGGGGCATTAACAGTTACTGACACGTGACAGTTGGAAGGGGTGTGGCTGTCATCGAGAAAAACTTCTGCAAAGGCCTTATGCTGCAAAAATGCACATAAAAAAATTACATTACTGTGCGCAATCATGAAATAATCACACACCAGTCAACATATGTGGCCATTATCTTATCAACATCAGACATACACTGATATCTTAGACCGGTGGTCCCCAACCACCGGGCCGAAGACCGATACCAGGCCGCGTATTAGTCTGATTTATTATTTGAGGCTGAAAAAGATTTTATTTTTTAAAAGTGACCGGATTCTCTCCATTACACCCATCTATGATGGACTCTTGACACATGTCAAGATGCTAATTGTCTCGGGTGCATTTGGCGAATATTGAACCCACAATCTAGCCAAATGAGTAAAAAAAAAAAAAAAAAAGACAGACTATATGAAGCCCACTCTGCACATTATGCAGCGAGTGGCTCCTGAGAAAGCGTTCTGCTGAGTATTTACGCTAAGCCCCGTCCCCGCGGTTGCGAGGCCACAAAAAAAGTTATGGACTTGTACAAACTGCTCCACGGCGGGAAAACGGTTGGGGACCTCGAACTTAGACCACAACAATGTGACCACTTGCGCAATACATGGCAGAATAAAAGAATTCTGCCTTTTCAAAGATTACAGTTGTCAGAGAGTTAAAAATATAGAACTGTTTTTATTGTGGTATGCAGTTTACATCTGCATAGAACCGTTTTTATTTACTTCACAAAATATTAAAGTGGGGTCATATGTTGTGGCTTATCAGTGTTTGTGTCCAAGATTTATAATTTGCGTTGAAATTCAAAGTTAAACTTGACAAAATCGACTGTACATTTTCATCATCTTCAGAAAATCTTCTTACCAAGCTGACATGCTTATTGTAGGACGTGTACATGTGTGAGGCCATCATCTCCGTGGTGGCCAGCTTCTGAGGCTGAAGTACAGAATTGAGACGATCCACGATGCTGATGTCGAGCTCGCAGTGCACAGGGCCAAGCTCGACCTGCATGTCGGCTTTTCTAGGGATGGTGCTGAGTCGCACCTGGCCGCCCTGCAGATGAAAAGCTCAGGCTAAACTACCACTCAGACAAGAGTACAGTCAATATATGCGACTACCTAACATAACGGCTGCTTTTTTTTTTTTTTTAAGTTTGCATTTACCTGGGGGCCTCTGCGCTCAGCCTGTTTGTAAAGCAGGTGAAAGCAGGTACTAAGTGGTGCGTTGCCATTGGCTGCAGTGTTAAACGTCAGGAGCTGAGTTGTGATAGAGAAATATGTGAGCGTCATGCTGTGAACGCACCAAAAAATAAATAAAAATGCATGCAGAGCATGTGCTGAACTCAGCGTTGCATTGCTGACCTCAGTGTACTGAATGCCTCGCTGGGAACTACCAGTGATGGACTCTGAAGGGAAAAGACATTCCAACAACTCCATTTGGTCAAGGGAGACGTCGGTGCTAAAAGTCCGGAGGCTGGATCCCTGACAGTGCTCATAGATTATCTTCAGACCCTGGCCCACGAACCTGCAGATGGAGCAACGTCATCATGAGTTTATCATGGCCCCATTAAGAACATGACCTCTTCTGTGCGAATGTACAGCAGAAAATCGTGGACTGAACTTCCTTTCACAAATTTGTACTATTAGTCAGTCCACAAGTGCCGGTGTTTTTTTTTTCTTTTAACAAACACGCAGTTTTAGGGGTCTCCTAAAAAGTAATCATTTTGGAGGTACAAGGATTCCGGCCAATGCCAGCAATATTAGAGGAAGTCAATCATCTAATTTCTTACCTATCTTAACTGTCACAACACTGAGTGACAGTTGCGAATGGAATTTGTGAGACCTCATTCGAGGTCCAATTGAGTTTTGCTTCTACACCCGTGACGTAACCCTAATTTGTACCTAAATTGGAAGTGATTAAATTTGATGAAAATTAAGGAATCAAAAAAAAGCTAAAATAAAAAAAAAAATTGTTAATGAAATAAAATGAAATGAAAAATGTTTTCAGAACAATTAAAGCTAACTGAATCTAATAATAATTAGTCAAAATGGTCTCTATTTTCTTCTTTGTCAATTAATATGACATGAGCAGGAGAAAGAATGCTAAACAGTTTGCCACTTTCTTTTATCTTGCGCTGAACAAATTCACCAGATATTTAAAAAATACCAAAAAACGGATATTAAAACTAATAAACACCAATATTAAGCTATAAAAAAAAATAAACGAATAAATACCAACAAACTTACTCTTAAAAGCTAATTAAATGAATTAAAAAAAACTGAGGGTAAGTGACAAACCCAAAACTATTATAACCCAAGACTCGGAACACATGTAGTGTCATTAATTAACGCAAATGCATTCGTCGAGCTATAACAATTATAAAGACTAAGCCACGGCTATAGAACACATGTAAAACATTAAGTACAGCGCAAACAGAGTACTTTCTTGTGCCACATGATGACGTTTTCTTGGGACATTTAACTTTAGCATCCAAAACATAACATGATTGGAAACAGTATTTAAAAAAAACTAAATAAAAAATGCACACCTTAGATGATCTTGGGGACAGGCGTGATTGAAGACTGATCGAGACTGAAGGAAGGCAGCGGGGTCGAGGTGGCTCGGGCCCACCACGCTGAAGAAGTGTGCAGCCATTGGGCCCAGCGGACCAGGGGAAGCATCGAGTGGTGGGAGCGGGTCAATGTGGAGGAGTGAAACTGCCAAACTGCTCAGTGTCAGACTCAACACTAGCTCCGGCCTCGACTCGTCACTGTGGGGTTTGGATGGATGTGCTGAAAGCAAACAACAATCTATTTTTACTGAGCAAAACAAACACACGAGACATTTTCCATTGTAGACTCGAGCTAATGCGGGAGAGACACAACATTATGTTTGGTTTGAATAAAAGCATGTTTGTGTTGACCAAAGAAATATAACACACTTACCAGTTTGTCGCAATAACGTTTGAGGGAGTTTTGAGTCTCGTGACTTTCCAGGAGTCTGCTTCTCTCTTTGTCGCGGTACGTCCATGTAATCGTCCCACAGAGCCTAACGCCACAAAAAAAAAAAAAAAAGACTCGGATTAAAAATGCAGAAGTTCATTGGAATACATTCACAACTAAAATCAATAGCTGGTTCTGAGTTTATCCATCTATGTAATAAGCCTGCACTACATTTTGCTTTCAGGATCATATCGAGTTATACACGCTCGACTTACAGTCGTGTTACCCGACGGCGATTCACTCGGAGAGGCGGAGTAGTTGCTATTGAGTGAAAAGTCCAAATCCACAGTGGGTGGTTCCCCCAAAGGGGGGAGGGACGACAAGCTGTGGGACATGTCCATGTCAGCCATGGAGAAGAAGACATCATCTACTCCGACCAAAGGTTTGTTTACAGAAAGAAAAAAAAAAAAAAAGAATATTCCGTCATCATGATGATGAATTTTAAAAGAATTATACAGTGGAACCGAGTTTGTTTCTGGAGAGGATCACATCAATTTCGAGAAAAAGAGATTGTGTTGGACTACTGCAGAGGATAGTTTCAGTCAAACCTCGACTAGAGACAGTTCGGGTCGTCTGGCTTTCAAAGAGTTCGGCATCTACTCCTGCCATTGCCGTGTCCTTCTTCAGACAGCGGTTTAGTTCCATGTGGAGTCGGTACTCATCCTCTTGCTGCATGGGTCGACTCTTTCTGTCCTTGGCCCATTCCTGTGCGCCTTCATACAAAAGCAAAAAAATGCTCAGAAGGTTAAACATTTGACGCGCTTCTGTTAAATTTACTAACAGGCGCTCACGTTCAAAGGAAAACGCGCCGAACAAGTCCAGAAGTAGATGAACTTGGCGTGGTGAGAGCAAAATGAGAAGTGTGTCAATGTGCCCGGCAACGTCCAGCTTAAAGGGGAAGAAAGAATACTGTTTTCTCGTCTATAAATATCAATACCGAAATCAAGTTAAAGAACATTTTTATTCACAGCACATATCCATTGAATAACCTTCGCTCCAGGCATGGCTAGGTTGTTTTTCAGCGTGAGGGACAGCTCAATTTTGCCACAGAGACTCCCAACCTGCACAGGATGAAAGGGTGCTGTCGAAGCTACCGTCTCCATGAACTGCGGATGAGGCTCACAAATAATTTTTGGATTCCAGCTGGGAGAGAGTTTTGGCTCGGTTTCCTTTCAAACGAGTAAAAAAAAAACTGCATTTACTGACAAGCTGCAGGTACATGCAACTAGTTTATCCAGATTGTGAAAAGACAAACCGTAGGTGGTGGTGAGGATTTAAAACCAGCTCGAGACATATCAGTGAACTCATCCCAGAAGACAGCGATGCCTTCCATTTGTAGCTTTTTGTGTGCAAAAGTGATTGGTTGATGCACATTCACACTTGAGCTCTCCTCCCCAGTTTCATCGGAATAAAAAATCCTTGACATAAAAGCAGGACAGTTAGAAAATAGAATCCACAAAAATCTTTTTTTAAAAATGTCTCCCTTGAGCACAAGCGTTTCCTCATTCTGTCACATGTGTTGTGTGTTAAACACGGTATTCTGTGCTAAAGTTTTATTTGGATCAATTTAATGTTTTGATTGTTTTTGTTTTTTTTAATAATTAACTTTGTATTTACCAGGAAAATGCGAATAGTGCAATTTGACTTAAAAATTCCTGCAACTGTTGTTTTAAATATGTCCCAACTTACTTGTTGATTCGAACCTCAAGAGCAATTCCAGTTTTGGAATTTTCTGGAACATGTTCAACCCTCAGAACTGTATCCAAAAATGTCACTTTGACTCTTCTCAGAACTGGAGGAGAGACAATTGAAACAGCATTTACTTGATGCATCTTCGCACTTGTCAACTTCTCCAAGTGCTGCCCGAGGCTTCCTCTGCACATCATGTACCCGTTTCTATTGTTTCAGCAAACTTCTCCAGTCCTTCAAACGGTTGGAAGCTCTCTCCCGTATCATCTGTGAGCTTCTGGCTCAGACACTCCTTGGCGAGTTGCATGCTGCTCGTCATGAAACTGGACCAGTACATGGGCTCAGTGCCAGATGCTGGGAAGAAAATAATACATTAAAGTTTGAAGATAGAGCAATTAATGAAAAACAAAATGTCATGTCTTTTTTCAACTTTCAGCTCGCTATAACCTGCTTACCTACTCTAGGCCTTGGTCTAAACACCATCTCCAAACCTTTGACTTCAAGGGCACAGTTGTCATGCAGCAATGCTGCCCATGGGACGGTTAGAGAAATAGTCTGGATGAATCCTGCAATAATCTCAAAAGGAGCATCTGCCGTCTCTAGGAGCTCATTGAGTGACTGGAAGACAAAATATGCTCACTTGAATTCTCATCAATGCAGATTATGTGTTATGTGTGCTGAATTAAAATTAACATACCCATTTATCCAAAGGCACTTGTGCCAGTGATCCAGTGCCTTGGTAGAGATCTAAACTGAGCTGATCCAAACTCAATTTTTCCTGCAGAAAGTTGCCGAGGTACCGATGCAAGAGGTAACGACAGGCCCGCTTCTTAATGGACTCTGAAAATGGCCAAGGCATCTTGACTCTATTCGTGTACAGTATAGTGCAAAAATAAAAGGAAGGTCTTTTTAAAGCCCTTTGGCTACAATTTGTTTGTCTGAATGACTGTTAGGAATGAATCAATTGTGCCATCCCGTCGCGCGAAAGAAGTCAAAACACATGGATTCTGACATCCTTCGCATCCCACGATGATGGAGGATATGATGGTACTCAAAGATGTGTGAAGGCAGGTTTCTGACTCCAGTTTCCTGAACAAAAATAAACACACGGGAGTGTTTTAACACACAATGTTTACATAACTCTCATTAAATAACTAGACACGTTAAAGGGGACCAGGCAGCGTTACAAACCATTGTGCTACATGACCGTTACAATAGCTTATCTACTGTAAAGGGGGCAAACGCACTTGCGAAATAGCTTGTAGCTGCCGACATACACTGCTCGTCATTAACTGCGTTTCCCGGAGCTGTCACAACAGGAGACAAAGGCATGTCATTTGCTAACCCGGCCGGCCGGGCTAACACATCTAAACTGACCAAGCTGGCTAGCAATATCAACGTACTAAGGAGAGTTAACGTTATCATGCCGGCTAACGCGTTGCTAAGGTTTAAGCACTACACTCGTTGGTCAGTTGCCTGAAATTCGTAAAATATGCTATCGGTCGATTTATTAACCAGGACATGTCGGAACAGCGCCACTAAGTCACGCATGTAAACAAATGAAGCGTGCAAGTATATAAAATAAATGATCAGAGTTGAAGGAATTAGCGTGGCAGTTAAATTACCTTCGAAATGCGTTGTTTACAAACACTCTCATGACTCCGCATCAAACTGAGCCTTCACACACACTTCTTAGGGTCGGTGATGGTAGGTTGAAGCAGCAGACGAGACAAAGTAATCCTGCTTCAAAAACGTCACGACCGATTGGTCTGCGCGACTATCAATCAATGACGTCAGCCAATTGAATAGTTTAACACAGTACAATCCCGCCTATCAAAATTTTCAACCAGTAGATTTCTTCCAGTTGAAAAAAATGACATTACAGGGGTGGGAGTAACTCAGTTGTTTTAGTTGCGTCATAACATGGCGATTTCACGTACGGCATACTTACTTTATCCAGTTTTTAACGTATTTAATTAGATGCAAACTCGAACAAGTAAAAACGGTATTACTGCGTAATAGAGTGGTTTTAGTTATACACAAAGTAACGCTTCGCCGGGTTCCCATCAACAGTCAGCTCACCCACCCCCACGGAGAGCCCACTCTATGGGCTGGAAGCTTCCAAGGGAGAACACAACCTAGGTAAGAAAAATGCACGCATGTTTTTTTTTGTTTGTTTATTTAGTTACAAATACGTGCTCCACGGTCATGCGATTGTAATAAAATGAAACAAATGTCATACCTTCATGTGATGTACGATGCAAACACATTAAATACATGTGGCCTACGCTGCGTGGGTTTGTTTGCTGACTGCGCGAGACGCGAGCAATGTGGCAAAAAGTGTGACTTTAAATATGATAAATGGTTATTAATTCAGCGCTTGTTACTCAAACGTTTGAAGTTGTCAGACAAACTACTACGGTACAGTATTTATAATTTTGTGCGGCGTTCCCGTCAGCTCGTACATCGGAACTCTCCTTTGGTAATGACGTCACACACGAGTTGATAATAAATGAAAGCAAGATACCTGAAAAAAGTGGTACATATTTTTCTTACTACGTATAAAAATAACTTTAAAACGTGAACATGTGACAAAATGAATGATTCAAGTGGCACGATGACCAAGTGTTTAACACATCCATCTAACAATTCTGAGGCTGGGGGTTCGAATCCGGGCACTATCCTTTCTTGCGTAACGTTGCATATTTTCCTCGTGCTTTAATGTTTTTCATGACCAGCTTCTTTTGTTTGGTTCCAGCATTGTCTCTCTCAAAACGTAATCTCCAAACTCAGCAGTACAGCAGGTTATACAAAGTAAATTTCCAATGCACACTTGAGATCATGCAACACTTGTCTAATGTTTAATAATCTATTCTCCCATTTTCTTTTGTAGCTTCTACACTCAGCTCCAACAATATCATCATCAGCAATCTTTCCAAAATCCCTTCTACACAAGCTGTTCCTCATACCACATCAGGTAAAACATAGAATAGTTTGATTTTGCACACCCTACCAAATATATTGCGTGTATAACATTCATCGTGAATATGGGCTCTTACAATTTAGGCTGGTCAAGTTTATCAAGGGTTTATCATTTCAGCTTTATTTTGCAATGAGTTTAATTGTCAATTATTTTTGTAAGGTGTTTCAAACTCTCGTTCCAGGTGTAACAGATGCCAACTGCGCCATTGTATGTTAGTACAACCTCTCCTCTGAATCAAAGATCGTGTTGACATTTTGTTTTTAGCTGAGCAGTCTGCGTGCTGATGATTCAATCATCAAAGAGCGCAAGCCATTTCCAACCCTTTAGAGTAGTCAATAATTTCTAAAAAAAAAACATATATATATATATATATATATATATAAAACACAAGTACAATAGTATAGATTTGTGAGTATACACATTTTATTACATTGACCTTGTATATGCCCAATACCTTGTAGCTGCACCTTTTACAGCAATTCCAGCCTGGAAATTGCTGAGGGAACATCAGTTTATTCTGCGTTTTTGGAACCGATCATCCGTTACTTGCTGAAAAACTAACTGTTTTTGTGTTCGAAAGCAATAAAAGTGTTGCTTTGGGACCATATTGGTGAAAGGAACTGTGGGGAGATAAGGAATTTAATTTAGACAAATGCAGTGCTTTGCTGCCATCTTGTGCAATATATGGGTAATTGAAAATCTGCTTTGGGGCGGGGTGTCAAACGGTGTTTTATTTTTTATTTTTTGCTATGCATAGCAAGGCTTTTTCTAAAAACGTAAAAACGTGGCCCAGAACACGATTTGTGTTTGGGCTAGCAGCTGGTATGCAGGGAATGGACACGAATTGGCCAAGACAAGAGTCAGCTTATTCAACTGTTGTGCTGCTGGCCATTGGTTGGTTGTTCCAAAAACAAAAAGTAAGGAATGACTGTCATTCCCAGATATGAAACTCTACTCAAGTGTATAATTAACACGTATCACTAGAGGTACAGTAGCAGTTGCTTTTAAAAGCGATGACAACAGCTGTTTGAGAGGTCATAGTGAAACATTATTTTTATGTTTCGATGACACTGCAGTGAGTCAGTGTGTGTGCGTGCGTGCTTATGGGTGTGTTTGTGTGTGGTATAGGGAATGGAAGTAGACTGCCAGCCCGAGGACCCCATGGTGTCAGCATTCGAAGACGAATGCGTAGAGCTGTGCGACGTCAAGGACATGAGACTGGAGGCGGATGCCATTGTCAACGACGTCCTTTTCGCTGTGGCCCAAATGCACGTATCCAAAAACCTCAACAATTCATCAGACGTGGCTTATATCAACGTGGAGACGAGAGAGGGCAACCGCTATTGTTTGGAGCTCACAGAAGCAGGACTAAGGGTGGGGAAACCTTTTTTTTTAAGTGTCTATTTCTGTGTTTTTTTTCTAGTCTACTGAGGGCCATACTAAATTTAAAATAAAATTGAAAAAATAGGATTAAATAGTGGAAGACCTGCTTGTTTTACAGGGAGTCCCCCAAAATTGGACATTTCATAGTTGAATTCTCACTCAAATTATAATGAGATGCATGTGTCCTAAGCTTTTAAACTTTTTTTTCCCCTCCCTGTCCAAATAGGTTGTGGGCTACGCTTTTAACCAAGTGGACGAGGACCTGAGCACTCAGTACTATGAGACCGTTTATTCGCTTTTGGACACGCTCAGTCCGGGCTACAGGGAAGCCTTTGGGAATGCTTTGCTCCAGCGACTTGAAAGTCTCAAGCAAAATGGACAGTGACATCAAAGCAGGTTTCGAATGAGCTGGAATAAAAAAAAAAAAAAAAAGTAATACGGAATGTCCACTTGTCGCTATCATAAGGGGTACCTTGCCCTATCAATTCTGCTTTGTTCCTTATCATCCATTCACTTGTTAGTTCATTCCTGACTCGCTGCTTGGGAGCAATAGTGACATTCTGCTGTCGACTTTACAGTCAAAAACTATTCCAGTGCACAAGAATTCTCCATCTTTTGTACTCATTGCAATGCAAATGTGATTGATGCTGTGACCTGGCGGCTGATCTGACCTGTTCAACTTCCCCAAAGTAGTTTAAGGGCCAAAGCGGAATCTCCTTCCTCATTCCACAAATATTCTGCCTTAATGACTGTTTGGTTAGAGAAGTACAACATACCTCTTTATCTACCTGTATTTACCCAGCTACAAAAAGGCATGTCAAATTACAATAAAGCTAGTTGTAGAATTCTTCTGTGGACTTGCAGTATAATACAGCACAATACGCTGAATGGCGGTTTGGCTTTCAGTATTAATCTGTTTTTCTAGTTTGTGTTTTTTTTTTTTTTGTTTCTAGATTTAAATGCTGATTCAGGATGTTTCATCTTGTCCCCGTTTCTTGCTGCTGGCCTTTGAGCTGACCAATATAAGTTTCTCAAGTAATGAGATGTGGGTTTTTTTCCCCCTCAGCATTTTCAAGTCAAATTCACACATTGAGAATTCTTTATTTTCATCACATTTACAGTTCTAAATAGCACAAAGACAGTAAGAAATTACAAAAGTTTGAACAGTTAGAAATGTTTACTCTGTAAATTCAGACTACATAGCAGCCATTAGTACAATGCAGCGGCTGAATTGAGAGTTGCCAATACAAAAGTTTACTGCGTTATCTGAAACGGTGCAAATTTTGGCCCAAAAAAATATGCATTATAAAATCAGTTTGCAAAGTGAGTAAAACAACTATTTCTATGTATAATCATTTACATGTATTTTACGAGTCTAGATTCCCTTTAAAAAGAAGCAGCTGGGCAGATGACTTGTTTCAAACAATCTCTACAGGGAACTTAATGCAGAACAGATCTTGATTGTTGTCATCTCTCAGTTCCCACTCCACGACCAGCTTTATCTAGAAGTGGAACGCAAATGAAAAAAAAAAGTGAAACAAGTGCCCTTTCGTAAAGATGGTATTCAAAAGTGAAAGGAAGTGAAAATGCTCTGTGACATCTAGCCTCTGAAACCAGTAAGCACACTCAAGGCGGGAAACAAAAGGGTGCTAAAACCACCTGGCTTGTCACATTGTACATATTGGGACCCTTACGATTTGTACTGTTCAAAAGCAAATATTGACTTTAGAGTACCGTCGAGAGCAGTGATAGGCAACATATGAAAATGATTTCCCTACAGATCATCTCTGTTAGAGAATCAAGCTAATGACCACCTTGCCAACATAAAGAAGGTGAAGGGTCTATATTGCATGTGCAAGTGTAGTATTACATTGGAAACACTTTATCTTAGCATCAACAGAACTGAGAGATTTTGATCCTTGGCCCACAAGTCAAGGTTTTGTGTTAACAATATGCAATCTAAATTTAACGTTGACAGTTAAGACACACAGTCAACAAACACACTTAAACCTCAAGGGGATAAAGTTTAATATTGCATGCCACAACGCATCCTCTGAACCAATAGCCAAAAAGTTCAGAATAGATTTATTTTTATCTTCAGAGCGATTGTCAGTTAATTTAAAGTGCACTAAGGTTCCCATCCCTTGTTTAGGCAAGAACTGTTTATTTCTCCGAACTCCTGATATATTTTATTAAATTGTTATATTGCAGTAGAGAGGGGGGAGCTCTCCAATCTCGTGCACTGAGTACGACAAAGGGCATTCTGATTCTGATACATTTCATACTGTTGTATGAAATTCACACAGGTGTAGCACTTGTTTGTACCCTTTAATGCAAACAAAGAGGTACCGAAAAAAAATGGGTTCCTTCACGTACCTTTTGAATTGGGAACCCTACAGGGTACATCGCAAAATGTTTGTACTTTGGACCATAAGTGGAACCTACCCTTAGTTTTTCCATAATCGTCCAGCCCTAACCACTAATGAATTTTGTAGATACATTTTCAATTAACACAATGGCAGATAATTGTGAAGAAAGCCCTTTGTGTCTTTTGAAAGGACTTACTCCATGTCAATTTTTTGTTGCCTTCAAGAATACCAGAAACCTTGAAATAAGGTTGTATCAGACTGATTACTGAAACCACTAATCCCTAATAAAATGGGATGTTTTCTCCATTGTTAATTTCTCTGTGGACATGTGATTAGAAACAACCAGAAAGGAGAATATTTCAGACTGCTGCTAAATGTACGCTTACCGCAGGATACTCCGTCTTGACAGGCAGCGCATTCACATAGTGATAGTTCTGCTGCTTCTGGATGGGACACTGAATTCCAGACTTGCAGCCGTCCTCAATGGGAATCGGGAAGGGGACGGGAACTCCGGCGATGACGCCGTGGACCACGGCTTTGCTCGTCTTGCTCTGCACAGCTACAGAAAACAAACAAAAAATGATAACACTAAGAAAAGACATTCCAAATCAATAAGGATCACTCACCACTGTTGAAGGTCACATTGACACTGGATGACTGTCCTCTATGCAGCTGGCAAGGCATAGAGGGACAAGGAGTAATGTCCACAATGATTACCTTGCCTGAAGAGGAGCCTGAAGATAAGAGAAAATTGATTTCACATCACTGAAGGGTAGGTGGATGTAGAAGTCATTTTTTAAAATTGGACAAATAAGGCCCATTCTTTTCTTTTATCCGACTCGTTCAGCATTTACATTAATAAGACCCAGTAGTAACATTAGAAATTGTGGAGCGCCCTCCCGTTTAGTTTTTGTAATATATTTTTATACTTGATGCACCGCGTGAATGGCAGTACTTCTGGGCTATGCGTCACTGGCAAGTCAATGTATTAGACACACTTCTTCCAAAAGTATTTTAAGTTTTCCCCGCATATTTGTGGGACTTCCAACAGTCATAAATCAGAAATTTAACATTCTAATGCACGATCATTAAAAAAAAAAAAATTCAATCGATGTTAAAAGAAATTAGCTCGTTACTGATTAGTGACTTACCACAGTCAAAGAATTTGACTGGATCAGCACACGTGAGCCCCATTAAGCAGAGCAAAACGACGCCAGTTCTCAAATCCATGTTGAGACGACCTAGAAAACAAATATTCAAGACTTGACAACAAAATGGAACTTGACTGAATCTTTTAGCACAACACGTTCATGCTGTGACCTGATTTTCATGTGTCGTCAACATAAGTTTAACGAAGCACGCAATCACGTTCACGGCAATAGTTTCCGGCATCTATTGTTTTCTTTTGTATTATTTTTTTTTTTTAATAAATCACGACAAAGCGAATAACCAGTACCCTGTTTAAGTTTCCCCAGCGGCTTCAAGAATGATGTTTCGCAGCAAACAACCCGGCAGCACGTTTTATTTCCTCATATCACGAGACTAAAATAACGCCCATTGGCGCACGATTGTTTTGTCCACAGTTTTGTCTTTCGGGATACGGCTTTCGTGGAATAAGATACAGCAGGCAGACTTAATAAAGACAACATCATATAAATTAATTGATAAATTGAGTGAGTCTATAAATGAGGAATTCAGCATTTATCAGTAATAATAGAGGTAAAATAACATTGTAATCTTTGCCTGACAGGCAAAAGTAAGGCAATACGGATAAGAATGCTTCTTAGTGATTGTCAGGTACATCCGCCAATCATTTGAACGCATTACACCCCTCCTTGTGTACGTCATGGATGGACCAGGGCATCAGCCAATAGCATCCTCTGCTTACTCAGGGCGGGACTTCCCTTTTATTTGTTATGGAAGATGTCACTAGTGGGACAAGCGATGATATCTGCGTCAAAGTCTAAAGTATTAAGCCTTACCAGGTAAAATTGCTCTTTTTTTCTACCTCGATGACATCAAGACGTGTTTTTCCCCACACTCTCAATTTATAATGCGAGATGTAGAATTTTATCTTTTGAACGTCAGCCTGACGTATCCTGTAACTCGCCGGTTCGCGAGCTCATCGTGTTATTGTAACACAGATGATCGTATTCAACCTGATCTGGTGAACTAATTGTGATGTTTTGCAGGGCGTCTGCGCTCCTCGGTAACATCGCGGCTAGACAACGCGTTCCACGGCTTCTCCGTAGTCCTCAACGCATTTCCACAGTGAGTCTTCGACCTTTCAGCGGCGCCACAAGCCAGCAATGGTCCGAACTTGATGCAAAGGTCGTCCTCACTGAGTCGTGTGTCAAGGTGAGCAGCGACTGTGCACCAACACCTGCATTAGTGCAACTTTCATTTGAACACAAGGAGTTTTACAGGGGTTCTTATGTAGAAAAATCCAATGGACCATTTTTTTGTTTTGATTGACATTGGGGTTATAACAATATTTTATATGGGCCAATAGCAAGTGTGATTTTTGTTAAGTAACCTGAAGCGGAGTTTCGCTCGTGAGTGTGCTGTCGCAAGCTGCTTGTCTTTTTGCTGGACCAGAATGTGGCACAGTCATAATAGTTTCACATTTTGTCAGTCTAAATGTGTGGCTGCACTATTTTTGTTTGAGTATTTGTTCCTTCAGGACACTTGACAGAAGCTAGTTGTTGCTTGTATGTTTTATCTGCAGCAGGATTTTAACAGCAGCACTCCATAGCCTTTACTTATGACGTCTCAATAATTATTAGCAAAAAAACAAATTTACTTTTAGTTTCACACTCCATTAAAAAACAATTGTTTGATTATATGTGTCATGTAATATTCATACAAATTTTAATTCAGAGACTTGGTGAGATCATGGCAAAAGGAGAGTACCTAAGAATACGCGTGGAAGGGGGAGGCTGCTCTGGCTTCCAGTACAAGTTTTTGGTTGATGCTGACAGGAACGAAGATGACAGGTACAGCTTTTCCTTTCTTTTCACATCATTAGATTCTCTCGAAATACACACTGACCCTTCCTTCTGTGCTTTCAGAGTGTTCGAGCAGGACGGAGTGGGCATCGTCGTGGACCAGGATAGCTTGGAGTTTGTGAAAGGAGCCACCGTGGATTTCAGCCAAGAACTCATCCGCGCCACCTTCCAGGTGCTCAAGAATCCCCAAGCTGATCACGGCTGCTCCTGTGGCAGCTCCTTCTCTGTCAAACTTTAAATGACATGGCACTGGTGGTCTGCCGCACATGTGCAGCGCTGCCCACTTCAAATAGACAAAGTACACAGGTCGGCCGGTGGAAAAGGACAGAAGAGGTTTGGCGTACTATACTAACAGGTTTTTGTTTTGCATAATCTCACATAGAATTCAATTAAATGTCAATGACTGGTGGCAAAATTCACTATCGTCAGCTGCAGCTTGTAACATTTACAAAAAAGCAAGACAACCGTTGTTTTGAGTTTTCGCTTCATGCATGTAAAATATGTAAATTGCCCAAATGAATTTATGTAATTGCAAATTCACATCAGATGTCAGTAAAAACAGTATAAGTGTAAATGTGGCTCTTGTACAGTCTCTTGCAATCAATCTTCCAATCAAATGAATATAACCTGGTAGTCCAACCTTTGATTAAATCGATTTGGATTATACTTTGTTAGTCATAACACCTTGAAATCAAAACTCAATCAATCCAACTACAACTGATTCTGAAAGAAAATAACTGTAATTCAAACTTGCGACTCTTGCACATTCAAACTAATCCATCTAGATAATATAAGATGAATTGTGCACAGGCATGAAACACGTTCACAACATTTCGCGGCACTCAACTTAAAATTGCCAAGACAGGCGGTTTCATTATTTGTTCGGTTGGAAAAGAACACACAGAAAATATTGGCACTTGTATTATTTTGATTGTAGAATTCATTTTCCGGGTGCTGTCTGTGGTTTGATGCCGCTGGAATGATCACATTGCACAAGAAGCTTTGTTGCCAGAAGTAATTGAGGCTTAATTTTCACTTTGCACAATAACATCAACAAGGTGCTATGTAGAAAATGCAATGCGGGATTCTAGTTAAGGTAAGCAGTTTTAAAACAAACTTTACGGGTGGCCGAGTGTGTTCCCCTCAAAGCTTCTTAACATTGCTGTTTACTATCCACTGATCCAGCTTGACGCTAACTGAACGGCACATTTGAATAACGTTATGAGTTTTCGTGCAGAGCATTGTTCAAACGTGATTTTTATTAATGTGGGAGGGTGTGATACAAAAAGGGAAGTTGCTGGGTGAGGCAGCGAAGATGCGGAGTTAATCAGCTAACAGAATATTTTTTTAAAATTAATATTTAGGAAAAACCCACAAAGCAGTGGAATGGCAAAATTGTTTTTAGAATAATTGTCATTGTCAGTTTACAACAGAAGATCCCTCCATGTAGAGTCCACTATTGTATCGAGAGGACTTACGTATTTGACTGCCTTATCGGCACAATGAACTCAGGCTTTTGAGAGAAACTTCTACAGGGGATCCATGATGTTTTGCCATTTGTGCAAATAGTTTGAGAAATGCAGTTAGTGTTGAGAAAATTTGAGGATGAGATGAGAAATACCAGAGCAATTGAGGAAAAAACAATTTGACGAGGGGTAGTTTGGAAAATGTATATTTAATCCTAGCATTTTACACACAGTCAAACTGGATAAGTTTAAAAATAAAAGTCTGAAAATATTTATTAAGTGACACAAAAGAGCAGCCAGGAAATCTTTTTTTTATTAATAATTGAGCACCAATAGTTTGATCACATTGGTTAAATAACATTTTCTATTTGCACACACCATAACATCATACACTCACAGGTTAGAATACCTGTTCATTTTTTTTTATTATTATTAAAGCAGACTTTAAGAAACATTTCACAAAAATATACAAAAAGAATATCTACAAATGGTATTTACACTGGTGTAAATCAAAATGTAGATTTTTTTTTATATATTATATGTATATATAGTCTTAAAAGAAGCAACATATTTTGCACTTCTTTCCTTCCAAATTAAACATTCCATTTAAGTAACATTTCCAATTACACAAAACGTTAATTTACACCCACCATATCAATGAAAATATGACAATAATACATTGTAGCAGCGCACTGTAAAGTGGTGAAATATTTTAGGGTGCATTGGAACATCAAGTTACAGCTATTTTCTTTTCAGGGGAATGGGGTGTTTTAGATAGATAAGTCTTCCATGCACACCCACAAACAAACACGAACACACCCGCACTCATTAACGAGTCATGAGTGTGATTGATCAGTCAACAACAACCACCAGCACTACAACACAAGCACAGAAATAAACCATCAGGGCGACACAGTGACTGGGTCGGGTGTACAGTGCATAGTCTGCTTTGGCATGCTGACATCCAGAACATAACAGTGGATGTTACATTCAGGAGGAAGGCCACACGATTTGGAATTACCAATAAAAACAAATATACAAATGACCACATCAATCAAAATTGAAATACAAAAACAAACAAACAAACAAAAAAAAACTCATAACACTTACGTTAAGGCTAATCGAGTTTGCTACAAGTATTTTTTTTTTTAATGGCATTGTCAGTAAACAATAGGCCTTCAATTGTGGAACAGGAATACTTATCCCACAAAATAATCCATCCCCAAAGTCAGTGGTCCCCAACATTTTTGCGTCGTTCTAGTTCTGCGTTGAGCAATATTTTGACAGAGCAGAATCAATCCAAAAAGTGAATCAAACTATAACTCATTATGACACTCAATCGAGTTGTTGCAATGAGTGGGAGCCCTGCACCTGTTCATCAAAAATGTGCCCCCACTATTCTAAACGTGCTATTCTGATTAATGTTGCATTGGTGGAAGAGGAATCAAGATTCCTTCACCTGTTCTTAGCCGTCTCAGGGCGCAGCCATTTTGACAGTATACTGCCCTCTGCTGTCCACTGGGATTGACGTCTAAGTGCCCTTGTCCTCGCATTGTGGATGTCACGGCTCACCAGTTTTCTGGGTTGGGTAACATATTGCAAAACGGGTTGCTTCCATATCTCACTGATGGGATGATGTTCTTCTAGTGATGAGCAGTATAGTTTTTGCAGTGAACAAACCGTATGTCCAATAAATGCAACCTAGCTTTCGTGGGAATAAAACATTTTTCCCCACACAGGTTTGGTAGATTTCAAATGGGATTTTTTTTTCTTTGTAAGATAAGGCCACCCTTGCATACAGTCCAGACATACGAAGATAGAAGTAAATACGACAAACTCCCAACAATTTTCACCACTTGATGAAGACTGTCCTCAACGCCATTTCTGTGCGGACAATGACTTTTACAGTAAAATGGGACTACGGCAATTAAAAAAAAAGCCTATTAGAATATCTGAACGTTATTTGCAGTTAGTCACAGGTACATGAAGTAATGTCAGGTGTGTGCCGAGTCCCATTTACTGCAGGTTTGATTGATTAATTCTGAGCAGAGACGCATCCCAATTTATAAGAGGTTGTGCACACCTGTGCAACCACAATAGATCAATTGTTTGAGTTGCACAGGTTATAGGTCACAACAGTGGAAAATGTTTTGCGATGATTTATTATGGTCGATTTTTTACATCACCAAAACCTGACACCTGAGAAGGGATGTGCAGACTTTTTAAATGCAGCTGTATTTTGGAAGTTACAGTCTCCTCTTCAGTCTGATCATTTGGCCTTTGCCCCTTTATGAAAAATGTGTTTTTTTTTCTTCTTCTTCTTTTACTAATTTGCTCTTTTGCGGGCTTACTTTTTTTTTTTACATGACAGAGATGAGTGGTCCACAGCCTGGTAGTTGGGGACCACTGCCTTAGTTGATATGCCTCACACAAAATGAAACTTTTTTTTCCATTTTTAAAAATGATGTGAGTAGGGCTGAATGCACGCCACCTTTGTTCACAATTCACACCATGATGTGCACGTGTGCATGCACCAAGTATTGAGGCAGTAAGTTAGCGCCACACTTATTCCTCACGTTGAGCCTGCCAGGCCTCCTCGTGCTCTTTTGAATGCATCCTTCACGCTTGACTGGAGAAACACGCCGGGAGGCAACAGGCAGGGTGGGCAGGATGTCACCGTCAGTGGGCGGCGTGGACACACCTCCAAACAAAGAGGCTACAAAAGTACACATGAGACAATGTTGACCTTTCATTGTTAAAGGGGACATACGAGAATTATGATTTCAAGTCATACCTCCTGTCATCTCCACCAGCGCTCACCACGAAGCGGTCACCATTTGTGATGCGAATATTTGTCAAGTGAGCCGAATGGCCCAAAAAGCGTTTATGTTTTGCCTGAAATTAAAAATAATGAGAATATATATATTAAAAAAACTAATAATGAAATCACATGACCAAATGAGATGTGAAAATGCAATACAGTCAAATAATCCAAGAATGTCTGGTCGTTTCCTGGTTTTAACAGCACAGTTATCACCATACACCAATCAAAATACAATGTCCATAAACATATTTTAGACGCCTTCCATATCCATCTCTAATTAACTATACCAGATGATGGAAAATCACGATACTAATGTCAGTATCACTCAAGGGTGGCTCAAGCGTGACCCAGCGCAACATTCGCTCCTATCTTTAATCCTGCCCACCAAACCATTTATAGCATGGACATTTTGCCATTTTTTTCACCTAAACATGGCTGGTTAAATAACTTGTTTTTTTAAATAATGAATACGTTCCTTTATTTCAAATGATACATTCACAATAAAAATAGTAAAATAAACCAATTTACATACGTTAATTGGTCATTTTTATTTGACCAAATACTGGTATATGAATTATAGTTAAATAAAATGAAAATGAATTTCAGTATTTGTTACTGAATTAAATTCATTTATTATGTTAGGAACTAAAAAAACGAAGCAAGACAAAATATAAACATTCATATAAATTCAATAAAATTTTGCATAATATTGGGTCATTAAAAGAACAATGGTATCATCTGCAAATGGCCATTCGCTCGCTTTGAACATCAAACGTGCACTTTGCCACTAGGATGTGCAATAGTTCAAATTTCTACAGTGAACGCAAGAGGCAGTCATGTAGTGGTACTTACAAACTTGTCTGGACACGGAAAGTCGAAGAGCTTGACCATTCCAAAGTCATCGCCTGTGACTACGTTCAGGCCTGAGTGGGACACACAAGCGCAGGTGACGTCTGCTTTGTCTGTGTTCCGCGACCAGATGCCGACCACCTCGTCCCCGAGGACGCTGGACACAGTGATGGAGGAAGAAAGACCACTTAGCAATTTCCACGCAGACAACAGATTGACTACATACATTGATCTCACACTATTCACATGAGATCAGGACAAAGCTTTGCTGTAAAAAGATATAAAAAAAAAAAAGGCAATTTTTGCACTTCCTAAAATCCTTCGTAATTGTCTATTCAATGGTTCTCAAATTTTGCAAAAAAAAAAACCCCATCATTATCAACATTAAAAGACAATAGAGCAGAAGGCCCACATTTTTAATTCCCAAGAAGTAAATACAATATTATTTTAACCATTGAAACATTATACATTTGAACATTAATACGATGGTTAAAAAAAAGTCTTGAACGTCAAAGTTAAATAATTGTACAGAAATGTCTACAAACAAACAGTTCTTGGATCAAAATCATAATCAAATATATCTCTCTGTAAATTGAAAGTTAAATATAACTGAACTGCACTTTGACCACATAGCACACATTCAGCAGCTACCACGAGATGGAACTGCCGTATTCCTAGTGGTACACATACCTCACTGAGAATCGCAGGCCTATATTAGTTATTTAAATTGTAGATATACCACAAACTAAGTTCCCAAAACACTTTAATATCATTTCAAACTTATTACCCGTACAAATAAGCAATTAGATTGATTAAAAAAAATAAATAATCACCCAGTACACTTGTATATGTGGCTTAGATTCTCTGTAACTTCCGCTAACAACGATTTGAGCTAAACTTGGCTCCCCTACTGTCATACAATTCTTGTCCATCAGTCGAGACGCATCACGTCAACATATCGCCGTAGGCCAATTGCAATACTACATTTCTATTTAGATCGGGGCTTTCGTGCCATGTTGTGGAATCTTACGGCGTTTCCGAAAGAGCGCGAAAAATACAAAGAGGCCAGTTTTTCCATTAATAGCTGGGAATGAGTTCCACAGAAAAAAAAGTAAAAAGGTGAATTCCTGAACAGTAAACCACAAATATTCAGTTGATTTTTACATTGTAGTGCTTATCTGACCTGGTCCATGTGGCCCAGGTAATCCTGTCAATGTGGGTCTGCTCCGTGACCTGCTTCCCCGAAGGCACCTCGTACACCAGCCGCTTGTAAGCACCAGTGGACACCTGATTCAAGAAGGCAATTGAGGATTAGATGTGAACAGGCCTGGGATGAGTATCTCGTCCATACCTGGATGTACATGCTGTCCGCAGAGAAGTCAAGCTGCATGACAAAGCTGGGGATGTCCCGGCAACAGTTGATGCGGTTTAATTGCGGCCCGAGCGACAGGTCGTAGAAGTCGACGGCGCTTTCGCAAGAGCCGACGGCCAGGTAGCGTGAATTTGGACTGAACCTACAAGAGAGACACGTGTTCTCACAAATCTCCACTGTGTGCCAAGTTGCCTTTGACATACTTGAGCAATGTACGCACATACTGGCAATCGGGTCTATTTTGATGAAAGTGTGTAAAGATACAATTTCCAAATATCTTTCGAAGATTATCCTGTGGTGTTGAGCGTGTTAAGAGTGTTTTATTTGCCTCCCTTATCTTAGATTGTGACGTGAAATTAAACAGACAATTACGACGCTAGCTGGAGCTCACTCTGTTGAGGGACACAAATACAAAGTACACCACACAACAGGGCTGGGAAATTAATCAATTTCATCTATTAAGTTTATTTTTCTAAAATATATATTTTTTGTGGCTACACAAATATCAGGCTTCATTAGGATTAAAAAAAATAAAGGGCAATCTCTGCTTAATGAACACACGCACGCCTACGCACACACCCACCCACTTGGAAACTCGCTCATTTCTCATAAAGATAAAGCTCTTGGCCGACTTATCACTTTAAACCATTTTTTTCTCACCTAATATCCTGGATAGAGGAGCGGCGGTCCCTTTTTTTGCCCCAGATTTTGAGAGACGCAACCAGCAGGATGATGAACTCGCCATTCTTCATGCCAATGGCCACCATGTCTCCCTCAGGACTGTAGCTGATGGTGCATGCCGGGTGACCCAAGTTCACCTTATTCAGCATCTTCTGTTGACCCATACGTAAAAGTGCAGTTACAATCAATCATTATGTCTTGGACAAAAGCGCAATGCAAGCGCAGACCTCCAACAGGGCTTTACTTTTGTCACGTTTTGAACAGTATGAACAGCTAAATTTGACAATGGCATACCTAAAATGAGGTCCAATTTAATCCGTTTTTATTGATTCACATTCACAGCTTGTTTGTTTGAGTGCAATGCAATAACGGCATTGACAAAGATGGGCAATGTGGAACGATATTTTAAAAACGAGCTACAATAGGGAAGCGCCTGGCAAAATGGCTTTACAGTGCGAGCCTACCTTCACCTCCCAGTCACTAGTCTGCCACTGAGGTAGAAAACGATTTTCCTTTTCCTCAAACTCAGGGATTTTTTGCGTCTGTGTGCACATGCGTTCGTATGAGTGTGCATGGTGCAAGATCGCGATGTGATGGTGGTGAGTTTAGATAATACAGGCTGGAAAAAGGTGTGTGGGTTTGCAATGTTGACAGTCAATGAGCTGATCTCGGGTAGAGGTGGTCCATTGTTGTTAGAACATGTTCAAAATTCCTTGGTGACAAAAAAAAAAAACGGTGTGTGACCATTAAAACTGATGGCAAACATCTTTGCGACCTTGAACGAACCCTGACGAAGAATCAACACTGAGGCCATGCGCAAACACTCACCGCTCAGTGGGATATCGGCTTAAGGGGTCTTTTGAGCCGTGTTTTGTCTAGTCCCTCAACTGGGACTCGTTTGCCATGGGTGACCCTGCCACCGACATAAATCCCCACATAACATAGATACGAGGGTTATTGGGAGACGCAAACCCCTCCACCATGATAAGGTGAAAGCTCAAGTAGGGTTGATTGTTAAAATGTTACATTAAACTATTGTCTGTACAGTTAAGTTTTTAGTCCAATTTGACCCTGAAACTGGTCATTTTTATTTTCATTAACAGCCAAAGTATGACAGGACTGACCTTCTCCGGAATGTCCCATAGTCGAACCGTCCCATCCTCTGCAGCAGACAGAAACACGTCTCTGGCCGGATGTGTCCCCAGTCCCCAAATGGGCCCATCCATGTGACCGTTCACCAAGATATTGCATGCTGCATTCTTCTCCCCGACCTCAATGATCTCTGCATTCCGGGTTCCAACCAGAATTTTACCCTGATACAAAAAAGAGAAAAAAACCATTTCCATTGTTGAACGGATCTTTGCTGAGTGATATTATCAAGCATCGTTTCTCATAGCTACCTTTCCTCTGCATACAGAACGCACACAATCAATGACCTGTCCAGTTTCTAATCGAAAAGCTCGACAGCGTTTCAATTCCTGATCCCAGAGCTTGAGAGCTCCACCTTCCTTTGACCTATAGAGGCAAACAGTGTATGTTTCCATCAAATTCATCCACAGCATTACCTTAATTTAATGAACAGAGTGACTACCCAAAAAAGGGGTATGTGTAACTTACGGCCTTTCCTTGCCTCCAGTGACAATGAGGCCATCTCTCAACGTTGTGTACATGGTGAACACGGGGCCCGTGTGCGCTTTGGCCACTATCCTTATAAGAATGTGATCTTTCCACACACATACATCCCCACTTATGGTACCTGTAAATGTCAAGTTATTCTGAAAAGAAAACAAATCTGCACTAATCTAGTGGTCTAAGAGAGCAGAGCAAGCAATGCACACACTTTTCAGCAGCATTTCATCCAAGAAAAATAATGTAGCAAAAGCAGCATTTTAAAGCAAAAACATATTTGGATCAACAGCAAGCCGACTTCATGCTGATTGACAATGATTTGAAGCCACTTACCGCTCCAAAAGCCACAGACAGCATTGTCTGCATGCGGGCGTCCTCAATGGAGCTCAACACTCCTTTCTTGCTGAGCAAAGCTCGCCCTGCTAGTGTCCAGAATCGGACATGCTTGAGCCCAACAGAGACAAAATGCGTGTCCGAGTCTGGACGGAACTCTGCCACAAAGATCCTCTGCGTGTGACCAATCCGACTGGCCACTTTGGCACCTGAGAGAGAAAGCCCAATGCCATATAAAAGGCGAACTGAGGTCGATCCGGGTGAGAGAGATTTTCTGAAGATGTCCCAGTGTGAGATAGGCTTTGTACCTTCCTGCCACTTCCAGATGGTGATGGTGTGTTCCGAGTCCAGGCCCACAGACAGCAGGAGCTTCCCTGTGGCACTGAAGCTGACAGAGCACACACCACCCGAGTGGAAACAGCGCAGCACCGATAACGTCTGCTTGGTCATGGCGTCCCACACATGAATAGACGGAGACGTGGCTGAGGGTGCGAGAGAGCGTGAACGTAATGAGAATGTGGATTTCTTTCTTTCAAACGTGAGGCTCTTTTTAAACACTCATTTACCTGACATGTCACCAGCGTCACCTAAAACGACAGAGGACAAGGATATTTTTTTTTACTGATTAAGGTATAATTTACGCCAGTTTCAAAAGACACTTAATAGCAATATGAAAAATATTTTATTTTATGCAGTGATTTTTTGCAAGATTGTATCAAGTAAGCTTCAGGTTCAGGGACGGGGAATAGAATTTGATACAAAAGAGAAAAGGGAAAGAAGAACAAGCAGCTGCTGACGCAAGAGGCCGTTGTCTCAAAACATACCTACTTGGCCAGTTGCCACCACGTTGGGGAATTTTGGATGTTGATTAATTGTCAGGCACAGAATGTCATCACTGTGTTCAACATAGAAACTTTGGCAGGCTGCAAGGGAATATATGCACACAAGCTGTTGTTACTTCTGGCTACAGTGTCATGTAAAATTACATCCCTGTGTGTAAAAACGTACAGGTGGTCAAGTTGAGCACGATGCCAACTGAGGCTGTGTGGTAAATGATGTCCGCCCCCTCATTCAGGTAATGCACGTTATTGCGGCAGTCATTGCCACGGTAACCGAACACCAGCTCCAACACCAGGTCCTACGGAGAAAGTCAGAGCAGGCAGACAGAAAGTCAGAAAAGTGGTTGTCATGACAACAAAGACGTCCACAGCCAGCTCATAGCTGAAATCCTCATTAGATTTAGAACAGCGGCAGAGAGTCTGAGCAATACACACATCTTCAAATGAAATCACATCAGATAAGAGCATTTTTAATCATTTGATCTTCTGAAACACACCAGAAAGCATCTGCTTTTTTCATCCAGTTTGTAGTGCTTGGAATGATCTGTTTACAGTGACAAAAAAAAGCAAGCTACGCTTACGTCAATGGGTCTCTTTTTTTTGCCGACATTGTTGGTCTGCAGCTTCTCAGGCTGTGGTAGGGCTCTGCTAACAGGAGGTCTGAAACACACCGCCGTGTTACAAAGGCGGCTCATCTTCCTAAAATACATTTTGGAAAAATCTAGTAGTGATGGGTTAACACTCAAGTTGCATAAGTGTAACCACCGAGATAAAACGGTGCACAAAATGGCCAGTAATAAATAACTGAATCTGTATGTATAATTCCGATATAGACAATTGAGCTGTGCACGCGTGTTAAAATAACAAGTAGCTTACCTTGAACCTCTGCATGGTAGCAATAGCAAAGGGAAAAAAAAACAAGAATTACTCAATATGTTTTAATAAAGTACTCACTGATGCTGCCCATTGGATCTTCACTTCAACAACACCTCAGCCACTGAGGACATAAAATAGAGAAGTTGGCGCCTTGCTGTAACCATGACAACCAAAGTCCATTTCAAGGACATTGTGAAAACTCTTTAATGGTTACATATAACAACATTTCAGCTGTTCCATAAAAGAATTTCAAGTCATTTTGAGCGAGGACTCCATCATCACCGTTCGAACTGTTGTTTTTGGTTTGACAGTGTGCAAGTGTCAATGTCTTCTAGATAGGTGTGTTTTGATGGCATCATACAAAATATGTTTTTGCACGAAGCATGGTCCATAAAAAGCATAGTTAATATTAGTTTGGCTTGGAAGAACTAGACTGGCCCATACAGAGACCTGGCTTGAACCCCATCAAATAACTAGTATGAATCTAGAACAGAGATTCTGTTGTAAAGACACATTCTGAAATCGTGTGTGAAGTCTTCCAAAAAAGAATGGACACGCATTTGTTCCATTATCCCTTTTCACCACCTATACGTTTAATGGCCAGGTGTTCCTGTAAGTTTGTCCAGACATGTTTCATTCATGTTGTGTATCCAAAATAAGACACTACTAAAGTCAAGAAAATAGAATTCAGAAGGATTAATCTTTATCTCAAGATAGCCAATAGCAATTGAATTTGGATATTTACAATACTGTATTTTTCCAGACCATTAGGCGCAATATCAATGAATGAGTACCTTTTAATATATTTTTATACATAAGGCAAACTGGGTTATACTGGGAATTATTTTTGTGAAGCAGAGTATGTTAAATACTTTATTGTAAATATACGATATTTTTATTTGATACATTTAGCGCTTTTAAGATGGACTAAATGTAAAATATTAGGTAGCAACGCATGTCTTGCTTGCTTTTGTTCGCCATACAACTTTGTCAGTGATGCTTCGAGCAGGGAACAGGATGGGACTCTTTGACAAATGGAAAAAAAAAAAAGTTTGAACAATGCTTGGTCGATTTTTGAGAAATTGAAAGTATAGCGCCTTATGGTCCAAAAAAAAACTACGGTATGTTTCATGAACACCACTGAAGCTTTATCTTGGATGCAATTTCCTCAAACATAAGATCTTACCTGACCACACCTTGTCTTCAGATGGAATTAAAGAAGGAAGCGGGACAATGACAGAATGCAGCCATTACAAGAAAGAAGAACACATAAGGTGAAAGTTATTTTAAAAGGATAGAGCTGAAGTTATAGATAAGAAAAAAGACATCAACAAAAGAGATAATGTTGATGCAAGTAGTATTTTCTTTCATATACTGAAAACTTTCCCACAGCTTCACATAAGAATACCTCTCATCCAAAGAAGGCTCTTTCAGTTGCAAGTGGGGTTTTACACCAGTCATAGGGCGCATGTTGGTAGATAAGGCTTTGATGGTATAGTTGATCTCATTCTCCTTTGTCACATCACTGTCATAACCTGATGGAAAAACAAGATTGATATGGATGTACAGGTCGCAGGGACATTTCACAAATATGCTACTTTCACACCTCCATCATCCTCGCTCTCAATGTCTGACTCCTCGCTGTCACACTGTCTGAGCTCCCTGTGGGTCTCAGGCTCGTGAGCCCAGATCATGAGGCATGTGTCTCCCCCGCCAGCCGTCACCAATAGGCTGTCTTCATGGGTCCACCGCACATTTGTAACGTGCGTGCTGTGAGCCACGTAGCGTTTAAACTTTGCATACTTGCCCTAGGAGCAAAACATCTTTCATCAACTTGCTACAGTGACAAACGTATTCTGTATGTCGAGCATCGGATTTTACCTTGATGGGGTATTTGAAGAGCTTGATGTATCCTAAATCGTCTCCTGTGGCAAGCACCTTCTTGTCATTACTAAGGCAAGCAGAGGTCACCTCAGTGATCTCGCTGATCACAGGCCAGATGCCCTCGACAGACGTACCAAGGACACATGTCCATGAACTCCAGTCAACCTTCTCCACCTAAGACGCAGCAAAAAAAGTATATATATTACATTATGTTCTACTTCAGAGGCAATTGGACTTTAATTGTTTAAGACTAAGTTCATCCTTCCATTTTATTTACCGCTTAGCTGAGCCTAACCCATTTGACATTGGTACTCCAAGAACTCTGACTTTCTCCCGCATTCCAAAAGCATACATGCTGGGTTAAATGAAGGTTAAATTGTTTATCTCTATGCATGTAAATGTCAATGCTTTTTGTCCAAAGTCAGGTAGGATGGACTCCAGCTCACCTCTGACTCTAATGAGGATGAATGCTATGAAAAAATGGATGGATGAAATAAGATTTGTTTTTCCTTTTGACTTTCTCCACCCTCCTGAAATTGCTCTTGCTACTGTGGTGTTTCTTCTCCCAGCTTACCTCTGTGGCAGGGATGGTCTGCTTCTTGCCACGAGGTGCCTCAAAGAAAAACTGCTCTTTGGCACTGGTATTGACTTGGAGTAGTTTCCCTGCGAATTAGAGAGCCCACGGGGCCAGCGTGTTTGATGGTTATTGAGCATTACTGCACAAAGATCGTGTACAGTATAAAAGATGTTTACCTCTCTTGTCCCAATCCAAGTGTGTGATGGAGTTGAGGCATCCTTTGCACACTCCAACCCGTTTGCTGCTCATTACATTGTAAATATCCACAAATGTGTCTCCTGATGCCACTGCAAGGTACTTGCCAGAACCTGAGGAGTGTGAAGAAAACATCCCTAATTAGTTTATAGTCCTGGTTTCAAATCTTGGACCTTGTCAATAGCAAGGGAGCCAAAAACCTGGAGAGAATTTGATGTCTGTGATGATGTCCTTGCGGTGGTGGAAGGACACAAGGTCCTCCAAGGTGTCTGCATTCACAATGAGAAAGCTGCCATCGTTTAGGCCGACTGCCAAGGCTTTGCCATCAGGGGAGAAGCAGCAGCAGCGGCCACCTGTGAAGGGTGTTTGTTAATGGCCTGGGACCGATACACACGTAGTCAGGATGAACGCACGAGAGGAAATCCCTTACTGTCATGAGGTGGTGACTCACCTTTCCTGAGCTTGCGCACTGCCAACATGCAGTGACTGGGGGAGAGGTCCCATATGCGCAGGGTTCTGTCATCACTGACAGTGGCACACAGAGGGAGATGGGGATGGGTGGCAAGGCCCCAGACTTCACCTTCCATATGACCCTGCAGGACAAAATGCAGCACTTCAGGCTTCAAAGACCTGAAAGAACGCTATGCTACTCACTGTGCTTTGTGTACAATTCTTGACAATGATCTGCAGTGCAGCAGCTGCCCAAAGCAAACCTTTACTTCACTCTAGCCTCATCGATTTGTCCCATCAGACAGAATACGGTTGTAATTGTAAAGCATTCAAAACGGGTAATCAATACCACTCTGACAGCCTCAAGACAAGGGGCCCTCACTCAGTCGGAGACGGAGCCGAGCCACTTAGCGAAATTAACAAAATCGAGTATTAAGAGCTACAATTTATTCTCGTCAACGTGCATTTCCTTTGGTTGTGTAAAATATCGCAGGCAATAGAACAACAAGGAGGCCTGATTTTGTAGCTTTGTATACTAAACCCAAAGAATAATACATCCACTACATATATTACTATCGTGAAGCCAAAAGGATCATCCTAACCTTTGCTTCATCTTCCCTTTAAAATTTTTAACCTCAATACCACTGGATCTTTATAAGATCGCACGCACCAATATGATGCCCGCATGCACTACGTAGCCCACAAGAACCACATGAGTGGCGAGGGCAAGACATGGCTCACCAGTGACGGGGCATTGTGATTTTCCAAGGAATGTTGACAAAGCTATCAATTGAAAATGTAAACAGAAAAAAAGTGTTGCATATTGATAATATATGCTTCTTATCTTTTCAGATAGTTGTTGATAATTATTGTGATAATGATTAATAATTTTATTTGCTGTGTGTAGCAAACTGGCAGCCCGTCACTTTTATCAGTACCCAAGTAGCTCTCAGTTTTAAAAAGGATGGAATACACTAGATAACTAATTTCATTATCTCACCTGGACAAGCAGAGTAATCGGGCCACTTTTGTCCACCTCCAAAATCTCTCCATTCTTAGTTCCCACAAGAATGTGACCATGGCCGAGAGATATGGCACGTATTGAGGGGTTGTCTTCCAAAAGTAAGCCTGTAGTGTTGAGAAAGTTAAAGTCATGCCAGGACACATGAGGAATTCCTTTCAGCGAGACTCATTAAATGTTCTCGTGTATCTGGAGCGAATAGATGCACAATGTGACTGGTACAAAATGACCATATTACCCTTGGAGCCTGGAGCAAGGACTGCCCTCTTGATTGCGTAGGTCTTGAGGCATCTTTCAAATGTGTCATCCCAGAGCGCGACTATACCATCCTTGCCTCCAGTCACAAATCCCTGCAGAGAGAGTGTAATGTCATATTCAAAGCGGAATAAACATGTCATCGCAGACATAAAATTGATTTCACAGTGCACACCCCAGAAAGATTATCAATGGGCCATTTATTATTTGAAATTGTTCTAATTTGCATTTTTTTAAAAAGTGCTTTTATTACCTTTTCGAGAGCATGCATACTAAAAACGGGACCGTCATGAGCTTTGACTGTCTTCATCAAGAACATGTCCCTCCAGATGCAAATGTCACCGGTGCACGTGCCTGAGAAGACCATCTCTTCCGACCAACCGTAGACAGCACACATCATTGTCTCCGTCTTGCCCATGCTCCCCTTGCGCCCAATTAGCCCACCACCTGAGAGAGACAGAAAGATGCATCGCTTTGGAGCCAGACTTCATCTTGTTATCGTGGCCGCTTGTCAGCATTAATAAGCCGAAGAGCTCTTACCCGCTTTATGCCAAAACTTCATATGTTTTACACCCGCGGTGATGAGCTTGTCAGGTAGGTAGGGATTTATTTTCACTACAAAGATCTTGTCTTTGCTTCCACTGAAAACACAACAATATTTATTATTAATGAAGCCACCTGGTTGTGTTCCAAATTCTACAATACACAAAATGTGTTCTTCCTCAGCCCAACCTCCAACCCTCCTTCAGGTTTTATGGAAATTACTCCCTTAATTTTGTGTAATCCTGTTGACAGGACAGGAAAACATGGTACTAAAATTTGGGAGGGCACTCAGTAAAGCCACACGCAGACTTCACAATTCATTTAAAACCTTTCAACTTATTTTTGCAGATGAAACGTAAGTAGAACTCAATGTAGAGACTCATATTAACGAGACCTTAAAGATATTTCATTCTTTTGATACGACAAAAAAACTATCTTGCATTTATATAATCAGTATGTAATGAAAAGGCCATCTTATCTTTTGAATTAAATCAGCTCCTTCCTCTAAATTAAATTAATACATTTTTGGGCAGCATGCTGGACAAGTGGTAAACATGTCTGCGTCACAGTACTGGGGTTCAGGGTTCAAAATTCAACTGACCCTCATATGTGGTTTTCTTTGTCCAATTGTCCATAGGTGTGATTACAAGCACTATATAAAATGAATAGATAAAGTAATATAATCCATGTTTGTTTTATGCAGAAGTAAAAGTACACCTTATTTCCCATTTCTTGCCTGTCTTCCTCCCCGTAAGACCACATCCTCTCACGCCCACTCTTTGCCTCCCAGCTGAAGACTACTCTCAGGTCCTTTTCCTCACAATTGCACTGCACAGCACCCACCAAGGTCTGCAAAGCAGATTAGTGGTGCTCCAAGCTGTCTCTGCACTTTCAGTTAGAGACAGCAGAAGAACAAACAACACGAAGTGCTCCAAACGCGTCGGGGTCACTTTAAATTGAGTTGAGACTAAATATGAACATCAAGTGGGATGAGCAACAAAGAGGGAAAAAAAAAAGATATTTTGAGATGCGGATGTTTGACAGTTACATGTTTCTCACACATTGGTTATGTAATTGTATTCTATTAAGGTACTATTGGGACAAATTAAAATAAGTGATTGGATGTTAGAACTTTTACATGTAGCTTTTCATTATGGCTAGCTTCTGCTATTGTATAACATTTATAGTACCTTGGGAAATATGGTCTCCTTGTCAAAATAAAATCATGTTCTCGAAGACGAGCACTGAAAGTAATTCTCATTCATTATGGATACAGTGGGAGCCCTAGGGCATACCCTAACTATTCAAACCTTGGCAGGCTTAAGTGTCGCAGTGGAGCAGCCTCTTAATCTAAAAAGCGATTCCCTTTCTTCCCTCTGCGAACCATGAATCACACTGTCATCCATGCACGGCAAAGTGGCTCCAATTTAATCCACGTTTATTAATGTCCATATTTAAAGAGAGAAGCTCCAATAATCTTGAAAAATTAACACCACCGACTCTCAGAACTCTTTCCGCTTCCGGAGAGCAGCATCATGTAAACAATGTCGGGACCACACTCACCACATAGCTGAAAGCTTTTCCCCCTTCCTCCAGTCCCAAAGCACAATAGTGTGATTGTCATCCAGGCCCACCGAGGCCAGCCGCTTGCCATCCGCTGTGGGGTGTAAATCAAACGCTTTATTATTGGCAGCGATAGATCAAGCCAATTTGTTTGTCTTTGGCTTTTGTTAGCAGGTTAGGGGGTACTTGGTGATTGATTGATTGATACCTAGAATGTTTGAGGACGGCTAGTTTGTAACAGCAAGACGCCTGGGAAAAATTCACAACTCTAAAGCCAATACTAGTTTAAGGGATCAGTCTGGAGAATAAATTATTAGGGTTAATGTCACTATATTGCTCGCAAAAATAAATAAATAAAATAAGTCTGATACGCGCTTCATATGGGGGGGCGGGGGGGGGGGGTGTAATAGAAAACTGAATTATTTTGTCGTAACTGCCTCTATAATGTACCAGTAATGTTTTCCCTAATACCTGCATTTTGTCTTTCTTCAGTTGAGGCTGAAACAATGGATAGTTACAGAATATATACACACTTTATGTTTTGTCATTTTCATATTATGCGAGTAGTTGGATGTTGTGAAGCTTCTGAAGTTTAATGGCAACACTCCGATTTTTGGTGGTGTGTTATTGACCTTATGGTAATAGTGACTAATTACCTGAAAAGTCCAAAGTGCAGACGCCAAGCTGGTGGAAACCCTTCAACACAGACATTGGTTTTAATGTTTCTGTGTCCCATATGTGGATGGAGGAATCTCGGCCAACCTGGATAGACATAAATCAATATTTGAAAACAGGTTTCTTTGTTACGTTTGAATGTACAGACTAGGGAACAAGCAATAAAATCCTGATGTCTCTAAACGCAACTCTAGAGCTACCTGGCCAGTTGCTACAAAGTCCTTGAGGGGGTGGATGGCCAGACAGAGAATGTCATCATCGTGGCCCATGTAGAATCGTTGGGTGTTCTGCTGCCGGTTGTGCACGATCCCAACAGCAGCCACATGGTAGACAATGTCACCAGTCTGGGTATAGAACAGATTACTTCTGCAATCATAGCCCCTATAGCTGCGGAAATAAAAAGAAATACAAAAGTTTGGGCAAAAGACTATTTGTCACTCCATTTGTAATTGACCATAATAAACATCAAGCTCACCCATGAATAAAGTGCAGCTTCAATCCACTCCCGGGTGCTCGCTCTCTCTTCTTCATTGCGATTGCTCGATCTTTCTCTTTGCACTGTTCTTTGAGCTGAGGTAGATCTTCTTTATAAACCTGAATTCATGCAGAAATGTCAGCATGTGTGCTTAATAAAATTCCAAGGACGTTCAAAATGGAAGGTTTCTGAGTTAATCACAAACCTGTCTTCTATATGTAAGCTGTGTCTCCTGCTCGATTTCCGAGTCCATCTCAGGCACATCTGACTGATCAGAGTCTGACTCTTCGCTGTTGGAGTCTGCCAAGGTCTCTAAAAATAGAAACATACTTTCAGTACACCTATCTGGTAAAAAAATAGTCATGCCTTCCACAAAATCCTCATACCCAAAAGCAACTGCTATTTGAGTAAACAGGAGAAGCTACCATTATAACCTACTGTTGTTTTCTCTCCTATAACGCGGAAAGCCAAATGTTTCAGGATGCTGATGCTGCACACTAATGCTGAGCCAAGAAAAGGCAATAAGCTACACTTGGAGCTAAGGAGGGCTCTTCACAAAGTCCATTAGGAAAATGAAAAGCAAAAGACAGTCAGGGTGTGTTTTAATTATAGAGAGCCCAGCTGCACTCCGTCTGTGGAAAAATAATGAGTTGGCAATGACAATGCAATTATACTTTCCAACTTTCATTCACATTGAATGGATGCGTTTAAATGCTCTGGAATGAGGAACAATTTAGTACGACGGTTTAACACGTCACGCTCATAAGACTGTTGGGAGCAGTACAGTTGAAAAGAAGCAGGAGTATTTGATTAGAGGAACACTGCTCAAACAAACAATGTAGATTCATTTAACACTGCATCAGGTGTTAGAGACATCATTCCAATTGTAACCATTTCTAGTGCAAAAGGATGCAAAACATTTCCTTGGTTTCAAGCATTCAAGCCAGTTTCCTTCCTCCCACCTTGTGGTGCAATATGCAGAGCTTCTTTTGACTTTCTCTCTGGAACAAACTTCCACTGGAATACTGAGTGATCTGCTCCACCAATGGTTATAACCCACTGGTAGTCATGTGACCATCTTACATTGGTAATATGGGCAGAGTGACCTAAATATTTTTTAAATTTGGCACCTAAAATCAAGAGAAAAATTACATGAATTCAACAAGGCAATAAGAATGACAGCTGTTTTTTTTTAAAAAATTTTTTACCTTTTTTTATACATGGATATCGTAGAAGTTTGACTAATCCGTAGTCATCTGCCGTTACTAAGACTTGATTGTTGAAATTAGCATCCACAGAATTAATATCATTGATAGCAGAATATTTGGGCCATATTCCATTAACCTCAGGGCCTAGCACACACGTCCAAGAAGCCCATTGAACTAGCTTCAGCTCCTCTCTGTTAGTCACCTCCTTACCACCTGAACAAAAGACACATTTTAAAAGATAAAAATATAAAGATGTCCTTTATTAGTCCCACAATGGGGAAATTTGAGGTGTTACAGCAGCAAAAGGCTCAATAGTGAATAGTGAATAGTAAGCAGGCAGCCACTCTCGCGGCGCCGGAACCGGGAAAAAAAAAAGCAAGACAGAAATTACCTCACTAAATTTCACATCGAGTAGCTTTAAACATGAAGCAAATCAGACATACTTGGCATCCGATAGAAGAGCCTCCTGCCGCTGCCATCGTTCGACTGCAGGAACTTGCTATCTGTAGACCAGTCCATGTGCGTG
This sequence comes from Idiotropiscis lumnitzeri, assembly GCF_059441095.1. Taxonomy (NCBI): domain Eukaryota; kingdom Metazoa; phylum Chordata; class Actinopteri; order Syngnathiformes; family Syngnathidae; genus Idiotropiscis; species Idiotropiscis lumnitzeri. The sequence continues at coordinate 11,806,598 of NC_142391.1, read as the reverse complement.
ATGAAGCTGTTGGAGCCAATGCACTCTCCAACTTTCTTGTACCTCTGCACAACACCATAAATGTCCACTGAGTTGTCATTGGAGCCGACAGCCAAATGGGCGCCATCGGGAGAGTATTTCAGCTCATGGATAGCCTCCTTCCTGTCCTTGATGTGGACCACTTCTGTCATATCTCTGGAGGCGAACAAAAAAAACAAAAAATAAGACTCTTTAATGAAGCCCAAATGCTAAGACATAAAAACATACACAATCTTTCATTGAATTATGTACTTGCCTGACTCTGAGAACGGTGAATGAGCCATCCTTCATTCCCAGGGCCAAATGAATACCATCAGTGCTGACAGCTGCACAGCGGATCGGCTCCTCCATGTTACAGCGAGCTATCAATGCATGATCGATAAGGCTCCATATCCTTGCGGAGGAAGAAAAAAAAAAAGAGAGAGAGCATAATTGTGACAAAATAAGAATGCAATGTTAGAGCAATTACACATTAACATTGTGAACCTAATTTACTAAGCCTTATGTGTACACTCACTCCAATTAATTGAGCACACTGTTGCTCATATTTAAAAGTGGCGTTTGGGATTTAGGTAGCGCTGATGGTTTTCACCATGGAAAATTTGGGAGAGCAACGCAAACACAAAAAGAAGTTTGAAGTGATTGAATTGGGAGTGTTAGTGGAAGACAAACATATTAGACTTACAGAAAAGAAACCTGAACATGAATGGGAAGCCAACATCCATATAAAAATGTTTTGTTTGAGTTAACTCATCCAGACTGCATGTCCATGTAGGTGCCCATCCTGCACAATACTACATTTAAATTTGGGGCAGCACGCCCGCAAATCTAAGTACTCTGGGAGAGGCCCCAATGGTCACAGCGTGCCGAAATAACCCAGACGCAAGGAAATGCGCAGATTAAAGAAATGTTATCATCGTTGATATGGCATCACTCCTTGGCCCTTAGATCATGCAGAAGTTCCAAAATTGCATTGCTAAATAGACAATATTGATTATTTTATTTCTAGCCTTTACACAAGTGGAAAAAATCTGGTCTCGCCATAGCAGCTCATTTTGCCTGTATTCTTCGTTATGGTTACGCTCATCTGCCGGCCGGTTTGCACTTGCCATCCAGGCCCAGTATCTAAAGATGCAAAATCAGCTATCGCAATTCATCTCAAGTTTACTAAATCCCACTGCTAAAACAATCTTTACATGGGATTCCTCACAGAATTCACGAAACAGTTTTGCTGAGTAGCTCAGCGTTCTCATCTGTTTGCTTGAGCAATCAAATTTTAGTTTTTGCAAGAAGAAACTTTGACTAAATCATTGGCAGACATTTTCAGACTTGAGGTATTATAATATTGATATAATACTGCAATAAATTCTCGCAACTCTCACCTGACTGAGCGGTCATCACTGCCTGTCATAGCAAGAGGCTTGGTGGGGTGCACGGCCAGTGCCCAAAGCTCACCCTCACAGTGACCCTGCATGATAAGGAAAGGCTTGTTGCGGTCGTGGACCACCACCTCGAAGATCTCACTATCTTGCGTGCCCACCAGGATGTGGTCTCCCCGCCAGCAAACGCTACGCACAGACAGCCCTATCCACACACACATGGAAAAATATCAATACAATAGTTCAAGCAGGTTTAATTTGGAACACAGAACAAGGAAGGAACAGGATGTGTAAATAGTGATCAGGTGACTAATTAACAAGGCGCAGGATGAACACATGACAGCATGTTGCCAATCTAATATACGTGGATGAAGGGAGCATATATGCTGTACCTTATATATGACCATGGTATCTAAAAATATGTTATAAAACTGACTGATTCACTAGCCACAAGAGAACAATATGGGGACGGCTACAAACAGACTGACACAGCTGTTAAATCCGCCCTTGTAGCGCATTACCCACCTCTGCTATTTTCGCTTCTAGCTACTGTTAGGTCCAAGATACAAGATATAAAGGAAATGGAAGAAAAAAGAAAGGGAGTATTAGTAGGGAGGAGAGAAAAGAATGGCGTAAGCAGCATGGTGTAGATAAGCCACTTGGTGAGGTGAGTCTAATTTGCCCTGCAACCTTTACTGAGTGGAGGCATTTTGACATCACCTTTATATCCTTGGTCTGTTTCCCTGAGATCAATGACAGTAATTGGTTTGAAGTTGAGATCCCACAGGCGGACGCAACCATCTCTTCCCCCGGTGGCAAAACCCTCTTCGCAAGCGTTCATGCTGAAAATCCCTGACTGGAGGAAATGACAGGCTGTTAGCGTGCAATAAACCAGCTATGACAGAAACAAAGGCAACTAGCATTTAACAAGGCCTTCACAGCGACACACCTGCTACTACGACGTCACTCAGACATCAAAGGAGGAGCATGAATCACTATGAATTGTTTACTATTGTCACTGCAAAGTATGCTGTTGAATCCCGAGTCAAATATGTGGTGGTACCAAAAAAAAAAAAAATATTCTAAATCATGAATCTGAATGTATTGTAGCTATTAGCCCTTCCCCCATACCCCCATTGCCTAACAAAGCTGTTGATCCCATAGATATCATTTAATCCTGTGTAGCAAAAAACTATGTGGACCAACGTCATATAAAAGCCAATGGATTTATAATGGGATGATGCTTAAAGGGGAAGTCAACTCCCCAAATATTTTACACTGTTATATGCAGCACCCTTGTTGAATCAAGAAGCAAGCATGCATGTGCATCTCGACTCATGATGGATGCCAGTGGTAAACCATCATGGCCTGAAGTCCAATGCTGGTCAGAGGCATTCACTAAAATGTTCCATTCCATAAAATTGTATTAATATATTCCCAACAGATTCTTCTTTTCATATAGTTACTCCTGATTGCACTGCTTCTAGTAGGTTTATGTGTATTTTAGTTTTTAGCTTTTTGTCATTTTTCAGTCTTTATGTATCTGGCTGCCGTTATTGTCATTTACATATAGAGCATATCTTATCTTGTTTCAACTTACCCCATGTGCCCCTTGCACAGTTCTCATCAGATTGATCCCTTTCCACACATAGATGTCGCCGTTCAAGGCACCGGAATATGTGACCTCATCCTTGGCACAAGCCAGGCAGAGGATAGTTTGGAGCTCCCCCGTTTTGCCGAAAACTCCACGTTTGGGCGTGAGAGCATTACCGCATAAGCTCCAGAACTGCACACACAGACACAAGAGTGAAAGGTGATGGTAGCTAATAATCGCTCGCGTAATCTGGTTGTGACACAGCAAGTGGACAATAACCGAGTGTTTGGATACAACAGTAATCAGAAAATCAGCGCTGTATGGTTCAGCTCGCACACACAGATATGGACCACCTTGAAATGCAACGCACACACACACGTGTGAGTTGGAGCTGTAACCATCTGATCAACATGCACAGACACAGGGCGGCACACTCGCAGACACCAGCATGCTCATTATTTATAAGCAAGGTCATTTGGATGCACGGGCACAGCCTCGTCTGAGGGCTAAATCCATCAAAGAGGAGAAGGTGAGAGCAAAAAGGGAGGCGCCCTGTCTGCATAGAGATAAGATCGCAATGAGCTTTACAAATGCTAAGACACGACGGTCGGCACATGAAAACGGAGACATCACTAGCAAGGAGAGGGAAATTTATATTGATCAATGTGTCCTTTTGTTGAAAATCTAGCGACACATAACTGGGTTACAAGTCTATTTGACAAAAACATCCTGACATACCAGAGATTACAACTTGCCTTCAGACTGATAAACACGCTGCGGGTTAACAAGGGGCATTGATTATTAGACAGGGATCATGAGCATGGATAACACCTGCCATTAGAAAATAAGGACAAAGCAAAAAAATCTGGTCCTTCAACAGATAAGAAATGAATATGGAAGAAACATAACAGCTTCCACTTTTCTGAGAAGACTACAACATGTTAGAAAGCATCAATAGGAATTTAATTAAAAAAATACATTTGCAGACCTCTAGTTCGGTCCAAAGGGGTTTGATGGGCATGAGGTTGGCTCTCTACATCGCTACCAAAAGGTCACTGACAGTGGCCAGACCGGATCAGTATAAATTTCTTAAATAAATATGAGCTTTTTAAAATTCAATTCATTTAATTTTTTTCACTTAGTAAAACCATCATTCAGATTTTTGCACGTTAGGTTAAATCCTTCCACCCCCAAAATGTCAAACGTTAAATATTCAGTTAGATTTTGCAAAAATGAACAATGAGCAGGCATTTGCCTTGAACTTGTGCGGATACATCACAAGGGCACTCAAGCAATCTGGGACATAACTGTATGTGAGACTATGCTGAGGTGTGTAAGGTGGTGGTCCTGAAGTATGTGGGATGGGCATCTATTGTACCCCAGCATGCGACAGACGGTGCAGGAATGGTTGCAGTGTGACTGCACAGCCCTCCCTGCCCACAACTGATAAGGCAGCAAGACTCGGGCAGCAGCTAATCCCTTCGCTCTTTGAATTGGTGAAGAGACGAGAACCCAGAGGGGGTTACGATGAGGCCAGCGGCAGAAGCAGGAAACTCAGTGGGGCAATGTGGAAAAATTAAAATGGGTGGGGAAAAAAATCTCTTGGTATGCTGAAACATTCAGAATTCCTTTCACAGGAACTAAGAGGCAAATATGTTGGGCAATTCCATGTTGCCAAAATTATGGGAACGGTTTGTGGATGGCCCCTTGCGGTTCCAACATGGCTTCATTCCAGTGCACAAAAAAATGTCAATAAAGATATGGATTAGAGTTCAGATTGGTATGGACAGAGCCCTGACCTCAAACCAATTGAAAACGTTTGGGATGAATGACTGCGAGACATCAGTGTGTGAACTCATAAATGCATTTTTCGAAAGAATGGTCAAATATCCATTTAAACACACACCCCTTACTTGTCTGGGGAATAGTTGAAGCACTTATAGCAGCAAAGTGTGGACCGACGTCATATAAAAGCCAATGGATTTATAATGGGATGATGCTTAAAGGGGAAGTCAACTCCCCAAATATTTTACACTGTTCTATGCAGCACCCTTGTTGAAATACAGCATTCTGATAAGTATTGCGTTTGTGGATAAGGAATTAAGCAGAAAAAATATACCCGTTCCGGTCATTGCCAGTGAATATAGATTATTACAAAGTATTACCTCCTCCTGTGATTTAAAATAAATAAATAAATACTAGGGCTGTCAAAATTAAAGCATTAACTCAGGTGATTAATCCCCCAAAATTTAACTCAAATATTTAAACTCGGTTAACTCAGTTTGATTTACTTAAAAAATAATTTGCATACTTTGTAAATATTGTGCCATATTAGCCGTTTTTAGCACGTCTCAGAACAAAACACTGTGTTTAAGTTACTACTGGGCCTAGCAAACCAACACTGTGTGGCGTTTGTGGGCAGTTTTGAGAAATGTTTCGAAAATAAACGTCTGCAAAGATGTCTCCATTTAGATTGTATTCAAGAATCCAAGAAAGCTATTAGAACAGTCTTTGAATTCAATATACAGTGAACCCTCGGTTATCGCGGTTAATGGGGACCGAGACCACCCGCGAAAACTGAAAATCCGCGAAGTAGCGGCGCACCTTCAAAAATGCTTAAAAAAAAAAAAAAAAAATATATATATATATATATATATATATATATATATATATATATATATATATATATATATATATATATATATACACACATACACACACACGGGTAGAGCGAGAGAGAGAGTGAAATTCATGTTATAACAAAAAACAAAACAAATTATTATTAAAACTTATTATTTTTTTATTCCCCAGCCATTATTTTTGTATTTATTCAATTACTTCTTTTTGTATTCATTTAATTACTTCGACTTTTACCTGCTGGTACGCCGTCCGGTGTGCCCTGTGAAATGAAAGGTGGCATTCTTCATTTATTCATTCATAACTGACAGCCTCGCGCTCCGCTCATGCCCGGGCGGAAGTTGTTCCTCTACGGCTTAACTGCCACGCACGCCGGCCGGCCTCCTCCGGAGCTCTCGCACGGTCCCGAGCGAAGCGAAATGTCGCCGCGCTCGTGCCCGGGCGGAAGGTGCTCCTATTCGGCTTAACTGCCACACACGCTGGCCTCCTCCGGAGCTCTGGTACGGTCCGAACCGCGCGAAACGTCGCCCCAAATCGTGCCCGGGGGGAACGTGCTCTTCTTCGTCCACTCTCTTCCTCGTCCACTCTCCTCTTCGGCGCACGCCGGCCGTCTAACCGCTCCAGCGCCCCCTCGTGCCGCTGGGCGAAACTACAATGCCCCCGAATATTTTTTAGACCCGCGAAGCACTGAAGCCGCGAAAGGTGAAGCGCGAAGTAGCGAGGGTTCACTATACTTCATATTTGGTGATTTTGCATCAATTCCAAGATAACATTCAAGTAAATATCTGTTCTAAGCTTCGCAAAAAATAGTAGTTGAAAAATGTGATTAATCATAATTAATCATGGAATATTTTGTGATTAATAAGTTAAAAAATATTAATCACTTGACAGCACTAATAAATACATAAATAAATCATATTGCACTGTAAAAATACCAATGACTTCATTAGCGACTAGTCAACATCGAGTCGCTGATGACGTCCTAAACGATAGTATTGGTGCAGTCATTTTTAAAGAAACATTTAATGTCCCATTCACAATAACCCTGTGATTGGGTGCTGATCAGCCCAGGTCGTACGTACGTTGCTTAATGATTAAGTCAGCTGGTTTAGGCTGTAGCATTTGCCAAGAGCCTGAACAGGACAAGCAGTGTAGAATACAAGTGATCTTGAGTGTCACTTTCAGCTCAATATTAAAAATGCAGTGCTGCTTTTTTTAATATTTTTTTTTTTTATTTTAATGGTAGGCAATGACAATATTACACAATTAAGAATGAATACAAGGCAACATTAGACTGGAATGTCTGCTCGACAAACTATGACAGCCAGCCATCTTATTGCAATTACTGTAGAGGGGAATGTACTTCATCAGCAGCCCCCCCCCCCTCCATTCCCTCCTTTCTCTGTCACACTACAGTAACCCTGAGCGATGTCAGAGTGTTAACTGCTACGCTAGCAAGGGTCAGCAAAGAGCACTCAGAAAAAGTAGATGAGCATTGCTGGGAGGAAGTTTTCTCACAGTACTTGTCCATCCGCATTGAGTCAAAAACAATCCTGTGGCAGTTCACATCACTGCTACGAAAAAACGTAATTTCTAAAACTCAATTTTTATTGTTTTGTAAGATCGCCTGCTCAGTCCCTCTCGTCTTTAAGTCTAACGTTTTCTATTCATGTAATCTAAATGGCTTACTCAGTGTAACAATGTAATTGGTTGTGTCCAATGTCATCCCACATTGTCATTACATTACTGAGCGACATCACACATCAGTCAAGGCTCCTGCGCCATTCCTGACTTCAGTGCCATTTTATAAGGAAAACCTACACAATCAAATGGGATTCAATACCATCTGCAAGCTCTTGATTCAACAATGTTAATAATTGAGGCTGTTGTTTCATGTCGTGTTGCTAATTACGGGAAGCTAAATATTCATTAATGATCTTTCTTAATGTCTTTCAAAGTCTATTTTTTGTTTACTAAGCCAAAATAATAAGAAATATTGTCCATCAAAGGAATTTTGTCGGTAGGAAAGACGCCAACTCCAAAGCTTGAGTTGTTCTCACTGAATCAACGCACACAAAAAGGCTAAACAATTGTATGTGCGTGTGCATAAAAGGGAGTAGGTTGTCCACAGCCCTGGTCGTTGTCACAGAAGTTGTGTTTCCCTCAGCCCACGAGTGAGTGGATTACTGCCAGTAAATCTCCTGGATGCTCTGAGTGCTATAATCACTGAGCAAACGCAGGGCCAGGGAGCAGATGTCACATGGTCTGCAGGGTAAAGGCTGGGGAATTATATGGGACAATTGCTGGATTGCCCTGCCATCGGGAAACCAATGAAGAGGGAGGGGGGAGCAGACTAAGCGGGCATTGTGGCGAGGCCTGGGTTAGCCGGCGGAGGTTTCTGTGCCATGGCGATGGCAGTAGTAAGGAAGAGTTCGGAGCAGATACAAGAGAATGAAATGAGGCACGTTATACTTAACACATGCCGTGGACTAAATGCAACACATTTATTTGATCATTTCAATGGCCAGAATTAATCCACATTAATATTTAACTGCCTGTGTTGACTTATATCTACTTAGATTTTAACAAATCTTCAATAACTGATAAAGTAATCCAACAACTGCATGACCAGTGGTCCCGTTAAGGAAAATGAGGAAAATAAGGAAAATATGAAAATAAGGAAATGTCATTCTTTGTCATTAACAAATGCCATACCAACAGTATTTCTTTTTTTGGGGGGGTGGGGGTTGCACATGGATCTGGAATGCCTCAGAAAATATTCCTTACATGTATGTTAAAGTTTTTGAGGGAACAAGAAATCCTAAAATAAATTGAAAAAAATTAACTCAATACAGAACACGCTCAAGAAACAGAACTGGATTCATTCCATTTGCAAAATAATGTCAGATAGAAACAATATGAACTAATATTTACAGCTCAACGTTGAAAAAAAAAATTCAAGGCCTTCCGCTTTTAAAGCACAATATGATCAGTTCCTTTCTCGATTTCAAATCATCTATTTATTGGACTCTCGTCACGTATTTGCCTGCCTCACATACACCCACTAGTTCCACTCACAAATTGTTTGAATAAACAATTTAGTGTAGTCTGTCTGAGTTTTGTGCAGGCAGAATGGGCTCAATTTCCACTCAATAACAGTTAAAGTGTATATAGCTGTCACGCGAATAAATATTCTTGTTATTGACTGGTGACCAATGCAAGGTGTAGTCTTCCTTTAGGGAAATCACCTGCAGCTTGCCCATGACACCCGAACATAAGCATTGGAGTAAATTGATAGATAGAGTTGTGTCACATTGGAGGAACTAAAATGCATGGGGTTAGATCTAAAAAAGAATTGACTGAAAGCTATACACATTAAGAAAACACACACACACACACACACACACACCCCTTGAATCCCAAAATACGCCAAAGGATAACATTTTTGCCTCTGTCCATACAAAAAGATGTCTGGTTCCTTTTGTGACTTTGCCCTATTGACCGTTTTTCCAAATGGTATAGCATCAATTAAAACATTAGCACTGCTTTGAAAGCCAAGTTTTAACGAAGCAACATACAGTATTTCCAGAAGTGGAGAGGTGAAACATCTAAGCTAAGCAGATTAGTCCATTTGCAATCGATTCAATGCCCTGAGAATGAAATGACCTGAATGAATGCAAATATCCACAAACTTACTTATGCATGCCACTGCCCGACATGACCAGTAGGCAAACTTCCAACGTAAACATGAGTCACCATTTTCCTCTAGTGCTCTGAGCCCCTTGTTACTTCCTAATAGCTTTACACCACAGGCACTACTGCAGCATATCTCAAAAGAAAGTTTGGCAGTGACACCGTAGATGAACTCGTGATTTTTTTTCCGTAGAATTTGAAAGAGACGCAACAAAGGCGAGCCCAAAAAAAAAAAGGATGCTAGAGCAGCTGCAGCTTGTAATGTGGAGAGCTGTGAAAAGCTCAATGAACAGAGTCAGGGTTCATCATACAAAGACAACGTGCCTTCTTATCTGTAGCCGAGATTGCTCGAAAATCAAGCGAACATAATGCGAGTCATTGGCTGCAGTGCTTGTATGTTAAAGCCTCGTAACAGAGATCTCAGTGATGTAAAACAAAAGGCAGTCTTAAAAATGTCAACTTTCAGATATTCTACAAATCAAACTTGCACTATGATGTGTCAAATGCAAAAAAAAAAAAAAAAATTGTGAAATGAATGTTTGTACCTTGATGTGTTTGACTCCGCAGCTTACGAGCTTGTTGGGCTGGTACAAATCCCACGATATGTCAAATATCTGCAGGGAGAAAGCGATAGACACATCAGAGATGGGCATTCAACATGACACTTATATTGAGTGCCGATTCTTGAAGCACTTATTTTGCAGCTAGGCTCATGCTTGTCAGATTTGTGGCAGATAAATGAAAGGAGAGTGCTTGAGTGGACTGTGTTAAAGTGTGTGGGTCGTATCAGAAAAACAACAGCTGCCTGTGATGTCACCATCATAGTTGCTTGAAAAATCCCTTTTGATTAGCTGTGTGGTGTCTGAAATAGGCTCTGCGGAGTTTGCACTCAAGTGGCGGCCTCGTTTATTCGCATTGGAACGATTCTCAATTTTGCAAATGAAGTTGGTCCTCGCTCAACTGCTGATGGAGTGAAGGGTTGCAAAGAATTTATTTACCCTGTCTGTATGGCCCGGTGCCGCTGCCAGAACCTTCCCTCTCCTCCAGTCCCACACGCAGATTGTGTTTTTAGAGTCCAATCCCACAGAAACCAAGCACTGCAGACAGAAATACACATCACATAAAAATGACACATTCTAGAGTTTGTGGTCCAAATTGCAAGCAAAAGCTGCTCCGCTACCTCCATGTGGCATGGCAGGCCACAACGAAAAGGCTAATAATAATGGCTACAGAGCAGAGCAGAACAGTTGTCCAGCCCCTGGCACTTGCAGTGAGCTCATTGGAGTGTTTTTGCTGGAGGAGCCTCCTATAGCTGACTGAGTGAGTAGGCAGGAGCAGCCGAGCAGAAGTGAACTTAGTCGCTCTTATGGAAATGCAGCTCCACTCTGCTGCCTGCTTTGCATGGCAGGGGATGTCCTCTTTGATCCACAGACTATAAAATCAGTCTTTGGATGAATCCCTCTTAACTCGTTTTAAAAAACGAGTGCCGTTTAATGACAAGCAGCATGAAAACATTTAAGTAAATATGTGCACACAATTTGGATGAAAAATGCATCACCATTTTAAAAACTAAAGGCCTATTTTCCAGCAACGCTCGAGGGGTAAGATTTGGCTGGTGGATCCAGAAATATCACAACAACCATTTCATGCTTCCTCTGGTTGGCACCACACTGAGAGACAGACGTCTGTGCACATTTTTTAATTGCTTTTATATTTGGACAGGCTAATCGCACCAGGGATCCCTCGGGATTGTCTTGACTTCTTTTGAATACAAGCGCTGAATAAAAGTACCTCACTGGTAAGCGACGCAGCTTCCTCCTGCTTTAAATACTGTCACTTTCCATCTAAATCCACAGCTAGTTAGCCATGCAGGAAAAGAACATGGGCTTATTTCTCACGGCAAAATGCAGGAGGATAGCTCCAACACAAACGCTTGCACGAGAATTATGCAAAGATAAAAATCATGAAACGGTTTGTCGACCCTCGCACATTTGCGATTTGACAATCATAAATTCACCCAGATGTGGATTTTCTGTGGTAAAAAAATTCTGACTTTTTTTTTCGTCTTTTGTGGCAAAATACAGCTTATAGTATATTTGCATGTACTTTGCGAAAACAGTTCTGAAGTTACAGTTCTTAAAATATTCAACTGCTTCACGGAGAGATCGTTTCGCTCCTTTTTGAGTCATTGGCAGATAGTCTCCAATTGCGGCCTGGCTCGGTTCTATCCAAGTCAAGCAGGCACACATTTTCTTGGTAAAGGACTTCATTTGTTTTTTTTTTTTTTATATATATAAACACGAATGTTATGGCAAAGATTATAAATTGGGGAAAAAAGTGAATACCCTACCCTAAGGCACAAAGATATGTTTAATAATGTCATTGTCTCGATTGTAACATGCCTGAGTGCAGCTTTGCAGACAAAACTGCTGTAGTAATCACTGTCATTCAAAATGAGTTGTGATTGTCCTCTGCAGTGCCAACTAAGCTTATCAGTGCTCAGCCTTTTTGACTCGAAATTGTCCGAGTGTGAATGGTTGTTTGTACATATGTGCCCTGAAATTGGGCAACAGTTCCGGGCTAACCGGCCTCAAAAATCAACTGGGATATGCTCCAGCTCAGCCACCACCTTAGTGGGGAGAAGTGATTTACAAGTTGGATGGATGGGTTAACACCATGTATAGATTAAATTGCCCGTCCGTCGTTTTCATCTGGAGGAGTTTCCAGCCACAACCAACCAAATCCAAGTCAAATTTCACACCCCTGATTGGTAACATCTTAAAAACAGATTTAAAGATAATACATTTCTTATTATTATTGCAGTTTCCCAACAGTACCTGTCCTTCAAGGTCAAACGCCAGGCAGGCAACGCCATGACTGTGCACATCTTTGAGAATGGACACCGTCTGCACAGTGTAGGAGTCCCACACACAGATGTACGGCTCCTTCCCCACCTGCCCCGTGGCCACCAACACACGCTCAGGATGTAGCGCTAAACTGAAAAGAGAGTGGGAGAACACAAAACAAAACATCCTATTAGCGAAGCCATTTTGCGTGCTTGTTGTTTGTCTGTGTGTGCGCTGCAAGCAAGCAAGAGTCTGATTCACCTTCCAGCGGAAACTACTGTGGTGAGATGAACACATTAAACCCGTGTTTAACTGAACGGCGAAGGAGAGGGGCAGCTTGACGAGGTGACATGGATGACTTAACACAGACGCACACGCACACAGCCTAGTTTAATGTGTGCCTGCAGGATGTTCAAAGGGACTGAGAAGCAGTCAGTTTGAGTCTCATGTATCAAATCTCATTTGTTAAAACGGCAATGAGCAAAACTCTTAGGCCACAAACGGTGCAGCAAGATATACAAAAATATGATCACAAAAACCCGAGGTGAAGGCGTTCACATAAGAAGCAGCACTTATAGCTCCTAGCCAAGTGGAAAAGGATTATTATTATCATTATCATTATTATTATTATTATTATTATTATTATTATATTCACTGTGCTTCAAAAGCAACGCTATTCGTAACAAAATGCAGTACATAAGATTGAACATAAAACACAATATTAATAATATTAAAAAAACAATAAATACATTTGCCAATAATGTGTTTTAGTATGGTGAAATTCATTCCATGTGCAATAAAAATGTGTGTATTTGAACAATTTTAATTAATGTGTTGTTCAACAATATCAAAACAAAATAAACACATTTTCATCAAAATTGCGTATTTGTTTTCAATACCAATGATAACTTAAATCCAAGAACCGTACTTTTACTTAGTCTGAAAAAAGTGGTATTGCTGTGCCTCTAATGGTAATTATTGTTATTAGTAAATGGAAATAAAAATGTGATGTACTGTAAATAGGTCTCTGTGTGTGTCCTGTGATTGAGTGGCAACTAGTCCAGGGTGTAGTCTACATTTTGCCGGGATTGGCTCCAGCTTCCTGCTATGCGGAACTGGATAAGCGGTATAGAAAACGGATGGATGGCTTGTTTGCCTAATATTATTAACAGTTTCACTGTGTCCAAATGACCACAGTTACTAAAAGAACAAATCTAGTGGTTGCTTAACACTTTTGCATAGTGTTTTGCAGTCCAACATACTGAACAATCGCTGGCCCATTCACCTACCCAATTTTATCCGGGGGGTTTCCTCGTGTAACCAGGCATATGTTTGTAACACTCTTACATAATCATCCCCGCTCTGCCAACTTGAAGCACTCCTGGTCTACAGCTGAGCAACAGCATGCTGCATAAAGTTGCCTCACCACCCCCTTTGACCCCACCCATCCTTTAAGCAGCCGCCGGTCACGTTCCAGATTCACTGGGCAATTCATCGTCTTGCTTTCTTCCTCGTGGCCTATATATTCCACAATGGTAAAGAGCTTCCTCCATTGTAATCAGAATGACTGTTTAGCCATGTGCCCGGCAGAATGTTGAAACAAGTGCATAGAATAAGGAACAGCCCTAACAAGATGTCCAGCATCATCAACCTCGTCAGTACAAACCAGCTCAAGATATATATTTTTTTTTATACATTTACCTAATCTGCCCTTCATTTCTTTTATCGTGAGCTTCTACTTGTAATTCTACTTCCTTTCATTTACAGTAAAAGCATTTTCCCATTATAACACGGGGAACATCCCGAAAAGGCAGGCTGGGGGAGAAGATGCAACTATATGGACGTATCACTCAGCTTTTCTTGCTCTTCACTTCTCTGTGGAACCTCTCACCCACCTGGCATTGTTTCTCAGCTCACTTCTTTACAGATTACATAATCAGAGCAACGGTGCTAAAAATAATATTCCGACACGGACACAAATAATTGGAACACTTCGAGATGAAGCTAAATCAGATAAAAAGGTGAGCACTGAACCTTCATGAAACAAGAAATCCAGTTTTACTTAACTCGCTTGCAAATAGAGATGAAAAGACTATCAAGATACAGTACAGCAGCTTTGAAATTCACCATCATTTCCACTAACATAAGCAGCTTGAGTCATGTTGACATTGGTATCAAAAGGTCAAGAGTTTTTTTTAAATATACGTTTTTAACCTTAATTGCCTCATTCCGTTGCAAAAGTTACAAAGTATTTTAGAGCCAAACGCAAAAGAAAACAGCAGTTTTAATTGCATGCAAACGCATTCCTTTCCCAACTAATATATTGTACAACTGATGTCCCTACCTCTTGATTGTCCATGTAACATCTTGAAGCCGAAACAAATCTGAGCCCTGAGACAACTAAAGCTCTTGTTTCATTTACCTTCTCTCAGTTAAAGCCCTCACTAAATATCACAACAAACAAGTTAGCCTACGGCCTAACGTCATTGTCGTCTCCCCCCCCCCCCCCCCCAAAAGAAACGGCTGTTTGATGCAGCCGCTTTACATATGCATCACTTGCCAAATAGTGCATCATTAAATCTCTAGTAATATAGCTCTAGTTAAATAACATGCACAGAAAGGTGATTCTGAGCACGAGAGACACATGGCACAATCAACCACCGAGAAATATATTCACACTTATCGATCCGCTCCGCCACAACATCACGTTGTGACTCCCAGCACAATTGAAAGCAAAACACTGAGTCACATTCTCCAGCAGCGGCTGGCTTTGTCTGCGTTTGCCTTCATGTGATTTCAAAGGAGGTCAGGATTAAATCATTTCTGGGGATATGTATGGGATTTTTTCCAGAGGTTTGTCATTTTTAATCCAACTGCCCACCAAACCTCTGAGACACCTGCCCATGCACTAGGTACTTAAAACTAAAAATAGAAAAAGGAGATTGGGGAAAAAAAACATTTTAATTTAAAAGAATTACGCACACTTGCGTGTATTTGTGCTGTACTTTGTTGAAGGAAGACATGGCTTAATCTGAACCAAAGATTCCGTGACCAGTTAGACCAGGAAACTAGGGTGATGTGCTTCTTGCTGGGAAGTGTGCCAAACAAGTATAACATATGGAAGATGGGATTTGTAGGAACCTCCTAGCCCATAAACATGTAAAATCCATAACGTTGGCACTACTTCATTCTAAGGTTAACAACATACAGCACTGTAATATATGAGTCAATCTTTTGCAGAAGTATATGTCTCTCTTTATAACATTTCCTTCATAAACAGCGTATTGGAAATAAAAAAAAAAAAAAGATGCGATTGAATCCACGACCTTAAAATGATCTACCACAAGGTGAAAATCAATAGTAACATTAAAGAACTTGAATGCTAAATTGCACTACATAAACAAAAAAATATATATATTCTTTGAACAGATGAAACCAAGATCAACTTCAGAATTATGGGGGAGAGTAAAGTTCGGAAAAGGAAAGCAACACTTCTTGATTCAAAACATTACACATCACATTGAAGAAGCTTGTAGGGCTCATCTGTGTTTATTGATGTCATTGTTGTACCTGCTGAGAGGAGCAATACGATGAATTGCAAGGTGTAGATCTATAATTTCAACCACACAATCAGTCACATGCGACATAACTGAATGTAAACCTCACTACAGTGACTCTAAACACAATATGAAAGACTTTTTGAAGGCTAACAAATGGCCGAGTCATTGAACGTTATTGATAATGCATGCGCTCCACCCTTCTGGTCGTCACTGACTACAAATGATTTTCATCCATGTATTTAAATTTTAAAGAGTGCAATGATTGGATGATAGTTGCAATCAAATTAACTGTCCAAATGCTTTTGAGCCCCTCATGGGGGACACAAAATGTAGACAATTGGCTATAACTTTTAAAAGGTGAATGCCATTGGCAGGTATCGAAATGCTTCTGGACCTCAAAAGGAAGCAGATTTTCACTGAACAGAAAGTGCGCAACGCTGGATTGTGCTGAATTGCAGCAATTGCACAAACACAACGCGCCAAAGCACCATTTAGTAATTGGCCATATTTTTTGGGGGGGGCACATCATATGGAGTAACAGTGCTGCAACTGCATTATGCATCAGTACACCCTGGAAGATTTCACCAATAACAACAAAACGGGTACATGTGCATGATCCAGTGCCCGTGAATCAGAAATTAACCACTGGGAGAAAACTCAATGATCTGGGCATTATTAAAAGAGCAATGAACCAAAGATTGAAGGAGAAATGCTTGACTTTGCATCTTTGGGTGGGGTCATCTAAAATCACCATCAGAGGCTATACGAGCTATATAAAAATAAATAAAATAAAAATTAGGGCCGGAGCGCATTTGGTACCGAAGTGGTGACTCACCTAACTCAAGCCACCTCCTAAAAGTACCACAGATGCATCACAATTATAGAAAGGTCAACTGGAGCAGTTTAGAGTCTCTTTAACTAATAAATGACAGAGATACAAAGATGTTTTGCTCTGACCAACCAATCAAGACGGTGTAAAAATGTTGACGTTATTAAATCTGACAGGTTAAAGAAAAAGTCTATTAATAGCTAATAGATGTATAACAGTAGGATAACATCAGAAACAGAAAATTAATCAAGGCAAAACTACAATTTTAGTTTGCCATCCACCAATAAGAGGCTCAAAATGGTAAAAAGAATTAAAAATAATCTGAACAATATGTGGCTTTATTTTAACATCCAGTCTCTTGTAGCATAGCTCTGTACAATGCATGCCAAGGTGATTGACCTCTAGCCCGATATTTAAGTTAATACCACTGTAAATGTACAAAACAGATAAAAGGTTGAGTCTAAAGAATGCCGTTTTTTGGTTTCTCAGAATCAGAGTCTTTTACAAACTTGTTTGTGTCCTCCTTTTGGAGAGGTGTCGAAAAATGTTGAAGGAAATTGATTCATGTTGAAAACTAGACACAGCTTCTGTGGTTCTAAACAAAAAATGGTTTATTTTTAAAGCTATTAATAGAGTTTTACTTTAAGGGGAAGTCAACCACAAATGTTTCTTTAAGTTTACAATATGCTAAATGCAGCCCCACTAGATATTCTGATTAATATAGTGTTTATGGAAGACAAATTAAGCAGCAAAATCCTCACAGTTTTTATCCATCTCAAGGGGGCGGTCATTTTGCCACTTGCTGTCGACTGAAAATTACATCACAGTTGCTCAGGGCTCAGCTATCAACCAATAACGACTCACCTGTTTTCTGAAGCTGAGCCATGATTGGTTGTTACCCAAGCCCCAAACAACGGGGATTTAATTTTCAGTCGACAGCAAGCGAAAAAATGGCTACCCCCTGAGATGGATTTCACTGCTGAATTCAAATTCCACAAATGCAATATTAATCTGAAATAATAAATCACCAGGTGTATAAAATATGGCTTCAAAACTGTGAAAAATGAAGCCATTGTTTCCGCTCTCAAACTCAGTGGGTGTGTCCTCTGAATGCGCTAAAACCACGCCCATTCTCAACAGTCAAACACACCTACAGCTTCACATCATATATTTGAGTTGCAAAAATATACCCATTTAACTCCCAGGTGGCTGGAATATGTCGCACCGGTTTGCCACGGTCGTCCAATAACGACGAGAGGCGCTTGCTGCGAGCTAACTCACAAGCTAACCGAGGCGCCTCTCGACTGACAGATGGGCAGCGGGCTTGTCCGTAGTGTCACCTCAAAGTCAACCGTTTAATTCAACACAGCGGAAAACGCTGTTCAGCCTGCGGCTCATACTATGAGAGATATTTGAGTAAATAGTTCCTGCTAGTTCTAACAATGCTTAGCTTTCTTATGTTCTACATTAGCCTAGAATAACGCAAAATATAAAACACTCAGGATTTTAAACAACAACACCGAGCCGTTGTGAAAATGGCTGCATCCAGAGAAGATGGATTTTCAGAGTAAACGCATACTGGAACTAGCTAGCTAACTGTACACTGGAATAGTAGAAATTATGAGCACGCAACTCGAAATTGTGATGGATAACCTCTGATGCAAAGCAAGGCAGCCACGTTATTAATGCATACAGAGGTGAGGGAGTCATCGCTGAGTGGAAGTGCGTCACGAGGAACTGTTTTAGCCACAGCCCAAAAATAATAATTGGGAAAACAAAAGTGGTAAAAACGAGTTCAACGCTGTAACGACACAAGTACTCGTAATTTAAGTGTTTGCACAAGTTTTCACAAATTTCTTTAGACATGTGCATTGTATTTAAAAACAAATCAAGGACAAGCAAACAAAAAAAAAATGAACTTTTTAATTACGTGCATTTTTCAGGAAAAAAATGGTTATATTTTACCACTGGTTAAAATGGAATTACACCTGATATCTTATAGCAGCTGTTATGACAAACAGGGATGCTGAAAAGCAGGCCTGTCAAACTCATGCCGCTCCGCTAGGGCAAATTCACACCACATTTCAGTCGCTCAACACCCATGTGAGCTGCTTCGCCCACAAGGCAGCAAGCGTTTGGTATCGCTATAGTCCAATGAATAATGGAGCAGGAGCCCAGCTGAGAAACGACAGAGTACAGTATATATGGCTAGTTATCTCCAGGCCAACACGCGCACATGTCAACACAAGCACTGGAGCGTTGGACACGTTATTGTTGTGTGGCATGCTGGGAGAGCCGCGACCATCATCAGAGGGATGATGCAGCATTGTTTTCATTTGATCAAAAAACAGGTGCCTCAATGTTTGATGAGCTGAGACAACGCACACGGTTCTCATTTGCGACAAATGCAGGTCTTTTATTCCTCATGGGGTCATTACAGTTTTTATACAATCCTACGAGAGCCACACATACCATAAATGTATGAAATTATGATGCTATTATTGAATTGAAATTGGTATTAAATGTATATGAGCATTTTGGGGTTTAAAAGCTCGTTTCCCCCAAACCGCCCCAACAGCTCCTCTAAGGGTTTTATTAGAATCGCTGTTTATTATTATTTTCAGACAAATTAATTCACTTTTTGAGCACCACAACATAAACTTGTGATTTCAATGATTCACCTTAAAAAACAGGGTGTGACATTGCCTTCAAAGCTGCTCACAGCTTTAAAGGGAAAGTCAAGTCAAACATATTTTTGCAAAAATATGTTCTATGCATCAGCACTAATCTAAATGAAGCAAAATTTCAAAGTTACATCACACCCTCATTTGGGTGTGGGTGAGCGGGGAGGCTATTCATCATCCAACTTCGGGCTACAGGCGGGGGGGGGAAACCCTGGACTGCTTGCCAGCCAATCATACCAAAGGACAATTTAGATTTTTGGAATGCGGCTGGAAGTTAGCCTGTGCATGCACGTGGAGACTATGCAAATTTATCATAGACAGAAGCCCGGTTTCAAACCCTCAACCTCAGAACTATGACGCAGGTTGCTAATCACTGAGTCACCATGGGTAATGTGAGAGAGCAAAATCCAATCGAGAGGAACAAATTCAACCCTTGATTGACAAATACATACATAATCGATAAGGTACTGTAGACGCAGGGCGTTCTCAAAATCACTTTCCATCCAACTGTGTATCTCGGGCTATCAAAGATTAAAACATCAAACAGTGTTATGATTCACATTCCATGAGCCCTTGCTTAACCTTAGGAGCTGGAAATGTGTGGCTTTATTGAACAGTATGGATCCAATTAAACCTGATGGAATCATCTAGAAGTGTGGCGACAGACAGTTGAGGATGGTGCTGTCAAGTGCTTAAGTGTCCTTGAGCAAAACCACTGCAGCCCGGTCACCCATTCACGCACGTTAAATGCACAGGGACTCGAACGCAAGGTGTTAAACGTAACTCTTTTGTTAAACGCACTCTACCTGATGATGTCATCATTGTGGCCCAGGTAGAATTTCTGCTTGTGCTCTCGGGTGTTGTACACCACTCCCACGCCGGCCACGAAGTAGACGATCTCCTTGGCAGCGGTGTAGTAGAGGTTGTTGCGGCACTGGTGTCCCCGGTACCCGTACACCCACTCCAGTCTCAGGTGGCAGTTGGGAGCAGTCCTGTCAGCCATGTCCGCACTTCCGCGTGTCTCACGGTTTCAGTCACGTAGGGTGTCTCAAACTATGGCATTCACCGAGGAGGATTTAATTTAAGCCCGTGGCTCCCATCAGTTCCCCGGCGTTTTCAACAGTCCGGGGCGGGCGTTAAAATGTGGCATTTTGTGAGGCTGCAATAGTCCTTCAGCTTGGGTGGAACCGCTATTCGGCTATTCGAGAAGCAGTTTAGGAAGCAGAGTTGTTGAGAGTGGCAGTGGAAGTGGGCTCATACTTGTTTAGCTCCGTGTCGCGGTCCTCCTGTTCCACACAGGTCAAAGCTCCTGTCAAATCCTTCCAACAAAGATGGAGCTGCGCTGTTATTCCACAAGCTCCGCCCACGTAGATAAGGGACAGGGCTCTTGTCCAATCAGTGTCAGTCAAGCGTTCTCGTTTAAAAAAAATGTTTAAAAAACGACAGAGCTAATTGCATCTTGTACAATTGTATTAATTTTTACTGTGTTTACAATTTACTCACGTAACAAATTAATAACGACTAACAAAGTTAGCTGTCAACCTTTAAACGTTTTCAAACATCTGAATCTGATTACAGGCGGCACGGTGGACGACTGGTTAGCGCGATGGCCTCACAGTGCAGAGGTCGTGGAATTGATGCCGGCTCCGGCCTTCCTGTGTGGAGTTTGCATGTTCTCCATGTGCCTGCATGGGTTTTCTCCGGTTCCCTACCCCACGACCAAACCCAGAAAACAGGTGACCTGTGATTGGTCATCACCTGAGCCCTTAGACACTGTGTTGTAATTTTCAGTCCACTGCAAATAGCAAAAATGTTCGTGGGGCACGGATGATTGTAAAATACAATTTGGAGTTTACTTCCCCTTTAATGCAGAAACATTCACTTGTTAGCCACCTTAATCAGTCAATTGATGAAAAAAGACAGTTTCTCTTTGTGTATATTGCATAATGCACATGAATAAGTTGAAAACAATCAAATTGGATAGACAGTCAGTGTGTCAGGCATAATCAATTAAGCTAATTCCCAAAACGCTCAATTTCAAACATTTTTTTTCTTGATGTAGCATGACTAATCGATTGCTTGACAGGTGACAGCCCAATGCATGCTTGTTTACATGCGTACGGGTCACATAACCCTAGTAAATTAGTAATTTAAATCAAATACCATCCCGTGGTCCAATTTTATAATCTGAGACTTTTATTTGATCCAAAAATTGGAATGTAAAAATCTGACATTCTTTCCTTTTTTTTTAAATGATAGATCAAAAAATGGGGTTCTCCGTGGGGACTCCTGCTTCGTTAAACAACCTAAAAACATCAACAATAAGTTAAATTGTCCATTAGTGTTTAGTGTGACTGTGAATGTTTTTGTCCATAATCACCTGGGGCTTTGACTGGCAAACAGCCCAGAGGGTACGTTTTTTCCAAAGTCAGCTGGGATATGCTCCAGTTTATCTGCACAGGAATCAAGAATAGTAATATCTGATTGAATGTAAATGAGTGATCACTTTGATAACAATAATCTGATTAAACGTCATTCAATTTCATGGATGACACTGAAGGTATATGTCCATGACTTCTTCGACAGTTGGAATGATCATGGAGAAATCATTCTAATAAAGAGAAGGCTATTTTAACATAATTTAACAAGGCCTCAAGCAAGCAAAACCTGCGAATACGAACAGAAAGCTAATATGAAGTTCATTTGCATAACAAGGAAAGGAAAAGAGGGAACAACAAATATTTATATTTATAATTATAAAATGTAATTTCATTATGAAATTCAATTTCAATATATGGCTAAATATTAATATACATACTTGAAAATAATTCCGATTGATTTTTTTTTTTATTATTTCCTGTATTTACTATTTTTATTATTTTGATCACGGTTTTGCTTTTACAGGAAGTTACGTCATGAAGACCCGCCCTCGTCTGTCGTCTCATAGCAACAAAGGAAGCTTTAGATCCGCCATAATCCTCTCCCTTCGAAACCTGCTGCTTTGCTGATTCCCACCCCTGATCAATCGAAGCAATGGAGGTGACGATGGACCCCCTGTTTCTGGCGTGGAGTTACTTCAGGAGACGGAAGCTGCAACAGTGTTCGGAAATTTGTTCTAAAATATTACAAGACAGCCCGTATGACCAGGTAACGTGTTGCAGTTTGCAGGCTAGCACAACTTGATAGCTTGGTTCTGCTGCTAATTTGCAGCAAATGCGACTAAATCCTAATTAGTCGACATTGGTTGGAATGTTGGCCACCACCACGTTGTTCACGTTTCATCTTTTTTTTGCTCGCTCTTTTTTGCGTGCCTCTCCCCTCTTTATTTATGTCTGTCCTCAACACTTTTCTATTCACCTCATTTGCATGCTCTCTTAGGACTCCTCATTGTCTGTTTCTGAGGTAACAATAACTGTCTGTCTTGTCATCATCATCACCAACATCGCTTTTCTGTGGCATCATCTGTCCAATCAAGAGATAGGGGATATAAAGTGGTATTCATATGATATATATTTTCCTTCTTCTAGGCAGCATGGAGCCTAAAAACACGGGCTCTTACAGAGATGGTATACATTGATGAAATTGAGGTCGATCAAGAAGGGATTGCTGAGATGATGCTGGATGAAAACGCCATTGCTCAGGTTGCACGTGCGTATCAACTCTTTCAATGCCTGTGTGTTGACATGAACTATTTGTTACTAACGTGACCCTCCTATAGGCCCTGGAACCTCTCTGAGACTGCCTGGAACAAGTCATGGGGGTGGTCCCACACCTGCTGTCAGGTACCAACAGTGTCGCCTAAATCAAATTCTTGTGACTGACTTACATATTTTTTTTCTGCCCAAATTCTAGGCCCACGACTCATTCAGGACGTCCCATTACAGGATTTGTGAGGCCCAACACGCAGTCAGGACGTCCTGGAACAATGGAGCAGGCCATTAAGACGCCACGCACCGCAAGTACGGCCCGGCCCGTCACCAGCGCCTCGGGTCGATTCATTCGTCTGGGAACAGTGGGTTAATGTGATTTTAGGCCCAATCCCAATATCCGCACTTGTGCCCCTCAATTGCGTGGTCCCATTGAGGCTGCAAGGCTCCCCTTCGCCCCGCCCCTTTTGCGCCCTTGTTCCACACTTGGTCTGAGCCCGCATCCATGGCCCCTCAACCAAAGCAGATGACCCACAATTCTTTACGGGCTTGACCAAAATAGTCGGAAACTGGCGACGTTCAGTCGATTTCCGGGAAGATCAAGCCCAAGTTTTTGCTTTAATCCTACTTTACTTAAATTTTAATATAATTGCCAAAACAACAACCCGTGTCGCCATGCTCGATGACGCAGGGGGGTAAGTTGATGATGTCACACGCACTGTCCCAATTCTGCCATTTTTGTGCACTTGTAACCTACGCTCTCGAACACTAAGTGCACTTTGAATACGTGTACACTTCAATGAGGGTGTAGTGTGGGGATTGGGATTGGGCCGTACTCGTGTGATATTTTGGAGGGTTTGCAGGTTTACAAATTGTCATATTTGCCTTTCACTATCTCCTCAGGCTTCAATGTTAACCAATCCCGAGGGACCGTTTATAAACCTGTCAAGGCTAAATATGTCAAAGTATTCCCAAAAGCCTAATCTGTCTAGGGTAAGATGTGTATTTTGCACATTTGCCCTAAAGCCTTTTTTTTTTGTGGTTGAGTAACCTTAATTTTCCTTTTCAGACACTCTTTGAATATATCTTCCATCATGAAAATGATGTAAAAAACGTAAGTGGGGAACTTTTAACTGCTGGTCAGCAACAAACTTGTTTCATTGTGTAGTTCTCATTCTGAACATGTTATTCGCAGGCGCTAGATTTGGCTGCTCAAGCAACAGAGCAGGCTCAGTTCAAAGACTGGTGGTGGAAAGTCCAGCTCGGAAAATGCTACTACAGGCAAGTTGCTCCAAAACACATTCATGGGATATTGATCTTATATATACAGCAGAACGTCGGCATCTGATTTATTTCAGATTTGGAAGCTGTTCTTCTCATAGGAAATAATGTACCATACTCTAAATTTGAATCAGAAAACCCTTATTTAACTGTACAGGCAGCGTTTTAATTAACATTTTTAAATTTATCTGTCATACAAGTGTAAAAATAAGTATCAATTTATTAATGAAGTGAAGGGGATTTATCATATTATTTAACATTCCAAATTGTCACACACATTTAAACTATTAACCACATTAAAAAAAATCCCAAACAAAAAAACCTTCAACCTTCACCAGTGACAACGGGTATTCTGATCTTGGAGTCTAACTTATTTGAATGTGTGTATATTTGTGTACTGCCCTTCTCAAGTTCTTGCTGCTACTTCTTTTGTTTGGTGTTGGAGGTTGTATTTTCACCTAAAATATTTTTTAAATTCAAAATTGTGTAGCCTGCTCTTCAACGCTCATCTAATTTAGTCTTCTGAATTTGAATTTGTGTCATTTTTGCAGACTTGGTTTGTACCGAGAAGCAGAAAAACAGTTTCGATCAGCCCTCACCCATCAAGAGATGGTGGATACGTACCTCTATCTTGCTAAGGTAAAGATAAATGATGTGCAACTCTCATCCAAGGCTAACTGATGAGTGCAAGCAGTGATAGGAAGTAACACTTAATAAGTAGATTTTTCAAGAATCTGTACTTGTACTTTTTACTCCTTAATTTGTCATATTAGGCTGGTCTATTTTTTCAACAACAACAGAACAACCTTTGTTGGAACTTGACCAATTAATTGAGATCTTGGGGTCTAATAAAACGGACAAATCTAGGAAATTAACATAGTGAGCGTTGATGATGATTCCATTTCACTCATGACGTGTGTGTCGAAAGTCTGGACAAGAGAATCGTGGCACCTTGAGAGTGTGCATAAAAATGCATAAGAAATTGACTTAAGCGTGAATGGATGAATATGCCCATTAGTGTTGATAAATTCGATTAAAAGCAGTCCTTGTGTTTCTTTTTCATTGTTTCATGAAACATGAGAAATTGACATGATAAAACTGCAGATTTGATTGCAGTATTTTTATAATCTGACTTATCACTTATGTTTATGTCACACTTGACTGCATGCCAAAGAGTTTAATAAAATCAATAACTAATTGAAATAGATAAACCGTCTTTCACATTCTTTTAATTCATGGTTCATTTCCTTTATTTTAGCGTAAGCCTAAACTGGAAGTCTAAAACTTTTGTATAATTAATCAGAGATTGTCTATTGTATTACAGATCATTTCATTGCTCTTGTTTATTATAAAATTAATGGCAAGAGGAACTTGAAAAAACGAATCACATTAAATCGCAATGGCAATATTGAGGAGAAAAAAATCGCAATTATATATATTTTTTTAGAATCGTTCAGCCCCGGTATGAACATACTTCAAGGTAATAAAAGAGGTGAACTATTTTGTGTGCAGCAAATGTTTACTTTTGTGTTTCAGTTCATTTTAGAGTTTGTACTTTTTTACTTCAATAAAAGAAGGTGATTCAGCGATTGTACTTCTGTGATTCTTTTTAAGTATACGTTCTTCAGCCACATCTGCTTATAAGACGTGTTTCTCCATCAGCTGTATCAGCGCCTGGATCAACCAATAACTGCCCTCAACCTCTTCAAACATGGCTTGGACCACTTTCCCGGCGAGGTCACCCTCCTGACGGGAATCGCTCGCATACACGAGGTATGGTGTGTCGACGTTAACCCAAGCTGCGCTCATCATGAGTCGTAATCACTGTCCGTGCTGTGACCGTGTTGTCACAGGAGATGAACAACATGGCGTCAGCCACCGAGTACTACAAAGACGTCCTAAAGCAGGACAACACGCACGTGGAGGCCATCGCCTGCATAGGCAGCAATCACTTCTACTCAGATCAACCTGAGATCGCGCTGCGCTTCTACAGGTCGGACAAAACCTCTCAGCATCACGTCGCGCACATTTCACGATGGAGATGATGATAGAGGTGACCCACTTCTTTGCTCGCTAGGCGGCTTCTCCAGATGGGGGTGTATAATTGCCAACTATACAACAACCTGGGACTCTGCTGCTTCTATGCGCAGCAGTACGACATGACGCTGTCGTCTTTCGAGAGAGCTCTGGCCCTGGTGGCGAACGACGAAGAGCAAGCCGATGTGTGGTACAACATCGGACAAGTCGCTGTGGTGAGTGGTCAGACTTCGTCAAATGAAACGATGTCATTAGCTTACGGGAAAATGTAAAACACAAATTCTGTGTGTTCTGTGCTTGCAGGGTATCGGAGACCTGACTTTGGCCTACCAGTGTTTTAAACTGACGTTGGCGTTTAGTAATGATCATGCTGAAGCCTACAACAACCTTGCAGTGCTTGAACTTCGCAAAGGTCGTGTTGAACAGGTACACCAAGCGCATATTTAGTCATTTGGGGCCCTCCACATTTCTACACTAGATTTTAAATATAAATGTTAATCATCAACTGAAATGGATGATTTTGAACTCGAAACAATCAAAATAGATGAAGCAATTTGGTGTGGTTTTAAGTGCTTGAAATTCACTTGCAATTTTCAAGGTCCTGTGTTGGCTAATGGTTGGTCAGCCCCTGATCTGGGCCCACTTACAGTTTCCCCAATTTTTTTTCTAAACATATCTTACAGTGCAAATGTCTTGCAGCACAACACTGGACAGATATGTAAAAATTATGTCCCTTCTGCCATCTACTGGAAGAGCACTAGCATAACTACAATCGATGAACAAAAATATTTTTGTTGAAAATAAATACATTTTAGAATAATTTTGTAAATAAATAAATTAAAAAAAAACATTCCTAACAAACTCAAAAAGTACTCTACATACTCTATAACGTATGTTTTAGTAAATCGTACTCGATCTAGCTACAAAGTATATCCCACTCTATATAGCGCACGTACTGTAGCTTCACACTGGAGATATGAATGCATATTTATGTGAATCTCAGACATCTTTCTTAAATGGAAAAAAGAATTGCTAGCTGCAATTATTAAAAAAAAATGTGATGAATTACTTTTTCATCCTTTCACATTCAGTCGAAAGCCTTCCTTCAGACGGCTGCCACATTGTCGCCTCACATGTATGAGCCTCACTACAATCTGTCCATTCTCTCAGAAAAGGTAATTGATATCTAACGTTTTTAGTTCAATTGTCAAATTAAACAACGCTCTAATTTAGTCATCTTTTCTTTGCGTGTTAAGATTGGAGACCTTCAGAGCAGCTACATGGCGGCCCAAAAGGCTGAAGACGCCTTTCCCGAACATGTCGACACTCAGCAGGTCCTGGTGCAACTTCGCCAGCATTTTGCAGCGCTGTGAACTCTTGGATTGGTTTGAATATTGCACATATATGGTTTTTAAAACCTTTCTTCCTGAAATGGATGAGAAGTAAGTTTCGTAATAGAAATTTCTGCGTGTAGGAAGATTCAATGACCAGATTTTTAGAGACATTTATAACAGTTTAGCTTACAACTGAGGTTCTAAATGCTTGCCTGTGTATAAGAGAACTAATTTATATGAGTATGTATTTTTAAGCCTAATGACAACATAATGTACAAACATGTCAAGCAATGTGTATGTAATAACCAAAAATATTTTATGCTGGTATTTTAATCTGTGTGCTAATTTGCCACTAATTTATATCACACCTTAAGGAAAGCGCTTCGTTACAGCTCCAGCTGTTGTGAAATGCGCTATATAAATAAAGTTGTATTGTATTGTTGTTTATAAAGAGATCCACTTTTGTAGTTACATCAAATAAATTGTCGCCATTTTTTTTACTTTCAGTGTTCTTGACAAATACAGATGTACCAATGAAAAAAAGACTAGTAACTGGCTGACATTTCACAAATCCATTTGAGGTTGTAAGTGCACGGGGCATCATTCCAGCCTTTAAAGGGGTTGTTTCTGGGGTAGGTGGCTGCACAGTCCTCATCGCCCACGTTATTGGGCTCGCCATCATTCCAGTAGCTGAAACAAATGACGTAAAATTGATTTTCAGCATGACAAAGTCTTTCTATCACAGTAAGAGGATATGAATTATTAAAAAAACAATTTGTCATGATTTGAGCACCCATTAAAGTTAATGGCTTTACACTTAAGTTGTTCACACATGCGATATTGTATTTTTAGCATGAACATTAATGTTAAATGGGCTGTGGTTATACTGCACAATTTCACTTTTGCTGTATTCAAACCACACTGCCACCTCCTTCACACAGTCACATAATTCTATGCCCACTGACACACTGATGGTAAAATAGCACACAATGTTTGGCATTCCTATGTTTACAGAACAAAGTATTCCCTGAATCCCACCTTGATCATAACTTAAACATAATTTACCGCTTGTGTTTTCAGTGCCTTCAGGCATGTGCTCCAACACCAACCTTTTTGCCCCAGATGGGGAAAGTGCCCCTTGACCAAGCCCATTTTTTCTTCATTCATCCAATATTTTGAAAAAAAAAAAAAAGATTGGCCACAGCGCATACGCGTTACCCTTCATTCAGTCTTGTTCCGTCCAGCCACTTCCAAACTCCTTCGCTGTCCACATCTCGCAATCCAATCCAGAAGCCGCTCTGGGTAATAGGTCTCCATGGGTCTTGATGAAGATTAATCATGTGATTTATTCTCAGCTGACAGGCGATGACATTTAAAAATACACACATTTTTGTTACTGCCAGAAATGACAAATGTTACCTTGATGCACTGATTTGATCAAATCTGCTGTAGATGCGCCTCACCTGCTTCTCTAAGCTGTCTACCACAGCCAGGTCACTGCCTTGCTTTTTGCAAAACTCCCTGGCTTCCTGCCACGACCTGCGGGAGTATGTGTCAGAGAAGCTAAGGAAGTAACATGCCGAGTTGATTAAAGTCCAGCCTGGTGCACAGTGTCTGCAGCCCTGCTCTGCAGAAAGACATTTTTTGTGGTGATAAAAAGGATGTTCAATGACCCACTATTGTAGCGGGTCATGTTATTAACTCATTCACTACCAGCCAAGTAAAAAAAATGTATCTTTGACGTATTTATCCGTCAATGGTAGTCAATGAGTTAAAAAAAAAAAAATCTTACTTATCATTGGTATGTAGGATTTTAAGACAGTAATGTCTATTTGGAGTTTGTCTGCCTTCTTTTTGTATTCGCTGCTTCTTCTACTATGGTGTTCCACCTGCCACTTGATCACTTGATGCTGCCTGTTCTCTTGCGCCAAACGCATTTCGGCCTCAGCTCGTCTTTTTGAGGCGACGGCGTTGGCTGTGTTCAGAGCGGCCACCTCGCGGCCGATGCTTAACACTGCCTGGGACTCGTCTGTGAGGTTGCTGTCTGTTGCCATGGAAATGTTGCAGTCAGACAATAAATGCAGCACCCATTAAAATACACCAGGGTTAGTTGGAGAATAATAATGCCAAGTATACAATAGTATGAAGTTACCTTACTGAACAACTCAACATATCAATGCATTTTTTTATCAACTTATCCCACGGAGAATTTTAATTCCTGTAATATTCTGCCATCTTTCTTCAGATTCTATCTTTCTCTATCATTTTTTTAAAATATAGTGTGTGGAATATAATGGTAACACAATGCTGCTATAAAATCACATTCAGGTTTTAATGGCAGCAACTCTGCAGCATTAGCATGCGAGAATAATGTATGGAAGAAATGATTTCTACATATAGTGCATATTAAATTGTGACAAAAAGCAAATAGAGTACCACAGTGGAAAATAATATAATGGTATTGACATGGCACCTGAGTGAATATGATTGCGTAAATATTTAAATAAAAACCTAATACTTAGTTTTGCCTTAAACATCCTTGCTAACTAACAAACATGTATTAAAATAATAATAATATATAATAATAATAGTTTCACTTTCATCTATTTGGAAATAGTGCTTTACTATTTTTAAAATCCCTAAACTGAACAACAAGTATGCATTTTGCACAAAATGCAATCGATGTATTTATTAATTAAATCAAACTTTTCTTTGAAATTCTAAAACCCTGCTTCAAAGAAAGCCTACTGGAAATGAAAATCCAAACTGAACCTGAAGACAGTTCTTGAATGCTTGTTATCACCTTTAAGTGCCCTGTATTAACTTTACGCTCCCTTTAGTGGTAACTTCCATCTTGTTTCATTCTAATGGATTCATAAGAGGGTCGTAGGGACTCACAATACACCCCCAGGCCAATATCCACTGCTAGCAGGAAAGCAGCAAGCACAGCCAGCGTGATTTCAGGCACTCTGCGCGAGGTCCAATTGGATGCAGGTCTCACCATTGACAAGGAGACTCCACGGAGAAGAAAGAAAGCGTCAAAGAACCTTTGAGTGGCAAGTCGGTGTCAGCCGGGACATGTCTCGTATCAAATAGCATACCTTGTTGTTTCTCCTGGTTCGAGTGGAGCGACAGCTCATCCACGCTCAGGTGGTCCGGGTGAATCAGTTTGTTATAGGCGCTCTCCTCCATGTTGACTGTTCTCATGAAAGCTGCGGGAAGGGAGTATTTGGGAGGACATTGCCCCGTGTGTGCAACATCACAAACAAAAGGTTCATTTGGTAAATATTGACATGAGACACAGAGAACTGGAATGAACTGGGTCAAAACTCGAGCGTTATAGCTCCACAAGGGCATGTTTTTTTTTTTTAACCTGTATTTAAAAGCATTCACACGAGGGACTATCGTCAATTCTGTACTTTTTTCCATTTGCGTGCTGCATAACAGTCAAATGCTGATGCACCATGTTTGCTTTGAACTCTGGGCTCCACTAATTGAGGCGAGTCCGCTGACCTCAGAATCCTACATGGTTTGTATTCCATGAGCATTTCTTTAATGAAGGACCCGCTGAAGTAAATAATGCAACGATAGAAAAATTACATTTGGGCCTTTTATGCACATATGTTTATTGAACATTTTGCATGAGCGTGATTAATATGTTCAGTTCAGTCTACTCAGAGGGCTTTGCCACCATCTCGCAAATCCAGTTGAACAGGTGGTCCTGGCAGTTTCCATTGTACCATGTTTTTGTGGCATCGGAAAAATAAAAAAAAGCTGCACAGTCCCCAGACTGAATTCCAATGGTGCTGGGTTGGTGATTCCTCCAGTACCTTGAGTAAATCATCAAGTCAATTAACATGAAATTGGATTGTCGTATGAATAAATGCATTATAAGTCAGCAAGGTGCACACCCTGGTTCAATGACAGTGGTGTTGTTTATCCATCTCCACCTTCTTGTTTCAGTGAGTTGTAGACCCATCCAGAACCCGTTCTGCCACCACAAAACGGAACTGGAGCTTGTTTTTGGAATGTTATCACTTATGAGTACCTGGAAGAAAGAAACCAAGGAGAGGGTGTTCTTAAATGTAAAAGAAGATGAAATTAATTCAAGTCGATGAACCGCGTTAACCACCGTTTGAAAGAAAAAGGGTTGCATTTTCAAATATGTCATTTATTTCAAGAGGTGGCCTTTTTGCTTTTGTTTATCAGAGGACTTAAGTGGCTTGTTAGAATCCTTAAAGATCATTGAAATGACAAAAGATTGAGGTGGTGACGAAAAAAATCTGAGCATCATTATCTGTCAAGGCAGAATTGCTGTTGTTCTTGTCTTATTGGTAGCTCTTCTACAAGTAAAAGTACTGGTGGGTAAGTCAAGTGTCAATGCAGTTCAAGAAAACAGCAACTTGTTGAAGGGATCCGTTTTAGCACCCTGACTACTGCTGAGATGCCCTTGAACAAGGCACAGTAAACCAACAAACGCTTGAGCAATATGTTTTTTACCATGTTACGGTACATTTCTTCCCCTATTATTATTATTATTATTATTATTATTTAGAAAGCACATTGAAAATCGAAAAAATAATCTAGAAAAATGTACTCTAAGATTAAAATAAAATGCAAAGATTTGTTAACCAGTGTAATTGCTATGAGAAATAGATATAAAATAATAACACAAAGTAAATTGGGTTAAACAGGAGTCACCAACTTTACGTGGTGCCCACGGGCAATGACCATCATTTGAAATTTTAAACTCTGGCAAAGATGTATAAAAAAAATAAAATAAATCAAATGTTGCATTTTGTGAGAAAGTCTCAGTTTAAAAAAAGATTGGCTACTCCTGGCGCAAACTGAATAAAGTCATTGTCCTAAATGCAAACAGGCACGCAAAAACATAGATTATTAAAAATGATATATTGTCGTTTGACCTGTTCTTGCAAATTGTCGATCACTAGAAGGTCCCCGCCTCGACCAAGGCAGTCTGCTCTGCTGTCTGTCCAGTTCTTTTTGGCATCGGGCTCAGGGAGGGAAAAATAATAGCAGGTTGATTTAAGAAGGGTCCATCCTGACGGACATCTATCACAGTTTTGCTCTGTTGTAACAACAGATAAATCCCAAATTTAATAAAATGATTCTAAGATTGACTGAACCACAATCTCAGACTTACCAAAAATAGCTTTGGTTGCCTCGAGCTGAGCCTTTTCTGTTTGAAGTATTTGAATCTGGTTCTGAAGGGTGTCACCTAGTCTCGTCTGCTGTTTCAGTTGCAGCTTCAGTTCAACGTGGTTCGTTTTCTCCCTGACTAATGCTGCCTCCGCATCCTTCTGCCCTTTGAGGATGTCACTCTGGTTGCGGAGATAATTACGCTCGACGATGAGGGACGCAAGAGCCGAATCAGGAGTCAGAAGGTGATCTTCGTTGGCGTTGGCACCTGAGGTAAAAAATAAATAAATAAATAACACATACATGTAATGAAATAGTCCTCGATCTGCTTTTTGATAGGGAATTGTGGTCCTGAAAAGACAAGTACATCTGATTTGGATTTTATTTTTTATTTTTTTATTTATTTTATTTTATGACGTTAATTTAGATCAGGGGTGGGCAAACTTTTTAATTGGCGGGCCACAATGGCTTCTAAAATTTGATCGACGGGCCGGACCAGGAGCAGATGGATGGAGTGTTTTGGTAACCTCACCACATCGGTGAAAGAAAATACTTTTAATTTTAAATGAAAGTGAACAAAAGCATTACAACAATATATATGTCTTTGAAAAACCACAGTATTTAGAAAATAAAACATTAACAAGGTTTATTCATTTAACTTTTTTTCAAGTTCGGCGGGCCGGATTGAAACGTTTAATGGGCCACATGTGGCCCCTGGGCCGTAGTTTGCCCACGCCTGGTTTAGACACTTGACAGCTACCAGATTATGCAAGTGGATCATCCTTATGAGATGTAAAACAGAATAAATGATCAAAATATTTTTAAATACAGATTTTAATCTGTCCATTTGAAAAGACAGTAATGCTTGGACAATCACCAGGAAGTTATACATTTACAATTTTTTTATTGTGGTAGTTCTCATTACACTGAGATGTTTACAGTACCAAATAATTCGAAAAATCTTTCAGTATGATGCACTGCAATGGCACTGCAAACTAAAACTAAACACTTAGCTCTAGGACGGTGTCAAACAAAAAAAAACATTTTTGATATGCAGTCATCCTTACTTCATTGAGCCAAGGCACATATTTGAAAAAAATGGAGAACAGAACAAAAATTTCACAAAAAGTGAATACACAGGTAATTATTACCTCCTGTCATCCAGTGGAATAGTATAAAATTGGACACGCACTTAATTTGGCTCATCGTTGCCCGACAAACTGATTCTACCTGCTGCGTTAAGTGCCGTTTGACTCACAGTAAATGGCGAGGACAACAGCAGCTATGAGTAGAACAGCATTGAGCACGCCCAGAAGCGGAAGAGTCACCCTCTGGTGTGGAATCCAAGATCCAGCTCCTGCGATAAACACACCTTGATCATGTTGCACTGGGTTAACGATTCATTTGAAAATTTAAAAAATGTCAAGAACATCTTCAGGGTTCCTTAAACAATGATC
The DNA here is from genome assembly GCF_059441095.1 of Idiotropiscis lumnitzeri. NCBI lineage: Eukaryota > Metazoa > Chordata > Actinopteri > Syngnathiformes > Syngnathidae > Idiotropiscis > Idiotropiscis lumnitzeri. The sequence continues at coordinate 11,772,442 of NC_142391.1, read as the reverse complement.
ACATACTGAGTCACCAACCAAGCACTTCAAGGTAATTCATTAAGCGCAGCATATTAAAATGTCAACAATATTTATACCTCGTTGAAATTTCTGAGGCTGTGAATGCAGATTTGTGTGAAACTCTTCTGAAATATTCCGCTCCACTGGAGTTTCCGTGCCTTGGTCCGGCTGCGACTGAATGTTCTCCATTGTACTTTTGTAGCATATTGATCTGGTCAACTGGTGATAAGGTTAGCGTGTGTGCATGTGTATTTTGTCACAAGTTGAGTTAAAGCAACAGTAGGAAACAGTTTGTGGAAAACAAAACTTGTCGATATTACATCGTCATATAAAATATAAAGTTTCTGTAACAAAGGGATGGCCAACTAATGGAGCCCATGATTATTATTATTTTTTTTAATAAAAATAATTATTACTGGAGTGGAGCAGTTTTAAATTGTAATAACAGTGTTCACCACTAGATGGCTGACATCGCTCAAGTACGCCTCCTAACTCAAAACTGTACTTTTGCATGGGAGAAGAAGAGAGGGTGGGTTCTTACCACAACCCGAGCTATGAAAGATTTCATCACGACAATGCCGAGTTCATAAGTCATAGTGTGTGGGTTTTTTTTTTGTTAGCTTGAAAGCCTTTGTAATTGAGGAGTGGATTTTTATATATATTTGTGCATTGAAATATATAAAACACTTTTGTACAATGATTCAATAAAAAATAGACATGTACATGTACATATTTGTCCTTATTTAAAGGGGGAGTCAACCCAAAAAAATCTTTTAACAAGAATTTGTTCTACGCAGGCCCACTTTACAAAACATGAATATTGCGTTTGAGGAATATGAGTTACGCAGTAAAATACACCCATGTTTACCCATCTCAGGGGCGCCCATTTTGTCGCCTGTGTTGCCTGAAAATGACATCACAGCTGCTCAGGGCCGCGGTAACCACCAATCGCTGCTCACCTGTTTTCTGACCCAGCTCAATTTCACTTGATTAAAATTAATAGAGCCAGCGCGGTGGTTTAAGTGGTTGTAATGTCCGCCGCATGGTGATAAGGTTCAGGGTTGGAATCATGACTTGTCCTCTTGTGCTCTCCCTGTGCTTATGTACATTTTCTCCAAGTAGATCCCCAAAATATGCACATTTTACTGCAAGTGTGTATCTTTACATTTTTTTTTTTTATTTCATGTCTGGCCTACAATTGACTTAATACAGGGTGCAGCCTGCCTCTCGTTCACCTGTGAAATTAATTGCAATTCAAGACATCACCTGTTAATACAGTATTAGATTATATCTTTGTACTAATATTGGTTGATTAAAAAAATACATCTAGATTTTTGGAAACATTTCACATTCACAGTAATGCGCAAGGTCAGTGGGACTGTTTGTTTACTGCGTATTACTTGGCGATTTTTCACAAATCCATTGAGCCCTGTTTCTACAGTCAATACTAATCCAAGCAGTGAAGACATTTTCGGTGCTATACACCGCTACACAGTTCTGTTGAACATCATCACTTGATTCTCCGAGGGCCCAGTACCTAAGACGAAAGACAAACATACAGCAGCCTTAGAACAGTACGTAATTCTGCCTCGTAAGCATCTGAATGAATGATGCAATGTGACATTTGGTGGTCAAGTCAATCATGGTACCAGAGGTGGGCGATAACACGCTGCATTTATTCCGCTGCAGTTACTCAAGTAACTTTTAGAATAAATTGTACTCATCTGAGTAGTTTTAATACAATCTACTTTTTTACTTTTATATGCCTGTTTATGTAGAGAGAAATATGTTACTTTTTCTCCACTACATTCAGCTACTTTCCACTCGCTAATTTTAGCAGGAGCCAGGCCAGCGTCATAATGAGTGACGTTTGACCAAACAGTCACATGACCGCAACCAAGGGACTCTATTTCTATGAATGGGCTAAAATTTAGGGTGAGGCGAGTCGCACGTGTATTTACACATTTAAAAAAGGGAGGTTTGCGCCAATGTGGGCGTGAGCGCAGTTGACTCTATTCCATGCCAATCAAAGCAGCTCATCATTCACTTTAAATGTACCGCACTGACATTGTGCATGAAAACATCTCTGTGTGGAAAAGGAAGCAGAAATCTGTGCGTGATTAATGCTGGCGTGGCATCAGATCACATTTAGCGTCATTAAATACATGATATGCTGGCGGCTAAAATACATCCATGGACCTCATGTAGCTATTTGTTAAACTAAGGTACCACTGTGGCTGTCTGCCTTACCCTTCGATCAGGTCTCTTCCATCGGTCCATCTCCAAAGTCCTTCCTTGTGAAAATACAATCCAATCCAAAAGTTGTAGAAATTCACTGATGATTCTGCATGACTTCTCAGGTGATTTATGGTTGCGGTCTGACAAAATATTAATATTTCAACTTATTATAATAACATGTGATTGTATCATTTGTTTGCATGCAGTGAATCAGAACCAAATTGTGATAATTCCACCTCTTCGTCTAAGCTGTCGATGGTTAGAAGGTCACCTCCGTGCAACTGACAGAAATCTCGAGCATTTTGCCAGGATTTTTGCCCATCAATTCGAGACAAGGCAAAGTAGTAGCACTGAGAGTTCATCATGATCCATCCTACCGGACAATGATTGCAACCATCCACTGTACCCAGAACAGATAAGTCACGTGAAAAATAACCGAAATGGTCGTTTGACAAAATATTGTGAAACTGGTCTCACCAATGATTGGTAAGTAAGATTTTAGATACGTGACATCCTTCATTATTTTATCAACTTCTACTTCGTAGTCTTTCGTCCTTCTCTGGTGGTGTTCAAACTCCCAGTTGCTTTTCGTTTGCCTTCTCATTTCTCCGTCCAGCTCCTTCTTGGCATCACTCATGTTTCCGACTGCGAACTTGTACGATTCCTGGAGTTTGATCAGCTCTCGCTCGATAAGTTGGCTGTCATCAAAAGACTGGTGGGAATCGTGGCGCATGACATCTGCTAGGACAACAGAAATTAGTTTTTTGGTTTGTTTTTTACATTTGTACTACAACAGGACATCAAACTCTGGTTTGTCGTGTAGTCCTTTATTTTTATTCATACAGCCATCTATCCATTTCCTGTACAGTTTATGCTCTTCAGCGTTCCAGTGAGCTAGCTAGAGCCTAGCGCAGCTGACTAACGAAGAAAGGCATGACTGCATTTAGGTGAAAGACAATCATTCACTCGCACATTCACTGAGAGGGAAGTGAAACCATGCCGAAAGCTGCTTATATACAATAAATATAGCCAAGGGAAAAAAAACAAAGTCAGGATTGAGCTGTCAAACAAAATCAAAGTAGGTATTTAGTTTGAAGCTAAATCTTATTCCTCTAGTTTGATAATAGTAATCAGCAAAAATAAAGAAATTATTTCACAGTATGATTTTGTTGTTGCATAAGAAAAATGCCTTTGATGATGAAAATAGTGCATAATTATTCTCATTTATTAGGCATATTGTCCAGACTATAAGGCGCACCTGTATATAGGGGGCATTTTTTTCTGGGGGGTGGGGGGGGGGGCGATTATATACAAGTCGCACTAGACTATAAGCTGCAGTTTCCATGGTGGAAAAAAATTAGTTGTTTACTGCATGTACAGAACGATTTCATCCTGTCAATGCACATAAAGGTACATAAACAGATTGTTAAATTAGTGCCTTTTAACACAGCAACAACTTTGATAATTAAAACAGAACAGACCAAAGAGAAAAAAATCTCGATTTATTTTGCATATTTTCTGAATTATAGAGCGCCCTTACCAGTGAAAGAAAAATTCACAGAAAAACCGCATGGTCGTATTAGCCGCATGGTTCAAAATCTGGGAAAAAAGAAGCGTCTTATAGTCCGGAAAAATATATATTGTATATTATATATGTTTTTACTTAGTAGATGTTATGCTGTTTGAAAATCACATTGGACAGCAAAATATGTGAGCTTGATGACAAGATTGACATTTTTTGCCCATATGAGCATTTGTGCACATGGTGAGCCTTAATTTAGCAATGTGATTCAATTAGCATGTAATTGTGTAGTTACTGATCAAAAATTTGTGAAAATTCTGTTTTTGTAGGAGAGCACAACATTTTGTACTATACTGATCTGTGTCTAAATGTTTGACCACTTATGAGATGGTGGGGTTTCATTATCCAGCTTCATTTTCACGATGACTGAGTAATTCAGACGAGGACGCAAAAGGAATTTTGTCGTGATATTGATCCAAAACATATTAAATATGATACAAAGCATGATCAAATTACTTACAGTGGCTCATCAGGAGAATGTCAACAATCAGTAAAATGGCACCAAGTATCGCCAGACTCGCTATTGCTGCTTTGTAAAGTATTACAGAAGATGCTGGAATGACAGACACTTGATTAACATTCAAACTTTTTTGTGAATTTATTCCATAATATTGTAGCAGCTTAATTTGGCAAAAAAAATAAATAAATAAATAAAAAACAAAAGTTTTCATATATCCGCTTTTAAAATGAACAATACCTTGTTGACATTTTTTTCTTGCAGGTTCCAAGTTTTCCTCATTTTTAGAAACCAGTTTGTTAAATCCACTGCTTGAATCTAAATCCGCCATTTCTCCTTTCCTTCTGTCCCATTTGCTGTGATTTTCTATGGGCTCACCTATTTACCACACGAAAAATCTCCTCCTGGTTTCCATTGCTCAACAACAAGGTTGGTAAATGAGAAACAATTGCCACTGAGGAATCAGCCAGTGGAAAAGAGAAGCGAAAGTCTCGATAACGGGAAGAACATATACTTCCCTTTGAGATGCAGTTTAAAGCAAACCTTGTGATTTAGAGTTAAGAGAAATCCATGGCTCTTTTCTCTCACAATATTCTGGGGTGAAACTCCCCTTTTCACGCTATCTATCAATTTTACCTGCGCCAAGGTAAAGGTCAGGTCTCACATGCGGCTTTCAGACTATATAAGTCACAGAAAAAAATGTGAACCGTTAACAATTGACATTGTTTACGTTCACATCTGGTATCATATGCATTGTTTAGTATTTTGCTTTGATATGATTTATTAATTTATTTCGTTTTTTTTTGTTTTTGCCTTTACTGCAACTTAAAACATCATATTTAGCGAGTCATGTCCTATCTCCATAATTATTGGAACAGTGAGGCCAATTCCTTTATTTTTGTTGTAGACTGAAAACATGACCTCATAAAACAATATGAAACAGCCTTGAGGTGTTTACATCTGATGCACAATTTAGAACACAACCCTGATTGTTTTGAACATAGAGTGTCCCTAAAATGACATGACAACAAAAACAAATGCAATAGAACAACCAGTCTAGAATTGTCCCCAAAAAGTACAGATGAGCCTTAAAAGTAGCTTGAACTCATCAGTATGGATAGTTTTTACCCCTTGTTGGATTCAAATGTTGATCCAACATGCTGGGTTAAATCCTCAACGGTGACTTTTTGGGTTAACTAATTCACTCAATTTGGCTTACTTTTGACCCAGCAGTTTAAAGAGTCTTGGTATAATCAATGGAATTCATTTTGTTCTATTTCAGATCAAGAATGTGATTGGTTTGAAATTTTATTTTGTCTCGTGTTGATATTTCATGTCAACACGCCACAATTTTCCAAATGGGACACACTTAGTCATCTGCATCTACATCATCTACGTCATTGTTGTATATTAATGTAAAAGCAGATGATAAATTCACAACAACATAAACTATACAAAGAATCACTGCTTTTTTTTTTTTTACGTTTCATACAAAGATCGCTGTGTTTTTTCACTGTGTCATTTCACATATCCAGTGCAAACTTAATTGGCAATTCGCATCGAAGCGAGACTCCCGGGATTTAGCTAATGAATAGATGGCCCCACAGTTCTGGTCATGGTGAGAGTTGTCAGGTTGTCCGGGCATCCAGTACCTTAAGAAAATACACATCAACCACGATGTCAATAAAGACAATAAAATATTCAACCAGTAAACGCTCAAAGATTGAATTGGTTACCTTTGCTCTGATTCGGTGGCATTATTAATCCAAACCCACGTGCCCGCCGTTTTCGTATCAGTGAGACCGATCCACAGACCATTTTCCCTGAATTGGTAACCGTGCTCCAAAGATGTACTGATATGACTCACATATGACTGTACAGAAGCAAACAAGAGGGAAAAATGTGGCATTTAAAGGGGAGGTCAACCGGCCAAAAATATTTGCAATGATATGATCTATGTGCCTTCACTAGTCTCAAAAATATCCTTCTGATTAATATTGTGTTTGTGGAATATGAGTGAGGCAGCAAAATCCACCTGTTTTTAGGCATCTTAGGGGGCCATTTTGTCACTTTCTATCAGCAGCAAGTGGCAAAATGGCCGCCTCGTGAGATGAACAAAAACGGGTGGATATTACTGCGTAACTCATGTTCCACAAACACAATATTAATCCCAATATCATGTTTTGACAAGTGGCATATTCTTGTTCAGAAACGTGTGGAGTTGACTATCTGACTAACGTTAAGGACAATTCACACAGTGTACGCAATTTATTTCAAGCTAGTTATTTGATGATATTTTCCCATGTATCTGTTTCTGCCCCACCTGCTCGTCTGGGTGATCTATCACAACCAAATCTGCTCCACGACGGACACAGTCGGCTCGACTGCCCAGCCAGGTCTCTCTTCGTGCGGATGAATTAATAAAGGAGAAGTAATAGCAGGATGCGTTGAAATAGGTCCAGCCCTTGTGGCACTTTCCACAGGTTCCCTCTAGAGGATACAAACACCTCTTGTTCGATAGAGTAGTTAAAAATAAAACATCAATTCATGCTGTCATACCCAAAGCTGACGTATTGAACTGCAGGATTTTCCTCTCTCTGCGCAGACTCTTGAGCTGACTCTGATAAGCATCATTAATGGTCTTCTGCTCGTTAACTTTCACCTTCAGTTTTTCATGACTTCTGGTTGCTTTCTTTAACGCATTCACAGCCTTTTGCATTGCCTCCATCGCATCGCTGTGGTTGCCAAAGAGATGGTCCAGCTCGGTAATGAGATGTGATGCAGCCGGGTGGGAATTTGCATTGGAGTGTTGTGTGACTGAGACATCTTGAAGAAAAAAAACAGGAAGCAGGATTAAGCATGGTATCATTGCTGTAAGACATTATTACTAAGTGGCACCAAACGATTGAAAAAAAAAACTGTGGATTGCAAACTCTGCATTTTTAGTTTTGCAGTTCCTTATATTGACGTTTCAACCCGGCCCGCCAAACCTTGTTAATGTTTTGTTTACAAAATACTGTGGTTTTTCAAAGACATATATATTGTTGTGATGCTTTTGTTCACTTTCATTTAAAATTAAATGTATTTTTCTTTCTCCAACGAGGTGAGGTTACCAAAACACTCCATCCATCTGCTCCTGGTCCGGCCCATCTGTCAAATTTTAGAACCCATTGTGGCCCGCCAATCAAAAGGTTTGCACACCCCTGTTCTAGAATATGCTACGGCTTGACAAAATAAAGCTCCTCTCCTCAGTTCAACGTGGTTCCGTCAACCCAATAAACCACAAGATGGCGAAAAAGCAATATTAGACTTCCTTTGTCCTGAGCACAAAACAGCAAATACAGTCAATTAGTTTTTAGTATTTATAAATAATGCCCCCTTCACAGAAAAGTGACAGGTTGCATTTGTGGTGCTGCATTACACTGCTGACACAAACGCCATAAAGATACGGTGAAACCTCAACATTTGAAGACTGCCTCTAGGTCGCACTATTAAAACAATGTCTGCACAATCAATAAAGGTTTGATTATCTCTCTTCTAATTTCATTGCACTAATGCGGGATGAGCTTCAGCTGTAGAAGATGATTAAATTTGAAGAAAGGCGTATGAGCTAACATGACTAAAAGGAATTTCTATCAAAGAAAATAAAGTCCATGTTGGTACGATCAAACAGTCGCTGGACTTACAACGGATTCCGAGAACGACAGCAACGATGAGCAGAATGGCATCCAGTAATCCGAGGCCCACTAGGACCATGCGGCGACGTCCATCTGCACCTGTGAAAGTTAGCGATAAACAAACAAAAAAAATCACAGCTCTTTCACAATGTTTTCAGTACTCGACTGCAGTGACTCTCAAACTGGATCCCAAAACCTGCTGCTGGGTAATGTGCAAAAATAATTTGTATGCCAAAGGGTGTATTGTTTAAAAATTAATAGCGGCCTTTCCAAAATAAAAGGTGTAATATTTCGAGAATAAAGTTGGATTCACCTGTTAAAATATTACTCACTTCCCTTGTTAAACTATAAATTCAATACTATCCCGGAAAAACTTTTAAAACTTTTTATCCAAACAAAACTCAACCCCCACTATGGGTGGAGGATAAAGATCAAGCCCTGCCACAAATAATGGAAATTCACAAGTACTAATTGAAGATAATTTTTTTTTTTTTCTATATTACACAATGATATATGGCCTGACTAACTGAAGCTCCTCTCGTGACTTCAACAAAGTTCACTGTCACCAAAATGCCAGAAGATGGTTCAAAAGTAATATTTTTATATTAGACGTGGCTGTGACCTGAGCACAAACCAAGCAAATATGAACATAAAAGATACAAGTGAAAAAGAAATTGCTTATTGATGCCATAAATGCAAATAATTTATCATTTAAAGCTGTTCCAATTTAAATTAGTGTTTTAGGCCCCCCCAAAACTTGTGCTTTTTAGTTAGAGTTATTTTTACTTATATCTTTCAGTTGGGGAACAAAACAAGGAACAATTACTAATCTTATTTTTTTGCTAAAAATGTCAGTTTTTTTTTTACAGAAGTAAAACTTAAAACATTTTGTCGAATTGACAACCTTCAAATGTTATTGAATATTTGTTGCTTTTAAATTTTGAGTTCACCCAACTTTATTGTAATTATTTATTTATTTTTTTTTTTTTTTTACTTCAATCTATTGTTCTACAACTTCCTAAAAGGAATAGGATGAGAAAATACTGCACTGTACCTTGCCCAAACGAGTCACAGCGAGAGCGTGAGGGTCCGCCGCGGTTGAACAAAACTTGAGATGACTTTGGCACATAAGCTACAGTGTGCACAGGAGCTCTCAGTTCTTCTTCCATTGCTGCAGGAACTGCACACAAGCTCGTTTGCGCTCGGTCTTATTTACAGACAGGCCCTCAGCCACACTGACAATGTGCATTCACATTCATCGCAGAGGAGCACGTGCATCAGAGGTGGTTTGCACGTAGATCCATAAAAAACACAAATTTTGTGAATTTGAAAAATCACTATGTTATAGTTTATACTGTATGTATCCTCCTTCTATGGTAATTTTGTCAAATTGTAGTTGAAATGGAAGTTTAAATTGCAAAACCATGAAACCCATGACAACTTTGTTTACCATTAAAAGATGATGATGCTTTTGGCTAAGAATTTTGCCTCAAGGGATAAATACCGTTTTTGTTGTTTGTTCTTATGAAGAAGTTGCCAAAAAGTGAGAACTGAGAGACAGAAATAGATGATTAGCTTAGTTTTTTTGTATTATTGTGTAATTCAAAAAAAATATTGCACATCAGCAAATTTAGTATACACAAAATTTAAAGACTTGGACGTCTTGCACAACATCTGTGCATCAAAATGCATACGTCAGGATAAATGACAAAACTGCGGAATTTATATTTTCTCACACAATTACTTTTGGAAAATGGTGCTAATCTTCTAGGCTAAATTCATAAACATCTTAAATAATGTCCATTACACTCAGAAACAAGCAAGTAAAAAGCAATATGCAATGAATATTCAAATTTCAATAAATATCCAATGAATAGTTGAGGCGTGTATACTTTGATTCCTTATTGCTGTCAAACGAAAAAATATATGTCTGAAACTTTTATTTTTTTAGAGAACATGTGAGAGATTACATTTCAATAATGGTCAAGTGATCAAGTCAATTCCAAGGTCAAATTATTGGTCAAACAGTCAAGATATGCCCCAATCGTTTAATTGTTTAAATTGAATGTTTAAGTTGAATTCCCTTTACAACAAGTCCTGTTTTCTGAAGATTGACCCTCTAGTTCCTGAGATATGTGTGTATGCGGCCACGGCCTTTTTTGTCAAACTAATTAAAATTCGGTGGGCCGTAGCTCCCAAAACACTGCTCTGAGTCACCTCAAATTTGAGATTTAGTATTGTGCTATCACTATATAAACACATACACCAATACAAGATATGAAATTCTACATGGCAAGTGATTTTTTTGCCACTAAGTAAGAGCATATGCAAGTTAAAGAAAGAAGAACTATTTTGTGCGCAGAGAACATTCTTTTTTGTGCCAAATTATCAAAACAGGCATCGTGTATGCAGTAGACAGTAAAAAGTATTTTTTATTTTATTAATTGAAGTAAATTTCATAATCTGGACTTTTTTGTACCTAAGTAAATTAGTTTAATTAAAACTACTTTTCCAGAGTATTTTCACGCAAGTATTGTGCTTCCAGATGGTGAGTACTGTACTTGTCGCCCCTGATAACGGATGTCCGTAAATGTAACTTCCGGTTTGGAGAGTAAAATTGTGTCTTTTCCGAGTATGAGGTACGCTCAAAACGGCTTTAGACATGTGTGAGCTTGAGACACATTCCTCTTCTTTCAGTGTAGTGTAAAAAGACATTGCCCAAATTTAAATGCGGTGGCGCTGTCAGACACAAGCCAACCTAAACAACCGCCTTTACAGGAAATACATTTTTCTTACTTTCGTCATAAAATACGAAACACGAAATCTGAACGTCTCGGTTTTATTTTGAAAGTTGAAATGAAGTTGATCGAACTCACTATTTTATATACGATGATTGACGCTTGTACAACTTCTACGCATTTTCCCCCTCTCGGTTGTTTTCCCCCTCTGAATTGTGCATTTTTAACTATATTAGCTTCCAGATTGTACTCGCTACACTTTGAGATTCCTTTTAGCTGTCGGGCAGTGTGACATGTCTGACTAGTGACGCTTTGAGCAAAGGAAAGGAGTCTTCCGAAAGAGTTTTCGAGGCAGGCCTATTTGCGTTTCTTTCCCATCAGTGGTGGGTAACACAGAAATGTCACTGGCCGAATATGAGAGACATTTTGACTCGCTTAGTTCCGACTTGGCCGGCGGGTCTGTGCTGAGCGAACGCTCCGCGTCGTCCGCGTTTAATGGCGAAGAGGAGAAGTTACATTACATTCCCATCCGGATCCTCGGGAGGGGGGCGTTCGGTGAAGCGACGCTGTACAGAAGAACCGAGGTGAGATCATCCACTCCACTTTTCTTACTGATGACAGTTGACAGGAGAAAATACACCTAGTCATCACGTTGCTCGACAACAATAATCACGCTTTTTAATGCCCTTAGTTTGAGTGGAAACCACCAAATATGCAGTCTTGTAATGGAACTTAGATCAAAAACGTAAAACGTAATAACTGCTTTTAAGTGCGAATTTTCACTTGTGTGTAATGTACTTTTTAAGGCAATTTTGATTACCAAACCATCTTCGCGGCTTTATACGAAGACCAACCTTAGCTCTTTTAAAATGGGCAATAATTAGCCGATTTATTCAGATTTTCTTTTTTTTACATATGTTTTTGTTTGTTTGTTTTTTGCTATGCTAGAATAAAGTGCAATTGCACATCAACTAAAGTAGGTGGCAGCGTTGCTCTCATTGTCATAGTGCGCAAAGAGCTCCTCAGCAGAGGTCTAGTTACAACACTATTTTAGACAAATGAAACTATAGTCACAGCAGAGAGTTGAGGGGGATGCAAAATATTTTCTTCTTCCTGGGTGTTGGGGGGCTTAACAAAAAATCGATTGAACACTCTAAATTGTCCTAGGTGTGAGTGTGAGCGTGGATGGTTGTTCGTCTATGTGTACTCCGCGATTCGCTGGGAACCAGTCCAGGGAGTTTCCCGTCTACTGCCGGAGTCCTGACAGTGGGGATAGACTTCAGCACCCCTGCGACCCTCGTGAGGAGAAGCTGATCAGATAATGGATGGACGGATGCTTTAGAGTCGATGTAGTAGAGGAGGGAGACGTCGTCGCTGGAGATTTTTTTAGAGACATCTTCAGTGTACAGTTCCTCTGAAATATATTCGTCGGCTACCTCTAAGAGTCCAAGTTGAGGTGAGGCTGCTGAGGTGGTCATCATTTTTGTGGTGTTTGACGGCAGGTCACAAACTGACGGACCATGAGGGGTCTTGCTTCTTGTTCTCATCGATGATAACAGAACGGATGCAAAAAAAACAAAAAAAAAACAGCGTTGCTGCTCAACGTGCTTTGCGGCAGAAAGGGGAACTATAATATAAAATAGGGGATTTTACCAACATTTATGACTTTTAATTGAAGTAGATAAACTCTTTCATATTAATTAATGGTTTATTTTCCTTTATTGAAGCGTAAGCCTAAAGTATAAAACCAAAACATAAATGTAAAATAAAACTGATATTTTGTATTGTAATACCAATTAATTTTTTGCTTCTGTTTGTTAAAAAGTATAAATGGGAAGAGGACCTTGAAAAAATTATTTCACATTAATTTTAGTTGAAATATTTAAGGGGATCACACTTGGATTGGTTTTAAAAATCGTTTTGCCTTAATGAGGTAGATGCTTCAAAGGGAATTACGAAAAAGAAAATATCATGCTCGGTGTTATTTTAATGGCTAAATTAAGCGAATAGAAAAAAATGCACGTTAATAGCTCACTCATATAATAAAAATTGCCCTTGGAGATAAGATTTATGTATTCTCAGCTAACTCTCTCTTTTATTCCCAGGACAACTCCCTGGTTGTATGGAAGGAGGTGGACCTGAACTCGCTCTCCGACCGCGAGCGCAAGGATGTCATGAATGAAATTAGCATACTGGCCATCCTGGAGCACAACAACATCATTGCTTACTTTAATCACTTCATGGATAAAAACACTCTACTCATTGAACTGGAATATTGCAATGGTAAGAGATGTCAGTCTGCTGATTCTATTGTCACTGAGTGTAACAGGAGGATAAATCACATTGTCGCCACAGGTGGGAATCTTTATGACAAAATCGTCCAACAGAAGGGGAAACTTTTTAATGAGGAGGTATGAGCAGATCAAATACAAATAATGCCCCCACTCGCACGCATTTTAGCTCTCCTCTTATATTTTCTACAGGTGGTTATCTGGTATCTGTACCAGATTGTGTCAGCCGTGGCCCACATTCACAAGGCTGGTATTATACACAGGTGAGATGCACTCATGACTGTGGCAATGGAACTCCGAGTTGTTTAAGGTCCATCATCACACTTTTTTTTTTTCCTGCAGGGATATCAAAACTCTCAACATTTTCCTGACTAAGACTGACCTCATTAAGCTTGGTGATTATGGTCTTGCAAAGAAACTCGGATCAGAGTTTTCGATGGCAGAAACGGTACGTGTTCATTTGTATCACAATACAGCAGGGGTGGGCAAACTTTTTGATTAACGGGCCACAGTGGGTTCTAAAATTTGACAGAAGGGTTGGACCAGAAGCAGATGGGTGGAGTGTTTTGGTAACCTCACCTCATCGTAGAAAAAAAAAATAAATACAATTTTAAATGAAAGTGAAGAGATGCATTACAACAATATATTTGTCATTGAAAAACCACAGTATTTAGAAAGTAAAACATGAACAAGGTTTATTCATTTAATTTTTTTCAAGTTCGGCGGGCCGGATTAAAACGTTTAACGGGCCGCATGTGGCCCCCGGGCCGTAGTTTGCCCACACCTGCACTACAGTCACAGTTGTTTGAGATGAACGGCGGCTGAAGTTTTCTGTGTAGCATGTTGGCACTTAATGTGTTTATAATGATATTTGAGATGTCAGCATCGTTCAAAATTGGTATCGCCTTCATCAAATTGGGCATGTTGACAGTGCTGTGCCATGAGGTTGGGGGCTTTGGCACACTGCGTGATTTATGTATCAGTCTGATATACTTTTTTTTTTTTTTTTAATGTCCAGTGCGTGGGAACACCATATTATATGTCGCCTGAATTGTGCCAAGGATCGAAGTACAACTTTAAATCTGATATCTGGGCAATGGGCTGTGTGCTTTTTGAAGTCTTAACTCTTACACGGACGTTTGATGCGACGGTAAGACTCAATTTTATTTAAATGCTTTTCTAATTGCAATGTACACTTTTTGACACGATGCAGTTTGTGTCCTTGCAGAATGCTTTGAATCTATGTGTAAAAATAGTCCAGGGAAACTGGACTATGGATGTTAACCGTGATGTTTATGGAGCTGGATTGATCAAGCTGGTCTATGAGTGTCTTGATCAAGTGAGTGGTTTGCTTAAAAAAATGTGTTATGCTAAATTAGTAGTGAAAAAAGTCTGCCTCATTTTTTTGGGATGTTACAAATTAGATTTTGTAATCATTTTCTGTGGCAGGATCCTGCAAAGAGGCCAACAGCGGAGCAGATCCTAGACGAGCCAGTCCTCTCCTGTTGCCGACAGTAAGTGAGAGTCATATTTTCTGTAAAAAAATAAATACAGTGCCGTGAAAAAAAAGAACAAAATTAATCTCTTCTCAAATTCTTACTTTTTTTGCATAGTTTCCCCACTTGGATGTCTAAGCTCTACAAACAAAAGTTATTTTTAGATAGAATTTACCCAAATAAAGTGTGTTTTTTAAATGCTGATTTGATTTATTAAGGAGAAAAATCTATTTAAAGCTCTCGGGTCCTGTGTGAAAAAGCACTTGCCCTCCTTGTTAAATTTTCATTTTCACCACACCTAGGCCTGATTACTTTCAGACCTGTTCAACCCCCCCCCCCCCCGAAAAATCACCCAAATAGAATTGCTTTGTTGTGAGTGAAGGAACAATGAATTCCGCTCTTTTAAACATTTCTGAGGGGGAATTTTCGACCATCCGCACGCATGGGTTCTGCAGCAGGTCAGCGACCGAAAAGACCAGCAAATAAGATAAGATAAGATGTCCTTTATTAGTCCCACAATGGGGAAATTTGAGGTGTTCCAGCAGCAAAGATATAGATCACAAATCAACTTTTGAATGGCTTTTTAAAAAAATGATGGTTTTGGAGTGTCCGGACTTGCATCCGATTGAACTGCACCGGGATAGCCCAACCAATTACTGTGTCGGGGGCAAGGATTTTTTCCACACAGGGCCCGGTAGTTTTTAATATATATTATTTTACCTTAAGAAATAAGCTTACCATATAAAAGCTGCATTTGATGCTTACTTGGTTTATCTTTGTCCAATATTTCCATTTGTTTGATGGTCTGAAACATTAGAGCAAAGTGGAGAAGCTGCAAAACAAAAATGAGAATTTGAGAAGAGAGCAGAATTTTCTATGGCACTGTAGATCCGCAACAAACATCTGACAACTTTCCTCTCTGGTAGTGAGCTTGCAGAGCGAGTTGCCCTGCTGAATTCAGCGATGAAGAAACCTAAGTAAGCCTGTTTTCTTCTATCATCACCTTTCTATCATCCCAAACAAATAGTGTCCAATTGATTGTTCTCTGTCTATAGGCTGAGTACGGCAACTGAGACCCCTGTTGCCGTAGTGACCACACGCTCAAGGGAGGTTTATTTCTGGGGCGGAGGCAAGTTCACGCCTCAGAAACTGGACACTTTAAAAGGAGGCAGCAGTGCCCAACACGTCTGCGCTGGAGAGAGTCACTTTGCAGTGGTGACGGTGGAAAAAGAACTCTACACTTGGGCAGTAAGTTTTAAGTATGTAGTGAACCTCCATTTATCATTGGCGGAGTTTAGTTGGGGACCTTCTCTGTCTCTTCCTCTTGCTCTTAAAACTCATTCAGTGCCAGATATTTTCAGACCCTCTTTTACCCTACCACGTGAAACAAAATGTGGAATGACATTAAAGGCACACAAATTTCAATTTGGACTTGAATACTGTAAAAAACTTTTATAACAACTATCACGATCAAGTGATACACTCCTTCGTGTTCGGACCCAACAAAAAATGTGTTCCTCAGAATGTTCAAGGCGGTGCCAAGATGGTGGGACAACTGGGGCATGGAGATCAAGCTTCTTACCGGCAGCCTAAAAAAGTTGAGAAGCTCCAGGGGAAGGCCATCCGACAGGTGGAGTGCGGTACTGACTTCACTGTCTGCATCACTGGTGAGCCCACAACCCCCGTTTGGAGAAGAAAAAAAAACTAGAGAAATGAACAATCTTGCTTATATCTAATCGCTTATCTTCTGCAGATGAGGACCAAATGTACACGTTTGGCTCAGACTATTACGGCTGCATCGGTGTGGAAGGTGTCATGGGCCCGCAGATCTTGGAGCCGGTGCTTCTGGAGTTTTTTGAGGAGCGGCCAGTCCGTCAGGTTTCTTGTGGAGACAACCATGTGGTGGTGCTCACCCACAGCGGAGATACCTTCTCCTGGGGTTGTGGAGAGTATGGTATGGACTGGCGATGCCATTACATTTACAACCCCCCCCCCAAAAAAAAATGTTTTTGTAATTATTATTTCAACCAGTAGATGGAGACACAAGCCTCTTGGAAATCCCCCATTAATGTTCATTGATGAATTTTCTACAGGGCGTCTTGGCTTGGAATGCGAAGATGATTTTTCTTCTCCCATGCAAGTAAGACTTGTTCCTGACTCGAGTATATCCTCGGCTGCAATCGCTCTTATGCCAAACTTGTACATTTAATTGTTTCCCCAGGTGGAGCTCCCCAAAGGCGCCACCATCTCGTCTGTGTCATGTAGCAGTGATGGAACCTTCTTCTTGACAGACACTGGCAAAGTCCTCGCATGCGGGAACAATGAATTCAACAAGCTGGGTCTGAACCAGGAATTCTCCGGTCTCAAAAACCACCCTGGAGAGGTACTGGCTTGCATTTCACTTTTTTATTTAACCTGTGCAATCCAATAAAAAAAAAATTACAAATCTGTCATAATTTGCGGGCATTTTGTGTGCCTTTAAGTCAACCCACTTATTTTCAGTTAGGTTAAGATCTGGGCTCTGAAATTACCATTCCTAAAAATTATTTAAATCAAGCCATTATGCTAATTATTTGGATATGTTCATGTATCTATTCCCACAGAGCACCAATATCAATGTGAGGTTACAGATGGTGCACTTGTATTTGAAATAGTTTTCCTGTTCACATGTTAGGGTTACCAGGGCATCCCATACATCACAACACTGACTTTGGCAAAGCAGCTGTCTCGCTTCAAAATCCAAATGATAGCTCCAGGGAGGAACCATACAGCTGCCATTGACGGTACTGCAAGAAAAGAACATGAATTTGTATCTGTAAACTGTTACTCAGGTGTTGACTCATCCACCTTATATGACTTTTACAGAACGTGGTCGCCTCCTCACATTCGGATGTAACAAGTATGGCCAACTAGGTGTCAAAGACTTTAAGAAACACCAAGGCGTGCAGGTCCTCGTTGGACCATTTGGGGGAAAAAGTGTCACCAAAGTTTCTTGTGGTGACGGCTTCACAATCGCAGCAACTGAAGGTTAGAGGCTAGCGCACTTACAAAACACACACACTCGCATTTCGATATTATGGACATGACTCGTGTGAACAGTTCCAATTTCGTTTGTTACAGACAATCAGATTTTTGCATGGGGAAATGCCGGAAATGGCCGACTTGGAATGCCTGCTGACAAGGGATTTGGTTCTGAGGTTTGTCCTGCCATGCCAAGACCCATCTTTGGGTCACTCCACCACGTGCCAGACCTTTCTTGTCGTGGCTGGCATACTATTATCATCATGGGTTAGTCATTTCATTTAATGGACTTGAAATGAGTTTAGTAGGTGCCTGTCTGATAATCCCTTGTTGTGTCTTTACAGAAAAAGTGCTCAACTCCAAGACTATTCGCTCAAACAGCAGCGGACTGTCAATTGGTAGTGGTAAATATTTTTTTTGTACCTTATTATTTTTTTATTTATGACTGGTTAGCACATCCGCCTCACAGTTCAGAGGCACAGGGTTCCATTCTCAAGGGTTCCGCCTTCCTATGTGGAGTTTGCATGTTCTCCCCCTACGTGGGTTTTCTCCGGGTACTCCGGTTTCCTCCCACATTCCAAATACATCCATGGAAGTTTTATATCCACTTTTTTGTCTGTCTTTCAATTGTAGGGATTGTACAGGATGGTTCCATAGCCACCATTGATCTGGAAATGGAGGCAGGTTCAGAGACAGAGTCTCAGGACAGGGGCCTCGGAGGTACAGCGGAGGTTGATCTTGATGCTTGTAACTTGGAAACACCAATGATGTCAATGGCAAATCAGACTGGCGACAGTTCATGTCCTCTGTGGCTGAGAAAGGTTCGTTTGCAATCCAAAAGGAGCTTCTCATTTTGTGGGACTGCTCCTTATAAGTTCTCCCAAACTCATCAACTGTACACATGCTTATCAAACAGTGGAATATGAAGCATCTCATGCTGATTGTGTCCCATACAGGAACTCGAGGATGCAGAGTTCATCCCAATACCCAAGGAGTCAGAGCTTCCTCCTGACCAGCTTCCATCTTTCTCAGAGAGCACCACTCTACCATATAATGAGCTGAAGGATCTGAAGGCTGTTGCAGCAGCTATCAGCAGTGAACATGACCTATCGGTAATGTTAATGTCCATGTCCTTTACTTTTTTTCCCCATTTTGACCGTTCATTGTTGTTTTCTCCAACTTGAAGGAAAATCAATATGACAATCAATTGGTCAAAGTCTGAATATAGGCAGACATTTAAAAATAGATTCTTCAACTTGATTGGACAAATGTAGTGTCCCAAGTAAAAATATGTTGTTTTTATAAACAGACAGATTCTTTTGCCTCAAGTAAAACATCTTTAGTGCCACTGTTTGATCACCGCCTATTGAAGAAATGTTGCTCACTTGTGCACAAACTGCAATAATACTGACTCGTACCACTTATTGATTTCAATGAGGATAACCTCGGCAATACTTCAAATGTTTATTTGCGTAGGCATTTGCTGTAGTTTGGATTTACAGCTGGCGTTTTTTAATGTGTTTTTGGTGTTTGGGCCGACTCGCGTGTATGTCAGCGGTCAGTAATTTCCATGACACCAAGCTCCACGTATCTGAGATCTACATGTTTTCACTGCAGTGATACATATCACAAATTTTCCATGTGAGAGCAAAAAAAAACCTAATCGCCAATTGAACCGTATAATGTAACCAGCCTTGCAAAATGCCCTGTTGCTGTTTGAATGAATTCACCATTTCCTTGAAGGATCTTAATCAGTCATTGAGTGCTCCTATCATCTTAAAGCTCAGTAAATGGCTGCCAGGATGGCCGAGTGGCTGCCAGGATGGCCGAGTGGTCTAAGGCGCCGCGTTCCGGACCCAGTCTCCCCAGGAGGCCTGGGTTCGAATCTCGTGGCTGCCAGGATGGCCGAGTGGTCTAAGGCGCCGCGTTCAGGACCCAGTCTCCCCAGGAGGCCTGGGTTCGAATCTCGAATTTCCCCATTGTGGGACTAATAAAGGCATTATTATTATTATTATTATAAAATCAAATTGCTTCATTTAGTTCCCATCTGTATTATGAAGCGTCGTAATGTCAAGTTAAACTATGTCGGTCGTCTTCACACAGACTACGCGAATGAGCGATGACAAACTAAACGGCCTCGGGGAGGCAGGCATCTGCAGCCAAGGCGACTCGATCACGTGCTGCAGAGCAAGTAGCGAGGTGGCAGAGGTGATGCAACAACCCGCAACACACTGTTTCAGCAGGGTCGCCTTGTCAATAACACTGATTTCTTCCACAGCTGCGAGAGATGGTTACTCAGCAAGAAATGAGGATCCAGATGTTGGAGAAGCAGGTGAGAATGTTCACTTTTACTGTATCAGGGGATCCGCAGGTGGTGGTGTGTCAGACGGTCAGGCAGTATCGGGTGTAACGATAGAATTGATCAGGTTGATGATTACTTCCCACTACTGTTGTAGGTCAGCGAGCAGCAAAAGGACAACGAGAGATTGTTGGCAGCATTCAGCCGGTTGTCACTGCTGGAAGCCAGGTGTGACAGCAATGGCAACCACTGCGATGGTCACATACCTGAGGATGGGGGCAGAGGGCGAGCGTCTGGATTCACACAGCATGGAGGCAGACCAGCAGGGTCCAGCGTGTGAGGCCCAGCCTGCTGATGCCCTTCTCAATTGGAGACGTGACTAAACTCTGCGCTAATGTGAGAACAGGGGACAGCTGCCTCGCACATCATGTGTCGTTACATACAGTGTTTAACAGAGCACCAAGTTGCATCCTTATTTTATTGCATATGCACGATTGTTCTCGTGCAAATGTTGCGCACAGGCTTCCTGCAGACTGAAGTGTTGGCTGGGTTCAACATGAGGCATCAGACAATCTTAGTGTTATTCCATCCACAATGTGAATATGAAGTCCATTTTTTAGGGGTGATCATTGTTTACTTCTAGTGATGTCACCTTGGGGCTTTCGTGCTTGCATGTTGGTGGTTTTCATTCAACAGGCTAAACAAAATAATTTAAAACCTTTTCAGTGGAAATGTGGGATCTTGAACCAGATTGGTCGAGTGTGTTTGTTTACAACTGGGCAAAAAAAAAAAATAATAATTTCCACAATACTTTGTGGAATGGCAGTGTGTGGGCGGAGGAAGAAAATGTACATGTTGGTGTAGGATGTGAGAGAGGATCTTGGCAGCGGACTGCACTCACTCTTGTGTGCTCTTAATTGCTTGTCAATAGCGAAAATGCCTTGCCCCCTAAACAGTTAGTTGTAAAATGAAATCTGAAAGTCACCACTTTCAAAATTACCTAAGTTGTGTGTCATTGTCAGAATGTCATCTATGTGGGCACTTTCACCTTAAGTTTTTACAATATTTTTTTAAAAGCCTAATTAATTGCTATATTCCCAGAAATGTGGACTATTAGAAACTTAATCTCATATGCAGTATGCTTTCAAATTGTGCATGTATTCTTTTTATATATACTTTGGTGAAACTACTGACAAGGTAGCTGTAGACAGTTTCTTTTATTGCCCTTTTTTGTGTCGCTGTCTAAGTATACTATTGTTATGGCACAAACACTTGAATCGTTTTATTAACATAGATTTTTTTTTGCTATTTGCCACCTGACATGTTAATATTGCTTTGTTAAAGCAAAATTCGTCTTTTGTTTGACTTTAATTAGTTCTGTGTTGTATACACTCACGAGATATTATCATATATCTTTAATAGCAACATTTGGTCAATAAACTGTCCAATATAAGATGCGTTGTGTTAGCACAATGCAGTGTTTTAAGATTTTGAAACCAAACCTGTGTAAATAAACTGTGTTTTATGGAATAATATTTGTTTGCAGCTTTAAAATGTCGCGTGAACATCTATAGTCGCATATGTCTTCAAATATCAATACATAAATACAAATAAACGAAACACTGTTATCGCGTGTTTTACTGTACACTAGAGATGAAACAAGTGGACTACTGGATGTCGTTTTCAAAATAATGCGTTTCTGTGCTGACAGTCCACGTATGTTGCTAGGAAACCAGCCGTCGCTTTCGTAAAACGTCATATTTCGTCACTTCCGGAATTGCAGTTCGTCTGTAAACTACATTCTCGATCGTCTTTAACTTAACGTCCAGTCGCTTCGAATAAGATTCAGGTGAATATTAAAATTGCCGCACACAAGGTATAAATGTGCATATTCATCCACACAAAGCCTTTTATTTATACAGAGTGTGCTCGCATGTCGCTGAAGTGTAACCGTGTGTTTTGGTTACAAAATCGTCAGTGGGATATTCTATCTCTATGTGCAGCATGTCAGACGGAGAATTAATTTCTGTGGACTATGAAGTATTTGGAAGAGTACAGGGGGTCTTTTTCCGGAAATATACACAGGTACGTTTTACTTTTTGCTATTATATGTTGGCCTTGATTTTTTATTTTATTTCACGAATATTTACTGCAATTATATATATTTTTTATGCTGAAAAATGTCTGACTAAGATAAGTCATTTAAAACCTTCTCCCACTATTGAGATATGACCTACTCAATTGAAAGAAATATATATTTTCATCAGACCATAACAATTTTGGGAGATTTCGGGTGTGTTTTTGTGCAATTTGAATAATAAACACTTCATAATATTATTCAGTGTTGCCTCAAAACTTGAACATTTCTTTTAGGGAAAAAAAGCTTGGAAAAGCCTACTAGAACAGTGAAAATGTATGTGGGTTTAATCAGAGTCACGTTTCAACGTGTTTGGTTAATTCTGAACGCAGTCACGTGCCAATTTATAACACGGTGTGCACACTTGTGCAACCACATTATATCAGTTACTTTTACTTACCCTCTTGAAAAGGTTACTTTTTAAAATTGAGTTATACTGATCATAAGTCATCTTAATGGGTGGGAAGATTTTGGAAATGATTTAAGTTGGAGAATGTCACAAAACCTGGTATTTTATCAGGAGTGTGTCGTTGTGTGCAGCTTTTATTATACGTATACATCCACTGTAAGTACTGTGTTAGCTTATGTTCATGATTGATTAAAAGACATCTCGTCTTATGTGCACATTTATCAAGATAATAATGGCATTAATTGCATTTTCAGAAGTATTGTTCAGCATGCAGTGAAGTCACTGGTCACATTCTTTGGCTGTCAAATGATCTGTGTGTGTGTGTCTGTTGAACTTTGCAGGCTCAGGGTAAGAAGCTTGGCCTTGTAGGTTGGGTCCAAAACACAGGTGCAGGAACTGTGCAAGGGCAGCTCCAGGGCCCACGCAAAAAGGTGACAGAAATGCAACAATGGCTCAAATCCACTGGCAGTCCAAAGTCACAGATTACCAAGGCAGAGTTTAAGAATGAGAAAACTGTTGTCAGCCTTGAATACTCATCTTTTGACATTGTAAAATGACATGCACATTATTAGCCTATTTATTTAGCCTATTATTAACCACTTATTTATTTTTGTCTGTTATATTTGTTGAAATGCATTACCTGTCATGTATTGAAAAAAATCATATTCCTTATTCCTTTGCGGTATTTACATGTTCTCTCATATTTTTCTTAAAATAAAACTGGGAGCACATTTAGCTATATTTTAATGTTGGTCACGATGGTACTTGGGGTAAAAAGTTTGAGAACCTCTATATGGGCTATGCTTTGAAGTTGGGTCACTAACATAGTGCCTGCTTGCCGTAGGTAGTCTGTTGTAAAAAAAAAAAAAACCTCACAAGTGGTGGTACTATTGAGATTTCCGAGGACTGTTGTAGAAATGATCATTTAAAGATGTACATGAACGAGTTGAGTTGTTAAATCACGTGAGAAGTTTTAACATAATTTAAAATAATAATCATAGTAGTGCGGGAAAGTCTGTGGTTATCAAACTCTACCTTTTAGTATTATTACCATTATTATTATTTGGTACCCAGTAGTAGCTCTCATTTTTCAAAAGGTAATAAAAAATGAAACCGTTATACTCAACCCGTGCAGTAGGTGGCGCGCTAGGACAGCGAGGCCATCAGTTACTTCCACAATAGATGGCAGTACGTTTTTTTAACTTCCGGTACACCAGAATTTGCTTCGCGTTGACATACTGGCAACAAATGAGTTGGTTTCGGCAGGTCGTTTTGTTTTTCTCATTCTTTTTAGTGACTAATTCGTGACAGCGGCGAAAATGTACCGCGGTCACGATATGAGAACTCGAGAAGCAACGCGGCGACGTTGAAACATCGCGTTCCCAAACAAGTAAAGATGTGCAACCGTGATGATTAAATGTCTGTCGGAAGAAGTTCGGGTGAAACTTCGCTCCGGTGTCGCCGTCCCATCGCTACAACAATGCGTCGAGGAGCTCGTTCTCAACAGCCTCGATGCCGGTGCGACCTGTGTGGGCGTCCGGATGGACCTGGAGGCGTTCAAGGTGCAGGTTATCGACAACGGCGTCGGGATGAGCGCAGAGGACATGGATTGTGTGGGGAACAGATATTACACCAGCAAATGTCACTCACTGGGCGACCTGGACGAGCTCAAGTACTTTGGCTTTAGGGGTGAGGCCATCGCAAGTATAGTTGCTTTAGCCACGCTGGTGGAAATCTCATCCCGGGCCAGAAACACAGGCAGGACGCTTGTTAAGATGTTCAAGAATGGCAAAGGGATGGATGTGTTTGAAAAGGACATTAGTCGACCAACTGCTGGAACCACAGTTATCATTTGCAACTTGTTCCACAAGATGCCCGTGCGCAGGAAGAGGATGGACCTTGTCCTGGAAGGTGAAAGGGTCAGACACCGGGTGGAGGCCATTTCTTTGATGCACCCCACTGTGTCCTTCACCTTAAAGAATGACTGCACGGGAGCCATGATAGTGCAGCTCCCCAAAGCCAGAGACACCTATCACAGGTTTATCCAGATCCACAGCCTGACTCGAGCTCAGAAACTGGGAGAGATCCATCACACGCATGCCCAGTTTGAGGTGATGGGTTACATTGGCAAAGAGGGTCACTACAATGGGAACTTGCAGTTCTTGTATGTGAATGGCAGATTGCTTCTAAAGACACGCATACACGCGCTGCTTAACTCGCTTCTACGTAGACTTAGCAGTCCAACTCAGAGGAATGACAGCCCAGAAAAACAGTCTGCCGTCAGGAGCCCCAAGCAGAAACGCTGCCAAGACCTCCACGGAATATATGTCATTAATATTAAATGTTCCTATTCGGAGTATGATATTAGTCTTGAGCCTACCAAAACCCTAATCGAGTTCAAAGACTGGGACGCTGTTTTGCTGTGCATAGAAGAGGCCGTAAAAGCGTTCCTGTGCAGGGAGAACTTGGTGCTCTCCCAAGATGACTTGCGCGATGCATCGCCAAGGTTGTTTAAAGTCGACAGCGCGCCACAAGACAACAGCGCTGACCAGAGTGTCGGTATAAATTTGATTTGTACATCAGCGCCGACACTGGCATCGCAATCCGTTCATCGTAAACGCAATACTCACATTGATGTGCTTGCAGCTGAAAATGAAGGATATATTGATCAGACTAGACAGGACCGTGTTAATGATGTGGCAAAAGAAGCAGAGATTAGGTTATCTGAAAAAAATAGAAACAATTTATCAAACAATCAACCAACTCTCCTTCCACAGGATGGAGGGGGAGAAGAAGAGACTTTCAGAAAGATCTCTGTGTCCTATCCATTCATTCACAAATGTCTGCAGGAAGCTCCCCACAACACCAGGAGACATTTTTATCAGCAGCATTCAAAACGCAAAATCTCCCTTGATGCAAGCCATGATTCATTTTCTCTAAGAACGCACAGAAGCTTTTCTCAGGTCATCCCCTCAAAGGTTCCCAAAATGCTGGCTAAAGAGTCTGGCTCACTTGACGAGTTCAGAAGAATTTATGGAAAATCTGTGGAATCAAAGGTTACCTCACCTGAGCGTCAGATTAATGCTCGACTACGTCAGCCAAACTCCGTAGAGAACGTCCCGAATTTTGTTCCTTCCCATAAACGGCAACTGAAAAGTGATGCCACAGAAACCAAAGTGGACAGACAAGAGGACCCCGAAAGTTCAACTGCTCACCTAACGTACACCACACTAAAACGCACTTCAGACGAACAATCTTTAGCCGGTAAACTCAACCACCTGAAACAAAATGGGAGCAAAGACGCAGAACCACCTAGTTGTGCTTCTCCTCATACTTCCAGTCTCATTAGTCGCATAGGCTGTCAAGACGGTATTAACGATGGCTGCGCTGAGCCATGTGATGACGGCACGACTGCAACGTCGACTGACTGGCTCCATCACTTTGATACCGAAATGGGAAAAACGGTGTACATCAACAAAGTGACTGGGCTTAGCAAATACGAAGAACCGCCAATGGAAGAAACGGAGGCTCGCTGCACATCTGATGTCACCAACATGGCCGTTAGTGTCATCTCTGAAACAGGTGAGTCATGAGCACGCATTCTAGCCCCAGTACAAAGGATTATTGCAAACATTGTTGTCTAGATCGACAAAACAGATGTAGTGGACATAAAAAGTCTACACACCCCTGTTCCTTTGCCAGGTGTTTTGATGAAAATAACGAGACCCTGGAATTACTTTCAAATGTTGTTCCATTAATGTGACCTATGACTTGTACAACAAAAAAAAAAGAGGCTATAAGTAAAATTTAACAACCTAGATAGGGATGTGGTTGTGCTCAGAATGAATTCAAACTAATGCAAAATGAAAGTTAGCACACATCTTCCACCATTTAAATTGTCTCTAATAAACCCTAAATAAAGGTTCAATTCAGATGTTCTAGTAGGCTTTTACTGATATTTTTCTAATCACATCTTGCAGCACAAGATATTGGTCACAGCTTCCGCTGCATCTGAGGGATCTCATTGTGTTGTATTTTTTTTTTGTCTCGGATATGAGCTAGGGCAGCAAGACATAAAGCTTTATTTTACAAAGGAAAATCAACTACGCTGGGCCACATTGTGCTGTGCTATATTTTTGGCACAAACTTAACACTGCTCATCACCAACAGAACAACAGCTTCATGCTTTGGGTCAAATTTTCTTTTGCTGGAACTGGGGCCTTTGTGAAAGTGGAGGAAACGAATTCATCCATCCACCCATCATCTGTACCGCCTCTCCTCACTAGGGTCGCGGGGGGTGCTGGAGCCTATCCCAGCTATCTTTGGGCAGTAGGCGGGGGAAACCCTGAACTGGTTGCCAGCCAATTGCAGGGCACACAGAGACGAACAACCATCCGCGCTCGCACTCATACCTAGGGGAAATTTAGAGTGTTCAATCGTCCTGCCATGCATGTTTTTTTGGGGGGGTGGTGGGAGGAAACCGGAGTACCCGGAGGAAACCCACGCAGGCACAGGGGACATGCAAACGCCACACAGGAAGGCCAGAGCCGTGATCGAACCCACGACCGCTGCTGTATCTCACTGTGAGGCCGGAGGAAATTAATAATAGTGCAAAATATTTGTCAGTGTTCGCACAAATGTCAGGTACAGCGAAACTTGTGCTGAGTCTTATTTAACATGAGATTGAATCTGATTGGTAATTACTGAAAACAGTCATTTTTCTAGTTAGTGTGCATACAGTTGTACAACCACGTGATCTCAGTTGTTTGTTTTTATTTATTTATTTTTTAATTGAGTTGTACCGGTTAGACGTTGCATTAATGGTCGAAAAGGAAGAATGATTTGATCAAGGGTGTGTAGACGTTTTATTTACAGTGCAGATACACTGAACATACTATCACTGATATCCTCCAGTGGTGGGAATATTAAAAAAGCCAAAGAAAAACAAAAGCCTTCCTTTCCCTGTAAATTTCCCCATTGTGGGACTATTAAAGGACATCTTTATCTTTAGACGAGCTAAATTCCACGAGATCAATCATGGAGGACAGTTTTACAACTTAAGTGGTGCATTGGTTGCATTAGTAATTCATTCTAGATGTAAGAGCATTAAAACGTAGACATTCCCACTGTATTAGTGAACAACTGCATTCTCTTTCTGTAATATTGTATTGCTGTATTGTACTGTAGGGATGGAGTACAGGTGTTACCCGTTCCAAACAGAGCTAGTGCTGCCCTTCTTGCCAAAAGCCAGAGGTGAAAGAGTGCTTAGTGCAGGGACGGATCATACAGGTACTCAAGGATCAGCAAAAGACCCATGCTCATATATTTGACAACATTTAGTGAACCTTGTTTTTTTGTGTGTGTGCGTGTGTGTGCGTGTGTTCCCAGGTGACAATATTGAGACCTGCAACTCGCTCTCGTCTTTGTACTCAAGCTGGAACAACCCTGTGTTTGTCCGTCCCCCAGAGGTAAACTAGTCTCTGGTGCGTCTCCATGATTTAGCTTTTTATGTACCTATATATCCACTGTAGAAATTTCAGATTTCAAGTCTGAGTTATTTTTTTTTTTAATGATGCTGTCTTGTGGTAAAAGGTGGGTGTGAACATCTCAAGTGGGCAAGCTGGTGGGCTTTCTGTAAAGATCCACAACATCCTGTTTCCATACCGCTTCTCGAAGGCCATGATACATTCTATGAAGGTGAGGCTCACTTATTATTTTAGAGGAGCTAGTTGAAATCATTCACTCTGTAAAAGCGTTTTTAGGCGTCTTAAATGGTCTGTGTTATTCTTTGGTAAAATACACAAAGGATAAAGAATGGAGCAAAAGTTATATCCACTTGTATTAGAATTGCGCCTTTCTTGGGGGCAGTGCTGTCTCATGCGTATCAGAGTATGGTTTTTTGTTACCATGACAACCAGAAGCCTGCATATATATTTAGCAAAAGACAATGACTCCACAAATCTAAAACCAAGGCCTCAATAAGTGTTAAAATGTCTTAAATCTGTCTTTCGAAACCTTTTTAAAAATGTTAACACATGATATCTAGTAGGATTTTATGATGGTAAATAGTCTTAAATTTCAAAATAAGTCTACATTCTTAAACCCCCCCCAAAAAAAAACCCCCACCTCCATGTCCGCAACTTTACGTGAATATATATGGACTGGCTGTTTGAAATAAATTCTGGCAACACTGATAGTTCACAGTGACATGTGCTAAAACTGCAGCTCTGCTTACCTTATGGGTTAGTACATGCTCGGTCTGCCGTGTAGTCCGGTGCCAGACTCTGGCTGTTGAATCTTAGCTGTCCAGTCATGAGCAGAGAAACTCTCTGCGGGTGGCAGTTATTATGTAAATTGTTATTTACTGTGCTGACAAATGAGGCAAAAATGCGTAATGGCTCGCTCACAAACACATTTTCAGATAAGTTAAGTCGATTTTTAGTAACATGTCCCCTTTGAATAACCCAGCAAGCAACTTCATTTACATTTGCAGGTGATCAATCAAGTTGATAACAAGTTTCTTGCGTGCCTTATCAATACTGCTGGTGATACGGAAAGCGAAGGTACGGAAGGTATTTCCTCTTGGGACTCTTCTTTGGTGTTTTTCTTCTTCTCATATTCATTGGGTTTAAATCACAGGGAATCTTTTAGTTCTGTTGGACCAGCACGCCGCACACGAGAGAGTGCGTGTCGAAAACCTCATCGCAGGTACAGAACAAGACAAACAACGCTACAGTCAATATGCACTAAGTGTTAGATAAGAGATACGAGATGCTCTTCCAGTGTTGCAGTCAAAGCTGTGTATCATTACAGATTCCTTTGAAGAGGATCCAAATGCACCAGGCGAGAGGCGTCTCTGTTCATCCACTATTTTACCGCCGCTGCACATCCGTGTGACAGAAGACGAACAAAGGCTCCTTAGGTGAATATTTCCACATATGTAACACAACAAGGGAACACCTTATTAGGTATACGGGCTGGGCCATAGCTTGTGAACGTCACATGACCAAACCTAGAAAACAGGTGAGCTTTGATTGGTCGTTACACGAG
This sequence comes from Idiotropiscis lumnitzeri, assembly GCF_059441095.1. Taxonomy (NCBI): domain Eukaryota; kingdom Metazoa; phylum Chordata; class Actinopteri; order Syngnathiformes; family Syngnathidae; genus Idiotropiscis; species Idiotropiscis lumnitzeri. The sequence goes on along the minus strand of NC_142391.1, from coordinate 11,743,047 downwards.
CCCTTAGACAGCAAATAGCAGGCAAAATGTCCTCCCCCTGAGATGGGTAAAAAAAAATGGTCGATTTTGCTGCTTCATTCAGATTCCGCAAACGCAATCAAAATGCCACGTTTAGACTAGTGGGGTTGCATACAACGTATTATTGTAAAGACATTTTTTGACTTGACTTTCACTTTAAAATAAAATGGCTACTGCTGTTCTTCTGGTATCTATTGAATATGTGTTTGTTTTATTTTGTGTTCTTACTTTCCGCTAATTTATATTACACCATATGGACAGCGCTTTGTTACAGCTCCAGATGTTGTGAAATGTGCTATATAAATAAAGTTGTATTGTATTGTATTTTATTCCACATCCATCAAAATTCTGATTTCAATTGACTTTAAATGGTAAAAACCAACAACATTCAAAACAAGTTTTGTCGGAGAAAAAAAAATGACAATCCAAAAGATCAAACTAATTACCCTCCCATTTTAGAGGCAATCTGTAACGAGCAACTTGCTCTGTCGTCAACCAGGTCTTGTCAGATTCATTTGCGGAGCTTGGGCCTGGAAGTGACATTTGCACAGAGGCAGGATGACCAGGTGCTCATAGGCAAGGTGCCCGTTTGTTTCGTGGAAAAAGAAAATAACGAGCTTCGGCGGAAGAGGCCATCTGTTATCAAGCGTGTTGTTGAGGTGGGAATTTGCTACACTCTGGTCTTAAAAATCAAATCATTGAGATGAGCCACTCTCACCGTTTTGTGTGTGTGCGTGTGTTTGTGTCTGTTTGTTTCTCTTCAGGATTACCTTCAAGAACAGATGGAGGTAAGATTGAAGCGTCTATGCTTGGTTAAAATATTTTTTTTTAAAATGTAAGTGTTTTGAAATGATTTACCTGGCTTTCATTTGAACAGGGTTGTGTAAAATTTGTATATCTAACTAAATTTGTGTCACACTCTGTTTGTTTTAGTTACTCCGCTCCACTGGTAGAGTGAAAGGAACTCTACCGCTCACGGTGCTGAAAGTCCTCGCTTCCCTAGCATGTCACGGTAAGGTCAAACGACTCCCCGTCTTCATCATCATCCTCACCTTCATCATTTGGCTTCAAGTGTCAGACTCGAAAAGTTCTGCACATTCCAACAGGCGCCATCAAATTCAATGACAGCCTGAATCGAGACGAGTGCCACAGCTTGGTTGCGTCCCTGTCGTCCTGCCAACTGCCCTTCCAGTGCGCTCACGGCCGCCCGTCCATCGCTCCGCTCGTTGATGTTGTCCATTTGGAGCACAACCAGAAGGTATTAGAATGCTGAAGTGCTCTTAAAAAGTGTGCTCGCCAGACGCCTTTGACGATGACTAAGCATTCTTGTCCCCCACCCCACAGGAACCTCAGAAACCCAACCTTGGAAAGTTAAGAAGCATGTACAAAACATGGGTGCTGTATGGAAATAGATAATTTTGTGACAACCTAATTAATTTGTATTTTTTTATTTTAATGAATGTATTTGTAGATATAAATGGTTGATTTAGTGAAATTGTCTCATATTCTGTAGCCCACTTGAATTATAATTATACTTAAAAAAATGACACATTTTAATCACATTTTTCAACTAGTATGTTTTGTTACGCTTGCAACAGATATTTACTTGAATAATATCTTGGAATTGATGCAAAATCACCAAATATGAAGTATATTTAATTCAAAGACTGCTTTCTAATAATGTTCTTTGATTCTTAAATATGCTCGAAATTGAGACATCTTTACAGGAATTTTTCTTCAAGACATTTCTTAAATTTGCCCACAAGCGCCACACTCCAGCAGTGTTGGTTTGCAAGGCCCAGTGGTAACTTGAACACAATGCTTTGATCTGAGACGTGCTAAAGATGTACAGCTATTATCGCACAATATTTGCAAAGTATGCAAATTATTTTTGAAGTAAATCAAACTGAGTTAACTGAGTTAAAATATTTAACTGAGTTTAAAAAAATTGGATTAATCACCTGAGTTAACGCTTTACTTTTGACAGTCCTAATATATATAGTACAAGGGCTGAGTCAAATATCGTATGCATCAATACCACACATTCCAGTTTCCATTGGAATATGTTTGGAAGATCAAGGTGAACCTAAGAATTATTTAATGTCACCATTATCCAAGTCACACTATCTATGGTATTGATCCAGCCATTTTTCTATAGTGTTTGTCCTCATTAGAGTCGTGGGTGTATTTGAGCCTTTGGGGAAATATGGTTATCGGACACAATATAAGGTACCGCTGCATAATCTTAACATATTCGCATTTTTGTAAGGGTGATAATAAAAGTCCCGCACATTCTTTACCAAAGAAAATTAATAGAATATTCTGCGGCAATGAGTACAAAATTAGGAGGAGCTAAAGGTAGGTACCAAAAAAATGTTTTAGCATCAATGGAAAGTCCATTTATTCCTATCATTTGTTTCCAAAGTGAAACTTGTTGACTGTTATTTTATTTTTCATCACACACAAGGTGAAATATTTCACAGCTTTATTTGTTTAAATTTTGGTGATTATGACAGAAAGACAGGGGGAAAAAATCCATGCATCCATCCTCATTCCAGTTTTTGGCGAATCGTAATTCTGATGTGACACCAAGTGGAAGGAAAAAATAACCTGTCATCCAGTCACTTTCACGTCATTTGAAGAAAAAGCGAGATTATGAAAACAGCTAGTATCGGGAAAAACAGGAGACATGATTCTGTTGTTGTTGTTGCACTCAGGGGTACTCCATATGTCTTGAATGTGCAGAGAAAGCTGAAAGAAAAGAAACAATTCATTGATATTAACTGCATATTTAAACAGCACATTCACAATTGACCTGAAGGCAAACTTAGAAAAGAATGTTTGATTTTGTGAAATCCTGAATGTGGATGGTATGTTAAACAATATCTTCTCTATTACAGAGGCGGTTCTGAGCTTGGAAATGTACACAAGCACATGTACACACCCTCAAGGCCACTCTTAAGTGAGATGTGCCAACCCACTGAAAAAATTCTTGCGATACCCCTGCACTGTAAGAAGTTAATAACCATATTTTAAATGAATACGCTTCCAATAACCTACATTTTATTCCTCCTATATTTAGTTCGCCGATCTGATTTCAAACAGTATTTTTTTTTCATTGACACAATAGACACAGACAGTATGATAGCCTATATAAACATTACTTAATAAACAGTTGTCACTACTCCCACATTTTTATCCAAAAAACATTAAATTTCTGCTAGATTCTACCGAGAATCAACTCAGGAGTCTGTCTGTCCTTGTGGAGGAGGAGGATGCTCGTCTCCTCTTGTCCCCCAGTCACGTGACTTCTTCGCCGTCACGTTTTTATCCTCACCTCAGAACAAATATTCTGACGTCTCACTTGTTTTCCATTAATAATAAATTATGTGTTGATTATTAAACGATGTGATTTTATTTTTATTTATTGATGTCGTGTGAATGAAGGCTGGAAAACGTGCGGATTGAATGAACAAACGCACCCAGTGACATCGCTGAGGAAAAGTATGGTCACGTGTGTATTATTAACACACACACTCATAATAATAAAGCTGGCATTCACATTTAGAATGGATATTAACGCATCTTACAAATTCTATAAATCACCAATTGTAGACATGTGATAAAGAATTTAAGAAAGCTCCAACAATAAAAACATGGGAGCTTTTGTTTGCTCTCAGCCAGAACGCCCCCGCACCTCTGACAATGGTACGGTCCTGGTTCATTCATAAAATTGTAGCAGGGCTCTAAAGGAGGGGCTTGCATCCAGCTCGTCCAGTTACCAGGTAGACTTTATACCTGGACGAACGAACCTCGGCAGGCTCCCAGTAAGCTTTTTCTTCTATTTTTTTTAAATTATTAAGTCGCCTCCTTGTGTGTGTCTACGTGATGCTTCGTAAAGAGATGACGCCTGACATGGAAGCAGTGTCTCCCACCTGCCGGGCGGACTCTCCCGCCGGGACAAGGTGCCAGGAGACGGTCGAGGAGGCGAACTCTCCTGCCTCCTCTTCATCCTCCTCTTCCTCAGGGGGCAATGCAAAGGTATGAATGGATGTTTTGATCAAACATTTAACACAGAGACCGTTTTAATTCGACGTTTTTACTTGAAGCTCGAATTCTAAATTGATTGATTACATTTTTAACACATTTTGATATTTGTCAATTTTATATGATCCGAGTGGTGCGCGGAACATTTGAGGTCGTGCTTTTCTTTATTTTGTCTTTATTTATTTTATTTTTTTTGCGTGCCTCCAATCTGTGGGCCAGATGCGAGCGTGTCGATGCAGAGGTTCATTGAGAAAAATAAATCCATTCAGGAGACTCCACAGCATCCCTGCGTCAGCGCTGACGTCACCTGCAATGATAAAGTCAAATATTGATCGGGGGAGAGGGCTATTTCTGTTTGACTACATGTCAAGGAACAGTTAGTCCTCCACATGAAGCCAGATCCATTGAAGCGTGTATTCCAAATGGATCATCACATTTCATTATTGATTATTTCTGTTTATTTTCCTGCCTCAGAAAAAAATCCGTCCGACAATGCAATCTTGCCCAATCAAAGCATGTATTCCAAAGGCATAAAAAAAATCTCATTAGAGGATATTCATAATTCAATTTATTTTCCACCTCAGGACGTCTGCCAAGACACTGCGTTTGTTCCGACCGTCACTGCAATCTCCTCTAGCCCTGATTTCCAGTGGATGGTCCAGCCTACAATCATTACATCTGTCTCCCCGTCTCCGGGTTGCGAGCGAACCAATGAGCCGCAGAGCTCTCGCCAGGCAACACCCATAAGAGAGAGCAGGAACAAGGGGAAGAATGCGGCGAGGAAGGCAAAAGCAGAACAGGTATCGGGTCAACTCACAGCATGTAATGCACATTTCCAGTGAATAGCTCGTGCACGGCATTGTGCATGCTCTTCCTTATAGGCACTCCATTTACATTCAGGTCACAGCAAGTCTGCAACAATGGCCTATTTTTAGACGTGTGGCCGCGAAACATGTTGCCGTTCTCCAGAGGCTGCATTAATTGGCAGTGAGATGTATTACAGACATCTGGGAATGCGAGGGGCTGGATTCTTGGAGGTTCTCACTCAATTGTTTCTTCCTCGTGCCAGCTGTCTCCGGAGGAGGAGGAGAAGAAGAGGATCAGGAGGGAGAGGAATAAAATGGCTGCTGCCAAGTGTCGCAACCGTCGGCGGGAACTGACGGATACGCTGCAAGCTGTAAGTAAACAAGGGATGCGTTTGCTCAGCTGTCATTCGCGCCCATTCATGTGTGGATGTGGTTGCTCTGTATCCCAAAAAGGAGACGGACAAGCTGGAGGAGGAAAAAGCATCCTTGGAGACTGAAATTGCCAACCTCCTCAAAGAAAAGGAGCGCCTGGAATTCATCCTGGCCACACATAAACCGTTGTGCCAGATGTCTGAGGGCATGGAGTCTGTGTTCCAAGAGTCACCCGGATCCCCAGAAATCCCACCCAGTCCGGAGGAGGATCGGCTCCCGGATGGCGGCATTCAGGAAGCTCCTTCGCTCCAAGACATGGACATCCCCAGCGATCCGTCCGCGGCCATCTCGGGGAACTCCAACATCCTGTTGTGTGCCAGTGCCGAAATTAACATCTGCGATCTGGAGCCCTCTCTGGACATCAAGGAGGAGCTCCTGGATGCTATGCTGCCCACATCGGAGGACAAGCCGTCCATGGAGACGGCTCGGTCTGTTCCAGACATCGACCTGAGCGGCTCCCTTGGGGTCTCAGACTGGGAGACCCTGTACAAGTCCGTCTCCAGCGACCTGGAGCCCCTCAGTACTCCTGTGGTGACCTCCACCCCAACCTGCAGCAGCTACCTGTCCGTGTTCACCTTCTCCTGCCCTGAGCTGGACTTGCTCACAGAGGGATTGGACAGCCATAAAGGAGGAGGAGGAGGAGGCGGAGGAAAAGCCGAATCTGTCGATCACCTCAACTCCCCAACTTTGCTGGCCTTATAAAGGAAGGTGATGTGTGCCGTTTGTTTCTCTCTCTTGCAGGTTTCAGACTTTGGATACAAGAAGTGAGCAACTCGCATAAGCCACTGTGTGTAAGCGGTAATACTTTGAGGATGACTACATTCAAGAAAGACACATAGCCAAGAGTGTGATGATGTAGCATGGCGTTCACTTTGACACGAGCGAGCTCTCCATTTACATGCATGCGGAGAAGTTTCCCGATAATTTCCTAAACATATACTGTACAGCATATCTATCAGTATATGATCCGTTACTAGATCTAGGACGTAACGTGGAATTTAACATGTCTGTGGTTTTTGTGTTTTGGTGTCCTGATTGCTATTAACGCTGTAATTACACACACATTCATCCATGCTTACCTCAATGTCATCGACTGTGGTTTTGACCTCATTGTTGAGAAAGTTTTCCATGAAAACATCCAGTGCTATATACTATATATCTATCAAGATGTAACTTATGATTTATTTTTCTACCTGTCAGATTTTGTTAAAGAATGAAAAGATTGAGCATTGAGTGCTTATCTATGCTGCTGAATAACAATAAAAATAAATTAACTCTGAGTTGCATTTTATTTTGCTATAATTAGCAGTAGAAAAAAAAGTAGCTTATCTTATACAATGCTATATATTCATCTGACTTCAGCGCAGGCATTGTGGGTTCAGTTCCCACTTAGAGATGGTGTGAATGGTTGCCTGTCTTTATTATCTCTCTATATGTGCCCTGCAACTGACTGGTAAACAGTCCAGGATATAGTTCATATAATTTTATGAAAAACGCAAAAATAGTTTTCTTTATTTAAAAAAAAAGCAGCCCATGTATGTTAAGTGAAATCCATAAAGACTATTACAAAAATAATGATAATAATAATAATAATAATAATGTTAATTAAAAAAATGTTGCCTTTATTTTATTTTTGATTCAATTTTATTCTTAAACCCACTTCCGATTCAACGTCTACTGTATTGGCAAAACTGGTTTTATATTAATGGTAAGTGAGGTTGTCGGCATTTGTTGAATGTAAGTGATAAAGTAACTTGTCATTTAACTTGGATACTTTTAAAATCATGTAATCAGTAAAGTAACCAAGTTACTTTTAAATTCAAGTAATCAGTAGAGTAACTAACTTACGTGTTAACTAACGTTACGTAACACTGGTGTTCACAGACATAGAGGAACAAAGAAACATTATTTGTAGGGAATATATCATGCTTTTTTTTACCAGTTAATAATTATAGGGTCTTGAATTCGAATTTCATTCTAACCGGGAGTATAGTGCACACCCCAAGTGTTTAGAAATGATTTCCAGCCTCTTGATTTTATACTGGCAAAAGTAATCACAATATAGTTAAGCAGATCTACAAACGTATGTGTAAAAAAAAAATACTCAGGTGAAAATTTATTTTTTCAACCGTAAAAGTAGACTGAAACTTATATTATTAATAGCTCACTAAAGTATTTTTTTTATTTATTTTTATTGTCAATTATGTTTAAAACATAACGAGTCATTGGACAAAATAACTTGTCAGAAACACACACAAGTAAAAATGTACTTAAGTAATACGTATAGTAACGAAGTATTTGGCATAGCCGAGTACTGGTGGTTGATTGGAGGAGCATTGTGACAGCCCCTCCAACTACAGAACTTTTTTTTTTTTTTTTTACATCCCTGTTGCTGGCATCGGCCTCTTCATTTCCGCATTCCCGAATCCTCCCAGATGGGGATCACGTTTAGATTCGGGCTGATGCAACGGTTTCCACTTTACAAAATCTACACTCGACCCGCGGCCGCCGAGAAGAAAGAACATTTGTTCCAGCTGGGCTCCAAGCCAGGTCAGTGGACATGTTCGAACGACGACTAGTTTGTTTTAAAAAAAAAAAAAAGTGTTCTCTGAGTTCGTATACGCGTTGCCATTATTACTCTCGCCATTTCAAATATTGCCTGATGCTTAAAAACATCGCCAAAATCTCGAGTGTTTTTACGCTCAAACACCATTCTCACGACGAAGCGTGTTGACCCCTTGCACTGATTTTTTTTTTTAAACGTACAATTGCAACATTTGATTGGTGCTGCTGTCCTCTTACGAAAACACACAGTTGCGTAAAAGCATGACGACCGCAATCAAGAGGGGTAAAAAAAAAAAAAGAACGAAAATGAAAGCTTCCGCTTTCAACTCGTCCAGGACTTGCTTTTAGACCAGGTGAGGGCATCGCCAACTTTGTCAGCCTATTCAGGTGATTACACTGCGATCATGTCAGTGTAAATTAATTTCCGAATACATTCGTGGGGTTTGTTGTTTTTTCTTAGCAGAGATGGAAAACTTGAGTTGACTCAAGTCCCTAACAGTCGCTGTTTGATGACTTGACAGACTCAGACTTGTGTACGTTTTCTTAGTTCCGTTTAAAGACGAATTCTATTTACAAATGCAGCAAATGGTCAAAAGGAAATAATAAAATAGCCTGAAATCAACAAAAAAATTCAATAGTGCAATGAAGGCATGAACTTGATCCTGCAATCGTTACGTGATTATCCATATTCGCTTGACTTGAGTCCGATTTCTTCCATTCGCCCTCAAAGACCACTTTACACTTATTTCCACCCACCCACCTTTATTATTAGAATTGCCATGGATAATTTTTAACCGAAATGAAGAATAAACAGCAAGCAAGCATTCGCAAGGACCAAATCAAGTGATGTGTAGTGCCGAATTTGGCATGCAGGCCTTGAGTTTGGCACCTGTAACCTAGAATATCCGAAACATGAAACAAAATATGGAAAATGGTAAATACGGCGAAAAACAAAACGCAATTTTGGTGCAGATATTTTTCATTTCACCAACCTCAAAATGTTTAAATGTTTTTACCGTTTATAAATTGATGAACTCCTGATTACATTTTCATAAAATTTTGAGGCGGTGTCCCATTGCCCCATGATAATTCATCTAAGTTACAAAAAATGTAGATACAAAAGTATTACTCCCCTTTTTTGTCACGCTAAGGTTGACCTATTTCTGAACCGCTGACTTTGGATGCTCCTTCTTGCGGGCATTGTGGTTTTGGAATTTCCTGTGTCTTTGTCATCTTATTGTGCTCATACTTAGATTTGCAATATCCGCTTTCAGCACAATAAAGTCTGTTGATAAACGTTGCAAAATAATCAACGCTGCACTAAGATGCTACTGCAAGTGCCATCTGTCGTATCTTTTTAAAAAATATATATATATATATATTTTTTTTGCATGTCACATAGCAAGAATGGAGTAATTGTAATGCTTTTGCTCCTCTGACAATGAAGTCCAGAAAGAAGGTCAATGGGAATTTCTTGGTAGAAGCTATTTTTAGTTCTCCTTGGAATCAAGCATAATTTGTTGACATCTACTCGGTCATTTGTTGAGGTATTGACATAACTTCTTGGGATTTGTAAATTGCATTTGTTCCATGAAAAAGAAAACAAAATGAATAAACATTGATGTTCTTAGAAAAAGAGTGCCAATTCATCAAATCTATTTGATGTGGTGTTGTTAATTGGAATGAAGCAACGTCTGAGTGTGTCTCCCGTTATGCGTCATCTCCCTAGCAGTGGCCAAGGGCGAGTGTCATACCATGCCAGGACAAATTCCGGATCCCTCGGTGACAGCAGGCTCCCTGCCCAGTCTGGGCCCTCTGGCTCGCATCTCGGCCACCACGTTGACCGACACCCTCAAGTTTGGTGAGCTCCATGAATTTAAGACGATGCTGTCGCCCCTGCACTTCTTGGGCAGCCTGGGAAAGAGGCCTCTTCTCATCAAAACAGAGGTACTGTGCGTCTAAGAGACAATTTATTTGACAAAATGCTGTAAGTAGGGGTGTAACAAAAAAAAAATCTGGGAGTCACTTTTGATTTGGTGAACTGAATTGAGTTGTTACATTTTAAAAAGTACGCAAGCTTTAATCGTATCGCACCGCATTTACTGAGATACATATGGAATTGTTTGTTTTTTTGAGGAATGTACACCAGATATGAATCTATTTGACATTTCTGATGATTTTTTTTATTTATTTTTTTAATTAACTTGAATAATTTGGGCTGTGGTGAGGTTTTACATGTGGTTCCTTATTAATAAACCCGACTGAAGCTAAAGCCGTAACCTATTGAATCGAACCGAATCGTTACGTTCTTGAATCATATCGAGAAATGTATCAAAGCTCCAGCTTTGCACAACACAGCTCAGAGGTGATTTTGGGGCCACTCCTCTTAAGAGAAGCACTCTAAAAAGTTCAATTTTCTTGCCTATTACTTGAATACTCGAAGCTTCAGCCCCCCATTAGTGTTTCGATGGTTGAGGTCTGGAAACTGACTCGGCCTCTCCAGGGCCTTCATATGCTTTTTTTTTTTAGTCGCTCCATTGTTGCCCCACTGAATCACTGTCATGCAGCAATTTTTTTGTCTTTTTATAATTTGTCCTGTGACCTCTACCCTCTAGCCCATCTACAACTATTATTTTGTACACTTTATAATACTAATAATAGTCGAATCTGTGCTTTCAGGACCTTTCAGCTTGATAGGACTATTGAACCGTAGTTATTCTAATACTAAAAGCCGGAAAACTGTTGTCCAAATAACATTTGTGCCAACCCTTTTTTAGAGAAATGACGAGGATGATAGAAGGAAACGAAGGCGAGAGAAGAACAAGGTGGCTGCAGCGCGATGTCGAAACAAGAAAAAAGAGAGGACGGATTATCTACAAAAAGTAGGATCTTATTTTTAATCTGCCATCCTTATCCTCATCTTATTCTTTACAAGCTTTTAGTTTGTTAACAATAGGCAAACGTGATTGGCTACCGTTTTTGCTTGAAAGCTAAATAATTAATACATTTAGTGCATGTTGTGTGTGTGTGCGTGTGGGGGTGCGCGCGCGTGTGTGTGTGTGTGTGTGTGTGTGCCATGGGAAACACCATAGGCAAATTGGCTAAAAATTAGCATCTATGTAGCGGTGTTGTAAACCTTTTGAATAACAGGACAATGAACACACACAGTGCAGCAACACATATAGACAGATAATATAACAACATTCACAGGCCTAGCGTCTTAATTCTCTGCCAAGAACACCTAATATTACTAGCCTACTGAGAGGAATTCTCCAGTACAGTTCTGTTGTCCGTATGAGTGTCTTATACTTCCCACAGGTGGGCAAGGCGCACACACCAAAATGAGCAGCCCAATTAGCATTGAAGAGAAAGTGTGACAAAAACTATCAGTTTATTTTTAATGCTCTTTAATTACATGTTATTTCTATGTTTGTATAAAGTATAATATTATAGACCTTATACGCACATTACATTATTATTTGGTAGGCTATAACTTATGAATGTCATTCCTATTCATTCCAATGGCAAAAGATGATTTGAACTAAATTCAACTCGTATCCCAACGCATCACTCTTTTTACCAAACTAAAATGGCTAACATGCTAGCTAACAGTCAATTATTCATTTCACCATCAAAACAGCATGCATGTGCCATTAATCCGAGCAAATAAAATTCCATGACTTTGATTTTCATCCGTTTACCTGTTGAGATACAAATTACGTCCTCCCTTGGAGGCAATTTACCACCAATTTATCTCGTGAAACATCCTCACACATTATAGCCAGAAAAAAAAAAATATTCAAGCCAGTTCCCCTTTTTTCCACTCGCTCTGTTTTGGTCTCATAATGACTTGACATTCTGACCCTTTAATCCTGCCTTCCTTCTCCCACAGGAGTCGGAAAGATTAGCAATGTTAAACTCGGACCTGAAAGCCCAGATCGAGGAGCTGAAACTTGAGCGCCAGCAGCTGATCCACATGCTTAACTGCCATCGTCCCACCTGCATCGTCCGGACTGACAGTGTCCAGACGCCCGAGAGCGAAGTCAACCCGCTGCTGCTGCAGCAGTGATGTCGCACTGATGTCCTGCACAAACACAAAACAATGACAAGCACTTGGCTTTGAGCCGTAAGATGGGGGAGAAGCTCAAGAAGTGAGTTAGACACTGGTGTGGCACTTAAAACAGACTTTAGTGTTTCAGCTCTCTCCCTTTACTTTGACGTAAAACTCCCGAACGAATACAAGCACGAATCACAGCTCAGCTTGTGAACATGACATGACCAAACTCAGAATACTGGTGATCTGATTGTGTACCACCTGAGGAACTGTGATGTCATTTTCAGTTGAGTGGCAAAATGGCCGCTCCCTGTGATGGATTTTGCTATTTAATTCATATTCCATGAATTCAATTTTGATCAGAATGCCAAGTTTAGACAAGTCGGTGTGCATAGAGCATAAATATGGTAAATGTTTTTTGGTTTTTTTTGGGTTGCATATCCCATTAATGCCTTACATTTAATGTTTTTTCTGGTCTGTAATTTGTCTCCCATATTTTGACGCAGGCGTCATTTATTCATGTATTTTACATATCAAATATACATTACTGCTGACATTGTATCTTATTTAGACTATAGTCGTTACCAGAATTTTTATATATACATAATTTTGTACATTTTATATCTGAGTGAAATGCAATGGGTATCCCAAGAAATACATTTTTTTTCAACTGATATTTATTCAGCTTGGTGAATGTGTTAGACTCGTGGTAGACGCTGCCATCTAGTGGCTGGATAGAGGAAGAGCCAACTTCCCACTAGATGTATCGTTATATTTACAATAAGACAGTACAACTTTATTTATATAGCGCATTTCTCAACAGCTGGAGCTGTGAGAATTAAATGACTGATTGTCGCATATCAGTTTTTTTTTTTTTAAAAAAGGGTGCTGTCATCATGTCATTATAAACGTTTAACACTATCAACAGAGACAAGAATGTAATGGAATTAACTTAAATTAGAATGCGTTTCCCAATTAATCAAGGGTGCGTGGGCAAACAAAGCATTATATTTGATTTTTAAAAAGGAGAAACAGGCCATTTTTTGGTAAATGAGATTAATATGAGATCTTTAATATGTAGAATTGTATATTTTACTAATATTTTGTTTTCATGATTTATTTTATCATGAAATTATAATTAATCATTAAAAAAACGACCAAACACTTCAACATCTTGCATTACTCACATATAGGTCTAAGATATGTCATGTTTAAAGTTTTTCTGTTCGTTTGGGGTTTTTTTTCCGCAGACGTTCATGCTTTTTCTTCACATGTCAATTGTGGTTGTTTTGCCAAAGGGTTTGTCTAACTGCATTGTGTCAACTTCACCACCAGGCTGGGCAACAACACCAGACGTGTGTTTTTAATGCACGAGAAGACGCCTGGTGGGATGCACGTGATCTTGTACCAGCCTGCAGTTAAATAGTTTGAGCTCATTGAATTTGTCAGTCAGCTCGGATGCTGAGTGAGGTTCTGGGAAATTGCTGGGCTCCGGTTGGATTCTAATTGTTAGAACTTTTATGATTGTTTTTAGGGCAGAGTATTAATATGGGCGATAGCAACATAAAATCTCAGGAGTCCGGTCCTCCTATGGAGTCGAAAGACCCAAATGAGCGAGCGCAGTCGTGCAGCATCCCAAACGGCGAGAGCGGTGCTGCTCCCTCGACTCGCGTGTACTTGAAGCGCTGGGTGATAGTTTTCCTCTTCAGCTCGTACTCGCTGAGCAACGCGTACCAGTGGATCCAGTACGGGATCATCAGCAACATCATCGTCAAGTTCTACCGGGTGGACTCATTCGCCGTTGACTGGCTGTCCATGGTATACATGCTCACCTACGTCCCCTTCATTTTCCCCGTCACCTGGCTGCTGGACCAGAAGGGTTTGCGCATCACGGCGCTGCTGGCCAACGCTCTCAACTGCGTGGGGACGTGGACTAAAGTGGCCAGCGTCCGGTCCGATCTCTTCTGGGTCACCATGCTGGGCCAGTTTGCCAGCTCCCTGGCTCAGGTGTTCATCCTCGGGATGCCCTCACGCTTGGCTTCGGTGTGGTTCGGCGCGGATCAGGTCTCCACCGCCTGCTCCATTGGGGTCTTTGGGAATCAGGTGAGCTCTGGTTTGGACCTCCAGGAGGTCACTGATTTGTAATCCCTCGTTTTCTCATTGGTTGGAATAATTTTGTACAATAAGTACAACAAAAAATAGGCTGAGAAACACTTAGTTGTCCAAGTATGAGTATCATAATCATCTTTAAAATACAGTTGTGTAGTAGGCCCAAGTGTTCATCAAACGCAAGATAACACAGTGCGATTAAAGGGTAGTCTTTCTTTTTCTTTAAGAAATCTTCTCATCTGAGAAAGAACAATTTATCAAATATAATAGGTGTGACCAACAAAGTGTCAATTATTTGCCATGCACACTCTGAGCACACTGGCACAGCCCCGTGGCCACACACCGGTTTCCTCCCACGTTCCAAAAACATGCATGGCAGGCCGATTGAACACTCTAAATTGCCCCTAGGTATGAGTGTGAGCGCGGATGGTTGTTCGTTTCTGTGTGCCCTGCAATTGGCTGGCAACCCCCTGCCTACTCCCCGAAGATAGCTGGGATAGGCTCCAGCACCCCCTGCGACCCTGGTGAGGAGAAGCGGTACAGAAGATGGATGGATGGATGGAATTAATTAAACAACAGGTGGATTTTTTTCCCCTAAAACATTACAATGTAATGTAGCTGAGTTGAGGTGATCCACCTTTTGAGAGATTTCGCATCCACTCATCACACCTGAAGGTGATCTTCGGCCTAGAGTCCGCTGATCCATCAAGGGGTGATTCAACGTCAGACTGGAATTCATGCTGGGTTCATCTGAAAGATTTCTCTCCAGTGCTCGAGCCTCGGCCAAGGTCAAAGTGGCATAAATGATGGCCATCATCAGATTTCAACGGATCCATACAAACAGAGTAAACATGCAAAATCTTGGCTAATGCTAAAATGAAAATACTGCCGTGAAATAATAGCAGTTACAAGTACTCACCCAGACAAATCTGTACATATGTGCTACATAAGTGCTGGTTCTGCCACCCAAACCCACAGACAAATTGAGGGAGCACAACAGCATTAAGAGTGAGAACCACATCACTGTCGCCAACACATGCACAGGTGCTGAAAAGTAGGTTCACTGAGGCAAATGCACCACAGATGTAAAAAAAAAATGGAGCGGAAGAAAATTGTAGGTGGGAACCAAAATAAAGCAGACAGAGGTTTACCGGCAAAAAACAAAAGCAAATTGCTGGCTTGGCTGGCACGTCACTGGGGCTGACCTTTCTGATCTCAGCACTACTAAATTGATTTTAAATGATTATTTTTAATTATTAATGTATCAGAAGATTTGTAAACTATTTAATATTACACATTTTTACTGTGTACCACCAGATGTATCAATTTTACTTGCTGACTGGCTTATGAAAGTTTTAATTTCCCCCCCAATATGTAGCAACATGACTGAAAAATGTGCAAAATGCACGAGGAAGTACCATCTAGCCATCCATTTTCTAAGCCGCTTCTCAATTTTGTTTATTTGTTTGTTTAAAAGCAAACATTCAATAATTTTCGTCCTAATAAACGTCTATATTGTCTACTGAGTCGATTCAGGGCGATATTTCAACATTATATAATGATATATGCCAAATAATATAGAGTAATGTAGTTGCGAATATTGGTGGTCAAATGGGAAAAGACGTGTTCATGTTTGCACAAGGTCGCCATCTTGTGCCTACTTGGCGCCAGTGTAGTGTACGCTTCGCTGTACAGTAGATTAGGCTAAATGAAACAATACGGGCACACCAGGTCGGCGAACTTTCATATATTTGAACATTTGCAGTGTTCTAAGTACAACCCTTTACACTTTATCCTGGTGAAGATGTTTGCCAAGCTCGTCTAACCTCTACATTTTCGTCAGCTTGATGGTACAGTAAGGCAAGCGTTAAAGAGCAAAATATGGAGCTGGCAAAAGGTTAATGAGCGGTCGATAGTTAATCCTCGTGTGACAAGTATTTTAAGTAGCTCGGATTTTCATCACAGCGGAATGAGGTGGCAACAAAAGTAATCCTCGGCTGGCCGGCGGAGAAAGTAACTGACGCGTCAAATTTGAGGCTGAAACTTTGTTACAGTACTTTGCTAGCTTGGTTGTAAACTAGCGTTTGTTTTTTTTAAAGCACATTTTGTGATTCCAACATCGCATACGTCACAGTAAAGAATATTGTATGTGAATCTGTGCGCTTTAATGAATTCGATTGAATCCTTTACTATAATTTGTTCAATGCGCACGCATCCATGCCGTTAGGCAACGAACTGGTTAGACCAGAAACCGCACCAGCTCTTGACAGGCGAACCTCGGTTTACGACGGAATTCCGTTCCTCCACAGCGTCGTAACTCTAATTTCTCCGTATAGTCTTTGTCTCACACACTCCTAGGCCATAAAATCCCCCCCAATTATCATCATTGGTTCATGCCCATTCATCCCTGCACGTTGAACTTTATTCGTGAACGCTCTTTTCTTTTTGACATGTACAAAATGAACTTTCCTTTTGCATGTTTATTCTGCCATATCCTTGATGCCTTGCAATTTGCATATATTCAAACGGTGAATAAGTAAGACATAAAGTTATAAGAGGGATCCATTATCTCTTTATCATATTTATCGTATTGGATTGCTGTATATTTAGTTCCAGAAGTATTGGGACTTACTACTGGCCTAACCCGGGACCTTGGATATTGTATTTTTTGTTATATCATGTAGAAATAAATGTGTGTCCGTATGACAAAAAAAGAAAACAAAGCATAGATCTTGATATCCTTGAATTTTCAGGTAAGCAAAATTCTTTGAATCCTTGAAAACCCAACTTTAAATATGACTTGAAAAAACAATGAGGTGACAGGGCCATCGTTCCCAATTAATGTCTGACCCTGGAAAGACAGTTTATTTATTTAATTAAATTAGAGTTACCAAACACTTTGGTTGGTAGTCTTTTAGAATTCCGCGATGAAAATTTGTGATGACGTGTTTTGACACAGACGTGCAATGAAGTTAGACTACTAGTGAATATTTAAATTTATTGTATTAAACTATAAACTACTACTAATACTTTAAACAGAGTACGGCAGACCAATGAATAAGCAAAGCCAACTACTGTTTGTGTCAAAATTGAATATTTATACATCAAATATTGTTTGCACATTTGTTAAAAGTAAACAATGTGAAGCCTATTATTATACATGATAAACTAGTTTCATAACATGTGTACACCGTGCCGTTAATATTCAATGCTTTATTTTATTTAATTTTTTTTAACAGGTAGGGATTGCAATTTCATTGTCTGATTTGGGTCAAGCAAAATGAGGTTGATAGTCTTTATGAGCACTTCCTCGTGATTACATCTGTAAAATGTTAGACAACATCCAAAGGAAATTTTTGGTTTAGCATAGCAGTCGTAGTGTTGAACCACAGGGCTTTTCAGAATATCATTTCAGTCAACATCTCTGCACATTATGAATAGGACCTAACCGATATGGATTTTTTTTTTCAAGCTGATTCTGATAACAATTAATTGGCTGATTGATTAAAAACATATATAATTAATAAAATAATTTCTTTTTGGTCCCTTAATATTCACAAGAATGATGTTATGAATTATAGGCAGGACATTGAACTGTTTTACAATGTTTCATTTTTTAGTATTTGTTTAACTTATGTTGTAACGTGTTAATGTTTAAAAAAACCAAAATCTGCCCAAAAAAATTTAAATCTGCTGATTTTAATAGCGCTTATATTGGCCGGTCGATTAAACGGCCCCAATTATGACCATTATTATTCCACTAAACTTGAACAAGAAACAAGACACTTTAGACTTTGAGCTTTCCTTTAACTTTTAACTGTCCATATTGTGATGAACTTGCAGTATGGGTCATCCTCTATCTGCATGTGTCATGTGCTGCGCTTTAGCAACACTTTTCAAATGATCTCCCAGACTAGAAAAGTTGTGCAGTGGGCGAGTGATGCAACTGAAAAGGAGGAGTTTCAGCTGTCCAATAACAGTCACATAAAAATAGTTTGAAAGTTTTACATGCCCAAAGAGGTGGAATCTTGTTATCTTTGACACTGTAGCCAGGTAGCCTGCCTTCCAGTGCTACTCGTTAAAGCCTCAACCTTAAAACTCCATCCATCCATTTTGCATAGCACTTGTCATCACCGGGTCGTAGGTGAGTCAGAGCCCATCTCAGCTGACTTTGGGTGAGACGGTACTAAACCTACCTGGAATTACCCATTTAAAGTCAGCAAAGGAAACAAGCTGTCAAGTTTGCTTGAGGCCAACTTTTTCCATATTGAGAAAAAATGTGCTGTAGCTCCTGACTGGGAGCGGAATATCAGGTAAATGGCTGCTGTGTTTACACACACAAGGAGAACTGTTTGCTTTTCTCTCCAGCAAAACGCAGAGGCCTGAAAGAGGAGGGGAGCAACATGAGCAGTCAGGAGGAGCTCCGTCATGATTGGGTGGACAGCCATGATGGATCCTACCTCATATCAGACTCGGCCGTCCCTGACAGCGGACAGCTATTCCCGCTCATGGAGACCAAACTGTACAAGCGGCGTTGGGTCATGCTCTTTATCTTTTGTAGCTATTCCATGAGCAACGCCATGATGTGGCTGCAATATGGCATCATCAGCAATATCTTCAAGCACTTTTATGGTATTGACGACCTGGCCGTCAACTGGCTGTCTATGATTTATTTCTCAACCTACATCCCTCTCATCGTGCCTGTAATGTGGCTGCTGGACAATCGAGGCCTCAGGGAGTTCGTCGTGGTGGGCTCCGCCTTCAATTGCATTGGCGCATGGATCAAAACGAGCACGGCTCACCCCGAATCGTTTGCTGTGACCTTCCTCGGCCAGTTTGTGTGTTCAGTGTCGACTGTTTACATCCTCGGCATCCCGTCCAGACTTGCTTCTTTGTGGTTTGGACAGCAGGAGGTGTCCACGGCCTGTTCCATTGGCGTTTTGGGAAACCAGGTGTGTCCAGGTTGGCCTGTTGTGCTTCAACGTCAATGCCAGTGTGAGAGAAGTGAGAGAGTGTGAAAGTGTATAATAAACGAGGTTTATTTCACTAAGACAAGTGTGTAACAGAAGAAAACTGAATCAACAGCATCTCTCTGCTTGTTGCAGCTCGGCAGTGCAGTCCATTTTTTACATCAGTTGCTTCACAAAGTTAATTTTATCAAATTCTTATGGATCTATGAATCACAATGACGTTAGTCCTGTTTTCGCGGATATTGTCCCCGACTGTACTCCTGCTCCTGACAAGGCAAAGATTCTAAAACCAAATGTTATTGAAGAAATGGCCTCCCTAACCTGCGTAGACCAACACCGCATGCCGGTTATTGTCATGCATGTTTTTGTTTTTCGACTTGGTCTCACAGCCTGCTGCGATGGATGAAAGGATGCATTGTCATTGACATCCACCTACACACTGTGACATTATGTGTTTGATTCCGTCCTCTATACAATATGTAACGTGCTCCACGAAAGGAATTTATACATCTGAATGAAATGTTTTGAGTGAAAAACTCCCAGAAAGTATCTGGTGAACTGCGGATATCCGTAAAGGATTATAATGCTTTGATGATGAACTGGCTACACGCCAAAAGAAACTTGGGCCAATTTGAATATAGTTGAGAATGAATTAATTATGTTTGGAAATTTCTGGTTTTGTATAATGATCAACTTTCAATATACACACTTCTTCGTACATTTTGTTAAGAAGCAATGTTTCAAAATGTGAAATTGTAGAATATAGTTCAAAAGGTGTCAAATGCTGAAACTGGCCGAGGTTTGCCTTTGCTAAGAAATCTTGTCTTTTTAATGTGTGGCTTTTCACCTGCAGATGGGTATTGCTATTGGGTTTCTGGTCCCCCCCATCCTTGTGCCGAACGTAGACGATGTGGAGGAGCTGGCATACCACATTAAGATCATGTTCTACATCAGTGCTGGTGTGGCCACCATTATTTTCATCATTGTGATCATTGGTAAGTCCTCAATGGAAGACTCACAGTCAAGGGCTCAGAGAGTGAGCAAGAGCTGTCTAGGAATATTTGCCCAATCACGCAATTAATGTCAAAATTTGACTGGAAATTATAACAAAGTATTCTCCTTAAGCCATTGTGTACGGTGATACTGTTGGATTTCAACTGTTGTGCTCCTCAGGCAACACTGTCCAGTGTTGCAGTAATTGAATCATTTGATGGATGTGTTCTGACACAATGTGAAACCCAAGCAAGGGCTCAAGTTATGTAATTGTTGTATGAACTCAAACTTCCTACTCAAACTCAGATATGCGAATGTCAGTCAGCGACTCACTGCAAAGCCTCACCACTGATCTTGTTTATCTTAGTTTCAAAACAATTTCAAGAGGTAGTGCAGTAGTTCACACGCTAAAGCAGGTTGGACCAGTTTTCTGGAACATTTTGATGAAACAGTTATTAATTGCATGACTTTTACTTGAAGTGATATTTGTGCGTCTATTGTATAGGAGGAGTTAATATTTTATTTTGGTGCAATATGTTGCTCTTATGCGAAAGGGTGAAGTTATTTTTATGCGCATCACCTGTGTTTGCACCTTTGCTGCGCAGTAGGTTGGTTTCGCTGTCAAACCTGAAAACATTTACGTTAAAACATCTCCACTGTGTTTTTAGTGTTCCAAGAGAAACCAGAGCTCCCTCCCACACAAGCCCAGGCTCAGGCCAGGTGCATCTCTCCAGAGAGCTATTCCTATCTGGCGTCAATTTGGAGGCTGCTGCGCAACAAGCCCTTCATGCTGCTGGTGGTCAGCTATGGTGGGTCCTTATCCTCTACTCTACTGCCACTTGGTTTGAAAGACAATCATTGGTCCTGTTCTTAACGGAACATTCAAATGTCATTGATTTCAGCCACATCGGCTAATTATGATTAGATCAGGGTTATCTGCTCTATTGTTTGATTCCAACAAGCAAAACATACAACTGCACTTTCTTTTCATCTGTGCCACATTTTACATAAATAATGATCTTATAATGCAATGCGAGTCTATTAGGTGCAACAGATGTCCTCTGCACGGTTACACACACACACAATATGCCTATTAATTTTATATTTCAGAGAGACATTGGAAATCACAATTGGCATACAGCTTATCCTGTAAGCACCACACTTTTATGATATATATTAATTGCCTCTGTAAAAGCCTCATTATTGAGAACACTTTTGTCACAATCATATTTTATCATCTGGTGCATTGTAATAAAACGTCTACTTCTGGGCTCATGTAGCCTAAATCTATAGTTACGAGGGGACATTATTATTTTATTATATACAGTATATTACCCTGTGTGAATGGTGTGTCAGTACAAACGAAAACTATTTTGGGGTTTATTCACAGGACTGAATGTTGGCTGCTTTTATGCCGTGTCCACGCTTCTGAACCGAATGATCATTGAACACTATCCAGTAAGTCTCACGCCACTGCTGTCATATATGCTTCATTTCATGCCAATTAATCCTATTGTTTCCATTCTGTGTTTTTTTGCCCATGCTGTATCACATTATTCTCTGCTTTATACTGTTGAGACATATAATTGTGCCAGGAGGGTGACCTTGACAGACCTCACCTAAGAGCCTTCGAGACAAGTTCATCTTAAGTGCAAAATGTAACAAATGTCTAAAAGAAAAATATATTTGATTTTCTTTTTAGGGTGAGGAGGTGAATGCAGGTCGGATTGGGCTGACCATTGTGATTGCCGGCATGGTGGGATCGCTCATCTGTGGAATTTGGCTGGACAAGACGAAAACGTACAAGTAGGTACTCTGTAACGTTGTTAATGTTGCAAGTATGCATTTAGTATTACCAAGTTGTACATGAATAACGTCATCATTAAGTTGTTTTATTTCTGACTTTGCAAAACAAAAGACCGACTATTTCTACATTTGTCATTGTTAAACTTTATCTAATCAACTTCAATGCAAATGAGCAGTTTCACTGCTCAGCTTGGTGCCAGTTTACTACACGGAGATACTTTTTTATGATGTTACATCAGCCAACTAGAAACGTGCAGCTGGCGGTTAAATAAGATGAGCGCGTCATCGCCCATGAGACTTGATTGTGGGCATAATTTGGCACAAAAATGTACGTAATTACAGTACTCCTTCTGTATAAATCGTATTTAAAATGGTATGAGAAAATAGAAGTTCAATTACTTCAAAAATAAATTAGAATGCTTATATGTCGCATGGACAAATAGGGCACTTAAAACATGCTCATTTAGTTTATCATCCTCATCCTCAATTATTCTGTACTTTTTTATAAATGCACAATTACATTAACAATTGCTGTCAAGATCTTTGAATGTGCCCAACAAGGAAACAAATGAAAAAAGTCACCTTGAGCTGTATTGTTTTGTGGTTGACAACTACTACTACTTATATAATTCTGTCACCAAAACATTGTCATCTTTTGTATGGTTTATTTGATCTGAGTGGATCTGTGGTAGCAAATGCCGTGGATCCTCAAGTCCGCTTATCCAATCTGACAGACGGGACTACTGTAGTCCAACCATGTATTATCGCAGAGTTTGATCTTTCCTCCACTAAACTTCAAATTGTGTCTTAAGCGTGCAGCTTCACCCAATGCACATCATTTTGATCTTCATTCATCATTTTATCTGTAATGACTCGAATAATGCCTTGGATTCCTCACATACCAATTGAATGCTCAGCTGCCAAAGCAGCCAGGTCCAAATCGCTATCGTTGATGCTCCCCTGTTGTCTTAAAATATGTGTGAGAGAGTCAGAGGATGAAGTTAGGTTAACAAAACCAGTATTTTACGCATGGTTGTACAAAAAAACTGCTAGACCAGAATAAGCCTGTTTGTGCAGATGGCCCTTGCTTTGACAACAGGTCAATTCTGGGTTTGTTTTGTCAGTCTTTTCAGACTTTGCCTTTAATTAAAATTAAATCCAAATTTCTATAAGATTTTTTTCTCAATTGCAATTTTTCAGGATACACCAGGCTTTAAAATTTAGATAAATACTGTAAAAAAGTGTTACTGTTGTATTTATATACACTACTTATATTTTAAAAAAACACTAAGGTCATCCAGTTTTCTTGAAGTGGTTTTATGGAAGTATGCTGGAGGATTGAGATTGTCTGAGCAGCTTTTAATAAGTCAGCTCACAAGACTCAGATCTACATTTTTTGACCAATCTGATTAAACTGTGATTCTAAAAAAATAAATAATGATTTCTCAACACTAAACATTCACTTCCATCTCTCATCAGGCAGACCACGCTGGCCGTGTATGTGCTCTCCCTGATTGGGATGCTGGTGTATGCCTCTACACTCAACCTGGGCCACTTGTGGGTGGTGTTTGTCACAGCTGGAATTTTAGGGTGGGTAATCGTTACACACCAAGCAAATGTTGCACATCAAGGACGATTATGTGGAAGTTGTCTAAATGTCTGGTATATTGTGTTCATTTTAGTGTGATGATGTGTGTGTGTAAAACAACAATAACGAATAGCAACATTATTTTTAATTTCATAAACATTTTTAAAGTAAACTTTAAAGGTTTAGGCTAGTATTTGCATTATTTGTAAAAAAACAACAACAACAAAAACCAACAACAGTACATACAACAACGTAGAGCTCGATGTCAATGTGTCTCTGTAGCTTCTTCATGACTGGATACCTTCCTTTGGGCTTTGAGTTTGCAGTCGAGCTCACTTACCCAGAATCAGAGGGAACTTCATCTGGTCTTCTCAACTGTTCAGCTCAGGTTGTCACAAGTTCATTCACTTGGTTGCAACAAGTTAACAGGTATGACAATTTAAACCTTTCACCAATCTCATTTCAGATCTTCGGAATCATATTCACCATCGCCCAAGGAAAGATTATTGACAAATGGGGCACTTTGGCAGGAAACATTTTCCTTTGTATTTTTCTTTTAATAGGAACTATAATGACCGGTAAGGAAACTTTTAGCATCAACTTCTAACACTAAATTAAACATTATTTAAATCTCATTTTACAAGACCACTTAGTTACATATTCCAAGGGATACGGTCGCCATCTAGTGGTGGAAATAAAACACTGATTAATCTCTTCTTCCTGCATACCCATACATTGTAGAACTAGAGTGTAAAAGAACATCTATGGATCGTCCATGTCTCCTCGTTCTTTTTTCTGTATCACAGGATTCATTAAATCGGAGCTCCGGAGACAAAAGGCCAACCAACAGACTGCTGGGCTATCAGTCAGCGTAAGTATATCATCGACGGTATCTTCACATCCCCACAAAGGGTTTGCGTCTGATGCCATCTTTGTATTTTTGCGTCGCAACAAGTGTTGCTGGTTGATTTTGGCTGACCTCACACTGCATTTGCACTGCTGCAGGCATGAATGAATTGCAGGCTGAGTGCACTGCTCTCTCAGAATGCTCTGAACAAATTGTCACTGCGCTTTGTCCGACTACTCTACTACTTGTCCTTTAAGATAACGTAACATGCCATTTCGTTCGAAACTTGCAAGATTGCACTTTTGAGCCAATGTAAGATCTCAGCATTGCCCCATACAAATGGTCTCAGCATGAGAGGTCAAGCTAACAGGAATGAAGCCACCCCCACTCTGCTGCGCAATGATGCGTAGCAAGCATTTTTTGTCTGTGTTTCACTGTAATATCGTAAAAACCCAGCAAACGCCATAAATTAACTTGACGAAAATAATCAGTTGATTGTTGAATACAGTACAGTGCTCATGAATTCAACTATTTGCGGATTATTTTTGGGACCCGTCCGCTGTCTTTTGCTTAAAAACTCACCTGTTTGCTGTTTTTGTGCTCAGGCCAAACTGTGGCTTTTGCTATTCACGGCAGGTCATGGTCCCAATCAGGGGATAACTTTATATGTAACTCCTTTAAAGTATTTCAGTGAAACAGCAAACAAAATCCCCCCAAAAATAAAATAAACCACCTTTGAAGTTTGCAGCACAATTTTCATAAGCAACTTGAACTCACATTGCTATCACATTCTAAAGAACATCTACATTTCTTAATGCCTCTTTAATGGAAATACAACAAAAATGTGAAGTACCAGCAATCCTGCACACACAGAGTTTTATCTGTTAGTTTCTGCTTGTTAAACAATGGATTGAATACTCAAGCCAAACAAACATTGGTAATTTCATACGACTGTACTCTTCAAGTGGACAGGCAGCACGCTAATATTTGTGTGTGCAGGCGTTTCTGGGCTTGGATCTGTGCTAGTTGGTTACATGTCAGGTTCCTTTGAGCCCCCCTCAAAGACATGACATCCAAGTTATTATTCCAGCGTGCAGGCTCGGAGTCATCGGTTCAGGACTACGAGGGCACATCTTGCAGCAGCCCCTGGCAGAGGCAGTCCTGACATAAACTTACAAGCTCACTAAAAGCCAAATCACACACCTGTCAAGGTAGGGACAGACTCTCTGAAATGATAAACTCCCTACCAACACTAACGCTTAGGTATTTTATTGTTGATGGAAAACTCGTCAGTTGCAATCGCATTCATTTACAATTTAAGGTTGAATAATTGCTTTCAATAATGTGTTTGCACAGTATAGCCCCGTGACAAACTCACAGGAATTCACAAGCTTATTTCCATGTGTCCTCTTTAGTATATTTTATGATAGGTTCAGTGGAAACTCCAAAGCCAAACACCCCACAGGTCTTCAACTTTGGAATCTAGAGGTTTAATTCATTATTGAACTCTTCGTATCTATTTTCTTTTACGTAACGCCACCATTGAATGAGGGAAACATGATAATAACGATGCATCCAGCCATTTTCTATCGCACTCGGTGAGTTGGAGTCTCACAGAGCTTACTTTGGATGAGGTGTAGGCCTCCAACTTGTTGCCAGACAATCACAGTGCAAATAAAGACAAACTATTCAGGTTAACGTCACACCTATGGACAACTTAAGAGTCTTGTATTAATGGAATGTGGGAGGAACCAACACAAGCATGGGTAGAACATGGAAAATCCAGACGTGCTAAACACTTGCAGGTAAAGACCATCATGGCTCACCTGTTTTTGTGGTATGGTCATGTGACGTTGGCAATCTGAGTCCTTAGACACTGTGATGTCATTTTCAGTAAACAGCAAGTGGCAAAATGGCCTCCCTCTGAAGTGGACAAAAACAGCTGCATTTTGCTGCTTTTATTCATCTTCCACAAACACAATATGAAATCAGAATACCGCATATTGTGGGGTTGCGTGGAAGATTTTTTTTTCACTTGACTTTAAATGACCGCACATAATTTCTTATTGGAAGAATAGTTTTACAAATGGATTGTTCTCGACTTTGGAGTTTCCACTATTGAAGTACTTCACGTAGCGTATATTGCAATTATTAGGGAGCTGCATGTTGCCATAAAATTCTATTATAAGTAGGGCGGCATTGAAGCTCTGGTTTCTTTGGGTTGAGGCGCCCTTTCCAGTGGCTATTTTTAAAATGGCAGCATTGTAGCAAGACAAGTTGGATTGCGTCCAGTTTGTATGTCACAGACGATATCTTTTCATATTCACAAATTTTTGGAGTAAAAGGCTCAGGTCCTTTTTCATCATACGCAAATGGTGATTGGAGTTTATTTCTGTTTTCCCAGGACATGACCACTGTTCTCGATGAAATCCAGAAAGAAGGAAGTTTTAAGTCAGAATACAGGAAGTAGTCACGATGCATTCCACTGTGAAAGCCTTGGCGAGGATCATTGGTTGCTGTACCAGTCAAGCAATACTAAGTGACACTCACATCCTGACACGGATCCCAAAACAAGCACAAAAAGCCAGTCATGCACAAAAACAATGCACTTAAAAACACAAATACTGTTCATTGTGTTTGTATCTTAAATGTCAAATGGAACGTGACCTTTTCATGTCCTCTTACCTCAAATCTATCAAACTAGTGCTCGGCTACTACGACAACTACTACTACAGAACTCTCAATGATCAGTACTGTAACTGTTTTAACGCTTCGCTTAGCAAAAGCTTTTCATTCAAGTACTGTTTG
Source organism: Idiotropiscis lumnitzeri (assembly GCF_059441095.1). Classification (NCBI taxonomy): domain Eukaryota; kingdom Metazoa; phylum Chordata; class Actinopteri; order Syngnathiformes; family Syngnathidae; genus Idiotropiscis; species Idiotropiscis lumnitzeri. The sequence continues at coordinate 11,716,004 of NC_142391.1, read as the reverse complement.
TTAGAACATTACCGGGACTATGATGTGTTTTCATGTCATGGCAGCTGGAAGCTTTTCTGTCTGTCATTCCGGATCAGGCGGCAGTATTACCTCGGAATTCTACTGACTGCAATAACAGTCGATGCTGTGCGTCTTATGTATACTTTGGAAGGTCAGTTTTATCCTCCCTCAGACCTGGCAGACAAACTTGACGACAGACATCTGTGTCAATATGGACAAAGAGGCGAATCAAATCGACCATTTTGCACTAGAAAAACAACAAATATTTTATTGATTAAAAATGTGCTTTCCTTGTAAACTCATTACAGAGATTTTTTTTGTGATGGGAAGTTGTTTCACTTAATGTGCTGTGGCTTTTGGTGTTGTGGTTTCTCTTACAGAATATGCAATTGCAATTGCTCCTGAGTGCTAATTTACAATTTTTGGGGTATTTTAAGACATTTTACAAAGCTGTGAAGATCTGAAGCTCCTTGATATTTCAAACACATGAAATAAATTATTCTTCTCTGCGACCTCTTATAACTTAACTGGAGTCCAGTGTTTTGTATGACACTAAAAGCTAACATGAATGACGGGGCTCAGTGGAGTTTTTGTTCCATTGTTAAACAAATAAATCTCATCGTTTCCAATCTTAGGACAGGTTGAGAGCATGAGAATGCACGTGTAGTTGATTCACTGGAGGAAATTCTGTAAAATAACATCTGGGAAGCAGCACACCACAGTCAATCCAAACATGTCTGGTGGACTCTTGGACATGAGGACATTCAGTTGCGTTTCTTCTGCTGCGCTCCCACTTCCTCTGGAGTCTCTGGAAAGCACTGGAATCCAATCAGCATTGCTATGATTGAGAAACCTGGAAAAACAAATGCCGCAATTACTTCATGCTACAGGCTCCTTTCAACATTTACAAATTGTGATGACCAACACAATTTATTCTCACTGGACAATAGTACTTACTGGCCACAAGAAGAGGTGCCATAACCCCTATGGTGAGCGGTGCAGTTTTGTAGATGAAGGCCTCAGAGAGAAAATGACCCAGTGCCAGGACAAATGTCCACAAAGTGATGTGATACAAGCTGCCAGTGACACACAATGGGAGAATCTGAGGAAATTGACCACTAAAACAAGGCACGGAAATAAATACTGAATAATGAAGCGATCTTACGTTCTGTTGTGTATATCAATGGCACAGGTACAGCGAATGATGGATGACAGTAACGTCCAAATGCCAAATGTCCGAGCTTGAAGACCATTGACTGAATAAAAGTGGAGAGAAATATACAGTGAGGGAAATCATTATTTAATCTTTGTCAATTTGTTCACAGAGAAATTCCCATTCCACAATGGTTTATTGATTAAATTAATGAGCGAGTATTTGATCCTCTACAAAACTCAGAATTCTGGCTCCCTCAGATTGACTGTTGCCCATGTGGTTCCAGGAATCATTTCTTTTTACCTTCCTATTCGCACCACTTTGCTAAAGACTGAAAATCTACGACCTGATGTGCGGGACAAGAATCTCAACCCGATCAAGGCTGGAATATGTCACAAAACAACAAGCAAAATTTTTGGTGCAAGGATAAACGCCATCCCGACAGCCATGCTTGTAGGTGGAAACATATTTGGCGTTGTTTTTCTGCAAGGGATGTATGTAATGATGGGAATATGAAGCTACAAATTTGCTTCATGAACCAGTTGTATTTGACTCCTCAAGATGGCACTGTTGGTTTAAAGAAAGGTGTTTGAAAAATGGCAAGTCAGTGTGCTTGAACAGAGAGTGCCATCTAGAGTGCTCAATAAACACAACGGGTTCATGAATCATCTTGAAGCTTCATTTCCCCATCAGTCAACACAGGGCAACTTGATCACAATGAGGAAGCCATGGACTGTCAAATATTGGATGAAAACCTCATTTTCTTTGCAAAGCTCACTCAAGAGTTGTTAATGAGTCTTCCAGCATGACAATATCCCAAAACATATTGTCGGTGGATAAGGAAGAATCATTTTAAGATCAAGGAATGGCCTAGTCAGAATCCTGACCTCAACCCAATGGAAAACCCACGGAGGAAGCTGAAGTTTAAGAGTGTCTAAGCTGGGACAGACTTAATGTAAAAAAAAAACCAACCTTCGCTTCATATAAAAAAAACGTGATAAATCACATATCGACTCAATTCATCCTCTGAAAATTTTACAACAATTGCCCCAATATATGTGATTTTATGGACATTAACGTCTTACTCTTCATAAGCGCACATAACGCACTTGATGAGGAAAACGCTTAATGTCCTTAAATTCCATTTTAGTTGTCTTCTAGGTAGTGGAAAAGATTAAATCCGAAATACTGAGGCAATACTTCAAATAATTTCAGAGATTGCAGTGCACTTGCATGGCCATGAATTTCATTAATTTTAGAGGCGAAAAAATGTTGATCAGCTCATCTCTGCGCTTGATAAGGTTTCGCCATCAAGTACTAAATTTATATTTCACTGAGAGATTAAATAATTTTAATTCACTCAATAAACCGCAATTAATCACATTTATGTAGCGTATTTCACAACCCATATTTGCTCACCAAAATCAGGCGTGCCAGTGTAAAGCTTCTCCGATAAGAAACTGTGATCTCTGAAGCTTTGCACGGTGTTTCCCATCGCGATGACGGACACCATCACTAGCCAGCTTCGCAGGACGTTTAGGAAGCGACTCATCTCTGCAGCTCCTTTATTTGATTACAGAAATTAGAATCCATACAAGCGCATGTGTCGTGTTGCAAATAGGTTGCTAGAAGTGATACCTTGTCAAGTGTTTTAACAGGGCGAATATCTGCCAAAGACTAATGCTGCCGTAGACTTTTGCTATAAACAAGGTCAAATTGGCATCGGTGACATTTCCGAGCGGCGTACATCAGACACTAACCTAACGCGCTTCACATGGGGAAAAAAAACAAAACAACGAGATATGTTTCACTCGAGAACCAGGTAGTAGCCAATGACAAGCCTGACTAGAATGGCACTATCCAGTCATACCATTGATATGATTGGTCAGAGGGAGCCTTTTGGTTTCGCCTACTTTTATTTTAACCAATCGTATTTAAGAAGTCCACGAACATGCGTGTTTGGTTGTGTTTAACAAAGAGTTACTAGGAACAACAAGATGGTGCTCCCTCGAGACACTAGCGTTAAGTCGACTCCCCTCATCGTAACTTAAGTCTCTTAGTTGTTAGTTGTCATCTTATAAGAAGCAATCAAACACAGTTTCTTATTGTTTTATTATTTTTCAGATTTTTATATGAAATTCACATTAATCTGCGTTTAATCACCCCCCCCCCCAAAAAAAAAACCTTAGTGGAGGAAAAATAAATCATACAGGAAATCTGACAGTGCGCATGTGCCGTACAGTGTTGCTACATAGTTGTTGTAGTAACAAGGAAGATTAGCGGCGATCAACTCTACCTGCACAACTAAGCTAGTTAGCTTTTGATAGACGCCCTGAAATAAAGGCAAGTTTAATGTTTTTATTAGACCCCCCCCCCGCCCACACACACACTGCAGCACGTCGCATGTATTATTTTGCATTTAATTTTTGGGATATTTTTTTGCTTTTCGCTACTATCGATTGTTTTGTTGTCTTTATTCAGTTGCGTGTCAATTTCTCGTAGCTGTTCAGCTGTCAGGATTTATAATTTGTTAGACGCGAAATGTTATCCACTAACGTTAAATGGCAGGCTATTTTACAAGTCAAGCTACAAACAATCTGTCATGCTATGTTCGTTCTTATTGGAGTCGTAGCCTTGTTTTGGGATTCAGAGACGGGGGGGAAAAATCAACCATTTTGTATTTGTCTTGGTTTGCTTCAGGGTGCCTCTACAATGGCAGGCACCTGATCCGTGCAGGATTTGAACAGTCTCTCTGGAGATGCCAGCTGTTGCTCGAGATAAAGAGGACTCCGATTCCTCCTCTGAGTACGAACATGAGTGAGTTCTCAGTCGTTTATACCTCTCGTCTTGTCCAAATTTATGTCAAACACTATTATCATCAGCTTGATTGCCCTACGATGCCCCGACTTGCGAGTTTAATTTGTTCGGTAACCACGCTCTTTTCCCCAATTGAATAAATAAAAATTTCCCCTTTGAAATACATTTCTCACGTTGTGCCCCTGTTCTGCGTACCTTGTCCACCGGGGGGCAGTATAAAACACATTTTCGTGTGAGTATCGTTGTTTGTCTACATGGGTGCCCTCCCTGTTTGTCTTGTGATATCTGTTGATTAAGTAGTGGTCCCCAACCACCGGTCCGCGGCCTGGTACCAGATTGCAGGCCATTTGGTACCGGACCGCTCAGATTTGTGTATATACTGCATATTTAAACAATATTTATTTAGCTAGCTCGTTTGTTCATGGGGAATATTTTTCAGCAGTTCACCTGCCACCCGAATGAGACACTTTGAGTAAGTACCAAATTAAATGTGTGTCATCCAAAGAACATACGTAAATCTTCTGCGGCATGAACACAACAACAAACAAGTGTGTCTTTGACTTTGCAATTGTTTTCTTGCCAGTCTGAAATGTTCTGTCTTTTCCACTTCAGCCACATCACTAACACATCATGTTTTACTGGTTTTAATCATGTTTTTGTCCAAAGTAAACATTCATAAAAATGCTATCTGATCTATTGTGTATCAAACTTGGATACCTAAGATGGGGGCCACAATTATTTACATGCCTCCCAGTCTTATCAGAAGCAGCCATGGCTGATTGAGTTCTTCCACATCAACATGTTGTTTTATCGTATTTTCAGCTTGATAAGCAAGCTGTGTCTGGTGCGTAAGATCATTTGTTAGTACAGTATGTGGGCTTTGCTCTTGTCCAGCTCCTCCTCATGATGATATTGACAAAATCTGACTTTAATGGTGACTCATCGAAATGTTTTTTTTTTTTTTTAAATGACTAGAAACCATCCTTGCATTGCCTGGAGTGGACTCAGCAGGACAATTCCAATCTTCTTGTTTTTCCCAGAAGCCATTGTTTCAAAGGATGGATCTAGCTATGCTGGCGGAGGTACTTGGAAAAATAATCAGAATTGAGAGTTAGTTGTTAAAGAGACTATCAGGTGCAATCTCCAAAGTCGAATAGTGTTTTTGACTCTTGTTGACTTCCCAGTTGTTCCTCTCACAAAAAATGTTTCTATAACTTACTGCGTTAAAGGGGAAGTCAACCCCCCCAAATTATATGCAATAAAGTATTCAATGCATTTTTACTTGTGTAAACACAACAATCTGATTTATATTGTGTTTGTGGAAATATGAGTGAAGCAGCAAAATTCCCCCCATTTTTGGCCACACTGGGTGCGGCCATTTTGTCACTTCTGTCGACTGAAAATGACTTCACAGCTGCTCTGGCTTGAGTAATGACCAATCGCGGCTCCCCTGTTTTCTGCAACGGAGCCATGATTGGTCATTAGCTGACCCTTAAGCAACTGTGATGTCATTTTCAGTCGACAACAAGTGACAAAATGGCCCTGAGATGCCTAAAAACGGGTGGATTTTACTGCTTGACACATATTTCGCAAACAAAATGCAATATTAATCAGAATGCCATGCCATATTCTTGTCAAGCAATTGTTTGAGTGGCCTTCCCCTCAAACTGCCCCCCCCCTATAGACACTTCACCACCATCAAATCTTTGCCAAATCTTTATTGACTGTTAATGTGTTTTTTTTTATGTGAAGTAGCATTTTAACATTTTGACTGTCAAACACATATAACAAGTTAAGCACTGTATCATAAAACTAAAATTTAGTACAGCTACTCACACAATTTTAGATACCAATGGAAAGGGGAGTAAAAGTGTTTTGCATGGTGATGATGTCACCTAGAAGTAATTTAGGAGGTACTGAAAGTATTAAAAAAAATGAAAAAGCTCATTTATCTTTGGTTCCGTGTTGTCGCTGTCAGTCTGTTTCGTGTGACAATATTGTATATTATTTGTACAATATCGGTTCCACTATTCATTACATGACAATCGATTCCATTTTCTAGAGCGATACAACATGGCCTTCAAGATTGTGCGCACAGAGAGTCGCCTGGTGCGGGGCATCCTGACCAATCATGGTTTCCATGAGGTAATGTTCTCCACAAAATGAGGCAAATATAAAAGGTTAGCTTCCAAAATGACCATTTATGTGAACCTCCTTTGTGTAGGATAGAACAGGGCTGCCCCCACACCCAAATAATAACGATGTCAAAGCCTGGGAACGCATGCACGGAAAGAACCAAAATGACCTCAAGAGCATTAATCTGGTTTCACAAGGCCATACAATCCCAATTATTGCTCCTTCCAAGCAGTTACAATTAATTCTCTTTTTTATTTCATTTCAATGCTTCTTGACTCCCAGAAACCCATCATCAAAGACAGACGAGTGTCTACCACAGTGAATGACCAGAGCCAGACTTTAATAAGGCTTTATTGCAAACATCTGTCTCCTCTAGACATCGCGCACTCATGTGAACACAACCTCCATACTAATGAATGGCTGGAATCAAGCAAAACGGATTAAGATGATGAGTATGTGACTTCGAAATCATATTGTCATCATTTCAGTAGAGCTGGGGTGTATTTCGCCAGTGTTGGGTGAGGCTCTCTCTTATGTACTACCAAGCCACATGCATCCATGATGACATCGGCACGCGTGACGATCTTTTGCGTTGTTCCGTTTTGCTGCTGTGCTAAGATCGGTGTTTGTCAGGTGCCTACTAAGAAAATTAACACCATCCCAAGTCACGAGCCGGCTAATTGGAAAAACTTTTCACATTTTTTTCAGGTTCACTCAAATAGCAACGACTTTAACCTTATGTGGACTGGATCCCACCTGAAGCCTTACCTACTGCGAGGCCTTCAAGATTTCCAAAAGGTCAACCACTTTCCAAGGTGGGAGAAAACTCAGTGCCTTGAATGGTTGATTCTCGATATATGAAGTTTCCTACTCGTTCAATCAATGTAATCCATTTCATGATACTGATGGATTTAAAATGTCAAAATACTCTTCTCGTTGGAATTAATGTCAAGTTAGGGCTCCAGACTACCCCTAAATGGTTGCGTTTTGCGCCGAGATTTGATTAGGTACAATTTTCATTGTGTGTTTCAAATGTGGACAGTAAATTGGCTGATTATTTATTGATTGTTATGTTTGATTTTTTTTCTGTTGTTGACAAACGTCTGTTACACACTTTAGCCAATTCATCAATTAATTAGAGCTTATGTGAATATTTATACAGCATCTCAATTTATAGTATGTGCCCGGTGGCATCCGAAATACATAAAAACCAAAGAAAAAGCAAAACCTGCTAGTAGAGTTAATCCTTTTGCACACTTAGCTGAAGTGATTTGTGTGACATTACTCATTTGAACTCCAAATTTAGTTTTATATATTCATTTATTTCAGTCATGGTTCCACAAATATTTGTTAAACTGCACTGGTCGGCTACGCATTCTACTTTTGAATTTGCACGAAAATGTATACAATATCTATTATGTTTCAACCCTTTCTGTTTGAATTTTCTTTGTCCTGTGAATCTAAATGTACTTATTTTCCTCTAATATTTGTGACTGATGCTACTTAGCTAACTTAAACGTCACCACAAGCTCCTGCCGGAGTTTCTCCCGTTCCCATAAAAGCCATATTTCTCTATCCTGTCCATTTGCAGATCGTATGAGCTGACCCGCAAAGATCGGCTTTATAAAAACATTCAACGAATGCAGGAAGCCCATGGCTTCAAAAACTTCCACATAGTTCCACAGACCTTTGTGCTTCCGTCGGAATACCAGGAATTCTACAGTAAGTACCTGCTTTACCTGGTCGAGCTCATTTCTGTCCATCCTTCATAGACAGTATGCAACCACAAAATTATTTTCATTGGAATGAGGTGCAATACATGGACCGTGACGTCAATTTAGCAGTAAATTCAAATCTCAATCAAATAGGAAGAGCACATTGAAATGCAGTGGCGGGTCGTGCATTTCACACGGAGGCCTTCAGTGAAGTCCGACTTGAATAAATCCCCCTCATATTTCCGTCATTTATGACACCACAGCTGGTGAAATAATATCCAGAAAGACTTACACACTACTGAGTGTTGAATGACCCAGCTTCTCTCGAAAGGTCCATCTTGAAAATGGCCTCACAAGTGTATCTGCAATTAAATCCACACTTTTCCCTCCTTTGGCCATTGTGGTTTAAAAAAGCAAGAATATATTTTAGATTTTCAAACGGTCGCCAGTTACGACTGACTGTGTGTTGATTCTGGCATAGCGCTGCCCCCTCACGAGTGAGTATCCGATCACAAGGCGCGTTCATCACCTTCAACGTAAGGCCAGCGAGAAGGCCTTACTGTCATCAACTCGTGATCTGATTGGCTATCAACTGTAAACACCCCTCACACACAGAATAGACGCCCGTGATTGTGTCTGAAGGCCTCAGACAAATAGTGTGTGGAATTATGAAATCTGCCTGGCAACATGAGCTGGCTAAATTCTGATTGGATAAAAACTCTCACCTAAAAATTCGACACTAGAATATAATATGACATCAATGTGAAGAATCTGATCATGATTTTTTGATTATGTTAGGCCAGCAGAGATGGCCTGTTCATGATGATTCCAATCCTGAATTGTCTTCAACTTTCTCCTCGCATCTCAGGTAGTTATGCCAAGGACAAAGGCCCGTGGATTATTAAACCAGTTGCATCTTCAAGAGGACGAGGCATCTACTTAGTCAGCAATGTGAGTAATCCTTCCATTTGGATTCTTATTGCCGTGATGGCACTGCATTCAACAAAGTCCTCCAAAATAGACACAATTTTGAATTCCAAGTTATTTCCAAGCAGTGACAGGGAAAACGTTCAATCTTGTTTGTCATTTTTGGCACTTTCAAACACATTAAAAGCGTGTGGGAATTATAGAATGATGACTCTTAATATTTGTGTTTGACATCCAAATATGAAGCTTATAGCTGAACTGAAATAATAAACGCAATTATTTTCTTGTTCCTTTTAATCTGGTCCAAAAAATTCTTTTACAGTAGATTATGTTTCTTTTTATGTGAAGATTCCATTGCAGGCAGCATGGATTCAATTCCCTCTCAGGGAGCGTGTGAATGTGAGTGTGAATGGTCATCTGTCTCTATAATTGCACTGAGATTGACTGGTGACCAGTTCAAGGTGTAGTCTGCGTTTCTCACGAAGAAAGTTGGGACACGCTCCAGCTCCCCGAAACTCTCAACTGGATAAATGTTTTGCAGAACGGATGAATGGATTTTACACGTGCAAGTCATTATTCTTCACTGGTGTGAGAATAGTGTCAGTGTGACTAGCAATTAACGTTTTGCATCTAATTGTCAGAGAGAATCCTGCGTGAGTTGTACAGTACTTAACAGTTGGCTGAGCAGATGTTCTGTGCGACGGCGTGCACTCTATTTGAAAGAGCTATCAACTCGCGTTTGAAAAATGAATTAATTTGGTGGAGTAAATCACACACTTCAAGGTCTTTTGCTTTTTGGCGCTGCTCTCCAAGCCTCTCACCGTCTGAAAACATTTGCACAATTATTCTTCTTCTGTGGCGTTTTTATGAAAAGAATGTCAGAGTGATGTTTGGAGAAAAGGAAGATATACAGTATGTACACTTTTTGGTGCGTGTTTTCTCTGAACTGGAGCCAGCTTTGAGGTTAAACACTCTCCGGCTGTTAATTTGAAGTCAACTTGTTCAGCATTTGTAGCATGTTTGCGCCTCATAAAAGACACAGTGGCCTCAGTTGGTCATTGTCACTTCTCCTTCTGTGCGCTGTGAGTACTTTAGGACAGTGGTTCCACAAAGTACCACATCATAAATTACAAATGCCACTGTAATGACCAACATTCAAATACCCAGGCGTCGGTTTTATTTAGTAAAAGATTTAGCATTATTGTATGCCATGGTAACATCATACATAGCACTTACAGACTTTAAAAATTGAAACTGTATTTAACTAATTATTCAATTGAAATCTCCATTTATTCATCGTTTATTCTCACGCAGTATTGCATGTGAGAGTTAAATCAAAATGGTATCGAAATAAAAACAAATGGGTTTAAAATATGGGAAGCAAATGTATTTTACTTAAAGGTTCAATACAAATGAATTCAACAATTGTGCTGTAGTGGATTAAAAAAAGTTAAACCACTGTTGCGTGCAGAGTTTGAACATTTAATTCAGTGATTCTTTGGCTTACCGCAAGAGGGAGCCTTCGTACCACGAGTGGTACATGCGTCACACTTCAAAATCACTGCTCTAGTGTAAATAGTCTTAGGCCACTACTAGCATTATTGCTTTAATTATCTCTTTACAGAAGACTACCAGGATGGAGCCTACTAACTAGCAAATAGGTGGACACACACATATATGATAAATATGTCACTCACTGCATTCCACTTGTCATTTCTTACCTTAAAATTTGAATTTCCAATTTTCTGAGCGCAGATGGAACACACCAATAGTGGATGGTGTAGGTTACCTCCAGATTGTACCTTTTGATATATTTTAAGAGTGATAAACAAAATACTGTCTGTGTTTTGTAAAATACATTATTATTGAGTTGTTGTTTTTTTTTCCCTTTCACCGCCAACAGCCAAATCAGATTTCAGTTGATGAGAACATGTTGGTGTCCCGCTATATTCATAACCCTCTTCTGATAGATGGTGAGTTGTTTCTAATCTTTTCAATTTAGGTGCCACCGGTAGTACGTTTTTATTTATTTTTTTAACCAGGTTTGTAGAGAATCCGCACGATTTGCCTTCATTTAGCATTTTGTTCCACAGATTTCAAGTTTGACGTGCGCTTGTATGTGTTGGTCACGTCATACGATCCACTCCTCATCTATGTGTATGAGGAAGGCCTGGCTAGGTGAGTGTACTTTGCACTTTTGTTATGTTGTAATTTCTTGAACCTCTCCAACAAAAAATAGGGAAGACAGTTTAGAAATAAATAAATGTCCCCATTTATTTTTAGCTTTATGTATGTGCACTTTAGATTTTTAATAAAAGTTCAGATGCAAATGTTTAAAGCGTAATAAAGCGAAGCTCTTTGTTACCGTCATACAAGATTCGAGACTGTTATTCCCTCATTGACCAGCAGAGGGCAGGCAAAACATGTCTGACTAAAACTGGTCTGAAGTGAGAGTGGGTTTTGGACTTTGCAACAAAGTTCTCGGTTGTTCAATAGTATGTTTAAAGATATAATCTTACAATGGACAACTGTATTTGTAACATTGGGTGACTGTGGCGATAATGGGCCAATAATGTTTTTTTTTTTCCTCTGAGCAGAGGCAATGACCAGGTGGAGTTACAGTTGGTATTCATGTAGAGGTAATAATAAACGGTAGATAAAGTACAAGCTTGACAGAACAACTGGTGTCATTTTTACTTATGTGCAACAAACCAGAGGGTGTGTTTTTGCAAGCGATAAATGGGTCTTAAATTCTTGTTCCCATTTTTATCTCTTGACATTCCTTTGGGTTGTGTTGGAATTCAGGTACATAATGTGTGCCAAGGAATTCTTATTGTTGCACATGTGGCATCTGTGCCTCTGAAACACTCCCAGAAAACTAATCTCTACACAAAGTGTCAAGTGTCAGTTAATCATCTAAAGAAATGTGTTTTTTTTGTTGTTTTTTTTTGTGCATGTGGCATAAACAGCTTCTATTTACACTCAGATTTGCCACTGTCAAGTATGACGGGACTGCAAAGAATATTAAGAACACCTTCATGCATCTCACCAACTACAGTGTGAACAAAAAGAGCAGCGATTACGTCAGGTAATCCTTATCTGAATTTCACTTCTATGTGGTCAAAAGTACGAAGGCGCTGCTACATGATTTCAATTAGGGGGTTAGTCGAGACCACAGGTGTCAAACTCAAGGCCCGGGGGCCAGATTTCACCCACCACATCATTTTCATGTTCTGTTTAGGAAGTTAACCAACCTTCTATTCATTGTAAGTGCATCTCTCCCACTTACAGTTGTGATGACCCTGAGGTTGAGGACTATGGGAACAAGTGGAGTATGAGTGCGATGTTACGCTACTTGAGGGAAGAAGGAAAGGATACCACCTGTGAGTGCCACCTTTTCTTATCTCCATTCTGTGATTAAGTACATCCTCTAATGTGTGTCTGTTCATCCCCCCCCCCCAGTGTTAATGAGACAGGTTGAGGATGTGATCATCAAAGCTGTGCTCAGTGCTCAGATGCAGATCGCCACGGCCTGCAAGACATTTCTTCCCCACCAGACCAACTGCTTCGGTATTCTTATCCTTTTCTCAAAATGACAGAAAGTGGAAAAAATGCCAACTAACATTTGACTTGGCAGAGTGTACTACTTTAGAACAGAGGTGGCAAAAGTACTCACACTCTGTGCTAAAGCAGAAATACAGATACGTATGTAAAAATAAAATTGTTTTTTTTCTGTCATTAAATACAATATCCATTTTGATAACTTGGCACAAATTTTATGATATCAAAACAATGTATTCTAATTGCTTTGCTAATGTTGCGTACAACAACTGGCAAGAAATTCTAAATTTGTTATGCTGATTAGCTCGTCCACCACATAGTTCAGCGGTACAGGGTTTGATTCTGGCTCCGGTCTTCCTGTGTGGAGTTTGCATGTTCTCCCCATGCCCGCGTGGGTTTTCTCCGGGTACTCTGGTTTCCTCCCACGTTCCCAAAACATGCATGTTAGGTTTATTGGATGGTCTATATTGTCCCTAGGCGTGATTGTGAGCATTTGTCTTTGTGTGCCCTGCAACTGGCTGGCAACCAGTTCAGGATGTAGCCCGCCTACTGCCTGACGACACCTGGGATAGGCTCCAGCACGTCCCGTGACCCTTTTGAGAAAAAGCAGCTAAAAAAAAACTTGAACTTAGTAAAATATGAGACTGTGCAAATATGACTTCTGTAGACCTATCTGTTTTGGCTGTTGTGCCAATATGGACTTGTTTTTTTATGTACAAAATCACACTTGCGTCAAGATGTCATCTTAACGCTACTATATGTGAAGAAGCCTAATACCCGCATGGTGAATGATGACCATGCGGGTATTCGCTTGCAAATGGCTTAGTGAGCTTCAGCCTGGCCCTCATGCATGATCCCAACCAGCTGATGCAGCTCTTTGGATCTGTGACTGAAAGGAAAATTTGCTTTCTCTCGCCATTTTGCTTTTAAGGACTCTGCCTATTCCAGAGCCAAAAAGTGTTTGGACTGAGCAAAGTCCTGACTGAGCTGCACATCTCGTTCTTTGACTCGGTTTGAACACATTGAGAAATGGTGAGGACAATACGTACCCTAAAAAAAAATAGAAATAATACAACTTTTTACAATCAGTGCGAATGATTGACTTGCTCAGCAAACTGTAACACAGGAATGTCTCTGCACAGGTTTACACATTTTTAGAAATGCACTGGCGTGTATGGACGTACAGAATATATACAATTTTGACTGGAAACTAAGACACCACTTATCCCTTGCTTTAGCGTTTAGTGTCATTTTGTTTCATTTTGATTGCCTCCAGCAAGTTAATTAAAGTAGTTACAGTCTTGCACACAGGATTATGTTTCCTAAAAATAGACATTGACGGTTCACCATTGTGACTACCTCACTGCAATCATGTAATCGGTTGACACACCAACCAAGCTGGTAATAAATAACAATACAATATAAGGCCTAATTGTAATTTTATGGTGCACATACGGCAGGGCAATTTAGATGCTGGAGGGAGGCATAATTTTTCATCAGTCCTGGTGGAGGGGTGGGCAAATAGGACCATGCGATTCCTAACCTGATGTATGTCAAAAATGCTTTTTTAGATATGGACAAAATTCTTGCAAAGCTGCAAAATCCGTCCTCGTAATATATAACAAAGTGTTTGAAGCAAAAAACAAAATAACCACATACTTTAATTTTCGGATGCAGTTCAAAGCCTTCTCTTGCATAGAAACAATTAAAAATAAATTAATGTTAAAATATAATTCAATAAAGGCATAAAACTGCTCAACAAGAAGCCAACAGTAAGTGCAAGAACTCATTTAGTAATTTTAATATTTTTTTTAATTTATTTATTACAAAAATCAACTCACTCAAAATGTTAATATTATTTGCCCTGCTTATGATTCCAAATCTGCAAACCAACATAAAAAGTGTAAGCGTAACTAAGGCTGTCATCTAGAGGTGATTGATGATATTACAACTTAAAACTACAGCCACCCCTGCATTTTAGCAGCACGGTAGACGTGGATTTTCATATTCACTGATTTAAATTTTTTTTTCCATATTTTGGTTTATTTCACTTTTTGCCAAAATTATTTCCCTATTTCCCCTCATTTTTTTGTGGGAAAAGTAAATTGAGCATTTTTTGGGGACTTTGGGAAAAACCTTGTTTTGGCGCGTTAAATTGGAATTAATCAAAAGGGCCCCACAGAGTGTGGAGTTTTCCACTCACCACTGTTGGGCCGCTAGTTGCATTAGAAACAATGAATGGTCACTGATTGAGTTAGTCGTAAATTGAGGCGGTTTCAAATGGTTACGTTTACATGGACACGCTTATTCGGGCTAAAAGTCTGATCGGAATAAAAATGCTTCATGTACACATTCGGAATATTTGGACGCGATCAAGCTCATTCCAATCAAGATTTTATTCCGAACGAGAGGCGTGGTATATGTCGATTGATAATCGGTGCGCATGTCTGGAGGATACATTGCAGCTCCATCAGGAAGTATTAATTAACTCTACATAACATCGCAAACGGGAAAAATATGCTAAATTATGCTAAAGTTTAAAGTAAAAATGGACAGAGTGATGTTTTGTTGACATGAAAGTCGCTGGCTTTTTCTTCTTCTACTATTTCCAGTGTACTTGCTAAATCTGCATTTGTCCAAATAATTTGTCCTGATCGAAAGTGTGATGCACCAACATGCAAGTCCTCATCGGATCAATATTTTTAGTGTCCATGAAAAGAGTGCATCTGCTCATAATTCTACTCCAGATTAAAAAAAAAAAAAAAAGTAACGTAAACATAGCCTATATTTCTTTGCTTTTTGACAGACCGAGAAAGTACAGTATAGATTGAGAGCCATAATTGCCGCTGCAAGTGTTCACCCAAACCTTTTCTGCTCTCGACTGAAAAGCACTGGTTGGCTCTAATGTTTGATAAATTGTTTTGTACAAGAGAATCTTTCAATAAAAAAGGCTCCCACACCGTCTTAACTTTCTATCTTGGCAGCCTCCATTAGCATTCGTCTTTGAACTGACAGCTGCTATACGCTTTTATACCGGTGAAGCTTCAGAGCAGATGGCAGCAAATGCAAACGTACAAATGTGTGCAGGCAGGCAGTGGAGGTACTTGGAAAAGCACTTATTGTTCATTTTTTACTCGTTCCCTGGCTTGTCTGGAACAGAGCCATGCAAGCCGATGAAGAACATTGTATTATTAATTGACTACAAATTGCTTCCTGACATTTTAATGTCTATTCATGGCTTCGGAGCAATGTTTAGTGTTTTGAAATTGGATTTCTTCCCCTTGCTCGATTGGTCCTTTTGTATCTGTAAGGCAGTTCTCGAACAAAATCTTTTTATAGCGCTACCGTGTTTCATGTGGGCCGAAATGAAAACAACAGGTTTTTCGTTTGACATCGCTAAGATTTGCATGCGTGTGGGGCGTGTGTGTCAGTGGTGAGTGGAAAATGCCACCCATGACGTTCCTCACCACCGCTGTGTGATTAATGGACGGACTTTTTTTTGCTGAGGGATGCTGATTACGAGATGTTTTGACTAAGATCTGATTAGCCAAGCCAAAGGCCTATTTTGTTACACACAAAACATTCCACTTACTGGTCCTGTGTTCCACTCAGCGTCCCTCATTAAGTGCCTCGTGCGGTCTGATCCCCCGTCTCCTGCTTTTACATTGCTCGGCCACTCCCACATTTTCACCGCCTTCTCTTACGGCTGTGATGACACTCAAGATCAGACACAGCTATCATAATAACGCAGACGGCTGATAATTTGGACTTTGACAGTGCGTGCAATCGTTTATATCGCATAGTGATGCAAGACGACTTCAGTGAAGATGATGCTCGTGTCTTATTGTGGTTTCGATTGTGGCTGCACAACCAGGGGTGGGGATTTTATGATTTTTTGTTTTTTTTTGTTTCAAGGGGTGTTTTGTCTCTTGTGGTAACGTTTCCAGCAGTGCTTATCCAATAATAATAAAAAAAGCTCTTCATCATCCCTTTTTCTCTGTCACGTTTTTTCTCTTTCCCTCCCTTTTTAACGGGCCTGTTGCGGATGTTCGCCGCCTCGCCTGGGCTTGTCTGCCGCGCTTGTCGCAGGGCCGTTTAACAGCCGCAGAATCAACGTGTCTGGCCGTGAGTGGTTCTGCGGGCTCGCGGGGCAGGCAGGCGCGGCGGTCTGCTCCTAATTGGGGGGGAAAATGCATGGCACATGGAGTCAGCTTGTCGGGGGCTGTGAGGTGGTGTAACACCTCCTCATTTTCTCCTTGTTGTGGTGCCACCAATGAGGCTGTCCAGACTCTCAAAACAGTCGACCAATATTCTGCTCCCCAACTAATACAAATGCCTTTCGGGACACACACACACACTCTTTTTTAATGTGTATGTGTGTTTTAACCCAGAATAAAATAAACCTGCAAAGTGGAAAAGTAGTGAGGGTCTTGTCCATCCACACATGCTAAAAAAAAGTTGTTTTGCAGATTTTGGCTTTGAGGAAGATGGCACAATTTGTTCTGTTCCATCATTAATAGAAAATATGCCTTTATCACAATTTCTAGCCTTGTGGTTCAACCACATTTGTCCATGTCTACCCGGTTTCATACAATGAATTATGATGGAAACATTTTGATTTTAGATGACACATAGTGAGAAAAAGAAGTGGAGCAATTCAAGTAGGAATGGACAGTAAACTAAATCTCCTTGATGGACAGTTGGGGGCGGGGGCGGGGCGGGGGATGAGCAATAAATCTATTGCTTAAGGAGAGAGAGATCGCTCTCTGAGCTCTTGCTTTGATGCCAGCGTTGCACTGAGCAGAATAACGATGCCCGGAGGAGTTGTGCACCATAAAGTCTCTGGAGCACTCCTACTTGATTTAAATGCCACCCTAAGGTTTGTCTTATGAATTAACACATTGCAAAAAAAAAGATGGCATCATTTTCCGCTGCAGAGGTCATCATTGTATTTTGATTCAAACACTTATTAGTCATCAAGTGGTTCAGTGACCTACCAGATGTTCTCCATCTGCATAGTGGGCTTTTTAAAATGTCGACACGTTAAAAAAAAAAAAACAGCAACTAAACCTGCTCACTAGAACTCTCTTATTAAGTGTAAGTCATCACTCGCTGTCCTAAAGCCTCTTATGTGTTTAACACCGGCACTGACCTGAGATGCTTGAACAAACAGCGCACGTTGCGGCGGCTTTGAAACCTCCATCTCCCAAAGTCCTTTCTCAACACAGTCGCTTCTTTTGAAGTTCCATTAAAGACTCATTTATTTATTTTTTTTCTTTCTTCTGTTTCAGCCAGGCTTTGCCCTAACCCTATAAAACCGCGTGGTTTCCCTGCACTTTGCAGTCGTGACACTCCCCAGAGCAGTGCACACATGTTTAAGGGATACAATTCAAAGGGGGACAAGTGACACTGCAGCGTGTATCAGTGTGGGAAACAAAAGGGAAAAGTGCCTCCCTCCAAATGGACAAGATAGTAAATTTAATGATGAGGTTGAAGCTCCTCTGAGCGCTGCTCTTCTCGTTAACGAGTTCTGACAATATGTAGACGGACGTACTGTTCCCAGCCATGAGGACATTTTTGACTGCATCTACAAAACTATCCACGACCACAGTTTGTTTTTGATCCCCTGCCTTACATAAGCAGTTAACGACTGATGAAATGTGTATGCACTTAGTTGATGTAGTAGAGCCAAGCCCTCAGTAGCAGCGCTGGATGAGTGTTTTCTTTTGAGTGACTGAATATACTGTATAACACGCATGTAATCCATAGCAGAGAGACATTGGCCGTGTTGCCAAATGCCACATAATGGGGCTCTGATAAAACTTTGGAAAGGCTTGTGACTTTGATACTCCTCAGTTTTTATTTGCGGGAATCAGGCCTTTTTTTTTTTTGCTGACTGGTGGTGAAAAGCTTTTGATTCATTTTGACTTTCTCTTTGTAGAACTTTATGGATTTGATGTGCTCATCGACGCTAACCTAAAACCTTGGTTGTTGGAGGTGAACCTTTCTCCATCCTTGGCCTGGTGAGTGGCCCGTTCCAAACTGTGTGTCTTGAACTTGATGTTACCGAGGGATTTGGTTTCCTCACATTTTGAATTTTTATAACCCACCAAAATATGTGGTTATTTTATTTGTGTGTCATCCAGCGGAAACATTATTTTGCCAAAATATGACTTTGGAAGGTCTTTTTGTTTCTTTGATTGTGGATTTTAGCTTGATTTATTTGCATCATTTCTATTTATGTGCAGTGATGCCCCTTTGGATTTGAAGATAAAGGCCAGCATGATTGCAGACATGCTTTCACTTGTGGGTTAGTGCACTCGAAATCACTGTTGAAACACAATTTATCTGATTATTTGTGATTAGTCTTTTGATGAGCTTTCATTGCGTGCACACACATTAGGGCTGTCAAAATGAAAGTCTTAACTCAGGTGATTAATCCTAATTTTTTTAGCAAGTCTCAGGACAAAATACCGTGTTCAAGTTACCACTGGGCCTTGCAAACCAACACTGCTGGAGTGTGGTGCTTGTAGGCGGTTTTGAGAAATGTATCGAAGAAAAATGGCTGTAAAGATGTCTCCATTTAGATCGTATTCAAGAATCCAAGAAAGTTATTAGAACAGTCTTTGAAGTTAATATACTTCATATTGGGTGATTTGGCATCAATTCCAAGATATTATTTAAATAAATATCTGTTACAAGCTTCGCAAAAAATTGGAGTTGAAAAATGTGATTAATCGCGATTAATCATGGGTTATTTTGTGATTAATTTGTTAAAAAAATTAATCACTTGACAGCACTAATATATATATATATATATATATAAAATTACATCATTGTACGACTACAACACTTTCTTTCTAACTTCAGCTCAAATCTAATATGAAACTGAATGATATCATATTACAGTGCATTCGCACGAGAACTTGCTGATTGCACAATTGATGTTATTCAAGTATCTAATTAGAAAAAACATTATATTTGTGATTGTGCTGATTGTTGGTGATTGATCGCATTCGATTTGCGCGGCTTGTAAAAACAACCTCATCTGTTCAAGAGGGTATCTGGTTTATCGTGTTTACTTGTATTTGCTAAACAGCGCAGAACATAAAGTACAACCGTGTTGATGGGTGTGTTGTCAATTTTGTGGCCTTGGACCAAAATCTTGCTAGCAAACACGTCAAGAGATCACAAATAAAGATAGTGACTTGATGATAAGTCACTCTCAGTAAGACAAGCTGCGATTTCATGGAAATCAATCAATAGTTGTCAAGACCTTTTCGCTCAAAACCACAAATATTAGCTTCACGGAGGCGCCAGTTTCAGTGGAGACACTTGGATGAATTGGCTGTAAAATGTGCCAATCCATCAAATTGATGTTGATTCACTCCGAGATGAAGTCATGGTGTGTTGCTTGTCGCCGTTTACGGTATGCGAGTTTTCTATTAAATGAAATACTACTGCGATATGTTACATGCACTGACGCATTTCTGACCATCTACTAAACCAAAATTGTTAATTGCGTATAATTACTGTGGGTTTGTGGCGTGTGCGCACGGATCGTCTCCCTATCGTATGTCCCGACAAGCTGGATCAGCCTACAGATAAAACGAAATGAATCTTAAGCACGTAGACATAACAAATAGTAGCCCCAAGCGGCATAAACAAGGCGTAAATGTGTTCGAACAAGAGGTCTCCTCCCCTAATAATTGACAGTGCGTGTGTTTGTGTATCCTCTCATCAACAACACCTTCAGACACAGAAAATCCCAAAACTCATTATGGTCTTTTTAAGAGAATCTTGTCGATTCCAGCCGAAGCGGCGCACTCTGAGCCTCCCTATTAGTACGTGTCAATCAAACCCATCTGTTTAATACATCTGTGGTTCTCTTCTAATCATATTAAAGGGAAATATGCTTTTGTGCTGGCGCATTCCTATACAAATGTATGAGTCAACGGTGCCGTGCCTTCAAGCAATGAAATCGGGTCATTAACGAAAGGATGGAATCATATTTACGTGTGTCTTTGGAATGAGACGTTTCACCAAGCCAAGTGGAAATCAGTAGTAGCTTGTAAAACACAGCACGTCTATTATGTACCAAATAATCCCAATCAATTCTGGCTGATAACACAAACTCAAGTTGCTTCTCAGTTCCGTAATTAGTAACAACATTCTATTAGCGTTCATGCTGCGCCTCTGTGGAAGCCGGCAGCAGCGTGGCACCAATATGTGTTTAACTAGTTAGCAGTTTGGTGGACACGCTAAAGCGGTAGTTGTCTCCCTGGGACCCGCGTCTTCCTGTTCTGGAAAAGTTTGATGAAAATGAAGAGCATAACATTAAATAGAAATATGTGCGGATGAAATGAATTAAGTCCTGCGCCATCAGCAGAGTTGAAACAAAATTTCCGTAAGTGGATTGCAAAAGTATATCATTGGAAATTGTCAAGGAGTCATTCTCCGGTTCTGCACTAAGTCAAAAGTTATTGCTCCCTCCCTCGAAAAAAAAGAAAACAAAAAAAAAAACAAAACGCTTGAGTTTGAGCTTTGCGGCAGACTATTGAAATGACAAAGGTCATAGGTTTGTTTATAATGGTTGCTTCAGAATTTTATTCTGTGAATGTCAGGCTGCTCGTTCTATCGGGCAGAGTCTGTTGGATCAGCCCCCAAGGACCGCATGAGTAGCCCACTGACCTGCTCTAACAATAGCTCGCTAGTGAGATGCGTCTATTTTTGTGTGTGTTGCTATTCTAAAATAAAATCCCAGTGAGCCGCATCTAACTTTTTTTTGTACTATTCTTTTTTTAACCACACTTTCAATGATGTAGTCAATTTCAAAACGTCAACTTAAGAATAAAATACTATAGTTGGTGTTTTTAAAGTGTCCTCGCCGTGACGATCGAAGCATGTTTAAAGTCAAGCCGAAATCTTAACAGTTGAAATGCAAAGTCATTATTATGTAATAACGCTTTCTTTTTTTTAATCACTAAAGGCTTGGTGTGTCAGGACCCCCTGAAGAGGAAGCCGCGCTCTGAACGAGTCATCCTAGACGGCAGCCTCAAGCAGCCTGCCCAAAGAACACAGGTACCGACCCCGAGCCACGTTTCAGCCGAGCGGCGCAGGATCGCACTGAGTCATGCTCCCGCGTTCAACCGGTCATGTCAAGCATTGCGTGCGCTTTATTCCTGTGAGTGCTTAGACACACAGAAAGTGTTTTGTGATGAAATGCGAAGGTCACGTCATGTCCTCCCAACTGTTGCTTCCTAGCAGCCTTTTAATGCACCTCCAGCCACTTGACGTTTTCTTTTCCTCCCCCATCCATATTAATTCCCTTTTACTTCTATCCCTTTGCAATTTCCTGACATTTCCTGCATTGCCGGTAAGAAATTGCTTTTGCCCTTTTTCCTGATTTGATTATGTTTCTTTTACTGTTATTCACCGTGACAGGCAAATGGCCTGCGTGGCTTTCTAATGCCGCATTTGAGGAGATTTCTCATTACATTAGCAAAGTGGCCAGCATAAGTCTTATGTTTGAAATACAGCAATGCACCACTTGGCTAAAAAGCTCTGAACTTTTCTTGGTCGACTTACTGTGACAAACCCCAAAGCCCGACTTTAAATCAGACATGTCATAGAGGTTGCTGAAGACCTCCGACCGCCTTGAGAGAAAACCTGTCGTCTTCCTTTACTTTGACTGAGACAACAGTTGAGCCTTTTATAGAGCGCTTAGGCCTTTTCACTTCTTGGCTGCCTTTGCACCCCCCCCTCCCCCCTTCCAGTCACGTCAGTTGAATTAAAAGTAATCCTGTTGCTATTTAGATGACATTCTCTGAATGCGATCCTTTGGGGCGCTGGTCCGCTGTCCTGATCTCCACTCCACCCTGCTTGCCAAAGCTGTCAATCACTGCTTTGGTCGTACATGTTATGAAAAGGCAACACAGAGTGTGGAAAAACTGTCTTTATATGAATATTTATAGGTGGTATTCATGTTGATTTTCAATACAACACATGGATGATATTCTAATTGTTGACCTGTCCTCAACTCTTGTTTCTGTAGTGGCCTCGGCCCCCAGCAGCCCCAAACAGCGAATCGGTGGAGTTTAAAGACAAGCCAGAAGGAGACAACATTCTGAACTTGACTGCTGAGCAGGTACAGTCCTGTTGTGTGCTGTGTGTTACGCTTGATGTTCAGGCAGCGTTTTTCGGAAGACCTGCGTGTCTTAAAACATGTGTTTTGTTTCGTTGCACTGTGCTAGATCAAAGTCGTGAGGAGGACACGGGAGGAATATGAGAGGAGAGGAGGTTTCATTCGAATATTCCCCACTGAAGACACGTGGGAGCTCTATGGGTAAGCTGAGCCAAGATTGGGGGAACCAAAAAAAAAAAAGCCTGATTATTTATAATTCCAAGATCCCCCATCTGTCCATTATGTTACTCATTATTATACTTTCCTCAGATGAGTCGGCTTAAATTACTCCCTTTAAGTCGACCTTGCAACATATTTGAAAAAAGTATTTTCCCTCCAAGCCACTGCTTTATGTTAAAATGCCATCAAAGCCTTTATTAGAAGAGGAAATCCATTTTTAGGCTGACGGTTCATATTCATTCCCATATGAGGATTCACTGCTTGATTAGATACATGATTATGTCATCTTCCAAAACATCTCCATTCATTCTCGCGCCATCCATTTATTTGCCGCTAATAACAAAATTGAAGCTCGTTTGGCTTTTATGATCATTCTGATTTTGCTTATTATCTCCCATTTCTCAGTGGATATCTGGAGTCCAAGACATCATTGAACTGGATGTTGGCAAACAGACTTTTCCATGGAAGGTAAGCATTTCCATTGTGGTCAGGATCAGGGGGCTGGATCTCTCCTTCAGTTTATGGAAGCAGTTGGATTCCAGCATGGAGTTTGTTTTGTCTTTCACTTGGGTAGGTGAGAGGAACAGCTGAGAAGAGGATATTCGCTCAACTTTTCCAGTGTGCCCACTGTCTATGTGGCATCGGTTGGGGAAAGGGAAGAGAGTAGCCTGTAAAACAACATCTGTTATTATGTATTCCAAAAATGCACAAATATGATTTAAATCCATGGCTTTTGTTGTTGGTCCGGCGTTAACTTATTGGCATTGTCTGGAGATTTTTACGGACATCACATTGAAGACTCTCCCTTCAGAGGTCGTTCAATGCTTTAATGCCTCACTGACTGTTATTTAACATTTATCCTTTCTGCTTTGGACCATCACTGTCAGTCATGTCAACATCTGGAAAAACGACTCCAACTTACTAATCTTTCTCAGAGTTTGCTCTGTAACGTCTTTTTGGAAATGCTAATTTCCATATAAATCATGGGTATTGTTGTTGTCACCGCGCTTGTGTTGACATGTCTTCTTCTGTCTCTAAGGAATGCGTGCGGGAATGCGCAGCTGCAGATGGACACACTTGATGGCTACCACGCCGTCCAGTACGAGAGGAAGCTGCCGTCTCTGGAGGCTCGTAAGAGGAGACGGCACCACCTGAGTCATCGCTCCGCTGCTGGAAAGAAGAAGTGGGGTAGGCCTGCTGTATGCTACTTCAGCTCGGCAAACTGCACTCTTACTGCAGGCTGGAGTGCACTTTTGGTTCCAATAAAAAACTCCCATGTGTCACACTAAGGTTAGCCAAATATGGCTCTGAGTGAGTTGATGTCATTGCAGCAAAAACAAAAAGCCTATTTTGAGTGTGCTGTGTGTGTGTGTATTTTTGCCAAAGGTTTGGTGATGCAACTGACATATGTCTTCCCCTTGCAATGCTGCATACCTCAGGGAAGGGATCCAAGGCCTCCCTGATGGAGAGCAGTAGCCTGGAGGGAGAAGACAGCATACGGGAGGAAAGAGAGGAGATGAAACATGTTCTCAAGCCAGTCTCACACAAGGTTTTGGTAGCAGAGCAAAGAAAACAAGTGGCTTCACCAGCGCAGCCATCTCACGGCAACGCGCTGTCCAGCTCGCAGGCCGCAACACGCAACAGCAGGCCTCATGTCAACCTGCTTCACTTCCTCCAGCAGGGGTGGGACATCAGGTCAGTGTGTGTTCCAGGCGGCTGCTCACACTCCTTCATCATGCTCCCTTGCTTTATTTTCTCACGCTAACCTCCTTGCAAATTGACATGAAGGGCTCGTTTGCTCCCACCAAAGGTGGAGGAAAATAAATTGGGACTATATTTACGTGCAGATTTATGTTTTGATGGGTTTATTTTTGTCGAACTACAGGAAAAGAGCAGAGTTGGTGACACCAGTAATGTTGAGTGTCCACTCACTTGGATCCGTTGGCTCTTTGCTCTCATTTTGAACTTCAAGGATGGGCATTTAAGACAATTCAATCCAAAAGTTTAGTTATTTATATACATTTTCTATTATTTTTATTTCATTCAATTTCCACAATTCTTTTAACACTTGGATGTGAGTGTGAGTTGGTCCAAGGGATTTTTTTTATTAGTCTGATGCCGATTCCGATATTTGGCAGAAAAAAAATCCGATAACCGATTAATCGGTTGATTAAAAATAAAAATAAAATATAAAATAAAAAAATATATATATTGACTAAAATAACTTCTTTTTTGGTCCCTTAATGCTTAAAACAATAAAAAATGGAATTACAAGCATCACATTTCACTGTTTTACAATACTTCATTTTTTTTACAACAGAGAGAAAAATCTGAAAAAAATCGCAGCATTTTTTGGGAAGGCAGATTTTTTTTTTGGAGGGTAAACATTTTGAATGTCTACCTTATGTTGTAATGTGTTAACATGTAAAACCAGAAAAATCTGAAAAACACGTTTTAATAGAGCTAATATTGGTCAATTATTATAGTCATGCCCAAGTTGAGCCCTGTGATTGGCTGGCCAGCTCACCTGCATCACTATTTAGTATAAGTGGTCTAGAAAATGGATGCTTAATATTTTAAGTCACCCAAGTTAGCTGTGCCGATTTAAATCTATTTTTTCCCGTTCTGTTTTTTATTACACAATATTACTTTTGATCATATAGTAAGATCCGCTTTCACTCGATGGACAAAATCTTCATGAAACCTCATTTGCCTTTCAATGCTCAAAATGCAATTTCTTTCCCTCTTTTGTCTCGTCTCCAGTAAAGTGCAGGCCCGGATGACCTTTTCCTCTTACCTACAGCGGGTTCAACAAAGACTTTTGGCAGAGAGCAGGGTTAAAGGCGTTCCAGCTTGGGCAGACAAGGACAATGACCAAATGGTACAACTATTCAAAAAATCTCAGTAGTGGAGTCTCAATGAACAGGAGTGTCATACATTACCCTGGATGGAACATTGTCTTCTCTTGATGTATCACCATTATATGCCAGATTTCCCCTTATTATTACTCATCTGTGCCCTGGCTGTGGTTGAATTGAAGACATGGAGGAAAATGGGGCCTTTCAAGAAATGTGCCTTATTGGAAAGTTTTGTTGGTGTACTGGAATTATGGCATGTATCATCATTATCTTCATCAGCGGCAACGCCAGACCTTTTAGGAACATCCTTGTGATGTTTGGCTGATTTGTAAGGCTATCCCCGTTCGTGATTTGAAAGTGAAAGCAGAATTGTTTTCATACTTGTGATAATCATTGATTCAAAATACTTGGCGTGTGTGTGTGTGTGTGTGCGCACAGGAGCTGGTAGTCCGCTTCCTGAGAAGGGCTGCCAGTAACCTCCAGCAAGACGTTAAGGTGGTTCTGCCCAGTCACCAGCTACCAGTCCAAGACCGCAGACGCATCCTGTCCCACCAACTCGGAGATTTTATCCAGTCTTACGAAAAGGTGCCTATTCCCAGAGTGTGGTTTTGCCGAAACACAGGAGACGTTGTGTGATTTCTTCTCTGTTATGCTTCCTTATCTTCGTAAGGAAACTGAGCATATATTGAAACAACAGCAGAACAGCACACAGGAGAAGTGTGTTGCCGCCAGTGTGTTTCATGACTACATCACGGCTGCAAGGTTAGTCAAATGGCAAGCCAGTGGAGCGATTGCAATCTGCAAAACACATCTCTCCCTTTTTTTTTTTTTTTTTTTAAACAGTGAAAGTGATCTGGAGGAAGTACTGACGTTCTACACGCAGAAAAATAAATCAGCCACCGTCTTCCTCGGTACAAAAGTCAGGCATGTTAAAAAAGCCTTTCATGAAATACATGCCTCCAAAGAGCCAGGCAACTGTGAGACTCCAAAAAGTGAGTCCGACCCATGTTTTTTTTATACTTCTCTTACGCTTGGTCTGGTTTATGTTTAATGTTTTATCATTCAAGCACAGTAAACAGGAATTTTGCCGTTTCAAGCTGTAAATCCCCCAAAATAAAGGAAAAAAAAAAGATTGAGTCATCCAGGGTGAAGTGAGGGTCACTTTCAAAGGAGTCGATCTCATTTGGAGAAAACAAATGTGTGTAAGAGCCATGGAATGGCTGACTGGTGATAAAGGAGCTCTGGCTTCTTTCTTCTTTTGAACAGCTCTGCCTGTGTCCAAAGAGGATTCCAGCTCGTCAGAATCAACGCCCTCCACAGGAAAAATCAGCGTTGACACAGACAGCAAGGCCACCGAAAGTCAACCTTCGGTTTGTTCGTCTGAAGGCCAGCTGACCGGATTTGGACATGCAAAAATCCATCCACAAGTCTCAGCCTCCCAACACTGCTCGGGCTTTCCCGTGACTTCAGACTTCACCCATTTTCGTCATCAGAGCTGCTCCATCACCCCTTCGTCCCTGCCTCGTCATCGACCTCCTCCTTTGCTGCTTCCCCCGCAGCCTCCATCCTATGCTCAATCATTGGCAAAGTCTCAATTCTGCCAGACTGAGACACTCAGCGACTCTTCTGTTTCCACCCCACCTTCTGGGTTAGCGGGGCAACCAACCCAGGTTCTCTGGAGGATCCCATCTTCCACAGCGCTTACATCAAGCTCCGCAGCACCTTCTTCCATCACCAGTGCACTCCACATATATAGCCAGAAGCTCTCTCGACCAACATCTGCAAGCCAAGGTAAACAACATGCTTCTTGCCAAGTTAGGTCAAGTAATTGTTTTGTGTTTAATTGCTATTTGCCTAGTTAGTTATCTGTGTAATGTAAAATGACAACACATTCCGTCAAAACATTGTGAAGGAGGGGCACATGGGGCATAAAACACATTCAATTTGATTCAGGGTAGAGTGAGGACTTAATTTTCCCTTTTCACCGTTAAAGTCCGCTTGCACTGGGGGCAACTGAACCACCATATCCATCCATCGATCCATTATCTGTACCGCTTCTCCTCACCACGGTCGTGGGGGGTGCTGGAGCCTATCCCAGCTATCTTTGGGCAGTAGGCGGGGGACACCCTGAATTGCTTGCCAGCCAATCGCAGGGCACACACAGACAAAAAAAACATTCGCGCTCACACTCACACCAATTTAGAGTGTCCAAACCACCTACCATACATATTTTTGGAATGTGGGATTAAACCAGAGTACCCGGAGGAAACCCACGCAGGCACGGAGAGAACAAGCAAACTCCACACAGGAAGGCCCGAGCTGGACTCGAACCCATGACCTCTGCACTGTGAGACCATCGTGCTAATCAGTCATCCACCGTGACGCCCACCACCATATCCAACAAATGAAAATACGATTGAGGCAACAAGAGCTCACCCAAAGCCCCTCCATCTTTCCTTACATGCTTGTAACATTAGGTCCTGGTCCTCTTTGTGGTGCAACAAAAATATACAGTAGTTTGACAATTGAATTTCCTCTTGAGGTATTAAAATTAGTTTAAATTATGAAATTAAAAAAAAGTGTGTTGCGTGCGACAGTTGTCAACCAATATTGCGCATCATCATTTTGAATCAATCAACTGCTTCAGTGCTGGTCCGGCTCTACTCTGCTCTTTACTGTGTGCTATTCTAGTTTACTGCAAGTGTGAAAATACCTGCGAGCTTCCCGACCCTGCATAATTATTTCCCCCTTTTGGTTAAGATGTTCTTTAGCTTCTAATAAATTCATTTTTTGTCAAAATAACAGAGGACCAAAAATACAAAATAAGTGGAAAAGTGGAAAATGTACCCTTAATTCAATTGCATTCATTTAGTAGGAAAAATAATAACCAAAAAAAACCCCCAACATTTTATCTCAAATTATGTGTTCCAATCCCTTTTGCCGACAAAATGGAAAGATGGATCTTCATCCATTCTTTTCAGCGACTTGGGTCCTCTCCTCTGCACTTGCCACTTTAGCTCACTGCACAGCTTTTTAATAGGGTTGAGGTCTGGATATTTCGATAACCATGGGAGAAGCTTGATTCTGTGTCTTGTGAATCTTTTTTCTTGCAATTTTCAATTTTTAGAGTAAGCTGCAATAAAAATGTCAGTGAAGACATCTCAACCAGGAGTGTCAATAATTATGAAGGGCAGCTAATCTAAGATAGCTAGAATGAAAATGTTAGCATCCAAGTTTGTTTATTCCAAGCAGTATGGACTAACAAATAAATGGACAAGCGATCACAAAGATGCGGCACTACAATTTTATTTTAGAAATGTATTTTCTCTGCTGTTTGAGTCTTGATGGGAGTGTTCCTGTGTGCGCCAGATTAGGGGTGAAAAAAAAAAACATTCTCATATTTTCACGTCAGCCTTTGAGAACCAGGAAGTAGCCTGCTTGCTAACACGCGCACAGACAAGACAAACACAAGCCGCTTTTGTTGTGTGTCAGATTTTCAACAATTTCTCCATGTTCACACATTTCTTCCGTCGATATCGCAGCATCTAAAATGTACAGTTCCAGTAAGCTGAAGCCAAAATCCGAGGGAACCTTCAGGAACTTGAACTCGCTAACTGTCCAGGCCCAGTCCAACCAGCAGGCTTTCATCTCAGCTCTGCAGAAGCTGGCAGACAAGCAGGTTGCTCGCAACAAACCTGGCTCCAGTCACATCAACCTTTTGACGCGACATGTGAGTTCACTTGCACTTCTTCGCTAACTGGTCACACCTGGGGCAAGGCTATGTTCAAATAAGAACATATATTTATGTTGGGTTCATAAACAAGAGTTTCATGGAAGGGAGACAAATGTGGCCCTTTTTGCAGGAGGTTCTCTCTCTGTGAGGTCTTTTGTATTTCTCTTTGGCAATGTTTAATTCTTTCCTGACCCCCTGCTGACCGGCGTCATCAAGTTGCTCACTCTTCCAGCAGATCTGTCGGAGCCGGAGGGTCTGCAGCCGCGAGCAGCGCACCTTCCTGCCATCTCGGTTGCCTGTCGACTGTGGCTTTTTGCGGGGGCGGTTTCTGGTTCAGGGTTTGAAACTGGCTGAGCGGAGCATCACGTCTCCGCTCTGTGTGAGGTCTCATTATCAGATGCACCATGGGGGAGTGATTTCTGTTGACACTCAACAAGCTGCTATTTTGTGGTAATTGATGCTTATAAATACAGGAATGTGACGAAGCAACGCTTCACGTCAGCTTTCTCGCTAACTTCTCCCACATTATCCTGGTCGGTTGGTGCGTTAAACCCATCGGCCTTTGCTCACATCACCTCCGGCTGCTCTTCCTCTCGTTGCTTGCTTGCCTCGCTGGATGTTTTCTGTCAAGAGTTTTTCTTCGGATGACACAAGACCACACAGGCTGCAGTTAAGCTGCTTCGACGTGATTCTTTCTATCTGAAAGGTGTTTACTGTATTCCCTTTGAGAAGTGAGTCGAGGACATGGCAGCAATTTGTTTTGCAGAACAAAGCAGACCTGTGTGCTGCAATGAGTCTTTTTAAAAGCTAAGATTATACGTCATTAAATCACTAGCTGAAGCAAAAGGAGAACTTTGTAAACATGAACAAATCCCTCTTGTACTGCATAACTTCCACAATCTTGGTGATTGCTCGCTCTGGTGGCAGGTTTCATGCAAAAAAAATAGAAGTAAAAAAAACGATTCTGGCTGCACCTGCTGTCCAATTAACAACAGAACCAATACTCTCATGCCCTGCAATGCAATGTTGTAAAAGCCTGTCCTTCCAATCTATCATGAAAGACAGAAAGTATACTGTATGTGTCCTTACCCTATAACACAGGTGTCAAACTCAAGGCCCGGGGGCCTGATATGGCCCACAACCTTATTTTATGGGGCCCGCAAAGGGCAAATTAAATGCATTAACTTCCTGTTTCTAGCACATGTTCTTCCTTTTTAACAACATTGAGATATGAGATATTGCCATTAATTTGTTACCAATCCTCCCCTTTTAAAATAAATTGAAAAATTGTTAAACAAACAATTACTGACTTTTGATTTCACAACTGGCTTTGTGACAAACGTAAGGCGATCATCGATTTATATGGGGTCACAGTCATAACGGCCCTCTGAGGGAAACCATAACTACAAAAATGAGTTTGACACCCCTGCCTTATGATGTCAGCCAGTTACTCATGTAATGACAATCCGTCATTCGAGCGTAGAGCGGCCGTAGTGGCAGAGTAATAATAAGCCCGTCCGCGTAAACATGAAAGACCTCCCCAGTAGTGTGAAACACTGCTCGTTGTAGTGGAAAAGCTGACATGGTTCCTTCATCCTGTAACACTTGGAATCGTCACAATGTTTCGTCTTTTCGTCACAATGTTTCGTCTTTTTGCGCCAAAGAAGACGAGTGAAACAAATAACAACACAGGAAGCGGCGTGTGGTGCCGGTTTCGCTTTTCCAGGGAGTGAGCCGCACCGAGGGGCTGATGGGGTTGTAAATAGATCGAGACGAGCAAGTCATGATAACTGCTTCCTTTATGGAAGTGGTCCACTTGGATTTAGTACTGAGCAGAAAGTAGGTTGGCCACGTGTTGTGTGTACATTTTACGTGGCCTTTATGTGCATGCAAGACTGCATTGGATTGATATTGTAGGCCAACATGGGTGCTTACTTTCGTAAAAAATATTAATATTGCGTTGAACATAGAGAACATCAGCATGGAGAATGATTGTAACTCCCAGTTTTGGTGAATATGTTAGAAATGACACATGCATTGTTGGATGTTTTCATCATTCCTCTGCCCCCTACAGTTGACTCGGCTAAACCTGGCGAGCCGGATGTTGAATGGAGAGAGTCCAAAGATGTTGGCCCCTTCTGCTAATATCCAAGGACCCATTGGGCTGGAAAACTCCACAAGTGATCCTCTTAGAAGCAGGAACCAGTAAGTCCAAAGAAATTCTCTAAAAAGCCTCTTTACAAAGTATGGAGAGATATTCAGGGCTGCACATAAAATTGTTTTGGTCGATATCAATTTTTCTTTTCATTTTTAGTTACTAATTATGACTGCGCCTGACCTCAACCCCTCTTTGCATGGCACATTTGTTATGCAAATGCTCAATGACACAATTGAATCTGATGAGCAATTTAACATTTTTAGTGCAAACGCACACCTGCGCACCACTTGTGTGCACCCCTGGAAATATCAAATTTTTTCCACAGTCATTTTTAAATTGAACTATAAGACAACCTATTTAATATAAATTGCAAAAGCTACAGCTGGTACATATACTATAATAGCAAAGCAAAACAATCTTCAGACTGCTCTGTGTTTAAACTTTCTTGTTTTGTTTTGTTTGTTTTTTTGTTTTTTTTTCCTCAAATGTGTCTCCCAAAGCCTCTAAAGTGTTACATTTGAGAAGATCTTGCATTTTTTTTACGACAAAGCTCCGGCAAGAAGACTGATTCAATGGAGCGGCTCAGGTATCAAGTATTGTTCCCTTTCTCCAAATTCCTGTCCCGAGGACATTTTTCTGTGATTTACTTCAGACACTTGGAGCCTGTTTGAGCCCATGAGTGTATTTGGTCACACTCAATAGCACCTTAAGTCTCTCTCAGTAGTCTTACACAGACTTGTAGATTGAAAAATGCCAGGGTGATGATGGGGAAGTGGACACCACCCTCTTGGCAGACAAGTTTCTATGAACACTTAATCCGTATGTGTCGTCGTCTCACTTTAATGCTGCTAAAAGATTACGTAAGGTTGGGGTAAGTCAGCAAGCTTCCTGCCCTCTATTTTCTTAAATAGTGACAGACAGACAGGAGGTCATCATGTTTCAATGTTCCTGAATAATGAACGTAATGATTTCATAATGATCACTGTCTCAATGACTTTATCCTGAGAATTAGTTGACCATTCATCACTACGTTTCGACCTCATCGTGTTGCTCCATCCAGACTGTTTTTCCTGTCCAGCACTTCCTTAGTTTTGGAGCTATGAGGGAATTCCAAGAATGTTTGGCTTTTCCCTTCTAAAATGTTTTATTCACACAAATCATGAATGAATTTTTTTTTTTTTACTATGGCAGATAGTTTGCTGTTACTTTTTTTTATTAGGTTCTCTGTGGATCCAAGCAAAAAAAAAAAAAAAAGAGTACAAATGACACTTCATCCTTGAATTCGCTTTATAAAGGTATTAAAAATGTCACATTGTTGTCCAATTGTGTTGAATCAGCGGAAAATAAAAAAAACATTGTAAAATAATATTTCATTTTGTTGAGTATAAATAGATTTAAGTACACTCTGGATAGATTTTACGTCTATGTAGTTTGCATTGCAGGAATGTTACCTGTCAACTGTAATTATTTATTATGTCAAATATATGAGCACTTTTCCAAAATATTGAGCCCATATTGGTCACACTTAATGAATGAGAGGTTTTAAATCGATCGAAGAGCCAATAAAAAGGACTCTCAAGGAAAGTTCTTGAATTTTGCCATATACAAACCAAATCCCAACCAGCACTGCAATACAAGAACTTATCCGGAGAACCTTGCACGTTTTGGGGTCTTGGGAACGTTCTACAGTGTTGTGGCAGTCATCACATCTGTTTAACATGTCCTGGGTTTGATCTCCAGTCGAACCAAACTTCTCTAATGACATGACGCGGGGTCAAGTGGCTGCCAGGCAATCAAGGAGATTGTTGTTTTGACTCCTGCCTTCCCTCTTCTACCGTTCAAACTATCCCTCAGGGATTATACCGACCCCATTGCCATTTTCCCCACTGTTGGCTGTACGGGAAGAATTGCTGTCATTGTGGAACTCACGCCGTGACTATCCCTAACGAGAACATATTGGGACACCTGGCTAATGAAGGTTTTGTTGGACTATTTTTTTTTTATATTTCAAATTCCCGCCTCACTACAGGTTGTTATCGTGCTTTTGTAAAAGCTCACTTCAAATGTCCCCAGATGACATAACAGGTTCAGGCTCAGGTTGCCCGAATGGCCTGCCACATAAAGCTCCCTTGTTGTTAAGCCTCCCCACCCGACTCCTTGGTCTCACATTGGCGTCCTCCCGCTCTGAGTAAATCCTGCTCTGAATAAGCTTTAATAAGATATTAGTACAGATATTAGGATAATTTTGCCTCCCTGCCGCTCCGAATTTCCTGAGTCCCTCCCCTTATGCTTCGCCCAGCGGTTTGTGCCAAACATCCTGAAACTGTTAAGCTCACTGGCTCTTAAGGCAACCACAGGGGTGAATTATGATCTGGTCCAAAGAGCAGTTGCGAGTCTTTGAAGTGCCGCAGCCAGGATTCAGCAGGTATGCTGCATCAGCATTCGCAACAGCGGCTGCTACTTTAGGATAGACCGTCAGCTGGCTCGGTCACAACGCTGCTTGTCCCGTAAACTTTAGGATTATTTCCGGCAAGTGTTCCACCTGGCACATTTATGTTTTGACCTCTATACAGTGATCAGTGAAATGTTTTTTTAAACACTCAGACAACCACACCTCGCTATGATGCCTTAAATTTTGTCCAATAGTTCAAAGTCAACCTTGTAAATATTTGTAACGATTATGGTTATTAAGATGATGGTTATATTAAATCAACAGTGGTTTGTACTTGGTTGTCCCCTCTTGTCGTGTTAACACGTTTGATCGTCTCCGTTTGTGTTCGCACCCTCGCCACAGAAACAGACGTCTCAACTATTGTCTGTGTGCGCATGCGGTATTTTTAGTTCGCCTCATTGCTTTGTCACACTGTTGTTTGACTTGGTTGAATATTGCCGGGGCATTCCAGAGAATTTTCTATCAGCCAGTTTGCTGAACTAACAAACCCGACTAATAAAAAGACTCTGTCTGCCATCAAAGAAGTTCAACATTTTCACCAAAAGTTCCACAAAATTGGCTTGATGTCGCTCCGCCTTTTGAATTTAAAAGATGTTTTTATTCGCGACTGATTAGAGCCAGATGTTGTAATGGGAGGGCGGGTGGTTTTATGCTATTCAGCATGCTGTGTTACTACATGCATATCGGGGACACACTTCATGATTGTTGTCAATAATAGTTTGTCTTTTAAATGAGTCAAAGACGCACTTTCTCAAGCAACCGCCACTCTAATGAGGGGGCTTGCCAGCTTCAACTTTAGGATGCTGTGTCGCAACGTCATCCCACGCTGTCCGTTTTCCCACATTCACACTAAGTTAGATTGATGCCGCACATGTGCTCAACTGACACTGCTGTATTGTTTGACCAGAAGTCATATCAGCGTACTTTAAAGCATAGTGAGCACAGCAGGGAGTCAGGCAGGAAGTCTTGGATATTTTGCACGAGCTGTTCTTTTCACTCATTTGCCCCCCACGCCCCTCTTTTTTTTTTTGAATCCTTGCATCTCAACAATAACGTTAAAATTAGTAGTCCACGTGACAAATCCTCAGCCCATAGACGAGTAAAATACTACCGCAGCTCCCTGTGGTCCACTGTAACTCATTAAAAGAAATGTAAACAAAGAACGGGTTCTTGTTTTGTCTGCTAGCATCTGACCTTGACATGTTCACAGACAAGCTTTTGTTTCCAGGAGTGAAAAAAAAAAAAAAGAATTGACCTTCACACTACTTGTTGTTGTAAAATAGCTCCTATTATGTGATCTGAGAACCGCATTGGGGGCAGGAGGAGTTTTGTTTTCTTTCGGCCACACAAGGGCCGGAATATATTTCACTTGAGTAACACAAGATAGCTATCACACCGTTATTCAAAATTTAATTGAACTACTGTACTTCAATTTGTTTTCTGGAGATACTGTAGCTATTGTGAAAGTGTATAAGTAAGTGTAGCCATTGGAAAAATGAATTTGGGGGAATTCTCAAGAACCCCCCCCCCCTTTGGGATCTAATTTCCTCAACTGGGCTAGTTTCACTCTCTATTTTTGTCCAATCTCTCCTCACTGCTCCCGATAGTGCTCTTTAGGGCATTATTTTTAGCAGGAGCCAGCCCAAAGTAGTACAACACGCTGCTTGTCTGTGATGGATTAGGCTTTTCAACAGCGTTTATTGTAATAATATAGAAACAGAATCACAATGCACAAGGACAGTCTATTCAAGGGACCTAGAATGTGATTTAGCGTTCTGGTCCCTGCATCAGTCTTGTGGTAGTCTGCTTTCCATGCTGAATGTCTTGGGTTCCATCCTCAATGGAATTAAGTGTTTCAATGGATTGTGTGAGGTGGTCAGGGTCAAAAAAGCAATTTGCTCTTTTGACTTACATTTGTGCTTAGATGGTTCAAACTGTGGTATCTTTAGGAAAAACAAACAAACAGTGGCATCTGATGTCGCTCCATTAATGTGAATTTCCCCTCTGCGGTACTGTAAAGCCGTCGTGTCATTTTTTAATCTCACTTCTTGTATTTTGTACTTGGAGTGGAGATTGTCCAAAAGTTATAAATCAATAATTACATATTTTGTATTAATTCCACCAAATCTTTCTATTTCTATTAGAAAATCACATTCAGTGTTTTTTACTTACGGGACCTTGCCATCAATGGCGCACATTATTCCATTTCCTCCCTTCTGCTCACTCGATAAAAACACTTGCCATTAACGGTTAAACAGAGAGCGAAAAGACAGTGATGTAGTGTTAAATGCCATGTCCTTCTTTTTTTTTTGTTGATGTCATCATGCATCCACATATCATGGTCTAGCGAGTTCCTCAGATGAGGTCAAATGAAATGCAGAAATTCTCTTAAATTAGTTCCATTGCTCCTGGAATCTTTGGGTCATAAGGGAGCAATTGATTCAATATACTGTTAGGATGTCTTAAGATGACTATTCTCTAACAGTGGTTAAAGAAAATAAAAAAGTTCTAGTTTAGCTAGTCTAGCTTAGTTCTAATAACAGATAATCCAGTTACAAACTCGTGGTGCTGGTCAAATGGTTTTGTTTCCAGGTTGTGGCTTTGTAACGTGAAGTTCTGAGAGTACCGAAGCAAAGGTTTTGGTTTGCTGCCACAACTTTGCCCTTGACTTTGAGTCGGATTTGCACACTTCAATCCAATGTCTCTGACAGGTTGATACGAGCTGCTAGATGAGTCGCTATTTATATAATGCAAATTTAGGATGCTTAAATGGAACGAGAGAATCCTCTTATGCCTCACCCCTGCATTTTAACGCAAGTACAATTTTTAATGTAAATGCTATTTTAAGATCATTTAGTCATAAGTTGTGTGAAACAATTAGGTCTTCCGCACGGGAAATTGACTGCTCCAGTTGTATCTACAATAATAGAGTTTTGTTATTTATAGTCTATTGTAGTTTGGGCTAGGAAGAAAGGGTTCGGCCCTACTATTTTCCTAAAGCACTCATAAATTAAGCAAAAGTAGCAGGGAAAATTGTTGGCTCTCTACTAATGACTTCCCTTCTATCTGAAACCTTTGCTATCTTAAGTCACGGGCGGATGAATGATGGAGAGATTTCCAGTGACCGACAGAGTCGCAGCAACTTCAGCAGCGTGGTGGTGGCGAATTCAGAGCGGAGCTGCCATCCTGTGAGAGGAAACCATCCGCATCGGTTTGCTGGCCAGCAAATGCAACCGCAAAGAATTCAACCGCGCCGATTCTTGGACCAGAGCCACTTTGCACACCAGGTACATACTGTAAAAGCACTTTTGGTCACTCACTCTTTATTATACTAATCTCTTACTATTTGCAGTGGATATGAACCACGTCCTGCTATGAACAATAAAAAGCGTAATTGATGACCCCCCCCCAAAAAAAAGTTTCTAATTGCCTGTATTAAATTGTTTGAACCATAAAGAAATTATATATATATATAGATATATATATATATATATATATATATAATCCCAATACAGTTTGATATAATTTCAAACTTCCAAACTTTAAAAAAAAAAAAAAAACTCCATAACTTCCAATAACATTTTTTTTATTTTATCATTTTTATTCCCATGACAGGAGAGTTGGTGTCAGCATTTTAACTGGCAGTCATTGATGCTCCTTTGAAAGGCGAAGTCTAAATTTGTTGAGATTAGGATTCAACCAACTTTAAGAAGAAAATTCATAATGCTCAGCACAGATGAAATCCCAGTGACTTGTCCGTGAACTGCTGAGTTATGATTCCAAAAAAAAACCCATTACCTTACCTAAGCATTGTGCTGTCCAAGAAGCGCCCACATGAAGGGGAAGATTTCATGTTAGCATTTCCAAAGCTATTCAGAGAATCTCCGTCCAAACCACTTGGTCTTTCAGTGGGAACATCCTGCCTCATCGAATCTCATTCCTGGAGAGCCAAACGTGCCTCCTTGCTCAGAACTACATTTTTTGACGGTGTTACGCAGCACGGCTTGTATTTGAAGTAATCAATGAATGCGACCTATTAGTGAAATAGGTGTTATTTCCAAGTTCCTACATGGAAAGTGAAGTATCCATTAAAACATTGTATTAGTTTTCTCAGATCTGCTTGCCTGACTTTGACTTTTCTGAAGATGAGACATTTTACGTATTGAGCAAAAACACGTAGTCCTCACCGCCATGTTTCTGCACAGTGGCTCTGAAAGATGATCCCAAGGAGGAGCGTATTTATTCATTTTCCAGTGGATTTTGTGGAGTCAACACAAGGATGGAGCAAAGTGGAGACAGGAGGGTGCCCTGGGACAGCTTACAGTGTGGAATGACTGGAAGCAAGCACGTTTTTCCAAGCTGTTCTCCGTAATGCCGTTTCTCCCACCTCATTGTTTTTTCATCTTCATAGCTGAGCCTCAATTCATGCAATTTGGGTGACATTTCTCTTGGCTTGCTCCAGCAGCTCCATGCGGGGGCACTTGAATGCGATCACTCTCCTCTAGTCCTTCATGATTCTCTTTCAGCCCTGAATTGAAACGGCAGTGGATTATAAAATCATTACAATGGCTCAATGCTCATTGAATGAAGAGCTGGAGCCATCCAGTCGCTCATCCCTCATACGCTGCCCTCATAGAAAGGGGGACTCCCGTTCCGGGAGTTTCATCACCATTTGATAACCCTCCCTCGAAATCTTTGCCATCGTTTCCTGTTCATTCCACCCACCTGCGTCTTCCTGACAGTCTGTCTTGACAACTTCTTCACTGCCTGTTAAATCCATCCTTCTTTTTTCGCCTGTCCAGGAATATTGTCCAAGACAATCCCATCAGCTACATGACTTCATTCAAATTTTTTTTTCACTGTGTTTTTGGAAATTTGGCTTTTGGCTACCCAAGCACACCTTCCTGGATCTCCCTTTGGAAGCGTGAGTGTCCATATTTGTATGGTTTCCGGGAGGGAGA
The DNA here is from genome assembly GCF_059441095.1 of Idiotropiscis lumnitzeri. NCBI lineage: Eukaryota > Metazoa > Chordata > Actinopteri > Syngnathiformes > Syngnathidae > Idiotropiscis > Idiotropiscis lumnitzeri. The sequence goes on along the minus strand of NC_142391.1, from coordinate 11,677,170 downwards.
AATAGTCAAGGGGGCTGTTCCGACTTTCTACTGCACGTTTCACTTATTGGGTGCAGACTGTGCGGCTCCTCCGTGGGCTTGGCCCGAGGCCACCTGGCAGACAAACAAAGGTGCCCTCCCTGGCCTTGCTCAAACTGAAATGCAGCCACAGGCCATGCAACCTGGAAACTCAGATTCTCATTTATCAGCACAGAAATTACATCAGATATTCTCAATCCCATTTGCGGCCCTTTGAACGTTTTACAGTGCTGTGAAGCTGGAAGACCATCAGCGTCTTAGATAACCATATGAAGCTGTGGCGAAAATAGAGCAGACATGAGATTGGGCAGGAATTTATGCAACACTTTTATCAGCACTGTAAGGATGGATTGAAGTCCAGCCCTAAAATATTATGGAGAAATAACTTTTTTCCCTCTTCCACCCAAGCCTTTGAAGTTCTCCTTTTAAGCAAACAAATGATTCGAGGAATTGCTTTTTAGTGTAGCCAGTTGCAATAAAAAAAGGTAATCTTGTTCTCGTTCATGTCATTTTGAACTGTAACATCAGTGGCATCATTCATTATAATGAGCTTGCTAAAAAAATCAAATCAAATAAATCACTCCACCCTGTAGTTCCTCTTTGGTTGACTCGTGTAGTTTTTCCTTGCAGCGGTTTGACACTCCATACGCAGGGCTTGACACTTTGTTGGAAATAGCTGTGAGTAAATCTGAATTTGGCTTTCAGCTATTGCCCGGGATCTCTGTCTTTGTATATGAACAAAGAGAAGTCTGATAAAATGAAAAAAAACATTTATGTGACTTGTGAAATTTTATAAAATTATTTCTGGTACTTTTACACCGCAGCATCTTAAATATGTAATGCACTTTATGCAAAAGTTGCCGACTGCCACACAAAGCAAAGTATAGAAAAGCTTTTAAGGCTTATTCATTTAACGAAAGGGTTTAATTGTATCGTTAGCTACGATACCTCCTTCCTCTGCAGTATAATCGGTATACAAAATTCTTCTCCCATAGGATCAACATTCAGACGAAACAAGCGCTCCCCACGCTAAGTTTCCCACCAAGTCTTCCAGTTTTCCTGGACCACCCCATCACAGTCACATCGGGACCCGTGATAGTCCCGTGCTCTCCCCAAAGCCACCCAGCGAGGCCCGAGAGGGCCCGATCAGGAAACCAGCATCAGCACGTCTCATCAAGTAAGCGCTACTACTACCGAGTCTTAATGTTGCTTCTGGCGTGGAGTTCAAGAGGACAAGGCTAATTCTAATGAGAGCGCCAACATGTGTGCCGTGCTCCACGTCTTTTGGCTGCAAGGTGGATCTGCCTCTTCAGTAAACAACTTCCACACAGGCCCAATTTCTGCCTGAACCATAAACACAACGTGGTTCAGTGGAAGGACCCGGGCTCGGAGTGCCGTTTAAATCCTGTTTGGTTTGGAGATAAGCTGAAGAGCACTGAAGGGAAAATTAAAGGAAAAGAGTGAAACGGTGCTTAACGGCGAGTTCCCCCTCACTCACTTTATGACTTTATTACTACAGAATTTGGCCAAATTACACAAGAAAGACTAACCCCTGTGATCAGAGCCGGCTATTATTTTAATGCTTTCTGCAGGTGCGAGGGCTTGAACCCACTCACCAAATCTGTCCGAGAGGTTCCAGCTGTGCTCACTGTACAATATATTTTGCCATGTTTACATATAGCGTAGACGTTAGAAGGCTTGCTGAAAGTCTGACGGGAGAGCGTTAATATTGTGGACACAGCTCCGGAACTGCTCTTGTTTGCTGACGTTTTTCATTCATTCACCTTAGTCGAGCGGCACAAACCTATCTGAGGGCCGGCAAGCTAATAGTTAAACGGACAGAGGTGCAGCCCAGGAGTTGTAGTGCAGCCGGTTAGGTGCCGTGTTTGCTCCTTGCGTGTGTGTGTGTGTGTGTGTGTGTGTCTCTTCCTGGCAGTTGCCGTGTTTACCCACTGCATGTGGAATTCCAGAGCAACCTTCCCCTCCCCAAAGCCGACCCCCCCCCCCTCCCCCAACACTCTCCTCCGTCCTGCATTTTTGTGGTCGACCAGTGTGACAGGGGAGAGTGTGGGAAAAACGGAAGCTTCAGGACCAAAAAAAAGCACTGATGGAAACAATGAAATGAAAGAAGAAAGAGAATGGAAACGAGTGACAGAAAATTCAACTCTGTCCAAGGGAATGGAGATGATTGTTTGCAGAGAACGCTGGGATAATAAGTTGCTTCCCTTCTAGCGCTCATTTTCGGGGCAACCCTATCCTCCTGTTATCTGATATTCATCCCAGTGTATGCCTAAGCCTGTCTGACTTACAATTGAATCACTGTGCTTGGTTTATTCATACAGTTCAAGGTTATCCACCTTCCTCTCACCGGCTGTTGAACTGCGCACCGCGCCATACAGTACAAACGTGCCACTGATCAGTGTGACACTGGCTCATTTCATCTGTTTATCAGAGGAATGCTTCAGTTGTAGGATTGTTTCACAAAGGTCGAGTCATTTACCGAGAGAGGCAGTATAAATGTAGAGCAAGTCCTAAGAACGGCATTCTAATAACAATGTACGAGTGTTTGACACGGAACAGGATAAGTAATATAGAAAGTGGTTGGGTGCCTAAAGAAAAAGAACGACTATTAATGCGAAATGTTTACACAAACTATCAAGCAGCTGAGAAAAATCAACTCCCTTCACTTCTACTGGTTTTAATTCCAAATGATTCTGCACCAAACTCTTTTCCTGTTTACGTACTCATTTAACACAGCCCATTTATGCAGGAAACTAGATAGGCTAGAATTAATTGCCCTCTCTGCCGGCTGCTGACAAATCTAACATTATTCCATTACGTCATATAAGATGTCGCAACTCATCTGCTCCTTCGACTTCTCAAGGATCGACCCGGTGAGTCATGTTTGTAACTCCCATGATTTGTAAGGCTCAATTTTTACGCCGGATGCCCTTGCTGATGCAATACGCCCATTTATCCGCGCTGTAGATATCCAAGGGCAGGGAGCCAAACCCAAGGCAGCAACATTGACCACCACATGACCAAAGGATATATCGTTGCAATTAACAATCAAAAAGCCATCTCCACAACGTGCAGCCCGAACACTGATACTCGAATGAAGAAGTTGCCTGACTTTTGCACTGCCGACTTTCTGCCTCAGCCAACATGTGGCACTCGCATGAGTGGCAAACGTGGTATCACATGGGTTGAGCAACGTTCTCTGTCCTATCAACATACCGCAGCTGCCAACCCGAGGCGCTGCGAGGTCTTAACGGCGGGATGACTTCAGTGAAGCCTTTGAAAGCCGCAATTTGTAACACAAATAAATGTGCCTGTTTGGTATTTTGTTTGCAAGCTTTGGCGAGTCCCAGCTGTAGCTACGGAAACCGCTGGCTGTCGTGTGGCATTACTAATAGGGTGACAATTACAGGAGTGCCATTAATGTCAGCCTCGCTGCCGCTTTCACTCCCTATTAATCAAGCCCAACGGTAGTTATTTGCACAGGATACTATATACACGCTCGTGCTGCCAAAAGCGTGTTTATGCTTAAACTCAATCCCCTTTTGGTCAGTCCGAATAACATCACAACAGGCAAGTTACCTGTGTGCGCAACAAAGTGTACACATGGTCACACTGAAGTTGAGCCACATGGCCGCCAGGCTCTCAAAGTGACAGAAATGAGCGACTGTTGACAAAGAAAGTGATGTGAAAACCCTGAGGTGAAGGAGTTGCTTCCTGTCAAAGTATGCCACGCTTAAAGTGGGCCAATTCTATTTGTGGTTGTGTAATGGTATGAAAGAACAACTGTGCAGCCCCTTACAAGGAGGCAGTGTGTACCCTCATTACCTGGTTAATGCTCTTCTGGCAGCCAGCCGCTATCGGGTGAGAGGTTAATACCAACTAAGCTTTATTTATTGTCCTCCCTCCACCCCAAACAAAAAATACTTAACACACTGAATGTATACAGTTACAGACATGCCTGCTCCTGCTCCACGCCTCACCGGCATTTACCATGATTTACTGCTGTTTGATTTTGTGAGGGGAAAATGTAATGTCATGTCTGCAATCTGCAGGCATCTTGGTCAAACACTTTGATAGAAATGTAGCGTGTAAAAGCCTGCATATTCACTATTCACACTGTCATACAGACGCCCGTGTGCGTATTTGCCACTTTGGGGCCACCGTGCCCAGATGTTTCTGACATGTGCCTAATCATATTTAACATCAGAAAGTCAGCTTTTTGGTGTTATTTTGGAAAATATCTTCCCATCCTATCCAATCATGGAAGAAACTGATGGTGTGTACTATTAAGTAAAAAAAAATCAAATGACATATCAATCACAAATGACCAAAATAGTCCATGCATATCTCATTCTGATGCAGTACAGTCCCACACCACTGCAAACTATCCATCAATCTATCCATTTTCCACACCAACCGCATTAAAAACACATTGTTAATTAATACCTCATTGATCGCGTTATTCAAAACTGGCAATTCATTTTTGATAGAGCTCTTGAATCACATGTCCTTATATTGTGTGGCAATAATACTGAGCTGTGACCACTGTGGGGCAAACCACACGCTTGACGAATGAAGTCCGTGCAACTCTACATGGTGTAACACAAACACATCACTTCATATACGTTGTCATCAGGAATGGAATTTGTATGCTGGCTGTGCAAATAGAACTACTTTACAGTCGCTGACTCACCAGACATCATTCAAAGAGTCACAAATGTTCAGAAAGCAACAGTCATCGACATTGAAGTATTCGGCTCGTCACTCAAATCTTTATTATCTCGTGTGTGTGCTCTCCATATAGGCAGACGTCCACTCAGATGTCGGCCTTCGGAAGCGTGACGAGCGGGCAGCATTTGGTCTACGAGGCCATCTGTGCTAAGACAGGTGGGTGCGGTTCTGAGCGTGCATTGAAAGTTCTGGTGCCGGTGTGAACGATCAGAGCCAGGACATGCAGGACCGATAAGCACCACGGGATATTTTTACCTCTGTGTTCCTCTCCCGGTGCTGTGTAAAGGCAGTTAGATCGATTAGAATAACCGAGCAGAGGTGATGTCATCGCTGAACGATGAATAAACGAGGCTGAACAATGATGGCATCTTGAAACAGAGAGGACATTCCCATCTGTTGGACAATTCTCCCCAGTTCCACTTACTCTCCGTTTGCCAAAATCTTGTTCACTTGCACCGAGAGAATCAAAAATCCAGCTCTGGGTTTATTGCGGCTAATGTGCTGCACTTGTGGGTTTCTGCACTCACGTGTGTCCCGTCATCTTTCGGGATCCGAGCCGCTCTTTCCATCTCGAGCCGGCGGCCCGGCGAAGTGTTGAGGTTATTGAAGCACCGGTGATATTAAGCAGTTTTCACCGATGCACCGCACATCTGTTTGTCTGATCACGGGCCTTTTTCCATCGCAGCATTAGCATTAGCAAGTCATACCATTCATCACTTCATTTGAGTGTCACAGTCAAGCCCAAGCAGAGATCAACCCGCGTTCGTCCAAACTGAGCTCTCTGAAAAAATACGTTAGCTGTGCATCTCCCGCAAAAATAAAAATGAGTGTGTGTGCTTGTTTGTATGACTGTGCGTGTATGTTTGTGACCAGAACATTGCTTTTTATTCTCCTATGAAAAGTATTGAACGCTTGCCTAGGTTGAAAAAAAAACCATCTTATAAACTCATCAATTACTGTAACTGGATCCGTTGGGAGCAGCTTTTGCATTTCACAATGCATTTTTTCCATCATGTAGGACACCGGGGGATGGAAGAGATGCTTTGCTTATAAGCCTACTTACAGACTTTGACCGGGACTTCTTTTTTTTTTTATTCTTTTTATTTTACATGTGCAACGGCCCAACACATTTGGTAAAAAAGATTCATTTTCATTTCAGTATTTCTGAATGCAATTCACAGCGCGGTGGACTACTGTTTAGCACGATGGCCTCGCAGTGCAGAGGTGCAGTGTTCGAGTCCGGTTGTGGTTTGCATGTTCTCCCCGTGCCTGCGTGGGTTTCCTCCGGGTACGCCGGTCTCCTCCCACATTCCGAAAACATGCATGGCAGGTTGATCGGACACTATGAATTGCTCCTTGGTGCGAATATGAGCGCGGATGGTTGTTCGTCTATATGTGCCGTGCGATTGGCTGGCAACCCGTTCAGGGTGTCCCCCGCCTACTGCCTGAAGATAGCTGGGATAGGCTCCAGCACCCCCCGCGACCCTTGTGAGGAGAAGCGGCTTAGATAATGGATGGCTGGATGAATGAAATTGAGATTTGCTTCGGACTATAAATCACTCCGCATTATAAGTCCAAAGTGGATCATAATTCATGATGAAGAAAACAAACAGTCACTCCTGAGTAATTTATATTCACAAAACCAAAACCCAAGAACAGTGGCGCTCCGACTCGCACCCCTCGTTCCCTAATCGTGGTTGTGTTGGGAAATACGCTCCGACCGCGCATAACTTTACTCTGATGGGTCGGAAACTCAGAGCGTTGTTCTGATGTGTCATTCAGAGAGTCTCAAAAAAGATGTGCTGGAGCCCAGTCCATCGGCGGTACAGATGGAAACAGTTCAATCACGGGCTGCTGATTAGTTTAGAACACAGGCTGCTTTCGGGAATCAAAGGGAGGGAGGTCGTGCTGCGAACACACGCAGACACTCTCAGAAACCAAGTTTGGAGCCCTAGGGTTTGCTAAATCTCACCTCTACACTGTTATTTGTGGGATCCCGCAGGGCTCTTTGCTCGATCCAGCCTTCTTTAACATCTACGTGCTTCCCCTCAGTCGTGTTGTCAGTCGGCATGGAATACAATCGCATTGCGATGTTGATGACACACTCTACCTCGGGGTCACCCCCGCCTAGCCTCCCCCCTTCCCCGTCACTCAACTGAACTCCTGCCTGGAGGAGATAAAGCCATGGATGTTTTGTTTTTTGTTTTTTTCTTTTTGCACAGGTCGAAAACGGAAGCTATCACATCAGCACCTCTCACCAGCTTCATCGTTCCTTCATTTCCTCTGTCTCCGTTCTCGACCACTACCTTTCCCTTTCCCATACTGTGACACATTTTCACGTCAGGGTTGACGCCCAATTTATCTTTGACTATCATATCAGTTATATTTCAGTCAAATCCGCAATATTGCCAAAAATCCCAGGACTCAGCTCAAGAACATGGGCGACAGGTCCTTCGAGGGTGTGGAATGCCCTCGGGTCTCCACAGACGGCGGATGCATGTAAAGAAGAGTATTTGAGAGAATACATATTTTGGTTCGTTCTGGCTCAAGGAAGGCAAATGATAAAACATATTATTGTAAGACAACACAGGATTCTACCATTTGCATTCTGGTGCGGGGGTGAGGGAATATTCCATGGTGACTCAAATTTAGGGAAAATAAACGTGTCTGTTTGGATTTGTATCAGATTTTGATTGGATTTTGGGCGTCGCTTGATCAACTTCTTCACCACTTTTAATCCCAAAAATTTTTTTATATGCTGTAAAAAAAAAAGTACCAATAAACATTCAAATGAGGTGTTACTGAAGAAATAGGAATAAACCCAAATGGCTGAAGGGCCGCTTCCTTCCTTTTTCTAAGCAAGAAGCTGTGCCTCGGAGGAATTGTGAGAATTATTGTCCAGGTCATGTCTGTCCATGCATTGACGATGAAAGTGGAGTGAAATAGCGATCCAGTGTGGCGTTTCGGAGGAGGGAGTTAACCCGGTGTTATTAGAAGGGCCGCAGCTTTTGCGGAGCTCTGTGCCTGCCCAGTTTACCTTTGCAGTGAGATGACTGCGCCGCGCTGATCGACTGTGACAGCGACCGCAAATGGAGAGCATTCTCTGTGATCAGCTGTCAGTCGCCATTAATCACACTTTCCCTTTATCGCTCTCTCTCTAAACTCTCCTAATCTCTTCCTCTCTTTGCTCAGACAACCCTGCTTTTGTGCGCTTTCTTTTACCCGCCTCTCCTGTGTGTTACTCTTGTCAATTTTTGTGACATGAAAGCAACGACGGGCCTTTTTTTTTTTTTTTTTGGGTCGAGGTTCGATCAAAGCGTACAAACCCGGGGGGAATATGAGTCGCATGTGTTGTACAGGCCTTCTCTTGGCCCGCATCTCCAACTTCTCAAGCCCCTGCAGCCGCTGACTGAGAAGATTTATTGCCTTCAGTCTGAGGAGGAAATGAGTGAGTGTCGGATCGTGTCAGGGCGAGGACTCTTTATCAGAATCAGGCAGATGAAGCGTGTTGCCGGCTGCCATCGCCTCATTCAGGTGCACGCTACTGAAGGACTGACTGAAAGCAGTGAATGGAAGCCATTTTGACCTGAAGTACTCAACTCAACTATTTATAGATTACTTTGCGACAACCATCGCTGTATACAAAGTGCTGTAAATGGTGCAAAGGTTATACAACAACAAACAAATGAATAATGACAATAAAAAGCACAAAAAAATTAAAATCAAAACTGAGTCTCATGCTGAGTTTAGCCGAACAAAAACTGTAATTTTTAGTCTGTCGGTCCGTCATCGTTATTTCAACAACGCTTCCAACATTGCAAAATTACAGTCACTACTATTTTAGGACCGTCAGATCTTTTTCTTCTTCTTCTATGACGGTGTCGCGATATACGTCCCACACAAACGCTGCACAGGCAATTTATCTTAATCGGTAAAGAACTTAGCCTTGCTAAGCCTACTGTGAAAAAAAATAAAATAAAAATTACAATATTCTCTTTAAGTGGCGGCACGTGGCCGACTGGTTAGCACGATGGCCTCACAGTGAGAGACACCATCGGGCGTGGCTTCAATCCCGGCTCCGGCCATCCTGTGTGGAGTTTGCATGTTCTCCCCGTGCCTGCGTGGGTTTCCTCCGGGTACTCCGGTTTCCTCCCACATTCCAAAAAACATGCATGGCAGGTTGATTGGACACTCTAAATTGCCCCTAGTTATGAGTGTGAGTGTGGATGGTTGTTCGTCTCTGTGTGCCCTGCGATGGGCTGGCAATCCGTTCAGGGTGTCCCCTGCCTACTGCCCAAAGGTAGCTGGGATGGGCTCCAGCACCCCCTGCGACCCTAGTGAGGAGAAGCGGTATAGATAACGGATGGCTGGATGGAATATTCTCTTTGACACAAAAATGTAATGGAAAAATAACATAATGCGCTTTGACTGTCTAGCGTTCTTGCTGTTGGACCAGAGTGGCTTCTATCCAGATGCACGACTGTGATTTGTTTGACACAGTTTTTATGCCCGATGCCTTTCCTGTTGCAATCCACCAATTTTTTGTCATGTACAACTACTCGACAAGTGCTACTGGTAATTAAGACAATAGAAGTATTCACTTTACCTTTATCCACGAAACCGTGTCTGTGTGGCACATGCACATCAAAAAACACAATTCCCCCACACCACCTCAGCAATCAAGTTGGTGCTGGTTATCAGAAGCTTACGCTGTTAGGTAACGCTAACTTGTGCATTCCACAAAACTCAATGCATCTCCTCTTACCTTTTGGCTTTGACATTAAAGCAGACGTGTTGCAACTTTGGCAGATGGGCCGTTTCTGCTTAAAAGCACTTCTGTATGAGAGTGTAAAGCTATTACTTAAAAGTGGCTCTGGATATTCATGATGATGCGATCATGTCCAAAACTCAAGGCCGCTGGCAATTCTTCTATGCAGTCGATTAACTCCACCGTGGAAAGATACGTGGGATGAAAGAGGCACACAGGCACGTTTTCAGAAATTTACATGGTTGTGTGAATTCTCATTAATGGCTCGGCAAGCATTGTGGTCCAGGTCCAATGTTTCTTCGTGGTCACCGTATTATAGTTTACCGACCACACTTCTGCTGTGTTGTAGATTTATTGCATGTGACGGTCTATCCATCCATCCATTGTCTCTTTTTATTGCAGAAATCCCTTCTCTATATATCGCTTTTATTTGTATTTATTTATTTATAAATATATTTTAAATGGATTTTTACAGTGTACTTATACTGTAATGCCCTCAACATTTGGGAAAGAAGATCCCCGGTCAATCTTTTGTTTGAACGCCGGGAGTAAAACATTATATCACACGGTGAGCTGCTGTCGGCCACAGCTCACGCACAAACACTCTCTCATAGCTTGCATCACTCACACCTCTCTCTTCAAGTGCAGTAACTGACAGATACTATAGTAAGGTCATTATTATTAATATGACATATTTTTTTCCATTTTTGGTATGGTTAAAGATACAACACTGTAATTATATTGTGTTAAAATGTGTGTTACTTTATTTATTTTATTTTTTTTATGGCCTCTGTATATAATGCATTATCACCTATTATAGGTAGGTCTTGATTGTTTCCCATACCATTAATGAGGGTTCACTTCACATGTGCCAATTTCTCTGAGTATGTTAACAAAGAATACAAGTTTGTATCTACCTTGAGGTATCGTGCCACTCGCCTCTGGAAACTCATTGGATAAGTGCCAAATGTAACAACTATTTTATAACTTATAGGAACACTAAAATGTGTACTGTATTGAATTGAAACCATACACCCCGGTGGATATTAGCCTTAAGGTGATTGCTGCCTTGACGCAGTCTGCTGTAGGCATTCCCGGAGTGAGTAATCGGAGTGTTGTGTTTTATTCCCACTGGGTTGGGTTGCAATATACGCTGTTTTGGACTCTGGTTTCATAGCCCATTAGTTTTTCAAAGCCTGCGCATTAATTCCTTCCGGCCCACGGCTTGATTTTTAAATCAGCAAATATCCGTCGACAACACTTAGAAATAACTGTCACCTTATTATACAAATATATTCCCGTTTTTTTCCCTCACTGGCCATTACAATATATATCACTGGCTACCTAATTTTGTGACTGACGGTGTCAGAAAGTCACTTTACAACCACTGTAACGATATCACAACATTTCTTTGGCCTTAATCTTGCTGGCTGAACCACATTCGATAAATCTGCCTTGTTAGTGCAAAATGTCTTGTCCGATGTCTTTGCACTTTTTGCCCAATTTATATCGGCATTTATGGTCTCAGTGTTCTTTAAATAAACACGGATCATAATATGGTAAGCACATTCAATAGTAAATTGGAGTTTTTATTCAATTCAAAATAAATGCCGTTGAAGGCAATGGTGTGAACTTGTATATCATCATTAAAACGTTTCAAACTCGAGTGGGCCGGTCTGAATTATGAAACTCGCAAACCTTGGCTGTAGGACTCATGGCGGCCTGCAAAGACGAACTGTGTTGCTCCCAACTTGTTGAAGTGTTATTGGAGGCGGTGCACGGGACGGGAAGGCCAATGCTTTTCCTTTATCTCTCTTTCGCTGAGCTTACAGGAAGCTGCTTCCAGCTGTCATGTCATCGGCCTGGAAGTCAGTTTTCCATCTCAGTCAGGCCTCTCGGCGTAGTCGAGCACCAAAATAAACAGACTGCGCTGAGAGGGAATGAAAGGGAATACTGTTTGGGAGCACAAATGCACACGGCAGCTCAAACTGTACTCGGAATGCCTTTTATACCGGACATCAGGCGGCGCGCCAGGCGATAGGATGAGGCGCCGAGCGCCGAGTACATCTAGTGGAGGCATCGCCCTCCCTCGCTAGGCTACCTTCAGGTCATCGGCGTGAAAGCTTTACGAACTCCACCGGCAACGTTGCCTTACAAAATAGTAAAGATTTACCTGGACTTTAAATTAGTTTTGTGATTGAACTTGTAAACCAATTTATTGCTAAAGAAAAATAGCCTTGTAGGGTATAAAATCTTACAATACGGGTGTAATGTGAACAAAAACTGGCTTTACTTTAGTTTTTGTGTGTTGCATTTGTGCCTTTAAGGGGCGTGGCTTCGCGTGAACATCATCAGGAGCTGTAGTTGGGTTTGCCGTTTTGCCGTTTTTTGTTTAAAAAAATGGCAACTCCCTGCATGGACATCACTTACTAGAATTGCTCCCTTTTTGAAATTTATTTTTGCTTGAGTGACAGCGTATGTAAAGCTTGCTTGTAACTCAATTTCTGGGCCCGAGGTGATATGTAGTATTTCACGGAGCCTCAAATTCCAGGCTGCCCTCCTCATTCCCCGTCTACAGGCAATGTCTTAAATAACATTTGACTACATTACCGCTTCACGGTATGCAGGATCATGTGCATCATTCTGGGGGGGGGGTTGAGAACACATTCTGGAAGTCCTCTGTGTAGGGGGCCCCCGTCCATGTTTGACACATTTTATATGAAAAAAATAAATAAAGTATCTGTCAGGAGCACACCCCTCCCCATTGCTACAGGCTAGTTACTAACTTAATGATTAATTGTAGTTTAAGATTATTAGGTGTCATCTGCAAAATGTTTGTCAACGCAATAATCATAACCCAAAACGGTTGACTGACAAAGGTCAGGTCACAAAATGAAGGATCGTGGCACCGCTTCCAAGCACTTGCTGTGACGTCATCGCCACTATTCATTCCCAGCCCCGATATATTCACCGCCAAGCGAGGTGCTGATTATTAAATGTGTACAGAATGTTACAGGCGTGTTTTGCAATTGGAACTTGGCTTGCTGCTGATATCGTTGCGATACAGTAATGTAATATATTTGCAAATATATCTTAAATTACATCGACATGCGCTGGAACTTGATTTTAAAGGCACTGGTCCGATTATCTTGACATGGGAGCACTAAGACAAAACTGTAAAATGAAGACAGATTATTGGGAATAGTTCAATCCAATTTAACGCAACAAATAAGAATTATGCCCTTCAGAATTATGGTTGCAATTTTATTTTATTTTTTAAATTGCCGTGACATTCTGTCACTTATTTGCAATTTCGGCTTTGTTACATCCTCCCTTACGCAATTTCTGAAGGAATTCCAAGGGAAAAGTCCAATCAAATTTGTGTTGCTTTTCCATGCAGGACTTTCTGTGTACCGCAAGCTGCTGCAAGCCCAGGAGCCCAGATGACCCCACGGTGACCAGAGGCGCGTCCTGCCGCTGTGCTGGCCCGACAGGTGTCTCTGCATGTAACGACACACGCACTCGCCCTGGCACACTCGAGTAATCTGGGAAAGAACAACGGCGGCGTCTGTGCCAGGCTCCGATGAATTTATCCGTCATACTGCCGCAGACATGCCATATCGCGTGCCAGGCACGGAATTCCCAGCTTTGACGCAGGTTGGGATTTGGTCGCGCGGCCTAATATCAGATGGCCTTTTCCAGCCTGCGCTCGCTCTCCACGCCAGCAGTTTCCCTCCCTCATTCTCTCCGCGCTGCTGATGCTATGGAAAGATTTCACAGGCGGATAGCTTTCAACAGATGCCCCGCCGGCATTTAGTATGCCAGCTATTCACATGAACCCACCCTTGCTTCCACCAGCGCCATCAACAAGAGACATCCCGTGAATGGTAAGCACGCAGGCGAGTTCCTGGCATTAGACACCGACTTCCAGTCCAGGATGAAAACAAACAGTTACCAAATCCTCACTGGCCAAAGGATGAGTTTAATTATAGCAACCTTTGCTTAAACTGACACGTGGATGTTTTTATGGATGGACCTACTTTAATATGGTGAGTAAATTATTGCTGTTATTAGATTGTACGGTAAGTTGGCCTTGTTGGGCCGGTTGCTACAGCACAAAAGAAGAAACTTGATGAAATTCATGGTGCACATGTAGATCAGCATCCGCGTGGATATATAGACAAGTAACTCAGGGCGTAAACGTTAAGTTTGTTCAGATTGCAGTCTTGTAACTTTTTGCAATGCATCGTTGTCACGTGAAACGTCATGTTGTGTTTGTTCTTTACGCCAGCGGCATGCTTTATTACAAGAATCCAAATCCAATGTGTATGTTCTACTGCGCTAATGCAGTTTAGTTTACAGACAATTTGTTCGATTCCTGTTTACAACACTCATGCATGGAAATGTTAGCTGTTTTTTTTTTTGTTTTTTTCGTCCCCATCCTTGATGCTGTTAGTAAGACAGTGAAAAACATATCGAAATGTACACTCAACATACAGTAAATAAAGTGGAATATGATGACCTCATTGTTACGGTCGCCACGCTGGACTCTATCATCCTCTTTAAATTAAAGTGCTCTAAAATTAGTCATCAACAAAAAAAAATACAACAACAACACAACAGTACTAATACTAAACAGCTCAACCCAACTGTTATTTTAATGAAAGAAAAAAAAGTGTTTCCAAGAGTAAGCAGAACATCATTTACAATTTGGGATCTAGGAAATGATTCACTCTGTGACATGTTCTCATTAGGCATAATAATCATCATTAAGAATTTGATTGATGGTTGATGAGTCGTGCCTTGAAACAAATGAGGCAAACTAAAGTACACTACTTGTCTGCAACCAGCAGAGACGCTGTTGATTCAGTCATGACTAGTTTGTGGTCCAAAGATCAAAATGATGCAAGCTGAGGTCGACATCCATGCAGACCTCCGCCGTGCTCAGGACAACACTGGCATGGAAAAGAGAAGTTCAGAGCATTCAGGGAGAGCTTCTCCCATCCCAAACCCTAATAATGGATGAATTGGTCATCCATCCCCCAACCCAACAGTCGATCAAGGAAATGTGGCCAAAATGCCCGTGCCTGGCTCTCATACAACAGAAGGGCTTCAGTTTCATCTGAAATAATCCCTGGAATCACCATTCTGTTGCAATGCAGAGGTATTAACATCACCATTGAAATACGACTTTGACTAGGTTGGTTTCCAGCATTTTTTACATTTTTTCCTAAAATCATTTTTATTTAACGGCATTTAATCCTAAATACACAGTGTAGCACAGCATCGCTTTCCAGCTCGGACATCCAAACGTGTCCTATGTGTCCTGTCATGCTGAGTTCAGTCTCTCTTCTGCGGCGTTTTTTTTTTCCACCCTCTCTTGTCCTTAAGAATGCAGTGGTCATTCCAAGACAATTTTTGTTCCATTCCTCTTTAGATAAAAACAGGATGAGAATACACTGAGGTACGAGCAGTTCAAAAATGCTGGAATATGAAGTAAAAACGTAAGAAAGATGGTTAGAAAAAAAAAGGCTGAAGGTTCATCAAGGGCTTTGAGAGTTCACCCTCATCAGTCAAACTGGAAGAGATGCTGCAAATGTCTGCAGGCCTTTCAATAGTGAGATGGAGCTAGGACAAGACTGAAGTACCGGGGCAGAGGAGGCTCCCCAATCCCCTCTGGACCGCTCCTGAGTAGTGCAGGAAGGTGTCTCTGAGCTCCTTAACGCCTCTTAGCTGCACTTGCAAGACTTGACCACCATGTTGGACAGCTGCTCCACTTTAGGCAAGCGGCCCACGTAGTAGAGGATGGTGAGGGGCTCCAGGTCCTGGGGTACACAGCAGGGTGAGGCGGACGCCTCCGGATTCAAGGTGTTGTAGAGGCTCAGCAGCTTTAAGCGGAGAAAATGGGGGAGGGATAAGAACATTGTGTTTTGGAATTTGAGTGCACCTCTTAATACATATCAATAAGATACGATTATGCAAGATAACGGCACGCACATCATCCAGATCAGTTCATAATCAAAATGTATCTAATATCATGACAAAAAAAATCTAGGCAGGATGAACTTATTTGCGGCTCGGAAAATGAATAGATGGATATATGTAATGGAAGCAATGCAGCCATGAATAACTTAAAAAAAAAAAAAAGACAGAATCGACTGACTGAGGTGCAACGATTAATCGAGAATCAACTACTAATCAATTAGCAATTTTTGATAATCAATGACTCAGACGCTGTTTGTAATTTAAAATTGCCCAAATTCTCAGAATTTCTGCTTCTTAACAATAAATAATATCAAATTTCTGTTATCTTCCATGAAAGTGGACAAATTATCTTTGTGTTGAATCGAAACATTTTTGCCCATTTTCTGATAATACCTTACAGACCAAACCGGTAGCTGATTCATCATTTTTGTTTGTGTGTTTTTTGAATTGACAATTTGAAATAAGGTCCTTAGTTGGAATAAAGGGATGGACATTTGAACATCTTTTTTTGCCAGCAGAAGATTTTATAAACACCGTAACGGCCCCGAGCTTGTGCCGCTATTTGTCTCACCGTGCTGTGTGTGGTGTCAGCGCTGCGTAGGTAAGGACAAGGACCAGAGCAGAAATTGGCATAGTAGCCCTCAGGCTGATGGATCCACCTCCAGCCCAAGTCCTGGCGGAAATTAATATAAAGTGGTCGCACACAGCAGTTCTCCTCGTAATTGCTGCAGACAAGGAGGGAAGAGGAGATTAGCGCTCTTTATAACACGGCCATGTAACTTCAACTATTTCCTCCCTGTGGCCTTGCTGCCACAGATGAGAGAAGTTCCCAAATTCCACTCTTAGGTGTGCCCTTATTTTCCCTTCCCAGTGAGCCCAGGTGTCTGTCAGCCCGAAAGAGGATATGGGAGGCGAGGAGATGCTTGGCATGTGAGAGTGGCGAGCTTTTTCTAGTCGCTGCAGGGACAGATCCCGACTTGTATCATGTCATCACGTCTCGCTGATTAACACGCGAGGTCTTCCAGCTTGCCATCCCGCATATGTTGGCTCGCCGCTCGTCCAACTTAATCGCGATAACACACATGCCCATTATCATATACAGGAGACAGCGCTGTGAATAATGGCTCAGAATGATGTCATTGTATGCTTTGTCCAGTAGCGCGTGGGCCAACTCAGTCACTGTTGCAAAACTCCACAAAGGTATCGTTCTACTGTATATTTTTATTAGTGAGCGATTTTGATGGCAACATTAAATAGTCCACCAGTGAACAAAGTTTTTCAAAGTACAATTTGAATTTAGGGATTTCATCATCTACCGTCCATTATATTATCAAAATGTTCAGAGAATCTGTAGAAATCTCTGCATGTAATGCATCAAGGGCACAATCTAACATTGAATGGTCGTCACCTTCCATGCCTCGGGTGGCACTGCGAGCAAAAACTGGCCACGTGGGCTCAGGAACTTCATCGCTACATCAACAAATGCTGTTAGCCTCTCTGGGTCTGAGCTAATCTTAGATGGACTGACACAAAAAGAAAAGTGTGCTGTGGTCTGACGAGTCCACATTTCACATTTTTGATATCATGAGACAAATTGCGAAAGAACCAGCCGGACTGTTATCAGTGCAAAGTTAGAAAGCCAGCATGGGGGGAGTTGTTCCCCATCACATGTGAAGGCGGCTATCCAAGCAACAGCAAGACTATGCCAGGCCAAATTCTGCACGTCTTACAACTTGGTAACCAAAGTGTGGCTTCAAAGTCCAGACCTGTCTCCCATTTAACATGTGAGGCACATCATCCTCCATTATCTGTACTGCTTCTCCTCACTTGGGTCGCGGGGGGTGCTGGCACCTATCCCAGCTGTCTTCAGGCAGTAGGCGGGGTACACCCTGAATTGGTTGCCAGCCAATCGCAAGGCTAACATAGACGAACAGGCATCCGCGCTCACACTCATACCTAGGGGAAATTTAGAGTGTCCAGTCATCCTGCCATGCATATTTTTGGCATGTGGGAGCAAACCGGTTTACCCGGGGGAAACCCACACTGGCACGGGGAGAACATGCAAACTCCACACTGGAATCTAACCCACAACCTTCGTATTGTGAGGCCATCGTGCTAACCTGTCGGGCTACCGTGCCGCCCCCCAAGGCAAATCATGAAGTGTTAAATATGACAATGGAGACCCCGGACTCTTGAGCATGTAGGGATGTCTTATTACATTACAGGCATATTAGAACATTTAATAGAAGTAATTGGTTTAGTATGATTTATTTCATGGCTGCTTTTTGGAGATTTATTTATTTTTTAAAATAAAACCGTCTAATTTGTCATGGGCAAGCGTGGCTTACTTGAAGCAGTAATTGGTGTCAAGTGCTCTCTTGCGCCTTCGGGACGAAGAGTGCGCGTCCAGCCTGTGCGGGGGCAGCATCATGAGGATGAGATGGGGGTACAGCTGCTCCCTTTGTTTCTTGGTGCGACTCAGGTCATCAAAGTCTGGCTCCGTACCTGCGGGAGGGAGCAAGGCGGTCACGCAAGATCAAAAAAGGCACCCCATCCTCAACTAACGACGCTCATAATCAACTGTCGGCTTTTACGGGCGGGTTATATCCAGACAGGGCTTTACTTTTCATCCTTCTTCAATAGCAGTTACTCTCCGACTTCCTCCTTCCCACCGTCTGCTCGTCCGCTCTCGGCCTGATGGCTAAAGCAGCACATATCTCAGGAGAGATGCTGCTGGTGGATATGTTGGCCCCGCTTTAATTAGCGACAAACGTCTGAGCGCCATGGCAGCACATTCCTTGTGGCCAAGCCCGTTCCGGAGCGTTGCCGGGGCCCGGGGGCCCCTTGTACTAAGTGAGATACCAGATCGATGTCATTCCCATGCTCTCGGCCTGCCTTCCTTGGAGGCGGGAGAGCCATTACCTTTATCAAAGACACTGTAATGTCGAATATTTAGTCATGAATGAATGAACATCAGAGCAGTGGAACAAGATTTTTTTTTCTGGTGTGCGTAGAATTTCATTTTCATATACCGTTTTCAATCCAGGCAGCATATGGGTCCAATTTACTTTTATGTGATCGCAACTAAGGCTCACCACTGAGGTCCTTTTTGTTCCAGTCGCACATAAACTACCAACAAATGGCAACCTTCCCGTATAGAACGACAAATCCTCTCGCTTATCACTAGCAGATCAAAAAGGTCAACAAACATCGGATGTTTGGACAAGTCAAGCTGTTATCTCACCTTGGATCTTCCAACAAATATAAACCAAGTGCATTTTCTTTGAAATAAATCTCTGTAACATTTTAGGGAAACTAATTTAGGAATCTGTCAAATGTAAATTGTAGGTGGACAAACATTTTTATGGTCCAGATTATTAGTAGATTTGGTAAAAAAACAAACAAACTGGGAGACAGACATGCGATTGGTTTGAAATTGATTATTTTAATGCATAAATTAATTTTGGTTTTTAATGATATTTGTCAATTTTTTCAGTTCTTATTAGTAAAAAAAATATTTTAAATTTTTCTAACAAATATTTTTAATGTGTTATTTAGAATAAAAAAGTTCATATTGCATGAGAAAAAAAATATTAAAAAAATATTTTTGATTAACTAATTTCAGGCCATTTTGCCAACAAATATTGGATGTAAATGCTTGGAGAGCCGTAATACTTTTCCCAGCTCAGCTGGACATTGTACAGAAATATGAGGACTTTCACTTGATTGAAATTTTAATTAACTATTCAGTAGATCAATGATTATTATCATCGAAACAGTAATTGTTGCTTTGTTTTCTGTCAGTTAGGCATGAGGTAATTTTCTTTTCTGTAGTATTGACATTACGTGGAGCACTTTTCTATGTAGCAAGGAAAAGCAATAAATTCGAGAGCAGATCTGCTTAACATAGTGGCAACTTTTTTTCCATTAACTTCAGTGGCGATTGCCAATACTTATGTCAGAGTAAAAAAAAATATATATTTTTTTTCCATTCGGCTTTCCTTATTGTCCAGAGATTTTATTTTGAAGTCTACTTTAGTTTGATTTGAAGTCAGGCGATATATTAAGAAAAAAATACTTTTTTACTCCAGAGAATATGACCCACCACCCAAATGATGGGGACACAAGTGTTATAGCAAAAGAATAGATGCAACACGAAACCGTACGCCACCAACCTTGCCCCGTTACCAAAGCAAAGCATGCCCACTATTTTACCTTTGAACTTGACCTCAAGCACCTCGTTGGCGTTCTCGATAATGTCCCCGTTGGGCTTGAATGTGTGACATGGGCAGTGCACGCTGATCTCCAGGCCAAGATTTGTTTCTGAGGGAAAGCACAAGTTGGACTTTATTATATTTGCACGATAGGGCTGAACAATTGATTGAATTCAAATCGATGTTGTGATAGATTGACATTTTCAGATCGCAAAGGCTGCGAATTTTGGAAAAAAATAATAAAAATTAAAAAAAAAAACTTCATTTTGCGCAATGAGTGTTTTTTATGTGTCTATATTTCATAATTTTTTTCTATAGTGTCTACATTAGTTCAATGCTTAAGAAGTTCAAAATGTATCGTTTCATAAAAATGAAAAGTGAAAGTGATAAAGCCGCACATATTTTCCATTATTGCTGTCATCTCGTTTATGACTTACTTGTTTCCGCCACACTTTGGTAGAATTTTGTCAAGTTGTCGTAGTGAATTAACAACTAATTGAAGTGGACAAACAAAGCAAGACGGAAATCGGCTATTCAATTGCAATTGCAATATCGAGGGATGAAAAAACGGCAATTCGATTATTTTCAAAAATCGTTCAGCCCTAATTTATTTACTTCTCATGCACTTTTTGTTTAGTTGTGATTTGCATTTATTTGCCTTGTACTTGTGAAAGGTTATGACCAAGTTGAATCTTCTTGAATGAAAGAGAATGAAGGTGCCCCTCAGATCTCCCCCCCCCCCCACAACACACACTCACGTCTGTACATGAGCCACTCCCTCACTGTCTCGGTAACGTCGAAGGAGACCCATTCGGGCATCCCCATCGTCAGAACGTTCTTGCCTCCGATGTAGCGCTGTTTGGCCTTAGGGTCATCTTTCTGGAGGATCTGCAAGGAAGGATGAAAATGTGAGCCAGCTGCAAAAACGCAAAATCGGCACACACAGAAGCAGAGCTGTCTGTCTGAGCCAGACTCTCCGGGATGCCTTGGGCCAAATGTCTACTCTTCATGGAAAAAGTGACTGGCTGTGTTGATATCCCCATTTTGCACGTTAATGCCTGCGTGTTACCCTCTTGCCAACGGGACCGACCCTGGCCGGCCTTTGCATCGGCACCTCACACATGAGAGGAAGCGCCACACCATCCATACGGCAAGGTTCCACTACCACGGTAGCTAAACATCTCCTCATGTTCCAGATCGAGAGGGAAAGTGAGGATGGGGCGAAATGGATTCGCCACTGGCGTAGTCCTCGTACAATTTGGAATTCAACCCCTAAGAATACATTTCTGAATTGGCAAAAAAAACCTTTGACTTCATTTCAACTCAGTGAGGATCCACTTTTTTCTTTTTCTTTGGCAATTTTGGGACACTTGACCGCCGCCACCGATGAGGTCGTGGCCTCAGCCCTTCAGGTGAGAGCTCAGCCCATCTCACAAAACCTCGGCACAGGAAGTCAAATGAACATCATTTTTATTTATTTTTTTGGGGGAGATTTTTCCTTGTTTTTTTGTGCTTCAACTTGTTAAAAAAACGGAGCAGGCTCAACAAGGGGTGTTGTGGAAAAGAAGCACCGCAGTTTATTGAATAACGGCGAACAGTAAATTACAGCTAGCGCACTCACTCAGAAGTTTGCAGCTGGCCACGCCGAGTCACGCAGCTCCCCACTTGGCCCCGCCTCTTAAAGGAACAAGCATGTAACTAGCGCATACTTCAATTCATGCAGTATTTTCTATACATGTTAAACTTGTTTACAGAGTGTATTTTAATAAGTCTAACAGGTTTAAATGTCTTCAAAGTACATTGGAGGGGTAAAATAAAAAGCGCTGATTTTCATGTACTACGGGTTGATGTAGAATTTACTCTTTCAATGTACACAAAGTGGGAGACTCACACTAACAAGTGACTCCAGCGTCACTCTTTAGGACCATTCTGTCAACTTTTGTTGTTTTTACGTGATACGATTAATGGGGCTTAACTTCTTTTTACACTTGTAAGAATGTTATTTGTTAATCCAGCAGTACAAATTTTATGATGGCAGCCGTTAAACTTTGGAGCTATTATTTGCATTACTTTCTATGAGAACATTTGTTTTACAATCTGAATAGCTCAGAGGTCAACCAGCATCCTTGAAACGGATTGTGTTTCACCTTAGAGGTCATTAGCATGAGCCACTAGGCCTAACTAGTTTCCCTGAACAATGTCAGAATCTAATCTCACTTCCTGTGGGAACGAAGGTCCTGCCAGTATCAGACTTCTGCCAACCAGCTCTGGCGTGACGAGTGCGTGGGCGAACGAGTGACAAGCTCCATTTACTCCCCCGTCGGGTGACCCCGTCTCTATCTCCTCGCGGGCCCCTGGAAACAATCTGCCGGGCTGACAGTCTGCATTCAGAGCTGGCCAGAGGCTGCCTCGGAGGCGGGATGCAGTCTGGAGACGCTTGTCTCCCCGGCAGGAAGCGTAGGAACCCGATCATTATTCCTCGTCTCTCATGAGAGATTAATGAGGCAAATCATCGACGCTTGACAAACATGCCCCAGAAACATGTGTGGGTGAACCTCCGTTTATCGCGGGGATACATTCCAGCTCTACGAGACCATGTAAAAAAAAAACTTTTCTTAAGTGTGAACCCCTCCCACATGTTTTAAACGCATTTAAATGTATTAAAACAGACTTTTTATGGGGTATTCCTTAGCACCTTTTCTTACAGTTTTTCAAAAAAGATGCAAAGTGTGCTTGCTTTGAGCTGTTTACTCTAAAACTGACAAATAATTTTAAAGAAAAGTTCAAAATTGTATAATTTAAACGCCTAAACGGCAACCAAATCTTTATAGTTTTGTACAAGCCACCAAGCTTAATTTGCTTACATATAATGTGAAATGCCATAGACAGACTACTGAGATTTAGCACAGCTGCAACGGTAATTAAAAATTTTTAAATAACTGCTGCGACGATCACACAAACAGCAGCAACACCTACATGTACAAATGTTGTACACTTTACAACAATACTCACAGGCATATTGTCTATCCGCTCTGTCGGAACAGCTATTACTCAAGTTAAGTTGGCGACCATCTGGAGCTCTTCTTGCCCTAATTATGCTGCATTTTCTTTCCATTTGACCTCAGTGATGCCTGGTATGTTGCGGCACAAAGTGGAACTACACCGAGGGCCCGCAACTCTAAATTGACACTTGCCTGCCCGGTGTTACAGGAGACAGAGACCAACACTCTCGCGGGTAGCGGGAATCTGTGACTAAAATGACGTTTACCTTTGTATGCGACAAGATGGTAACAAAGCACTTCTTTAGCTTGAATTAAACTGACCCCCCAAAATGGACAAAATGATTATGATTAGGTGAAGAGGTTGGGAGCATAAGCCTTAATGCCTTAATCAATCAATCAAGGATTGACTGCAGAAATTGGAATCAAGCGACAAAAGATAAGTGAAAGATGGACATGTGCTCTAATTTGGTCTACAAGCACATGGAATAAGGATCAGTACTCAAGAGCAGAAAACTCAGAAGGAGTTGGACGTCCTAATATAAATGTTTTCACCACCCCCTCTCCAGCTCGCGGCCTCGTACTGTTGGTCCTTGTGGCAGAGAGAGAAAGAGAGGGAGAGAGCAAGGGGGCGTTAGCAAGTTCACACACCTGGTAGAGCTCGATCCGCTGCTCGTTTTTCTTGGCGCTGGCGTTGGGGATCCGCAGGGCTCGAAACTCGGCCCGGAACAAGTTGGTGGAGTTCTTCTCCATGGTGGAGACGTTGAAGCGGAACACCTTGGAGGTGATTCCCTTTGGGCAGTAGGAGAGGTCATCTGCAGGTAAAATGGAAAAGCATGACTCAACGGTA
Source organism: Idiotropiscis lumnitzeri (assembly GCF_059441095.1). Taxonomy (NCBI): domain Eukaryota; kingdom Metazoa; phylum Chordata; class Actinopteri; order Syngnathiformes; family Syngnathidae; genus Idiotropiscis; species Idiotropiscis lumnitzeri. Next base: position 11,653,584 of record NC_142391.1, on the reverse strand, counting down.
GCGTTTCATGTGGGATTCCCAAGAATAAATGTTGCTCTTGGCGCAATTGGTTGAAACATAAATTCACTTCTTACCTCATTGGGTATATTATTATTACACGTTATTTTCCATCGATATTCTTACAGGGATGAACGTGTTTATTTAGTGATGATTTATCCAATTTTTCAGAGAGACTTTCTCAGATGTGGCCCTTTTTTATGCTGTATGGCTTCCCTTCAGCAAGTGCTGTACATTGTGCGGGTTGTCAGCATGAATCATGGATCACTTCCATCATTCAAGTATTGATCCTTTCTTTTTTTTTAACGCAGCCGAGCAACTCTACTACAAGTTTGTTATAGTCATTGTGTATTCACATACAATGCTAATGTGGAAAATAAATTATCTCTGGCTACCACCAATAAATTCTGCTACTGATAATCAATAAATCAATGAATGGATTAGGTTTTATATACATTCAAGAAATGCTAATGGTTATAAACCCAGTTGATCTCTGAGGTCTTATGAATCGGGCCAGTTAGTGGGAGCTCTGAGTTCAAGGTAGTGATTGGAAAATGAAGCTTCATGAAGCACTTGTGATATTTTTTACTCCTCGAGATGGTGCTCCTGGCTTAAGGTGAAGGCTCGTACAATGGAAATTTATTACATTTCCACACTAAATTATATTAAAAAAAAAAATCATTACTTGTGCTTCATGAAGCTTCATTTGCCCATCGCAAGTTCAAGGCAAACATGGTGAAGTAGCATTTAGCTGTTATGCTGCACGCAAATGGAATAAGATGTCAACAGAAGTGAAGTCAGCCCCAAGTGTGAATTATTTTAAATCCAAATTAAAAAGTACCTCTTATTGAGGTCTTTGAGGTATTTTCCCAAATATTTTTCTTGCACTGTATGCTAGAGGAAAACACAGGAGTGAATTTTCACTCCCGTTCCATATTACTCCCACAGAAAAAAAAAATCCCATCCTCTCCCAGTGCTGGATCAAAAAAAAAAAAAAAGAAAAAAAAAATAGGAAAACAACTCTAATCCCATTAAGAATGCCTCCTACTCTCGTACTGCTCCCATTTTGTTAGTCAACTGAATAACAAAATAAAATTAAAAAAAATGTGGCATTTTACTCATTTATTGAACAATTTGTCACTCCCTTTCTCCTCTTGGACTCACCGAGAATTATTTTTTCTTACTGGATTATCCCGCTCCCGTCTGCTCCTGTGAATTTTTTATCCTGTACCATCCTAATCTAAAGGTCAAGTTGGCTCCCATCCCATGGGAATCTCCAAATTCCCCCCAAAATGGCAGCCTCGACTGTACGCTCCTCTAGTATTTCTGTATTTGTTTTTAAATGTCTTCTCTTATTTTGTTTGTTAATTCTTTTAATCTGATCAATACAGCTGCATTGCCTTGCCCACCAATCAACTCTGGAGCTCAACAGGTGCTCAGACAAGTAGTTCAAATATTCCTTAGAAGCAGAAGAACTCGGGCTCAGGGATATGAGGACAATATCCCAACACGAGCAACTGTGCGCACATAACTTGTCAGACAGCAACACAGGCGCGTGCACGCCGACATTTAGCGGGATATAAATGGCCGCATTGTGCTTGTACCTGAAAAGCTTCCTGTTGCACCGGATGCATGCCCTTCTTTTCATGATATCAACGTACAGTTTATTATTTTAATGAGCCAGGCACATGCGGTGTGGAGCTAAACAAGCACATAGCAAACATTTTACGAGCCAAGTGGAAACATCATTTACAGCCGAGCTCTGGCTAATTTATTACCGTCCGCTTCAACTCTATTAGAGACTTAGCGAGGCTGTCGCACCCTCAGCTGATTCCCACCTTGAGCTCTTTTCATACAATGGAAACTCATAAATGCAGCTGCGTATCGGTGTCATCGTGCAAACATCTCCAATTACTTCATTTGACCCATAATCCTACTTCAGCGTCCTCCCAGCCATTATCTGATATTTCCACAAACGTTCTCCTATTTTTAGTTGACCTTTTCAGCATCCATCCCAGGCTATATATCTGCCCGGTGTTTCCACGCAATCTACAAGGTGGGAAGCTCAGTAGCCCTTTGCTCTTCTCACTCATTGGCCCCAACCCCATCCGTGTGCGAACCCCCACCCCAGGCGCAAAGCACCCCCCCCCCTTTTTGAAAAGCAGATTTGAAATTCTAATCAAGTCTTTGGTTTCCTTTTGGATGACCTCATTTTTTCCCATTGCAACAGTTTTAGGTGGATTTCACATTTTGGCTTATTTTTGCCAAGGGTCTGAAAGGTAATTTGTTCCATGTTGGCAAACGGAGGGGATGGCTTACATAATTAAAATGAAGTATATTTGCTAATTTTATGAGCCAATATTTGAATGAGTCACATGCTGAGACAAACTATGTGAGGTAACTATCAACCATTTTGTACAGTGGAACCTCCAAAGTTAAAAGGCCTAAAAGTTGCGCGATTTGGAGTCCAAACAAAAAAATCCTGCGGTAAAAAAAATGTGCTTCCAGAGTCGAACAAGTTAGACATCAGCATATCGGCTGAAACTTCAGGTCACTCCATGTGTTTAGCTTTTTCTTTTTATGATGCTACAATTGAAGAATACTCATGATGCCAAAAGTGGAAAATTATAATAAAAAGCACAGAATAAAAAATTTAATTACTGGTTCAGTATAATATGAGCCAATGCAAATAATTAAATGGCAATTACAAGCACAAATTATTTTTTCAAATTTTTACATGGATGAATGAATACATTAAAAACAACACAGCACTTTAATTTAATTCCAGCAATACCTTTCATTTTTTCTATTTCATTTCAAATATCGTTCGGTCAGACGTAATGCCATCAGCATTTGACAGGCCAGGCTTTGCAGTTTTCGTCAGAATATTCCATTGCGTGCAGCTCACCAATTAATAATCTCTAATCTCGTTGCACACTTGAGTACAATGACAATAAAGGGATTTCTAATTCTAATTCTAATTCTAATATCGGAATAGTGTTGCAACAATTCCTCCTGGGAAAAAGTTTTTCTGTCTCCGACTGAACTTCAGCGCACACTATGACATAAAAAAAGACACAAGGACGTACTTATACGTCTTGGGTAGGGGGCGCCAATGCTTTTCGAAGAAGTACTTTAGAAGCTTTATGGCCGTCGCACTAATCCAGCGTGTTGTATAATTTATTTATCAGTTCTTGACAAACCACGTAGCGCAAAGTCGGCTCGTACCGCCCCTGATGCAAACTCTGAACTCCTAGAGCACATTTCCATGCAAAGCCAGGGGGGGGGGGAGTTAACCGGAGGATGGCACTGGAACTCAGCATAAAAAAAACCTCGATGTTCAACAACTTGATATTCACTTTTTAATTCCGATATGAAATTTTGTTTTGAAATTAGAACAGGAAAAATTCCCCCAATGCCATAGTGTGGATTGCGATCAACTTTGGCGGTTCCTCTTTCAGCGTGAGTATAGATCGTCACATTCAAATGTAATTTTGTGTTTTTTCTCAATTTAAATGAGATGTGAAGGACGTCTCAGGGTCAAATTCATGCTGATCCTCCTCTTGCCTTCTGTCTGACATCAGCTAAAAAAAAAAAAGGATTAAAAAAAAAAGAACTTGGGAATCTCCTCTCTTTTCCCCTGTCGCCTGGAGGATTGTCTGTGATGTCACTCTCTCCAGAGCTTTGCAAGGGTAAACAAAGGAAAGAGGAAGCACGAGGCTGCAGGTGCACGCCAGCTGCTGAAGTGCCTTGACCTCATAAAAGATGTGATTATCCACTCGGTTACACAACCTCCACTTGTAAAAATCAGATGCACTTGCATTAAGGCGCTGTGAAAAGATCCAAATAAGCCACACACTCCGGTACACACCGGGTGAATTTTTTTAAAAATATTTCAACGGGCAAAAATGGTGTGGACGACAATCTGGACGCATCTGTGTATTACCTTTAAAGCTTTTGCTTATAAATAGCAAATATTTGACATTAGTCTAGGAGGGCAAAAGGCTGCGTGAAGAATGAGAGAAAAGGTTCTGTTGAACTTTTTAACAGGGCGTGAAAAACTTGACTATCGTCCCATGCACTCCCACCTTCCAAAAAGAGCGAATGTAAAAGTCATTATATCCAGTGGGAATGAAAATGAACTGAATTATCAAGATGACAGACGTTATGTTCTTACATGCCCAAACATGCTCTGCTTTCTTTAAAATGATATCATGGAAAAGAGGAGAAAATTGCGATTTAATGTATGTTGGCCCACTTTGAGGTTTTATGTCGTTTGGAGTCGCTGTTCAATGGGAGCCAATAGTAAGTCAAGCTCACGTCTCGTATTATCACGTCCAGTGCGAGAGCCGTCCATCAGCGGTTCCGCTCCTTGGACCTTGTGTTTGTTTTGGGAGCTGTGCTTATACCTCTGACCGGTGGAGAAACCTCTGAGCTGCGTGTTTGGAAATGTCAGGATCACTCGGTGGGATCTGCGACACGGATTTGATTCAAGACTTAAAACGCTCGGAGGCTCTGCTCAGTGTCACAGCTCAGCATAAACACCTGTTGATCCGCAGTGAAATGGGCGACGGCACCCCTCCGCCCTAAAAAACAAACTCCATCTGGAGGATCATATAGTTGACTTCTGTTCCCGACTGTCGGGAACAATAAATGGAGCACGTTTTATACAGGAAATACCAGTGTGGATGAACACAGGAATTGGATGAAAACACTGGGATAGCTTGAGCTGCCTAATACTACAAGATGAATGGGTTAACAGGAGTGAGAAAGTTATAAAGGAGGATGAAAAATATTAGGAAACTGGCAGCCTGAAAATGGAAATGAGGTATTGGAGTTGGCAAAGGATAGTAGAAGCTAACTGCCTGAGAACCCGTCCCCCCCCCGGCACCACCCCCACTTTTAGGAATGTGTCAGAATTAGGCTGGAGTTCCCATGGCTTTGGTGTGAGGTATGCATGAGGAATGGCGCTCGTTTCAATTAGACTGTTTACTTTGGTCCCCCCTTTGCACGCGCGTAAAAACTGCACTCAAACAAATGACAGCATTTTAATAGATACGCTTGAGCCGCCAATTATTCATATGCTCGCCACATTTTTATTTGGTGTAGGAATACCTTCTGGCTTGAAATAGGAAAATACTGTATGACGTTGTGCTATTGATAATGAACGTTTAGTTGTTTTTTTTTTTTGCTTGTTTGTTTTTATATCTGGAAATTGAAAATATTGTCAGCTGAAGATGCAAATGTGAAATTCACTTCTCAGGATTCAAACATACTAAATTAGGTCCAGTAATTCTTGACATGTCTCCTGTTCAGGGTTGCAGTGAGCTGAAGCCAAGCTGACTTCGGGGCAAAAGGAACACTTCAAATCTATAAATCACTGAATGACTTGAGTGCTGAGTACATTAAGGGAAGGCTAATTGAATATAAACCCAGTAGAGCTCTGAGGTCTGCAGACTCAGGTTTTTTTTTTTGGAGCCCGGGTTTCAAAGCAAACATGGTGAAGCGGCAATTTGGCTGTCATGCTGCACACAAACGGAATATGTTGCCAATGGGAGTGAAGTTAGCCCCAAGTCTTTTGAGTGCAGTTGAAAACTGTGCTTTTTCACCATTACTTTAAGGGCTCTTTGGCATTTATTAAATCAATTTCACTCTACATTTTTTAAATAATTTCAAATTTAGTTTTTTTCTTTGCTTTTAAAAAGCCTTTGATTGTAAATATGTACTTTTTATGAATTTTTAATAAGAACTTTTGTTGTCTTTGTTATGCAAATGTTTTCAGTTGTTCTGTTTGTTGCAATTGGTTTTGTGAAGCACGTTGAGTTGCCTTGTGTATGAAAAAAAAAAAATAAATTCACATTTACATTCATTCATTTTTGTAGCGTTTCTCCTCATTCAGGTCACAGGTAAGTTGGTGTTTATTTCAGGTGACTTGACATGAGGCATGGTAGACCCTGAACTGAAATTCCCACCTATACAGACAATTAAGTCTTCAATGAACGTGAGATGCCAATTTTTGTAATAAGGGAGGGAGCCGGAATACCTGCAGAAATTCTACTGAAGCCTGGGGAGAACATGCAAACTGCATCCAGGAGTGATGGGGAGGAGATTTGAACCCAAGACTTGGCAACTGTGAGAAAGAAATCCTAACCACTAGACCAGTGAATCCCAAACAGTGGGCTGTGGGAAATAATCCAATTTGATTAACTTGGACAAAAAAGAATGCTATTTCACTAAATTGACCATTAACTTGTGTACAGTATCAACTTTTGTTGCAATTTTGTAATGACAAATATGTCCAATAATTGGCTCAGAAAGATTGGGAAACTACGCCAATCCCCTGTACTGCCCCACTTGAACATTCACTTATTTTTAATCACTTCGAACTCGAAATACGTTTTTGTTTATTCGCTTTTAGAATGATTTGGCACAGCTGATGACAAACATACCACATAGTGGCTTGGAGTCTGCGCACTTCGCCGACGTCTTGTAGAGGCAATGATCGTCATTACACACGTACATACATTCAAACTTACTGTTTTCAGGCGGCCCATTGATCATGTTGAACTTGTAAATCTCTTTAGCGTAGTACTCGGTCTCCGTGTTATCCTGTCCACAGCTCTGCTGCCGGTCTCTCCCCAGCTCCTCGATGAGCTCCCTGGTGCTGTTGTAGAGGGCCAGCACCTGGAACGGTACCTGGCTCGGACCCGTCGTCTGGGGCGGACTGGTCAATCGGAGTTTGCTGAGGATCTGCCCCCGCACCGCCTCCACTCTCTTCTTCTTGATGTGGTCAATGTCCACGGTGGTGCAAGTGGAGAGCGACAGCACCATTGTCACGCAACTGGAGAGCAGGAGCAACAGGAGCGCTTTGCCCAGATTCATAGTTCACACTCACTCTGCTCACAGCCGCCCAGGTAAAAGAACGAAACAAAACCGCACTGAGTACAAATCCCCTTTCTTCTTTTCATTCACGTTGTCAGTGAGTTCGGTTCCTGGAGGAGTTCCATGTTCTCGAGCGCTATGCCATCTTTGCAAAGTGCGCCTTTGCGAGAGTGCAAATCCGTGCCATGGTGTCAAAGAATCTTTAGTCTACAGCAAAGCTACGCGTCATTCCCTGTCGGGCATCGCACACGGTGGACCGCGGGTCACTCTCTCCATTGCACAGCGCGAAGGACCTTTCCACTTGGGTGAGGAGTTGAGGAGGCGATGCAGCATGCAGACCTAACCCTCCAGCACAGTGCACCGAGCGCAGAGCTCCCTGCAACCTTTATACTATCCGGGTGTGACGTCTCTGAGGGAGGGGCGGCTCAGTGTAGACCCAACTGGGACAATAAGGTCCGTCTAGGTCCCGAATTCAAAACTGTCATTTTATATCGAGGGATTGATTTAATCCTAGGGGGTCACCAACATGGTGTCTGCAGGCTCCAGGTAGCCCCCAAGCATGAATGGACTGGAGGCCCATTCTCAAAATAGCTCTTTAAATATTGTAAACATGGTCATTTGAAAACTTGAACACTTGCAGAGATTTATAGATATGTGACAATTACTCTGATTGATACAGCAGTTGTTTTGCCTTATGTTTTCTCATCCCATTTAACTTGAAGTGTTGCATACTGATATCTGCTTCATATACTTTTACCAGTGTGTAGAATTTGAGGTAAAAGTGTGTGTCAAATTTGTTGCACTTTAGATTAATGAATACCTAAGAAGTAGTGCTCATTTAGGCACTGCCAAATTGAATTTGTTAGTGACCCCATATTTACAATATAATACATGTTGACCATGCTTTTTGTTCTTTGTTGGCAACTAAAGACATAAATACTATACAAAAATGGAATTTAACAGTAGTTCAGAAAAAAAATATTGATCCAGTAACATGAGTTTTTTTTTTTTTTTACCAAAAATTTAAAACACACTTAATATGCACCAAGAGAAAAAAAATCTTTTATGCCAGCGATGTAAAGTGGCAGGTAGGCAGAGGGTACATAAACATAATTAGTTATGTAACCTTTGCATTCACCTGTGTGGCATTTTTGCGTGGTGGCGTGCTGTGAGAATATTTCTAATTTAAATATAGTATGCACCGTGTCTCAAAATGCTAGTTTAAGTCACATGGTCAACATTACTGATTCTGAAGGACCATGGGCACGTTAGATTGACATGACGACACATAGAGGCCGAAATCTGATTGAAACAAGTATGCAACATCCACATATACGTACTATAGAAGCAGTGCAGCCAAGAGAAATTAAATGAACTGAAACATTTCAAATAACAAACAATAGAATTAAGGGTCTGATCGTGTTGAGGCCGGCAGAGAAAAGACTTATTGGTCCTGGACACTCACCATTGAATAAGACTCTTAAATTAGATTTTTTTTTATAAAGACGACGACAATAAGAACCAAACTTGTATACAATCAAAGAAAGACAAGTGATTTTACATGATATTCCAGTTACATACTGGGAAATCATAGTGTATGCTCAAAAGACACGCAACACTGACACTTAGTGGACACTGATCGGTACCACATATCATATTGATAGCGTTATTTATTTTGTTTATTTAAAAACACGTATAAAAACAAACATATGTAAACAGTAAGGAATAAACTAAATGATTGATTTATTATTATTTTATTTTTTCAACGCATACATCCACTTTGTGCTTTCCTGCGTGTGTTACCATGGCGACTGTTGCCTGGCTTTGAAGCTCGTCGATATCCAAGCGAAGGCGATGGTGTCTTAAACTAATCCAAGACAAGGCCGATATGGACGACGGCGTGCAACTGGGTGAAAGTGGTCCACTCAAAAACGTAAGTGTTACTGTGGCGTTAGGAAAATAATTCACTGGTGTTCTTCCGTCTGTGATATTGAAGCGCTTATGTTACGACTTAGCTAGTGCTACTAGCCACGTAAACCAGTTTGAGTTTAAACGACAGTCTCAGTCGCATGTTAGTAGAATATTTATTTACGTGGTGCGGGCCCTAATAACCAAGAGATAACATCGTTTGTGTATTTATTATAAACGGCAAGTGGAAGAGTCTGCGTTTATGTAAGACACAAAAGCTAAGCTAGCTATGCTAATAGCAAAATTTCCCAGCTGCCACCGGGAGGCTGGAAGCGGTCAATATCAAATTTGTTTTGCTGGTTGGTGGCTGATTTAGATTTAGAAGTTCACTCTGCTACTCAAATCAAAACTGGCCAAAGAGTCCTCTATCTATCTATCTATCTATCTATCTATCTATCTATCTATCTATCTATCTATCTATCTATCTATCTATCTATCTATCTATCTATCTATCTATCTATCTGTCTGTCTGTCTGTCTGTCTGTCTGTCTGTCTGTCTGTCTGTCTGTCTGTCTGTCTGTCTGTCTGTCTGTCTGTCTGTCTGTCTGTCTGTCTGTCTGTCTGTCTGTCTGTCTGTCTGTCTGTCTGTCTGTCTGTCTGTCTGTCTATCTGTCTATCTATCTATCTATCTATCTATCTATCTATCTATCTAAATAATGTCTTTGAATCTATCTTTAATGTCATTTACACAAGCGGATCAGCAACATCTGTTTCCAAATTCATCAAGTGGTTGTGTTGTTAAATAGAAATTCTTACTAATCTTTAATCAAATACTAATTTGAGTTCCATGCCATAATTTGCAGGCAGCGAAATCTGGCCGAAGAGCCCGCCTCACAACAGACCAATCGCTTGGAGATGCCGGCAGCTCCAGGAAGTCCTCCATGTCTGGTTCTGCTGGGGAGGTATGTCAGCTCATTGTATAGAAGAATTATGTGCATGTGATCCAGGAAGAAATACTTACATTAACCTCAAAATGTATTATGTTCCGAATATATGCGTTAATCCAGGATGACGATGAGGTAGGTTCCATAAACATTGCTGTGGTTTTGTACTGCTTCTGTTGCGAACGCTCCAGAAGCTTTATACCATACCATCGTGTCAGTCAACTACCTTCTCTGTTTTTAACTTATTTGTCTTGATAAAATTGGAGTATAGCACTTGAACACCAGCTTGACATAAATGGTAAAAAGGTTTAATGGAGTGATTTGTTTCCCTTTTGTATTCTTAAAATATTTCAGTCACCATCGTCTTACTTGAGCAGATATCAAATGCTCCAAAACGTGACGTATTAGTTGTCTTCTTTGTGTTAACCTTTACATGTTTGGATGTGTTCTCATGCAGGAGTGAAGAGAATGCTTATACAGTCACACCCAGAACCTTCCAATTCTACACTTGCATATTGGTGAAAAAAACAAAAAAACAATTTGACTATCCGTTTTTATTCTCAAATTTAAAGTTCAGTGGAACCCGTGGAAGGTAGAATTTTCTGGAATAGTATAACTTTACAGTGGCACAAAATATAGTCTTAGAACATGCATGTTACGCTACAAGCAACAATGTTGTGGTCAACTACTAGGCTACTTTGATTAACTAATAAAAGTATGTGTTTAAAAAAAAACAAACATTTTTGCTGAACATTTAGCAGACTCGGTAACAATTACACTAGGGATGTCTCACCTCAGAACATTGGTATTTAATGATGCAAGAAATGTGTCTAAATATAGGACAAAAATATGCGAGACAAGTCACAGCAGCACCGGCAGTGAAAAGAGAGCAATTCCTATCACTTCCTCGCTGGCATTTTTTCACGTCGCCTGGATTGGCAAACTGTCATGCAGCCAACACTCCCCAAGAGGAAACATCCCAGCTATGCTGTCGCTTTAGGCTAATCTTCCCAAATTAGGCCAACTTCCTCAATGCAGGGACCAATATTCTCGCGCCCCCTCTGACCCGTTCTGTAAACGCAATGCATTTTTCCAGCGTGCTGTGGCTTTATTTACAGTCATCGTTTATCAAGCCTGGCCTCTTCCGCCTGAAATACCCAACTGATTGGTAACATTCCTGGCATCCTTTTAAACAAAGACGCCACTGCCTTTTGAGCTCATACAGTTTGGACACTACAAGTTCTTTGCCCTGGAGAGCATCACAGAATCCTATTTTCGAAACCACGAGGGCTTAGCTTATTACTAAAACAGCCCTAACATATTTGGTCATGAGCAACTCGAGGGACAGTAGTGTGTGACATTAACATATTTTTGTTTAGTGATATCCAGCTAATTAAGGATGTATATAGTAGTAGTAGTAAAAGGAGTAGTAGTATTTGGTGAAATGAAATCAACGGTCAAAAACAAAGTTCACATTAAAACCAAAAACGCACGCTCACTCACTTGCGTGCACTTAAATACTTAGATACGTTTATACCCACAGCTGTCCATGTAGACAAATAATTTTTGTTCATAATCTCGCAATGCTTAAATAAATAATACAATGCACTCGCTTTTTATAATGACATTTTTGTCATTTTTTTCAAGATATAAATTGAATTATAGCCTTTCAATTCACAGTCAAAATTATTTACATTTTATTGAGATACATCTGGTTGAAGTTAGTTCTGATTTTTGTTTCTCTAAACTTAGATGTTCCTCTCAGTTCATTTGAACTAACGCTGAGTTGGAAGCGCTTCTGAACACAACACACATTTATATTAAACTTAAACGGAGCAGTTTTAAAATCTAAGGATATGTGATTTTATGTGTAAATTATTAGATAGTAGATAGCAATGTTCACTATCCTAATGTCTCTAAAATAAGAACATCATTTGTTATTGATTCAAGAATTCAAGGTACCCAAAGGTTTAAAATGTAGTGGAACTGCCCAAAAATGCACTTCCAAAGGCAAACAATTTGGAGTGCAACCAACATTTTCTGGAAAAATATGCCTCAGAAGTCAATCCAAATTTGGTGTTCATCAGCAAATCTGGTGAAAATTTTAATTACAAAATGCAAGTAAGTTTTGCTTTGTGTGCTTCAATGTAATCCTACCACAAGCACCATTTTTACTGCATTGTAAAATGGCTACAAAGAGCGGAGCTCGTTTACAAAAGTCATAGTTGCCAATTTGGCAACACAAAATTAACTAAAGTCTTGTTTTAAATAATGTCATCGCCATTTGCTTTTACGAACATACCAAGTGGAGTGTACGTCATGCGGGCTCCCTCCCTCATCCTGTGCCCAACGCTGACGTCCAGATTTATAAATAGCTCGGGTAAAGGGGGCCAGCCATGAAAAATTATTTCCTATTTCATCATAAGTGAAAAAAATTCTTCATGAGCACTTTGTCCTCTGCAGACTCAATTTGGTAATGAGAAATGTTGTGGCCTTTTTTTTTCCACATTCATTTGTCTCGTGCCCCCGCTCGTGAGCTCGGAGGAATGCATTCATTCAAGGGCAGTTCTCAGGGTCCCACTCTCAGGATCAAGCTGCATACTTGCTTTACTATTTTCAGAATCAAAGAACGATAGGGAGAAGGTCATTTTTTTCCCTGTTAATCTATTTTAAGGTCAGACTTACATAGGGTGCTGTTATGTTCCCACACTCTGTGCTCCATATGTTGTGGTCTTGGACATGAGGCTGTTCACATTTGTTCAAAATTAATGCAGCTTAACTATTCAAGTGCACTTGGCTTTATCGCATCCTCAGAACAACATTTCAATTAAGGTCCTGGGTCTGTTCTCTTTCACTGGTAGACATCTCGATTCTGTGTGGCAGACAAGCGCTCCCCCTACTGGCATTACTGGGAAATGTTCTACGCCAATCTTGGAGCTCATACAGTGGACGTAAAAAGTCTGCGCACCCCTGTTCAAATGCCTTTTTTTTTAATTTAAAATAATCAGATCAAGATAAATCATTTAACATTTTCCCCATCTTTTATTGTGACTTACAACCCATACAATTGATTTTCATTGAATCTTTTTGAGAGGGGAAATAAAAATAGACAGTTCAAGTAATGTGGCTGTGCAAGTCTTGGACTATAACAAAATCAAACATTTTCGGTCAGAATTTCATAATTTATGTTTGGTCCAAACAAAACATTCTACCCTAGAGTAAAGCATGATGGTGGCGGCGGCATACAGTTTTTATTCTGCTCCAACCAGCACCTTAGACAACGTGAAAGAAATTATGAAATAGCAGTTAGTGTTCCCTGAGCCTTCTTTTTGAAAGCAGAACAAAAGTAATCAAAAGCCTACTAGAACATCTAAAATTGATTTTAGAAGCACTTAAAGTTTGGGTTGTCTCGATCAGAAATTTTTGAACCCTAGTCACTTGATTTTCTGTATCTGCCGATACAAAGTACAGATTCAATACCTCTGCATTCCAATGAAGAAAAAATGAAAAATCACATCCAATTTGTCTCAGTTACCGGTACTGTAATTTAAAAAAAAGTTAATAGGTATTCCAACATTATAACTTTGTTCATGGCTTTTAATCATCAGTGGTTCAATTCAAGAAAATAACTAAATTAATTTATTCTTGACCTTAGAAATTATGCCATTTTAAAAATCTAATCATTTTCAGCCAATATTAATCAGAAAAGCATGCGATTGGGCACGATTTTCTACCATGCCGAACAGATCAGGACAATCCTACTTTCGATTATGACAGTTCTGTGATTTAAGTTATAGGAGGGTGTGTAAATTTGTGCAACTACATTTATTTATGTGGTTTATTTTTACTTCCCCCCTTAAGTATTTTTCTGAATCTGAAATCTGAATCTGTCTTGTTTCTTTTTCTTCCTCCAGGGCCCCCCGCCCAAACCACCCAGGAGGCAAGGCGGCTGGGCAGAAGAAAGCTCCGGATCCGGCCCTGGCAAGTACGTCTCTTGGTCTTCCCTCTCCATTGCCCACACTGGAGGCATCAAGCTGCGTTCCGACATTGCGTGTTATTAATGGACTCTGATTCTGTGGAACAAGTTTATTTATCAGCGCATATTTGGGCCTAGAGCTGTGAATCAACAAGGTTAGAGCGAGCCTGTCTGAGCTGGGCCTTCTCCATTTGTCTTCATCTGCTTGCAAGGTGGTAATTGACATGGCTAATACATCAGCCACAGGAGGGCACTGTTAGCCAGCCGGTCCCTCCATCACAGAGGTTCCAGACACTTTATCACCCCGTGTGAGCTGCTGTACATGGGGAGCACAACACAACATGGAGACAGTCATTAAATATTTAGGACAGAGCATTTCGTGTTAAGGTGTCATACTGGTGGGGTACCTGCCATATAGGTTCTCCAGTTTTCTGTAGAAAAGATAGCAAAGGAACTTTGAGGTGATCTGTCATTCAGTGAATGCAGGCCAACCACAAAAGTCCATGGCCCTTCCCTCCTCTTACCAGAAGGTCAGCGTGACGCTTTTTTTTTTTCGTAACCCAACTTGATTCCCAGCCTCAAAGCCATTGGAATACAGGAGGTGTAAAGGGGTTTTGCACGTGCATTGATCCTCTCTGAAACAAAGTAAGTAATGGCCCCCCCTGGAGCCGGCAAGGACTTTTCCCTTCAATGTCACCTCTCACGCTCAATCACCGCCGCCCTCCTCCCACTAATCCCAGCGCAGAAATCCCGGGATTTGTCGATCTATCACTTCTAATTGACACTAAATGATCTGTCAGTTTATTGATGGACCTTTGAAACCAGGTTGTCACAATATATTTTATCCCTAACAACTTTTTTTCCAGACAGTTTTACCATGTCTATCGCTTTGCCTTACATGAGTCTTAATCAAGGAGCCAGTAATGTGTCTTAAGTGTAGAAGCTACACCGCCCCCCGCCCAGACAGGGCACAGTCCAAGGGCAGGCAGGTACATGAAGCTCTCTGCTCTTCTCTGCCCTGCTCGGTTGGACACCCGCTTCCTCACATTGCTTTGGAATGCCATGAGACACATCAATTAATTGAGAGATCTGATAAATAGAAGTAAATAAATACTTCAATCAATTCGTAACGGCTGTAGGATGATTATAATAGATTCTTTCTAACATAAAAGCCACTTAGTGTGTGCTCTATTCAGCTTCCTGTAACATGACGTGTGCATGCATCATCACACACGCACCCAAATCGTGCACCTGTGTTAATGAGACTTCTATTTAATTTTCTTCCAACATAACCACGTCTGCGACATGCACGTGTTAAGCAAAGCAGCGTTTTAAATGAATGACATTTGTCGGCAACTTGGAATACTTGAAGTGAAATCAGCGAAATGACATTCCCAGCACAGACCGTGTCATATTTGCAACCAATAGGGGGCACTATGTAACCGAGGAAACAAACATTTTACAGAGCGAAATAGATTCATCCTCTTTGAGAAGACTTTACTCATCATTGCGAATGAAGATGTGCTTAAAAATATTGAATGTATTGTTGTCCATTGCATATTTGTCTGACTAGATGCGTTGAAAATAACCGCTGTTATTTTATCACTGTGTTTCAGTTTTTTAACTGTGCCGCACTAGTAAAGTCTTCCAAGGTAGTAAATGTATTTACCGTATATTGCTAGCACATTTTAGACATAGGGCAACTCAATGGGCTTCACATAATTAAAAGTACAACATGAAAAAAACATTTACAAATTAAAGCTTTAAAGACATTTCAAAGCAAAGTAAATAAATGAAAACCAGATTACTAAAAAACAATTTACAGTGCATGAATCAGACTTTGGAAAAATTAGTTTTGAAGGACCCTAATAATACTGTAGGTATGCGGGTCAGTTACCCCCCCTCCTCTGAATTTAAATGCATTTACACTTCTAGGGCTGACTGCGGCATAATTCAGCAGGAGATCACAACCATCACTGAGCACGCTGAGAGCAGAATTACTATCATAGGAGACATAAAAAGACTGATATTTTACAGAAGTAAATTACGCTGGTGAAATGACCAGTGCCTTACAATTTGTTGTACTTTCTGCATGTACACAGATCTTCGAGAAGAGCTGCTGCAGACGACCTGGAAGAGTGAGCTGACTCAGCCTCTTTATCATCCATACATCAAAATACTTTTGTAGCTGCTGATTGAATTCAATGACAGTTACATTTCTGGGTGTGGGTAAATATAGGTATTTAAATGTAAATGTTCCCCACGTACTGAAGTGGAATTGGCGCTCATTGAGACTGTCCTTGGTTGCTCCTAATCCTTACCTTCCAAGAACAATCACTTAACATGATTGAAAAAAAACAGCATGACTGAGTTGTCATCACTTTTATTGCTGTGAGGAGGCAAGCTCTGCTGTTATTCTTGGAATAACAGTGAAGCTGCGACCAGAATAGACATGGTCATGTGGAGAGCAGGTAGAGGATGCATGCAGGCATCTATTTTTGAGGCATCATGGCAGCTGCTGGCGCTCTCTATTAAAAGGGTTTAAGGTAGCTTGGCCCAGCTAGCAGCGCAAATAAACATGATACACTGCCACTGTCTCAACTCTCGTCTTAATAATATTAAAACCAAATAGAACTTTTTAGATCCTCTTGGATATCATCCTTCGCGGGGCAGCTAATTAGCTAGTAGTAAAATCTCATAGTGACATCAAGCCTCGCAAGTTGCTTCTATGAAGGTGAGGGAACAAAACCAAGCAACCAAGTCTCCATCTCTATAAAACGACCTCATTATTTAGGCTGTATTTAGAAAGTATTCAATTATGAATACTCTCACACTCTCTGTTTCTACAGCCGCCGGCTGAGACCACAAACTCCCCAAGGATCAGATGATGATGGAGGTAAGTGCCCCTTTACAGTCCCCCACTCTGTGTCTCTCCTCACGGGCAGATAGGAACCCTCAGGTGCCTCCCCAGCACATTTATTCTGAGCAATAGTGCAGATAAGCAGGCCGTCAAGATTGGAGCTGGCGACATTTCTCCTTGGATGCTATGTGAATGTAGAGCGCTGACTCTGACCGCTGACGCCTTCTAAATAACCACTCACCTTTTGATAAACACGAACATGTTCATTAGGCAAAATTAGATCCCTATTTGCCGCAGAATTGTGTTGAGGGAATTCTGCGAGTGCCCCACCCCCCACAATCCCAAGAGCGACACAGTTAATCACTGCACGCACGCACACACACAAACCGATCTCGTAGGAGCATTTGTGCTTTGACAGACTCACCTGAGGGTCCAATTCTGTGCACAACAAACAATGTCTGGTCTGAGCTGTGAAATGACTGAAAAGCCCTGCAACGTATAATTGGGCTCTTTATTTGTGCATGTCAAATGGGATACGTTTACCAGAACAAAACATAGCTGACAATACTGATGGAGTTATGGAGATTTTATTCTGTAATGCCATTTAAGTCAAAATACATGTCCAACTTTGTTTGCTGCCGCTAACATCACATTCTCAAGATGGATCTAATAAGGACAATTTGTGGAATGCAGTACATGCATCTAATCACTATTAATATTTGATAGGGACAGGCAAGTGTGCATAAAAAATTGCTCGTGAGACCCCAGATATGCAATATTGTACTTCTATTTAACATTTTGACTGCGTATGGAGTCGCTCACTGTCCACTGCAGAGGTCAGCAACCGATTTGAAAGTGAGAGCTGCTACTTAGCTACTAATTAGAGCGAACGGGCTCCCAGTTTGAGGCACTCAAGTTACCTTTAATTCAAAAGTTAGTGTTAATGCTTTTATGATTTTCGGGTTTGCGGTATAAATCTTGGGTGGCGACTGGAGGTGAGTTACGCCGATTTTGTTAATTTTGCAATTGAGAGCCAGCTAATGGATCTGAGAAAAGGAGGTGTTCTGCACCTCAGTGGGAGTGATCACAGTCAACTTCAATCATGGCCAATCAAAGCGACCGCTCTCCTTCCCTTTAAATGAGTTGCTCTAGTTGCGCACTGACTGTCTCGACATGGCGGAGTGCAGACAATGACTCGGCGTAGTGGTGTCCTCAACCACCGGTGCCAAACCAAATTCGTGGCATGATTAATCAGTATGTATGACCTCACATGTTGGTCATGTTCACAGTTTCAGGAGTTTCAGTTCTCTTGCCCTTACGCCAGCTGAAAGATTTCACTGTGTTGAGAGAGCTCTTAAAATGGAGCCAGAGGCAGGGGCATTGGAAATTACATTGCTGAGGGGTAGTGAGATAGCCCCTACGATCTTGATTATGTCCATGACGCTTATCCCATGTGTCCACTGGCTACTAGCTGGGAGAAAAAGGGGAGCCCAGGTCGAGGCTCGCATCGCCCCATCAGTTGCCCCCACAGCTCCCTGACGGTGACTTCAAATTGCAGCGCTACTGCAAACACAATCATCTGTTTCATGTCTCACTGTGTTACACTGAACTACTGATGTGGTGAATATCATCCCATAACCCTTTTCAAAATGGATTTTACGCTTAGCTGCTCGTTTGACTGGACCCCGATGTCCGTTATAAGCGGGCCCGACTGATGTGGCGAGACGTCCTGTTCAAAGTCGCTGACGGGTGTGTGTCTGCCAGAAGGTCTACATTCAACGCAAATGATCCCCTCCTGATATGCTTTACATGCTTCAGCGAAGAAGGTGATCATGTAAAAAAAAAAAAAAAAAAGGAGCTGCTCAGGCCGCTCGCTGCCAGCCCTGGCGTGATGCGTGTTGAGGTCCAGGCGAGGTTGTGCGTATTCAGTAGGTGGGTGTGGCTGACGGTGGAGAGGAAAAGGCTCGTCATGATAGAGCTTGCCCGGACTCTTGTCCTGCTTGACCTCCGCTCTAGATTGCACGTGCAGCTCATTTCCAAATGTCTGTTTTCAGTGTACATCACACTTTGCCTAGACAACAGTATGCTTCACATAGTGCATTTCTGGCTGAAGTGGTGTCAGAGTGGGTGTGGACAGAAAGACAAGCCAGGATGCTATTTGTAAGGAGCCGGATGGCGAGGCTTTTTGATGTCATTGCACTAAGACCATTAAATTTGATTGGGGGTCCAGGGGGGACAGATTCTGCTGAACGCTGTGCTTTGTAAATGAGAGGACAAAGTGTCACCGGGGCCTCATGAATATGAAATACCCGCGCCTGCATTTATTTGGATATCAGAAACACAGATGAATCTTGTCAGCGGATAAACGAGCTTGGCATTTTTAATTTAGTTTAATTAAAAAAAGGGAAAGTAAGAAATTATCAAGGGGGTGGGAGCGTTCGCTTAACTATTAAAAAAGTTGAAGAGGAAACTTCTGAAATTGTCCTCAGAATCATTTATGTGTGAAATATGATCACAATCAAAAACGTATTTTTTCTTCGTCACCATCATTGAGTACTAAAATGCAGCCAATGCCCCGTGATCCATCTTGCTCCAGTTTGTTTTTTGGAGTTGTTCCAAAGCTGCTGTGACATACGCGCCGAGATTTTTCCTCACGTCAGAGGATGCACACTTCCATCTCCTCCTGCTGTTTAGCTCATCTATTGACATTGCCCTCGGGCTGCGGTACTGTGGCCGGAGATTACCGACAGCCCTCTTTGCGCAGTCCGACTTCACCGTGTGGCTGTTAGTCTCATGCTTGTCTCTCTCACTGACAACACGCGGCTAATAGAGTTAATTAGCATTTGGGGTCTGATGGCCCATCCAGACAAAACAATGCTCAGCAAAGCAACATTTCCCCGAGCTGTCACCACTGTCGAAAGTGGAAGAAAGAGAGACACAGGAAATAAAATAAACAAATAAAATAACTTTAAAACTTTTCAGTGACTGTTTTTAAATTTCCCCAAATTTTATAGTGCAATGGGAATTTTAAAAATACAAGCAAATACAAAATTATTTTGTACTGTGTTGGACGTTTTTAAGCCATGAAAAGAATTTAACGCAACGGGCAATCGTCTTCGAAGGGATGACCTCTCGCCATAATTATTCTGTTAAATCGAGGTTCCGCTCTATATTATGACAACAATGAACAAATTAACCTTTTGATAATACAAGCACATGCATTTCACCAGCTCATTTCCATCTTGTCTTTCTCTATGTCTCATTATCTCCACTCATATGTTCCTGCTCCAAAAAATGTCCAAGCGGAATGCTATGAAAGTTTGCCTTGTCCTTCTTGGGAGTGGAGCCATCCTCACTCCTGTTGCGTTTTGCCAATTAAAGCGGGTTCCCACTGTTTGAGCAGCGGGCTGGCGGCTCGGTGCGCCGCAGCCCCTGCCAGGCCTCGCGGTGACATCCGACCCCACACAGATGGGCTCGCCAGCAAACGCTCTTGCATGTGGCTGGAGCCTGCCCCAGTCAGAGTGGCAGAGCGGACACGGAGGTCGGCCCACCGGCCACTGCGGGTCTTCGGGGTGGGCAGCGCTGACAGGGCCCAAATGCTAAGGTAGCGGGGGGTGCTTACTGGGGAGCCCCTGGCCAGAGCCGCTCTCACAGCGGGAGGAGCTGCCGCCTCAACTGCTGAATATTCATGGCCGCATGGCTATTGTGACAGGATGGCTCTTCTGAGAGGGAGAGTGGGAGGGGAGGAAGTGCCACGCCGACACTCACATCCAAAATAAATACACATTTATTTGCATTCATCCATTTCATTGTTTTGCGTTTTTAGATATTCCAGTCATTCCAGATTTGGATGAAGTGCAGGAAGAAGATCTCAACATGCAAGTAGCCGCACCACCGAGGTAGGCCCGGAGACCAGATTTCCCCCCCGTCCGCATACAGATTACAAGGGAACAATGAGATGATCACCTGTCCTCCACACTTGGCCATTGCCACCGAGCGTGTCACTCGATCTGGCTGTGATGGGGGAATAACTGTTGGGTGTGATTTATGCAACTGTTTCCCAGGTCCTCACCAAACTAGTCCTTTGATTTACAGGGCTGTGAGATGCACGTCGACATGTGTCGAATATGTAGCGAGGCTATGACAGCGGTGGAGGTTATTAGGCTGGGGCTCGCTCTCTGTGCGAGATAATATCCACATTGAACTCATTGCTGGGGCAATGTAGCGTGTAATGTGCAATAAGTAGGACTGGCATGCGCTGCTAGGCCCCGGCCACTTTCAGAGCCCCCTCACTTAATTCCGACCCGCAGATAAGCAGCTGGGTTTCAGTTTGAGGCGTTTACCAGTTGGCAACCTGCTCCTGCTTTTCTGCTTGAAGTCTTGACACCCAACAACAGATTCTCTCCTCTTCTTCTAACTCTTATTTTGCATGACGTTGATGGAAAAAGATTTCTTGGTGACATTTTCTCTCTTTATGTCCTGTAATTAGCGTTCAAGTCAACCGGGTAATGACCTACAGAGACCTGGACAATGATCTGAAATATTACTCTGCATTCCAAACGCTCGTAAGTCAACAAGTTCAATGTATCCATATAGATATATATAGTTTTTTATTGTTACTGCTTTCGAAACAAACTAACATCAAAATGTCTTAAGACCTGGGATATTGGGAACATTTCAAAGTTGTCTTAAATCTACTTTCAAATTGATTCTCAAGATGTCGGAACCGTGTATTATTTTGACATGTCAGGGCAATCAATTCAGTTATGTTTTCCATACACTCTTTAACTGGACTGTTCCTTCAGGATGGAGAGATTGACTTGAAGCTTCTCACAAAGGTTTTAGCACCAGAGCAGGAGGTGAAGGAGGTGCGTGATTTTTTTATTTTTATTTTTTAAATATTGCCTCTGAGCTCCTCCCAAAGAACTGTCCAGCTGTTGTCCAACCGCCTCCCAAGTAATCAAGATTTATGATGTGTACATGAACAGCCTCATCTCTACTCATTCTGCTCTCTGATCTTGTCTTTCTCGGCGCACCCCCTGCGTGCCCCCAATTCTTCTTGGGCTGCTCTGCAGGAAGATGTGCTCTGGGACTGGGATCATCTGTTTACCGAGGTGTCCTCAGAGCTGCTCATGGAATGGGATCAAGGAGAGAGTGACGAACAGGCTTCTTAACCTGCAACTTGAGCACAAAGTCCGGACTAAATGGCCCCCAGTGAGAACTGAGAAACGAGAGTTACCGTGTGATCTAAAATCTTTACTGTATTTCTTCATTTCTGTATAGAAATATTTTACAATTAGTCTTGCATTTTCTACATAAAGTTCACTACTAAGTGAGCACGGCTGAGTTTTGTGTCACTGACTTGTGTTCCCGAGGATTTAATTTTTCATTTTAAAGTTTTAAAAGGCCCGTTGGGAGGAAAAATGTCCTTTCTACTGCCATCATTATCACCACCCTCATACAAGTCCAAGGTTGATAATCAGCTAAGCTTAAATCCAGTTGATTGTGTTCAAATTAACATTCCTCATTAAGGCCCTCAACCTTATTATTATTGACTGTTCCATTGACTTTATCTTGCAGCTCCTCGATAGGAGCAACCCCTTCTTCACTATTATCTCAAATGCATTGAACACAGTTCCTATTGACACCAGGTGGATTAGCATACATTATACCTTGATATTGGATTGAACAGGAATAGATGGGAGTTGGCTCCTGTTCAAACTGCTCTTTAAAGTGGGCAAAAAGGGTCTAACGAGGACAGCGCAGGTTCAAGGACATCGTTTGCTACGACACGTGCGTGCTGAATTCCGTGTAATTCATCAAATGCATTGTGTAGCGCGTGTTGAACATGAGCTGGCCGTGTCGATCAGCATTCAGTTTAGTCTGGTGTTGGTTCATGTGTGTGAATTTCAATGCGGGCCTCCCGACGTGCGTGCACGTCTATTAGGGAAACAGTTGTAACATTTACAGATTGTGATTGGGTTTATTTCTGAGACACACGGCGCTCTCCTGACATTTGAAAATGCACAGGCAAAAGACCTCAAGGACACTTGGTCTATGCATCAAACAGCTCAATCACTGCCCATCTAAACAGATTTATTTATTTATTTTTGCCCAGTTGTTCGGCCTCGAATCTGCCTCATCAAGTGTAACTACGCCGGATGAAGCTGTCACGCAGGATATTTGTGCTCTGAATATTTAGATGCTGTGGAATACTTGAGCTCAAATGCAATGAGTATTTGCCTATTAGACATACAAACGTTCACTCTTGCCACCTCCACAATTGGCTCATTTTGCCAGACTTAATGAATTCTGCCCATATGTCCTGAGCAGCTGCTATGCTGCCCCTTCCTCCCGCCCCCGCCGAGCTGCGAAGTGCCCATCCATGTAGAGACAACCTCTAGCTGTCTCTCTGGAGAAGGCTAAGCCTTCCACTCCTACGCTGGCAGCCGGCCGCTGCTGTCAGAGGTGGACCGCGGCGGCGGCGAGGGCTCAGATTAGGGCCCGGTGGTCGCGGGTTGCGGCCCGCCTCCAATGACTGCCGCGAACATTGGTGGATCAGAGAGGGGATTATAGAGAGGAAGAGGATGGGGGTGAGTGGGGGATGCAGAGATGCTGTTTGGCATGTGCTCTCATCCAGGTTCTCAAAGTGACCTCTCTACTGCCTCATCCTGACGCTCTCCTTTATTCTCCCCATGTTGCTTATTATCTACAGTGTATTGGGATGCTGCGGCGGGACTCGGAATGACCTCCTCTTGTCTGGGTGCAGTGAATTCAATCACATCAAAACAACAATATTTCTTGTGAGGGAGACGGCAGTTATGGCAGAAGCTTTCGGATGAACACGGTGTCACTTGTAGGTGAAGTGAGGCTGAGGCCATGTTGATCATGGCGCGGTAGCAAGCAGGCCCCACAAAGAGGTTTAGGGTGTCATTACTTTTTTCCCTCTGTCATATTTCTATTAAAATAATGGAGCCGTTATTGCTGGAAGCACTCGCAATACCCGATTACAGACTTCTCTTGTTCCCCCAATTTTACAGGCAACTGTTTCAAATTTAGTATTAAAGTGAACAACCTCCTGAGAAGAGCTTAAATGTGAAGCAGTGGTGCACTGCAAACAGTTTAAGGACAGTTTTATTTGCGCAACTTGTTTTTGACAATTTTTTATCAAAACTCATTTGACGATGGCAAGTATAAAGTGGATTAAAAGTCTACACACCCTTGTTCAAATGCCAGATTTATTTATTTTTTATTCTTGTGAGATGGATAATAGATGGATGCAAGATGAATAGCTTCAACGCCTTTTCAACCATTAATGGGACCTTATAATCACCGACTTGAAGCCATCGTACATTGCCATTATTACTGATAACATCATTCATTTATTTTTTTCTGAAAATCACTCTATGGCGTAATGAGCCTCTCGAAGAACAACCTTTACTGTTTGTATCGACGATTGGAGTATTTTCTCAGTATTGTGACTTACAGAGTTTACTTTCCGTTTTGCAGTGAATTTTGTTCCGATGGGCTTTCTTTCTTTTCATTATTGATGATGCTGGCAACTTGATGCAAGTGAATCTTTGAGTAGCACTCTGATAACAAGACAATATTTATATTTGTCTTCTTAATGAAATGTGCATTTAGCGCTTCTCCCAGACTTGTTGGTCCATTGTGACATTTTTTTCTTTTCCCACGTTTTTGGGAAACGTATTCATCAGGAGCAGTTTGAAATTGCCGCTATTTTTGCCACAATTTTTTACTATTTTTATTCATGTAGCCTACCTGAGTGCACTGAAGTGACCTCAAAAACACCAACGCCCCATATTTATTTTACTTCCTCTCATTATAGCTTTTGCTCACATATTTTGAGATTGAGAGCTAATTGGAAAGATCGAATAGAGTTAATATGCTTTGAGCTGAGCTTAATATGCTGTGGTGTTGACAGAAGTTGATATATCCTATCTGCTCTCAATATCTGCCTTCCATATGGGCCAAAAGCAATATGCTGTTCTGTAATTAAAGAAAATGGGGAGATTTAGTGATTGTTGGGGCCCCTCCAATACAGAGTGAGGGGTGAGGACAGACATGCTAAAGCTTGTGCAATATTAGGACCAATTCTATTCCATCAAGGGCCACGCGCTGGTCACAAGTTCCCTGTCAGTGACCCGGCCAGCACGACATCACTCAGGCGCTCGGAACCGGCCAAAGCACCAGTCTGTCATGAAGCCATTATTAGTCGTCTAAAAAAGCCAAGAATGCAAGCGTTAGGATGTCAACCCTTTGTACATACTGTAAAATTAATACATGGAGGCTAAATGTGAGGTATGAGGAATAATACACTGTAAAAACAAAAAAAATTGTATGTATTGGGGTTGAATCTTAATTTAATTTGGAACAACTTTCAAATCTAAATGACTGACATTCATGGCAACCATGTAAGCACAATAAAAAAAAACAATTTGCTGAGGTGTTTCTCCTTGTATCTAAGTCGGTGGGGGCAGTACAAGGGATGACAGACAATTTTCACACAGGTAGAATTCATATTTAGTTGAATTGCCCAATTTAAAATGTTATTGAAGTCTGTTGCCTTGAAATTTTGAGTTCATCCATTTTTTTTTTTTTAAAAAAAACAATAGTTATTAGAGATCAGCAATAGTATTGATAAGGACATTGATTGTCAGCATGCAAAGCTGTAAAAGAAATTCTACAAAAGATAATACAATACTCACTTTTGAATGACACATTTAAACCCTAAAATATATTGTGATCTAAATGTTCACAACAGCTCCCCAAAACATTTTGTGTGGTTTGAAATGGTGGCAACTTTAAATACCCCAGCGCATCTTATGATCAAAGGACCACTGCACAAACCACGAGGAGAAACAAAAAGCACCACAGCTCTTTTTGTTACAATGTAATCATCTGAATCCATGTCTATTATCGCCTTTCCTTTTTATGTTTTTTTTAGTGTAGGAGAGGCAAAGAGTTGACCATGAAATACAGTCAATCTCCACATTTGTCTTGTATTTTATTATTTTCCCTTTTCACCTCTCAGTCCTGTATTCCAGGGCCTTCATTTTTCACATGGCTGCTTTTCTTATCATTGGAGGGGGGCCCCTTTGCGCTGGCCTAGGAGTGACATAAAGGCAATAAAACACCAAACATTCTGTAAAACACAGATGCCTCTCTGCTTGTGCAATGACTCTCTGGAAAATTATGATAATAACTCAGAGGTGGTAGGATAGAGTTGGGGGCCCGGAGGGGGGGGGTGTTCCGGGGGTCAACGGAACAGGGCTCACCAAGGTCCCCTCCGAGCGCAGGGAGGTCAAGGTGGCCCGTCGGGCCTCGCCGCCTGCACCGCCTGTCGTAAACCCTTTCCATCACACAGGGTGCTTTCTGCCGCCTGCGTGGTATACAGCATGGACCTTGTATCTCGGGAGAGGAAGAGGAGGGCGGCACAACTCAACTGTTTGACCTGTGAAGGTCAGCAACTCGCACTTCTGCTTGAATATTTTTCCTGTTAAAAGGAGTAACACAACGCCACGCGGGGGGCGCAGGATTTGGCGTGTAGAAACGAGGATTCATGGACAGATCTGCGGCTGGCTTTCAGGAGGGGCTGGAAGTAGTCCCACCACACCTCTCAAGTGTGTGAATGAGAAGGAGCCGGGACAGGAAGAGAGCACGGGCTCCACCACTGAGGTGCTGACAAAGGGGCCGAGGGAGACGTGACTGCACCTGTTCCAACTAGACCCGCCCCGCAGGGGGGCTCGACAAAATCTCTGCCTTCTCCTGGCATCTGTGAAGGGCTGAGGCAGGGCCTGGTCTCGTCTCTGGCGCTTGTTCCATCTCTCACTCTCTTGCTTTTTTTTTTTTTTTTTTTTTACATTTTGCAGGAGAGGAGAAACGCTGGAGGCTCCATCTGCCGAGGGCTCGCCACAGCCTTTGCATCCTGCCTGGGGAGAAGAGTTGCTGGGCCTCAGCGACTCTGCCACGGGGGTCTCGCAGTGGTTTACCACCAAGTGGCACACCAGACGTCATAGACCAGCTGGCCAGACTCTCTGGTGTAAGCAGACACTAATGACCAATCTACGCAGACACGCACGCACACACACACTTTAAAGTTACAAAAGCTAAGATTTGAATGTTCATCAGTCTTCACAATGCTGTACGTATGCAACATCACTGAGCTAGTGGTTCATGTTAGACCCTCCCAGAGAACAGCAACATTAGATGTTACACAGCTTCCCAATCGAAACTCATCCATTTTATCCGGGGCTGGAGAAATTTCAACCTGACTCAAGCCAAACTTTAGAATTTCTCCTCCTTTGCCATCAAAACCAGCCCAGCCCACATTCATGGAGGTCTCAAAAAAATGATCTTGAAGATTATCAATGTTATGTGGCATCGTGTGTTAAAATGATCTTCCTCCCTGCTCAGAAACAGAAACTCAGGAACTCAGAAAACACTCTTGGCAGACACGTGTAACAATATTGAACCTGTTCAATATTCTTATGCATACGTGGTCAATGTGTTTGGCTGGGTTATGGATTCTGCGATTGTGACATTACAGAAGGATATCTAGTTCTTATATAAAATCACAGTTAGCCTAGCTTCTTCAAGTTCTTCTTTGTTATTTCTGGCAGTCCAGATGCTATGGCAACATGCTGCCTCTCACAGGTCAGTGTTGGTACTACAGCCGACATCCTTACAATTTAAAAATCGGTTAACATGTTTAAAATTAGTGTC
This sequence comes from Idiotropiscis lumnitzeri, assembly GCF_059441095.1. Taxonomy (NCBI): domain Eukaryota; kingdom Metazoa; phylum Chordata; class Actinopteri; order Syngnathiformes; family Syngnathidae; genus Idiotropiscis; species Idiotropiscis lumnitzeri. The sequence goes on along the minus strand of NC_142391.1, from coordinate 11,626,271 downwards.
CGTGTGCCTCGGGTGAACATCTGACTACAATTTGGATTCATCTGATCATCTCTTCTCAGGGCAAATGTTGATGGGGATTATGCCAGCTGTATAATATATGTGCTATGTGAACCACAACACCTCCGAGATCAGGGATGGAGAACATTGGGCAACAACACAAAAATGTTTTTTCTTTTGAATGTTTTTTTTTTTTAATTGTCAAGAAAATCTTAAAAAAGATGATAAAGATTCAATATGTTTAAAACGAGGGGAGAAACTGGCCAAACCGGCCAAAATACAAAATGATAATTAATAAAAATAAATAAATAACATTTAAAAAATAAGCAAATGTGCCAATGTGCAGAAGTGCAAATATGCAGAGGTTGATTGAATTAAGTTTAATTTGTAATATCGCCATTCACAAAAAGACTGCATCTTATACTGCCCTGTTCTACAAAAGAGTAGGCCTAATATTTATTTTGCAGATTTGGAATGATATGCAGAGCTAACATAGTACCTGAATAATGTTAAATATTTGAGTGACTTCATTTGTGTGAAAAGAAATGTACAAAACTTAATGTTGATTTTTGTTCAGTGGGTTTGTGCCATCCTTGAATGGTTAGGATAGTGGCTCTTATATACATGCGTTAAAAAAAGTTTTTTCACATGTGCACGCATTTTGTCTATCCTTAAAATAGCATTTTTGTCATATCACTGGTTAGGCAATGCATGGTGCTATTTGGCCCCGCCATAGCACCAATGAAAGAAAAAAGATGCCTCCTCCAGCAGTTAAGTTGCCCATCCCTGACCTACAGCCATACAAATTCCAGTTATTTTTTCAACACACGTTATTTGGATAACTTAATATTCTTTCGTATCCCATTTGAAGAACCTAATGCATGCATTAAAATGGGGTACGAATAAATGTCATATCAAAATGCAGTTCATGAGTGACATTGGATTAGGCAGTAGGAGAGTCACTCAGCTCACTCAGGCCTTACCGGTCCCCAACAATGACTCGGCCTCATCTACAAACTCACAATAAATATCTGGCCATCATTTATTTTAATTCTCTCCTTTCTTGCTCCGATGGAATACATTCTTAACCTTGCAGGACAAGGACACCCAAATGCTGCCTGCCTGCCTTGGCTTAGTCGCTAAATTATTCTTCATTCTTTAGGGAGAATAAAAAAGGAGGAGGAATATACAAAAAAAAAAAAAAAGGGAGTCCGACGTTGCTCAGACTGTCAGCTCCAATGAATAGCACGCCTGAAAACGTTGTCACTGAGCCTCTGGACAAGCAAAAAGACGAGAGGGCAGGGGAAGACAGAAGAGTGAGGTGGGGTGAGGGGAGGACGAGAAGGGGGAGTCAGCCGCCTCCAGAGTGATTTATTTGCCAAATCAGGACACAATGAGTCGATTATGAGTCCTCTAATAAGAGAGAGTGTTTGGGGACCCACTAATTGGGCATGATTGAGTTGCAGTCTGGGAGCCGGCGAAAAGGGAACCTCGTCGGCGGCTGTCATGCAATCATCAGCTAATCAGAGCTTTGAAATTAAAACTGCGTGTTTAGGGTAGAGGACAGGATAATGGCGGGGACCTGCACGAGCTGTGCGGCTGCCTGAGGAGGCCTACCAGTCGGTGCCTCTTGTGTGTCTGTTTGGGTGTGTTTGGCCCTCTCATGCCTGTTTGTGGCCTGCTCTGGTCCTGATGAGGACAGTGAAGTAGCTCTAATCATCCCAGCCCTTGTGCTAATACTGCAGGGGGGCTGTGCGTGCGTGCGAGAGTGTTTGTGCGTGTGGGTGTGTGTGCGTGCGTGTGTTTGTGTGTATGCACAGCTCTGCAGGATTTGTGTGTACATGCACATGTACATTTGAGTAATTTAGCAAATCTAATAAAATTACTTTAATTAGTTCGCACGGCGAAATGCAAATCCCTATTTTCGGTGCTTGTTCGTGTTGTGTCAAAATCATGATTTGGCATCAAAGAATACGGTACTGGATTTTATTGTTTTGGTTTCTGTTAAGTTTCAATTGAAATTAGAATGCAGCCCTGCAGCCTATTTTTATTATTCTTTTCGATTGTTGTCGAGTAAAGTTATGTTGTTGGTGCACTCTAATCAGGCATAGGTTGCTTCGAACAAGCCAATTACAAACAGTTATTCGGCGTTTGTAAAGATGATAGAATACAGTTTAAAAATTCAAAGTTCAAAACGGCTCATTAAAAGCTTCCTGAAATGAAAAAAAAAAGGACTGACTGTCCTCGGAACTGAATCATAAAACTGCTCGAATGAGCTTTTGACCTGGAGTGGTTATGTTCATTGATTGCCGCTAGGGGGCAGTATTTATCTGCAATGTGTCGCGAGCATATTAAGACGACTAATTACAGTCCTGTGACCTATACATGCTCTGTAATGTTCAAATAACTGGTATTTGGGCCCCTTTGTCACATTTAAAACAATAGAATATTTATTTATTTGTTTGTTTGTTTATTTATTTATTTTAACGAACACAGTAATACTAGTGGCGGTAATTTTAAACAGTGTTGTTTTTAAACTACATCTTATCTTTTTAAGTACAAACCTTCAACGATGACTTTTAAGTACCTATTTACTTACTATATTTATTTTATGTACGTTATGTTCAAATCATATTTGACAACTCTGGAGCTTCATTTGACGCCATATGAAAAATTAAAAAAAAAATCAGTTAAAGCAACCACAATTGTGTTTAAATAGTTACAATATAGAATACATGCATTCAAAAACACCAACAATACTGCTTCCGAGTATGTTGTGTTTATGTGGTTTGTCATTGTGATTTTTCCTTTCATATATTGTTTTTATTATTATTGTATTGATATTGTAAACACATATTAAAATGAATCGATTATGTATGGTCAATCTTTGGGCTGTTATTATATTAAATGACCAATCTAACACATTTCTTCACATTTTTTTTGAGAACGTTAACTGGCTGTATGTCATGATAATCCGTATTTTAGATTCCCTTTTACAATAACAGTCATATGCTATGGCATTATGTAATTTGTAATATTTTAACAAACAAAAGCCTTTAGATGGCTTAGTCAAATGGCATTGATCTTGAGATCGGGTGCAGAAGTTTCTCAATGACATTTGATATTTGAAAATACCATTGATTCTGTTTCCTGTCTGTGTCCACAAATGAGTCGCCAAACAAGCCAATGCACACAGTACGCTACTTCCCTCCAATCCCCAGAAGGCCTTTTCTAATTGTAAATGCGGTGTACATCTTAAAACGGGCTCACTATAAAAATCGGGAGTGGGTTTAGGCATAAATGGGATTAATTCCCAAAGAATGTCCTTTGCTCTTCCTCCCATAATTTCATTTGCAGGGTCCACAGGATGAATAGCCAAGCAGGCAGTCATGTGGAACCGGAGGACAGGCCTTGCGGGGCCTGTGCTGCTGCACCGCAGCCTTCAGGTTACGTTACCTTGATAATGTCACAGCTGCAGAAGCGCACCGCCCACCATACAGGACACAGGAAATCCAATTATCCATCCTAATGTGTGGGAATTTTATGCTCTCATTCCTTAGACTATGGTTACCGATCTGCCCCGGGGCCAGACTACCTGAGTGAGATTCTTGGGATTGCTGTTTTTCCAGGTGAGTACAGCATTTTAAAGAATATATATTATTCTGAAAACAATATTATAAGAAGGTTACAACGTAGTGGCGCCTTGTCGTCTTTGTGGATTAAAATGTAGCCCATTGAGAAAAATTATTAAAATGAGATATTTTAATTATACAGGAATCTTTTAATTTGGGAGGAATTTAATGCCATACTGGCTGGATGCAATCTGGCGTGCGAACAGAAACAAGTCTGACCAAATCTGTCATCAGCTGAATTTTTGTGTTGGTTGCACCCATACCCTCCCACCATCCACCTCCCCAGAATCCCCAAATATTTTTCATCTAATTAAAAACGAGTTGCGTCCATTTCAACTCCACGGCAAGGAGTTGATAGTACACAGATTGAATGTAAGCTTATCCGTGCCGTGAGGTGGCTTCTGTCAATTAAGTTGTCGGGAAGACAATATAACACAATTAGAAGCATCATGCAAGCAAATGGGGGAAAAAAAAGCAATGAGGCATGACCATCAAGATATTGAGCTGAATCACAAAGTTGCATAGTTATGGACGTATTGACTAACGTGAATGGCAAATAGCAAAGTATTTATTTACTCTCTTTCAAAATATGTAGGCCTAAATCCACCTTAAGACCCCCTCCCCCCATGAGGCCCATTAATAAACGGTAAAGACAGATGAGCCTCTCTCATGCCAAGCAGGTTGCCTCAATTGGATTAGTCAAGCTGACATAGCGATGGATAGCTGTCTATGAGCCAAGTGGCCGTTAACTGGACCAATATGCCGATAGGACTTCACACAAAACAGCCTCGGGATGCCACACCAGCAGTCGGCGGTTGTTTCCAGGGCATTAAAGGTGCACTGACATGCTAATGAGCAATAAACATTTATCAGCAGCAGGCTATGTGATTTAATAGCTGACATCTTTAATACCAAGTGGCACCTGAGCTCTTTTCCCCAATTGCTTTTATTGTGGAAACTACTAATATCGCCCCCTCGGACGAGCAGGGTGTCAATTGCTGTCACGATGCACTTTATGAATGGGAAGAAGCCGCACATTGCTGGCACACGTCCGAGCCAATTGTTGTGATACAGCGGCTGATGTCATTGTTCTGTGCGAGGCAATGATGGCCGCTGTGGATGTCAGCAATGGACCCCACTTGCAACCAAGTGTACAAATGGGCACGGGTGTGACTAGCTGGTGAAATGTTATCAATCACCGCACGTCCCGGGAGGGTGGCAGGAGGGGGGGGGGGCGTTGGCATTGGTGTAGCGACTCCCACTCACGCTGATCCATATAAAAAGCAGCGTGATGTATTAGAGCAGATGAGCAAGGGGACTGGCTCTGACGCATGACTGACAGCTCATTTGACAAGCCCAGCAAAGTGTGCGGGCAACTTCCAATCTAATCTAATGCTGCCGAAGGAAAGGAATTGTGCTGTGAGATTCTGTTCTCATGTTTGAGCGCCTGCAGGACAACACGGCATGAATGGGCGGAATATGAAGTGGATGTGGATTCCCCCCACCTCCCCACTCCCCCTTCCCAGTTGAAAGGATGTCAGCGGAGTCAGACTCTGTCATGGAGACCTCCTGACCCGTGAGGCGCCCCTCAATCCACTTAGTTGTAGTGAATCAGGTTTCAAGAGAGATGGGGATTGGGGGGGGCATCAACCCCCCTCAAAGTCATATCTGTGGGTAAACAAAAACATTTTGGTGTCATGCATTATCAATCAGCTGTCTCACGGGACTTTCCGAACAGGTGATCTTTGTTTGTTTGATCACCGAGTCCTTCTGGAATAACACATCCTTGACGGCAATATCAAGATAGATCATCTTCTCTTTTGCCTTCTTCATTATCTCCCTCACAAGACCTTTGCAGGTGGGAAATACAAAGAAAAGTTCAGATCGGCATTATGACGACGGGATGTCCAAACGCTGACAATGAAAACATTTTAGTTCCTCAAGATATTATTTATTAATTACAACATTTTAATGAAAGCCTTAAAAAATGAAGCTGAAATTGAGATAACTGCTATGGAAAATTGATACATGGATTAAAAAAAGAGTACAAAAAGATACCTGAAGCCCCAAAAGTGACAATGATATTGCACGTCAACTTTTTTCAAAAACCACGAAAAACTCACTTACCTTGAATTCCGTTGCACCTTAATTGTAATAATTGCACTTTAAATTTCCTTATTCTTAATTTAGCTTTCAATTCACATTTGTACATTTTTTTATTAACACTAATCTGATTACTGAGCCCAATCTGAGTTAAATATACCTAAATAAAAAAAAGGTCATGAAATCGTTTTTAATTAACAGCACAAATTTAGAAAGATGTCACCAGAAACCTCTTCAAGCACAAGAGACTCAAAGCACCCAGTGAGTGATCTCACAATGATCAATCACGGATAGCCAATCAGCCATTTTACTGACTCTCACTTAGTCCTTTTTACTCCGCCGCATCTATTTTCTGAAAATTATGACATTTTCTATTTTCTACCTTTTAGAATTATTAGAACTTCTGCTCCTCACAGAAATACAAAATGCCACCTAAACAAAAATACTTAAATAATCAATAATACCACCAGAATGAACAACATTAAAACACTCGCGTAACAGACCCTAGTATTAATCGAAACCAAGAAAAAGGTTTTATTTAAAAAAAGTAGATGAAAATTGTAAATAAAAATGTTTAAAGGAAGCAGTTTTTAAAGGTTAAAGGCAAATGTGTTTAACTAAAAAGATGCAAATGTGTCTAACTAAAAAGTTAAATACAACTGAATTGTAATCTCAAGATGTGATTCTTTTGTGCACCTCTAGAGGGAGCCATAACCAACTAGCAGTCACGCACTTGGAGAATCACTGCACTGATCACTAAATTCAAAAACATTCTTTCCTTTTAAAACTTCTTTTCTCAAAACACACCAAATGTTGAACATAAAACCAAGCACCTATTTAAACTCACCTTTCCCAAACTGGACAATCGCTTACTCCTGCTCCGTCCACACTTTAATTTTTGCGACGTTCGCATTTTTCCCCGTTAACGCCGTGGAACCCCCCTTAAGAGCGTTAGTATTGTCTAGGTGATCATTAAAATTTATGGCAAGCTGACTCCATCCAGCTTGCGAGGCGGCACTGGCATAAGTCATAATTATGTGATGACACTGTAAGACGGAGTGTCCACACTGGCCCCCTTGCCCAGGCCAGTTAAATGACATAATTAGCCCAGTAAGAGGCAAACGCTCCAGATTGGATAAGTTATTAAATGTTTGGATGAACCTTATCTCCATTTCCCTATCTATTGCTGTCTTCCTCGCCCGAACACCCCCCCACCCTAACCCCCACCCCCCTTCTTCCTCCATTAGCCCATTAGCAGTTATATGATACTATATGCTGATGGGGCAGTGGACAGAGAAAGTGGGTAAATTAAGCCTGACCACTGCACGTGTTATGAACTGCTCTTATTAGGAGCCATTGAAGGACACTGCCAGACTTTGAGAATATTACTGAGGTACAAGCACAGGCCCGTTTGTAAAGATATTTCCGACACAGTGCTTTATAATGATTGAATTCTTCGAGAGCTGCGGTTCCCTTTTGCTATGCCACCAAACTATGGAAAGTAATTGCACAGTGCCTCAAGCAGGTCAAACCAGCAAACATGTCAAACGTAACCCATCAGATTGCTCAATCTGTCCCCTGTTAAGCTATAATGGAAGGGCGTGCAGTGAGGCTGACAGCGTGCCCGCCGCCGGGCCCTTGAGCCGCCGTGTGTGCGTCGCGCTCCACCAGAGGGTCTCACCAAGCGTGACTGTGTGTTATTCACACTGACGAGTTCCACTGTTCACTGTCACCTCTCATTGCGAGGGGAAATCAGCCTGTGGAGAGAGAGAGAGAGCGAGAGAGCGCTGTGGTCAGGAGATGGTGGCGGGCAGAGCGGAGGTGGCGGGGGAGGCCTCGGTTGCAAGGACCAGGCGGAGCCCAGGTGTCTGAGTGAACATTAGGACAGCACACAATAAGCAGTCCCCAACATTTTTTTTGCACCAAGGTTTCATATAAAATAACATTTTGGCACATCAGCATCGAAACAATGAAAACAGATTTAATTAAAAAAACATATAAAAACAAATGATTCTCGTTGCTGTAATTAGTGGGATCCATTCGCTTGTTTCTCTTCAACGAGACGTACCCTTCTTAGTGTAATGGGACACAAATACACAAAAAGTGTTACTAAAATCCGCTGCACACCAAGTGATGTGCCCGAAGCAGACTGCACCGATGCGATATGTGCGGCACCTCGCACAGTGTGACAGTACAACTTGTAGTAAAGTAAAACAAATGGACAGTAAAACTAGAAAATCAAAATATTGCACGGAATGGCATCACAACGGCGCAGATGTAACATCCACACGCTCTCCTTTATTAGCACCGGTTTCCTCAAACAAAGAACAAAGTTAGAAGCAAAAAAAAAAAAAAAGGCGTTTCGTGGGACTCCTAATATTATTTATGAAATGCAACTCCGCTGAAGTTGTAGGCCCTTCTTTTGAATATTATTTATTTGTGGCACAGTCCCAAGTCGTCCGCAGACCAGTACCAGTTATGAACCACGATGCTAAATGGTCTGCTCCTGTGGCGGGGAGGGGTTGGTGTTGCCTGTTTTGATTTGTGTGAAGTCTCCAGCAGAAGGACTCGACATCGTCCAGGCTGCCTCTGCAGGCCCGCGGAGTGTGACACTTCCTGTCCCTGTCTCATCCTGCCGAGAATCTTGTGACGGCAAAGTCCTGAAGCTGAGACGTGTCTCCGTCCATCATCACCGCAGCCAAGCTCCCTCAGCGGGCAGCGAGACATGGTAGGGGAACGGGAGAGGGGGGTAGCGCTTAACTGTGTCACACCACGCTCGCCACCCTTCCTCACCCCATCAGCCCCTCCGCCTTTGGCCTTTCTCCAGAGACGCTGCTCTCTCTCTCTCTCTCTCTTTCTTGTGCGGGGGCTCGACTCCCTGATGGTTTTTGTTCCTGCGAGCGGACAAATGGAGTTGGGCCTCTTACAAGAGAAAACGCCTCAGCTCGTCTGATCTCACTGCCCTGACGAGCAGCTCGCCTCAAGGGGCAGTGATTGGAAAATTACAGTGCAGTAAATATTGTCAGCTTGGACAGACTCAGCCATCGCTCGAATGAGCAATTGGACATTTTTAGAACAACCGCCATCAATATCAGAGTGATTGTTTGCGTTCGTCATCTCTGATTGCAGCAGGTTTGGATACGAATCAAAGTAGGATTAACATGCGAGGTGAAATTGACAGGGATGGCGGAGGAATTTCCTTTCTGTACTCAAGTAGAAGTCCATATACAATGAGAGACACTAATTTTGCAACTTGTACTTAAGTTAAATTTTATGCAACACCTGTCTAAAAAAAACTGGCTCAACTTTTTTGCGATCAGAACAACAGGCTAATGTTGTGAATTGAGAAACCAAAAATGCTAAATTAGTGCAAGATAGGACTTTTTTTTTTTTTTAAATTATTCGAGTTTTTAGGCTGGTAAAAGATAATTCTTTCACCTTGAATAATTTTTTTTGCCATCACCACTACAACATCAAGCAGTTCTCTGATATAAGGCCATAAATGGTGAGTATATTGCTTCCGTTCGCCGTTAATGCTCTCTCCCTCACTGTCCGTTTATAAGTTCTCAATCAATCGACATCTCAACATTTGTTGAAGGTTGACTTCTCGTCTCTCTGCATCTTTTCATGTCACGTCATAAAAAGTATTTTGAGTAAGGAAATAAGAGAAAGTAGCGATTTCTGTTTTCAAAAATAATCCGAAAAACACGTATGTGTCTGAAAAATCTTTTACACTTTGCAATTTCCCCACGGCTGCAATTTGCACATGACCAAACTTGTGGTTGTGTTTGGAGGCTTCCGTCAGTGATTTGGTCTCTTGTGTGAGAATACCTGTTGCCGCTGCCGAGTGACACCGCCTGCCTCTGATACACAAGTGGCTTCGTGCTAAGTGATTAGAATTGAAGGAGGGAGAAAGTAAAAACGAGGGCCTTGTCAGCACACACTCTTCAGATTTGAGGTCAGTCTCGTCCGCTGATTGCGTGTTTTGGTGAGGGGGGGAGGGAGGCGGGTGCGAGTGAGAGTTTACTGTCGCCTCATTGAAGCCTCCATCATCACCTGCTGAGGCTTGAGTCCCCTCCGTCTGTTTCATCATTCTCCACATCCACCCCTCTGTCATCCCTCTTTTTCCTCCCCTTTCCTCCTCTCACCCCCCAAGCTCGGCCCGCTGCCTGCTCCTTCGCTCACCCCCCTATGTTCGCAAATCACTTCTTCCCGTGTCAGCAGGTAAATTGTTTTGTACTCCCGCTCCCTGCTTTCATTACCTTGTGTAAATTAAGCGATATGTCGTCCACCGGTGCGCGCCAGAGCACTCGCCGCGCCAACGCCAAAATCATGAGATTTGGCATAATAAATGAAGACAAACTGGCAGTAGCAGTGCTCCTCTCCATGCCGCTTCGCCTTCATTATTCGCTTAACTTGCCGGAGAAAATGGCTTAACCCTGACCTGTGTATTACGTCTCATATTCACTCCAGATAAAAGCCTTTTTACAGCGCACAACAATTTATATTCCAGCAAAGAGGCTGCTTTTCTCTGTCAGTTTTCCAATCTCACCTCCTCAACACACGTCATTAAACTTGTCTTGCCTTCCTGTATTTGTCCATCAGTCCTTCTTTTTACATAAAATCTGGCAGCATTATTCTGGGATTTGATGGCACCCGCTCATTTTTTTCCCCCTTGGAACGTTTGATTGGAAGAAATATAGCCGGGCCCGGGCTATCTCCTCTCCTCTGTGGAATCATGCACTTGATGAAATGGTGTTCCCCAGCAAGAATAATAAAAACAGACTTGTGCATTACAGGGGGCTCTCAATCTGCCAGCCGGGCTGAGCTGAGCGAAAAAAACCCACCCTGCCTCATGACAGATTTTTATAGTTATCCCTGCAGATAAATGGAAACGGGTGACCAGGCTGGGAAAGGCCACTCAGAAGCGAGGTTAGGCTGCAGGCCTGGATAATATAGCCGGGGTGTGCTACTGTTACCACCTGAGACCTCCCGTCCTTTCCTATCATTGCTATGAGCGTAATGGGAAATTGGAGAAACATCTTAACACCCATTTGACACAATTGAAAGAGTTGTAATTTGCGAGCGCTGTGTTTGTTGAAACCAAAGTTGAACTTGTGCATGTCACTGGGGGGTGCGGCTCCACTGAGAATGAAGTGTACGAGATGAAAAGGGTCATTGCGACCATTCCCAGGGTAAAAGGTGCTCAACCTCCAGAGGTGTCAGCAATATCAAGCTCACTTTAATGCGAAAGGTCAGAGTCACTTTACATTAATGTCTTGCTTTCAGTCAGACACAGTGTTGTGCTTCTCCGGTTTCCACTGGAGCGTTATTCCAAAAAAAATGTGTGCTTCCCGGTATTTGAACTCATGCGTGCAGACTCTTGCAATTACAGTAAAACACTTCTAGTTTGAAACCACAAAATATTTTCAATTAAGTGGAATATGCTGCTTGCGTCAATTCACATCGGATGCTTAAGTTAGTAAAACCAAAGGCAAATGTTTTATATTGTTAGTGTGGCAGCTGGTGATATTAATTGAGTTGTTTTTTTTACAATAATATATTCTATGCACCGGCACTATTCTAAACACAGCATTATGATTAATATTGTATTTGTGAAATATGAATTAAGCAACAACATCCCCCTGTTTTTAGCCATCTCAGGGGTGGCCATTTTACAACTTTATGTCGATTAAAAATAACATCACAGTTGTTCCAGGCTCAGATCACGACCAATCAGGGCTCATCTGATTTATCACAGCTATTTCAACAAACTATTGTGCTTCATCATTTACATGACCTTAAAGCACCCCCTGTCCCACTATTGACCTTATTTCCGTGCCAGCACAAACCTATGCAAAGCAGTCCAACTGCACACACGGGTGGAGTTTTCTTTCTTTTGGCATTTTCATAGACGTGTGTGGGTAGAAATGGACGTCTGCGCCATTATGGGAGTGAACACTTGCGGCTTGTTTCCTGACCAATGCAGGTCCCCTCATTCCCTTTAAATTAAGCGCAGGAGAGAAACTCAGAGAAGACCTACAAAAATAGAGCCCACAGACTATTCAAGCAAGCTAAATGAGATTTATAATGGATACATTGAATTGAATGCAGTCCTGTTATTTTCATATTTTTATGTTGGGGAGCAACCGATTCACCCTTCATGATTAATGACACGCCACTTGATTTTACCCAAGAAAAATCCAGAACTTCCTTCAACAAAGATGCAAGAAATTAGTCAGGATCAAATTGTCAGTTCTTAAATTGAGCTATACACCATCCTTTGTGGATTATACAAGACGATTCTGCCTACAAGGATGATAATCAGCTGCAAATGGTGCTCGTTTTGTGCTAACAGGCCCTGAATAATCAGCCAAAATGAGCAGGCTAATCAATTTACCTCGAGTGCCTTCAACGTCAGACCTGGGGAGCTACAGTGATTGGCCCCCTCGTCCTCTCTCACTTTATACTGCTATCCCTTTTAAAGAATTACAAGAAACATGCATAGGCTGGACATTTTGTCATCTGATTAATTTGACCAATGAAAACTTCTCCACAGAGTCCATCATATTTTTCCTGAAGTAAAAAAAAAAAAAAAAAGGAAAATGGTAACTACATGTAATTGGTCAAAGACTAAGAAACCCAATAAGCCAATTATGATTTTTATATTCTGAACACAAGAAGAAAAATAAACGTTATGATTGTAAGAAATTGTAATAAACAATCACTAGTGATAGGACACACTTCAAGAGGTGAGAGTCGATGCTGTCTTTTCTTCCATCACAAAGATACTCAATGACAACATTTACATGTAGTCAGTATTTGGGTTAAAGTCAAAATTCCGGTTTCAGAATGACTAATTTACATGCGTGAGCGGACAGAGTTACTCCTGTGTAGATGCTTGTGTAATGACATTCGCATATATGTTCATTTTTACATTCTCTTGAAAAAAATTCCTACTTTTGTTGCTCTTAACATTTGGTATTAGTCTTTGTTAAACGACCCAAAGAATCAAATGGGAGTTGAGATCTGCGTCACATCACCTCATTAGCATGCAAAGGGCCCCAAAAGAAAAAGTTGTAGTCATACAGCGTGCGCACAAGTTGAGCAGCACCTCTACTTAAAAAAGACAGGGAAAGAATGATACAAACAAAGAAAAAAAAAAAACTCATTTTTTTTCCCTGTATGAAAGTTTCCCAAGGTCGTTTGCGGAGTCGCGTTAGCACAACAGCAGAATACAAATTTGTTTCCTTGTTCTACAAGTCACGGAGCTTTGAGTCTTTAAGCGATCATTATTACCATACAAATAGACAGATCTATTTAACAAACCCCTTTTTATCGCATAACACTTATTCTTTAGTGTTGCTCCCTGAAAGGCACTGAAATGCCTCCTCCTCTTTTTTTGGGGAAGGGAAATGGTGTGGCGGTTGATAAAGGCTCAGAGCAATAGAAGAAGCAAGGCTGACATCTTCTTAAGAGATGATAGCAGAGCCAAATCAAATAGGATGGAGCAGTCACTCTTCTCACAGATAGGTAGCTCATTTCTGCTGGCTGAGAGTTTGCATCCCAAGTGGCGCTCTGCCCAGGAAAGATAGCTCACTCTCACCACATTCATTATTTCATCGCCTGCCTCCTCTTTTCACGTCGCGAGCGAGATGCTTTCCTGCTTTTAATGAGTTGCCAAATTTGCTCAAGTGTTGATGCGGATCTCGGGATTCTGATTTGGAGTCAAAACGTTTAATCGCGAGGGTTTTTCTTCCATTTGTTGGCGAAGAGGCAAAAATCAATTATTTCTATTAGACAATGGTGATTGCAAATGAATGGCGGCATTATGGAACAAAGGCTCCGTGGTAGCAAAGATAAGTGAGGGTTTTATCCAGACACCCCCCCCAAGGAACTCCCCCCACCCTCCCTCCAAGGTAACGTATGTGAGGTGGCTTCATAAGCTAGCTGTTTGCAAACAGACCACGGCGGCAATACTCACAGTTTTTTAAAAAAAAATGTCACATGCTGTTTATTAATCTGCAAAAACAACGCAATAAAGTCTCCTCATCCACTCTGCCGATGAACTTGGTAACTTTCCAAACTTCCCCAACAGCCCGACAGGATGAGACGAGCCCCGACCCCACAGTAGCGCCAACTCTGCACCTGAGGAGCACTTTGCAACGTCCCTCATCCTCTGCGCGAGCCCCCTTTCCAAATGCATTAATAAAAAGTAACTTCTCTTGCAGAGGGCTCATTGAAAAGAGGAATTACACGAAAGATAAAGCACTTTATCACCAGTGAAAGACGAGACAATGGACATTGAGGAATTGGGAAGATGGCAGAAACAATGAATATTAAGTGACCGAGAATCTAAAGCTGCTGACTAAATTGAAACTGTATATCCTGAGGGGGAAAGCTTTCCAAATTGCTAATTACTGCCACTGAAAGGACTTTGCTTCTGATATGTTTGCTTGTGAAAGGCGCTGGCTTAATGAAGCAGTGGCTCAAGTTTTTTATTTTAATACTTCCGCTCTCAGGCTTTCGGGGCTCTCTCCGGACTGCCTCCCAGGCCAGAACAATGGAGGGCCCTCGAGCCCGGCTCCCCCACTGGGCCGAGGAGAGGAGGCCCGCGGCTGCGCACTGAGGGAGTAGCTCAGCCCGCCGAAATATGGCGGCGGCAGATAAGGTGGCAGTAGCACATAGAGGCTCGCTCCCAGGGGCCCAAGGGGAAATTTGCAGTTATTAAGAGGAAGATGAAAGAGATTAAATGGCTTTTGTACTCATTTTCACACACTTTTCTTTTTAGATTATTTGCCTGCTCGCCGACTCAGAGATGAGGGCGAAAAGTGCTAAATTACTTTTTTTTTTTTTTTTTTTCTTTCCTCTTTTGCTTTATTCAGCAACACACGGGCTTTGAGAGGCAGTGAGCCATTGCTGAGAGATGTCATACATGAGTCCCGCTATTGTTTTAAAAGGTGCTGGGGAAAGAGAATTACTCTAATCTCATAATCTACAGCGAATGTCTGTGTTTTACACAATTTACGTAATATACAGGCCTTCCTGGTGGTGCGAGAACAACTCAAGAGAATGAATACCTCGTGTTAATTGTGCGCCTGCTTGAGTTTTGATTTAAGCATCTTAGTCTCAACCTCGGTCTGCAAAAATCTCATCAAGCTTCGGTTGCAAACAGCTTCAGAAGACATTTGAAGCTGCAAATGTACCTCAGAATGGTAAAATTACATCAATGTACAGATACAGAAGTAATCAAATAAATTCTGTGGTGTGTGACGTAGCTTTATTCTCTGGGGTTTGGTGCTCCGTTGAATTCAATGACACATTTTATAATCTTTATAAGTAATAGATATATTTTCCCTCTTTTAAACGGTGAATCTGCACAAGTTATGCCTCATCAAGGGAGGTTGAAGCAAAATGATTTTTGGGGGTTTTTATTTTTCAAAACCCCAAACTGACCGAGACAAAAGTAGTTGTCCACATACTTAAGTCGTTTGAAATTGTGGTAGATCAAATTTGTTTGCCACAAACTAAGCGATTAAGTGTAATTGTATTAACTGTCAAATAATGTTTTTTCTTTTCATCAACAGTAAAGTTGACGTTGCAAATGTTCATTTTCAAGTGCAGACGATTTTGGCCATTGCCAGCGTGCATGACAAGGATTCTTCGGATTGGCCGAGCAGCAATGCAGAAGTGCGTCTGACAGCCGAGCTTCAAACAAAACACGACTCTTGGTGAGCGCGCAAACATTATCTCTGACATTTTACACAAATCACATCTTTGACTCTTTAAAAAGAAATGTCTAATCTGGCCTGTTTGGCTGCTTGGTGTGTGTCCTTTTATGCCAGAACAGTTTTGCTGAATATTGGAAATGCAGTAGGTCAGAATGTGATTTGAGAAGACAGAGAAAAATTCAAACTAAGCTAATAAGAACCGAGCAATAAGAGTTTAACAGCAGCATATGATAAGCAATTATATTACGTAAGAGTAAGGGATCGACTATATTGGCAGCGCTCGACCCTGTTAGGAAGTGATGTGACAAGCAGCAAATAGGACCGAACAGAACAAGGTTAGTCAGCCAGGACGGGCTGCTGACGTGTGGTGAGAGCGGCTATATGGTGTCAATCACCCCTGTAAAGAATTTAGATGCAAGTGAGAGAACAGTGCATAACTACGCATAACAAGTGCTTTAGCAGCGGTCAGCTTGGAAAATACAACTCACCATCGTGCTGAATGTAATTTTTGGAACGTGGAAGTCCCGTGTTTTCCAATGATATGATGCTGGAAATGGACGCAAAATGTTTAGCGGTGTTTTTAATGGTATTGAAATGTTTGAAGATTGGATGCTGGGGGCCACCCCGCCCCACTCCGGAGGGGCCATGTTCGGCAGACAAATCGGGCCTCGTGCGTGTGATGAACCCTTTCGTAAAATGGGCAAACGAGAAAAATTGCCCCAGAACGCGTCAAAAGCGCCACTACCAACTGTTTGTGTATGAAGAGGCGTGAGACAGCAGTTTGCTTCAAGTGTGCCTTATTTTGACATTGCATAACCCACGCCTCTCACCTGCTACTGGGGACGAAAGGACGGGCAATCCCACAAACCCTATAATGCCAACAATGCAAACTTATTTGCATTGGGCACGTTTGTGGAAAAGAGGAAAGAAGAAGATGAGAAGAAGGAGACAAATAATGAGGAGATGAATAAGACCATAATAAGCCTGTAATAAATTAAGCTGATTTTAATTGTAAATTAGCCAGCTAATAATGTTTAAATAAACATCTCTCCCGCGGGGTCAGGGGTCGACAATTTTCATGAATAAGGCCGGAGGGTCAAGGCCGGAACCGTACTGAGATAACCAGCAAAGAAGGGTCAATTGCCCAGCTCTGTGTGTGTGCGTGTGTGTGTGTTGGGGGGTTCAAGTTCACTTGCAAAGGCTCCCCAAGCCATCAAACAAGGAGCTGTTAAGTTAAGTCACTCCATATAGTGGCTCCTTAACTAGCCGCTTGTCAATATTCACTCTGTCCTGAACTAAACCCCTCCCTCCCCTCCAAAAAATGTTTCACAATCATGCCGCTCCACTTTAAAGTATCGAGTTGACATTAAAAATGAATGATGGAGAGCCTCTTCATCCTCGTCTCCTAACGCTGAAATGATCACCAGGGAGGGATCTTTGATAGTTTTGCCTCCCGGCATCTGCCATCTCATTATTTCCTTTCCAGAAATATTGTCACAAATAAATAAGTGACTTGCTATGCTATTGATTTGTTTTGAGATGAAATCCTTTCTCGGGCTTTGTAATTAAAACTGCGCCTGTGTCAGTGTCCCAGCATGCACTCTGTTGCATGAATTTTATTTAGTCAAGCCAAATGGCTGCAGAGATTGACATTAGGCGATCACAATTCACATCAAAACAGTTATTGTGCTTTTGTGACTCTTTGGAAAATCTGTGATCATATGTCCTTAAGTTGAATATAAATGTAAGGCGTAATTCGTTGGTTAGCCCTTTAACAGTTTCTGATTAATATGCAATAAAAAAATTAAAATAATAATGCAATAATAAAAATAAGCAATAATAAAATGTATCTATCTAGCTATCTATCTATATCTATATCTATATCTATATCTCTATATGTATATATATATATATATATATATAAAACTTTAAATTTGATACAAAAGATACAAAAGGAAGCTAACCCATTCTTTCATTTTTTATGCCGCTTGTCCTAATTACGTCATGTTCATATTATTTAAAGGGGTAGTCAACCCCCCAAAAATTCTTTGCAATAAAAAGTTTGATCCACCTTCACTAGTTTAAACGTGGTAATCTGATTAATATTGTGTTTACGGATCCATCCATTGTGAGTCATCTCATGCGGCGGCCATTTTGTCACTTCTGAAAATGACATCACAGTTGCTCAGGGTTCAGGTAGACCAATTATGGCTCACCTGTTTTCTGAAGCTGAGCCATGATTGGTCCTTTGCTTAGCCCTGAGCAACTGGGATGTCATTTTCTGAAGTGACAAAATGGCCACCTCCTGAGATGGCCAAAAACGGGTGCATTTTACTGTTTAACTCATATTCCGTAAACACGATTAATCAGGATGCCACGTTTGTCAGCCTGAATAGAACATATTTTTGTAAAAATATTTTTGGGGTTGGATTCCCCTTTAACTATTTCAAAATCAATTGGTTTTATCTCCCACAAAAGTAGTTGTTTTAAAGACGGTATATGATGCATTAAAACGCCGCTTGTTTATGTATTAAGAGTCTTGCAGTTAAAATGTCCCGTGCACAGTTTTAGGTTGATGATGACATTATCTGATTGTTGTCTAAAACATTTTAAGATGAAGTGCTTTTTGGTGCGCAGTAATGGGACAAGGCACAAGGCTTTACATCTTGTGGTTTAATTCGTGCTGACCTCCCTAGCCCCTAAACGGTACTTGTTTTCTTACTTTATGGAAAAATCAATAGCCGTCTTGACAGAAAACAGCTCCGGAGAAGAAATAAATGGGACCAGCATAGCCCGCTGTCAATCATTTCTCACTTATACGACGCCAAAGCTCTTGATTGCTGCTCAGTAGACTGCCACACTGATGTGAGGGCCCAGCAGCCTTAATGGTTCCGTCCAGGCGGAGGTGAACCATTTGGAAGAACGCTACAAGCGATGAGGGGTTGACAGTGGTACAACAGCAGTATTTATAATCCCACAGTGTACGCTCCATCTGATGCCATTGTGAAAATGTCTTTTGAAGCACTCCGATTCCATTGGTCTCCGTTCATTCCATTAACCTTTGTTGTGTGCTCGCTTCAAACGTGCTTCTCCTCAAGGTCACCCCGCCGATGCGCATACAGAGCAGAGCCTTCAGCCACCCAAGTGCAAAGGGAGCAGATGTCGGCAGCTCCGTTTTGGCTCCTTCATTGGAGCGGGTGCTGCCTGCTGGGCCACGGGGCCACCTGGCACCCCGGCTGGCCCGCAAGTGGGCCTCACCTGTGGGTTCGACGCCACACATCATGTGAGCTGGGGGGTGACTCCCACCCGGCCACCGGGAGGGCAGACAACAGTGCAGCTGTTTGCGTGTCTCTGTCTTGCCCCTGTAATTTATATTTTGGAAAAGTCCACCAGGAGTTTGAAAAGCTGCGCGCCGTTTGCTCAAGTTAATTTTCATAAATCTCTGAGTCTAATCCAATTACCGCAGCTCGGGGAAGGAGGGATAACCTTATAATCAGACACCCATGGAAGAGGGCATGGATTTGGGTTGCGGTGGCTTGTTTGAAGAGCGCACAGATCCATTGTTATCAGCGTTGTGTTCCCTTCTGTCTCTGCCTCCACTTTATTCCTCAGCAGAATGAGCCCGGCTCAATAAATGGCGGCTAGTCTGTAATCTCTGAGCAAACTCGTCTGCCTCTCCCAGGAGTTGAGGATTATATCCTAATGATTAGTGCTCATCTGGATACTGTGGGTTTTTTTTTTTTTTTTGCCTTACTTCTTTGCCTTGTATCAAGACAATTGGGCCATGGGGGGGTTAAGTTCAGCACCAAAACACAGAAATGCCATTTTCTTCTTTGCCCTTGCCTTTGTTGCTTTGTGGTCTTATGGCATTTCAGCTCATTAAGACTTATTTGTTTTTATGAGGCCTAATCCGTTGCAGAGTCATTTATATCCTTTTGGATATCCTTCCACTTCTATACGAGCCACAGTCCAAGCTGTCTTTCAATGTTTGTCAATTCCACTTCAAAGGTCAAGGAGCGAAAAGGATTTCTTTTGGTCCTTGGAAAAATGGGTGCGGTGAATAATTCATTGCATCAATTAGTCAGCACTTAAAGGAAACAGTCTCACACGGCCGTCCAAGTGACATCACATTACATTCTTTGATGTTGATAAAAAGACCTAATGTGAGGCTCTCGTCGAGAGTCTGTAAAGCTCCATAATAAGACACAAAAGAAATCTCCACGCATGCTTTAAACTCGAGCACGACCAAGCCAAAGCAAGAACGGTTTCCTAATGGCATTGCTAATTGTGTCCTGTGATGACGCCGTGTGCTGAGCTCCAGCTGCCAGCCAGTGTGATGCGTCCAGAGGTGTGGTACAGATGAGCCGTGGCCTGGGGAGGCAGTCTGGAAGGGGCCAGACATGGTCCAGATTCCCCGGAGAGGCCTGCGCCCGTTCACATCTGCTTCTTGCGGTGAAGATGCAGGACCATCTGGCTAGGAGGGTGTGCAGACTTTTTCCTGATCTTGCCGTTGCTGGCAGGCGTGTGCAATATGGCGATGCAATGTATCAGCACATAGAGGACCTTCAATCCTTGAGCTCTTTGCAAGGTCAGTGGTGGTGAACCGCGTGTGCAATGCATATTTTCTCTAAGTCAGTGGTCCCCAACCACCAGGCAATGGATGTATGCTAAAGTAGTTGGATTTTGGGTTAGAAAATTCATCTGGAGCTCTCATGACATTTTCTTCCTCACTAGCATCTCTGATGGCCCCATGACCTTGGAGTATCTGGAGGTCACAGAGCAAGTCGTCCGAGGTGTGAGTTAGGCAGAGACACCGGGGGTTGCCCGGAGGTGCGGCGATGAGCAGTCCGGGCAACACGTAGCAGATGTTGGCCAGTTGCTGCGTGTGCAAGCAGCCTCGCCATGTGCGGGGGCACACCCAGAGGGAGGGGCGGTGAATGCGTTTCACTCTGCTGTCATCCTCCACAACAGCAGCCCGATTTAGATTGGAGCTGACAGCGGAGGATATTCAATTAGATTGTGCATGTCACTCGGTGGCTTGGATCAGAGTCGCTGCTTTTGCCTTTGTGTTTGCCATCCTGGCGAGGGATCACATGGCAAGCGCTGTCTTTTTGTGCCACTTCCATTTATGTCGACCTCCAGCTCCAGACGACTACTTTATTGCTATTATTGATTGCTACATGTTAAATATTGGCTTGACAGGGCACACGTACATTTTGGATTCTTATTGTTCACTTTTCAGATGCTATAATATTGTTTGACCTAAGAACCCATTGGGTTTCGAACGAGAAATCTAAACAGAATCACTGGCCTGTAATGTCACTCATGATAAAAAAAAACAGGTCAGCGTCTCTATTCATGCAATGTGTTTGCTCTTTTCTTTGCAGTGAAACGAGCAGTGCCCGCAGCAGTGACACGGGCCTTTTCACCAATGATGAAGACAGCCAAGGTAACTTCAGTCGTTCCCATCAAAACGGGCCATCAAATTCGAACAGAACCAGACGGGCAAAATCGGGCTGTTTTGCACCAACGGGCTGTTTGCTGGGCACCCAGGCGACTCTAATAAGACGTTGTCATGTCGTGTTAATGAGCGCTGAAGCCTTTGCTAATCTCATTAGCCGTGGTGGGGCCAGTCGGCCTCTGATTTAACAGTTGTCACTACACCTTGACTATGAGAGGCATGCTGCCTGTTCCAGCTCTGCTGACTGACAGGTCTGAGTGGAGCCTCCTGTCTAGGGACTAAACTAGTGCTGTCTACTTATAGGAGTAATTAACTCACAAATGCACAAGGCTCTGTTGTCCTTTTTAGCACATGTGGTGCCAGCAGTTTCAACAATTACCTTTTTTTCCAACTAATCCTGGAAAATAAGCATATAAATAAATAAATAAAGAAAGAAAGAAATATATATATATATATTAGGGCTGACAAAATTAAAACGTTAACTCAGGTGATTAATTCAAAATTTTTAACTCAGTTAAATATTTTATATTTTCAGTTAACTCAGTTTGATTTACTTCAAAAATAATTTGCATACTTTGCAAATTATTCGCTGTTATATTTCATTTCTTTCAAAATGCTTGATCTTACATTGGCTGAGACACCTTCCTCATGAGCAAGTCGTCCAAAAAGCTCTCTTCTTGGTCCTATCTATGTTGAACCTCGGCCATCCTGAAGAATTTGGTCGTTGATGACTTGGTCGAATCCTCTCTCTGGTCTATTGGAGAAACAATTCAGTGCTTTCGAATGGAGCTCGATTTATTGACGAACAGAGACTCCTTTAAATGCATCCATTCCAGCGTGTTGGTCGCAGTTAATTCGAGAAATCCACAGTATGTTAACACCATTACTTTGTTTGTGTGCTTTTTCCTCACATGGAAGACAACAATTCACAGACTCCAGAAGGTTTTTAATTCTCTCTACGGTCCTTATTGCTATATGACTTTGATATTATATCAATAAGTGAATATAAGCTACTACAGTTAGCAGCACAACACAAACAAAAGTTTTAACTCTTGTCGAGTTAAAGCTAAATTTAGAAATAGAAGCCGATGAAGTAAAAGTTTTGTAACAACTCTGTCTCAGCCTCGAGTGTGAGTTGGCAGTTGGTAGCTGCAGAGAAACACTTGGATGTACTGACACTTTTATTCAAACGATTTCAAGGTCAGTGTACCAAAATACAATTGTTATAATGCTGATACATGCCAATAAATATGAGGCCCTCAAAAGTCTTTCCTAAAGATGTTTGTGAAAGCATCACATGACTCCCGGTCATACCACAAACTGTTGCGTGTGTATTTGGGTGGGGGGGCGGTGAGTTGGGAAGCTCGTGGCCCCTTTAGCCTCACAACTGCGGGACTTCTGATTGCCTATTTATGGCGCATTCTTAATTTTTTTTTTTTTTTTACACCCTCCTCCCCTTTCTAGGGTTATTTCCCAAAGCTCCCCTTGATGAGGGGCAAATACACAAGTGCTATGAAAAGCCCCTGACTTCTTAGGGCGTTCTTCTCCAAACAGATTCTTTCTTCTCCACCTGAAAGGTTTCTTCAGATTCCAGTTTGAGCCATTGTGAATACTAATTTCTCTGTGTTAAAAAGCCCTCATATCCCTGCCATGCTCTCATTTGAATGGCAGACTCAGGGGAGACCTCTTAATTCCTTTATAGTGGGATTCAAGACCCTTCACTTCAAAAAGTATAAATCATACTCCCAAATGAATGAGGGAGAGGGAGGGATGGGTGAGAGGGGCTTGTGATGTGTCCCGCCGGACGGCGGCGGCTAAATCAGTCTCCCCGAGCTGCTCAAATCCACTCTCCAGTGAGGTGGCTTCTTCCATCCTTATGACCCAGCTCTGCACACGTGACACCCGTTTACTTCCTTTTGCTTTGTCCCCCCCCCCCTCGCCAAACACAACTATGCAGCAATGCTATAATCACCAACAAACTCTAAATGACCTCCTTTTTCAAAATTTCATTTCTTTTGAGAATCTTACCCCGGTGCACTTGATGGATTTGTAACCCCTGAGGCCAGGAGAGAAAAGTGTTTACCCTCTGGGCCGGGTGTACGTATTAATCTTGTACCGCATCCACGCTGAAACGACATTATATTAATAAAAGCTGTCATCTCCTGTTTGGCGCGGGGTGACGGCAACAATGGGAGATTTGATGTTAAGCGATGAAGGCTGAGATGAGCTGGCGTGCCGCTTATCCTCGCTTCAGAGCGGGACTTGCCTGAAAACGCCGTACGGGATTGCCGGCTAATGCTCGGGCCGCTTCCCACCTGAGCGGCTTCTCTCTATTGACTTATTTCACGCGGTGAGATAAATCATAGTCCCATGCCCCTCCCTTCCCCATTTTAATTTTAATTGTGAGATCTCGGTGTCAGCAGTTAGTATATTGGTGTGAGTGGCCTATTGATTATTGATTTGGAGCTATTGATTATGTTCCCTGGAGACTCTGATCCTTTCTGATTCATTTGAATAGCTCTATTAATCTTGAGATCCTGCTCACACCTGAAGCGTCGTGTAACCTGATGAAAATAGATAGTCATTTAGTAACCAGCGCACCCCGCTCCTCTTTTGATTTATTCTTTTTAATTGATATATTTGCTTTTGGATGTGGGCGCCAAAATTGCAATTGACCCGCTGTCACCGATCTTTTAGTCAGCACCCTCGGGGACCACTCCTCCTTTAAGAAGTGTCTCATATGACCTGAAAACAATCCATCTCACAGTTTTTTTTTTTTTTTTTAACTCCACGTCCTTGTGTCTTTGATAGAATTTAGCTGTTGTTTAGTTGGGGTTTTTTCTAGAAGGCCTCCAGGCAAGAAAGACGATGGAGGTCTCTGCCCTCCACCCAAAAAATTACAATGGGAAAGCAAAGTTATAATTTATTCGATCATTGTTGCTTGGAAAATGAAAAACAACTTTGAAAAACTACTTTGCTAAATTTTCAAATTGTCAAAAATA
Organism: Idiotropiscis lumnitzeri; assembly: GCF_059441095.1. Taxonomy (NCBI): domain Eukaryota; kingdom Metazoa; phylum Chordata; class Actinopteri; order Syngnathiformes; family Syngnathidae; genus Idiotropiscis; species Idiotropiscis lumnitzeri. Next base: position 11,602,345 of record NC_142391.1, on the reverse strand, counting down.
CAACTATGTTAAAAAAAAAAAAAGGAATTGCGAGATTAAGAAGTGATGACGCATGTATGGTAAATGCATAATTGTATTTTATTTATTTATTTATGTTTTTTGGGACAACAAGCCCGCTATTACGTGTCACTTTGGTCTCTAGTTTCCAGTTTTGTGAATGATATGGCCCAATATCAAGCGTCACTCAGCGCCCGCTCTTAGCCACAAACCTCCGTACACCTGTTGACTCATTCACTGCCATTGACGGATATAGATGCCAAAAAGTACATTTATTTTACCTGGGCTGGCAGTGAATGAGTTAAAGGGCTCTATGTGAGGGATTCCAGACACTTTGTCGTTGCAGTGTTTAAATAATAATAATAATATAATATTTTAAAGTCGTGCCGTCTGAGCTTCTCACTTTAGATTAAAATAACTGTCAGCATGTTATATTCTAAATTTAATAAACAGACTAATGTAAAAGAACAGGTATTTTGTATTCAGTGTATATGAGACATTCACACAAATACTCTTCACTAAGCCAGCTAATGTTTTTCCCAAGTTTGCTAGCATGGTGCAAACTGTCAGTTTTGGGCTGTGGATGGTCGAAAGGCAATAGTTGCGGACCAATGCCGCATTGCTTCTCGGCCTAAGCGTAATAAAGGGAAAGTCGGAGTGACAGACCTCTGCACATTAACACCAAATGCATCTGGATTACTTTTAATATGTTGGGCGTGCTTTGAGAAATAATGGGACGTTTAAACAGGGATCGATTTAAGAATTAAAAAGTTAGTTCGCAGAGATTTACTGTTGGGCGTTCAATGGCTGAGCTCTTTATCAGAGGTGCAAATGGCTGGTTATGCGCTGTCCGACAGAGGTACGATTGAGCGATCGATAGGCGCGTGATTTACTAACTGGAGTACAGGTGATCAATAAGTATAAAAGTAAATGAAATATGCATTAGCGGGATTTTATTAGAGTGGGGTAGCAGAGAGAGAATAACGGTCAGGCCATTTATTTTTATATCTATTGATTATACAACTTAGAGACTGAAAGGGAGCACTTGCACGGCTCTCGACGCCACGCGCCTGCACGGCCGTCGTGTGATTTATGAGTGCTGAGTTCATGGAACATGCTGCCTGTTAAAAGGCTGCCCTTATAGGGCCTCGTTGTAGCGCATGCCCGGTGGTTATGCTTATGCCGTCTCAGATGAGCCAAAGGGGTTAACGAGAACGTGTGTCATCCTGCCATCTGTCATCTCTTTATTAGTGGTTTTATATTTTTTTTGTACTTTCTCCCCAAATTCTACAGTAAACAGCGAAACTCCGTTTTCCAGACCTTCCAGGTTTTAGCATTGATGTTGAAAGTTAATTTATGAATAGAAACAATTACATGTTGCATTACTGACTGTGCCGTGTTATGCAAAAGGAACTAAGTTGTGATTCAGAATTCAACATCATTGTCAATCGTTTGGATTTGCTGTAAATCAGGTGTGGGCAACCTACGGCCCGAGGGCCACATGCGGCCCGTTAAACGTTTTAATCCGGCCCGCCAAACTTGAAAAAAAATTAAATGAATAGGCCTTGTACTCTGGTGTGTCAAACACTGATATTTTGTTGTAATGCTTTTGTTCATTTTCATTTAAAATTACATTTTTTTTCACCGATGAGGTGAGGTTACCAAAACACTCCATCCATCTGCTCCTGGTCCGGCCTCTCTGTCAAATTTTTTAACCCATTGTGGCCCGCCAATCAAAATGTTTGCCCACCCCTGCTGTAAATGCTACAGAGTACATAATGATGAAGAAAAATTGGCACCATTGGGTGATTGAACTGCCATTAAAATCTTTGATCGGCGTCACCAATCACGCGCCGTTCCACGAAAATGGACCAATGACGATCGGTGGCCGATTGATCGGAGCACCCCTAATTAAGTCGAAACAAAACTATTCTGAGAATGGTGATATAACCAGTTGGCTAATCTTAACTATTCTTTTTTTTTATATACATACGACTGTTAACTACATTTTAATCAGTATTTGTCTTCAATACGATACAATTTAAAAGTAAAAGTCATAGCAGGGTCGGGAACGCTTGATCGCAATATCGCAGGGGTTCACTGCAGTTGTGAATGAGAATAAACTAATCGCTCATTTTGTGTCACGCCAGCACCCTCACCATATCCATCCCCCTCCTCCCATACAAAAACATCTATCACAGTTGAGCCCCCCCACCCCCCACTATAACGCACTCGGCCCACACACCCACCTCCACCAGTGATGGAACGGACCTTGACCTTAAGTTTACATCTGAGAAGTCAGGGCTATTAAGGTGGTGGGGGGCTTTTCCTATTTCAGGGCAGCTGACATATGGCACGGGAGTCGCAGGGCAGGTGTAATTTGTTAATATGAACACTGCACGTGCCCACGAGCGCCGCCATTCATGGAATATGTTCTCTGTGGTCCCAGCACATCTTAATGAAGATAAATGGGACATAATATTTACTTAATGGTGGTAAATTGTGACTTAATAGATTAGTTTTTCGTGTGATTTTTTTGCTGGGAGCTACATGTCTTACCATCGTACGTATTTGTTTGCCCCTCAGGCACGCTAACGTCACTCAAGTGCCCAAGTGGGAAACCGGAATATAATGTCCATCACATTATCAGGTAATTTCTTATTCACACTGATACACCAGTGGCCTATTTAACTCTCACTTTAAACATTATTGAAGATTAAAATCAGCAGTTGTAACATTTTACACAGTTCAAAGGAGGATTTTAATGTTGCATTTTGCAGGCGTTTGGTTTCTTTATTTGGTTCCACTGAAACTGATATTGAAGCCTCATTTTAAATGGCAATTAAACTGTGTATGCGTGTGAACTATTAGACCTGCCTTTTTTTCATTAGTCTGATGGCGAAGGGCTCGGTGTATTTGTTGGATTGAATTCAAAATTGGTTTGTCCAGCTTTTCTTCCACATCGCCTCGAAGTGCTTTGCTTCGAGCGTTGCTGTTTGTCATTTGAATAAAAAATGTTGGTAGTTCCTTGATTTAGTGAAGGGTGCAGGCCTCTGATGTTTATTAATATAGCAGCACAGTGCACTGTACTGGGCTCCATCATTCATTTGGATAAAAGAGGTGGAATTTAAAACCAGCTACTGCTTTACTTGGTTACAGATTGCATCCATTTATTGCACTGAGTGATGGAATGGCCAGTGACTCTGTCCTTCACCTCCCAAGTGCAGAAAAAAAAAAATCTCACCCCTGCCTATTAATGACACATATGCAACAGATGACTGACCCGCATTGTGTTGATGAATGTGAGCAAGAGGGTATTACACATATATATATATATATATATATATATATATATATATATACACCCATGATTTTATATATATATATATATATATATATATATATATATATATATATATATATATATATAAAAAATCATGGGTGCACATAAGTGGTGTGCTGGTGCGCGTGAACACTGCCAAGTTAATATCCGGTTAATTTTTCCTCTCCTGAACAACGCAGCGCAGTCAGTCAGACTGGGGTCAGACTATTCGAAGTGTCCTAATCTAGCTAGGTGATCACAGCGTCCCATACTGCAAATCAGAGGTGTATAATTAATTTCTCGAACGGGCCATGCAACTCAGTTATGTTAAATATGAATTAAAAGTATTTTTAATAAAACTGTAAATTGTATTGTTTTAACAAGTTACCATTTTGTAGCCCTGGTAGGTTATAAATAGGAAATAAAAAGTGAAAACTGAAAGAAAAAAAGTTTACTCACTTATATTAAATTGATTTATTACACTTCATTTTTTGTGTTATCCCACTTTTGCGGTGTTAGAACTTATTCTTAAAACTTGCATTAGCTTTGTCATTACCAGCAAAACACGTATATAGTCCCACAAATAGTCAATATTAAGATGTTTTACTCAGTACTGTGATCCCTGACTGACACCACCCTCCCTCAGCCATGTTTATAGTGCTTTCCTGATTCTCGAGTCGAGTGCCTACTGTCCCCTTTGATTTATCAAGCATCTCAAGCTGTCCAATGTCAGTTTCTGCAGCTGTGACTGCTCGGTATAAATCTTCACTTTGGCATGATGCTGCACGTCGTCCTTTCTCGGGAAGCTCAGCACGGCCAGGAGATGCGCGCTGACACCCCGTCATGCACTTGGTTCAAATTTGGATGTCTCCTTCCTGTCATAAATGAGTAAAAACAACACCCTGTCGAGTGCTGATGTTTTCATTTTCATTGAATAAAAGGAGTAACGGAGATCCCCGAGTTACTGTTCGTGGACACTTCAGCACGGTCTTGGTTGGAGTCGATTGTTGTTTGAGTTCGTACTTGATTTGATGGTCTGTAATCAGGAGTGAAAATGGTCTGTGTCCCGAGGTGTCTTTTTGCCCTCCGTAGGGAATTATCTTGGCGGTTCCCAGCTGTTGCTTTGTCTTCTTTCTTTACCCTTTTAGCACTTTACGGCAGCACTCAAGCTGAATTTGTCCGGGGGAAAAGCCGACAACAGAAAAGAACATCTAAAGCAGGTATCTGTTTGGATTAGATCGCTCCTCCATTTGGCCACCTCAAATTGGCCATTTCTACTTTTCTCGCAGCATCAATCAGTCTTCCGACTCAATCCAAAAACTCTTTACCGGGTATAGAATGAAACGTATGACACCGTTCCGTCATTTCTTGTTTGTTAATTGGCAACAGGTTTGTACAAGTGGGCACTTACATCGTAATTGTTTTTATTCGACTGCAAGTAAAATGGAATTTATATGTAGCTTTAAATTCCACCACAATTCTAAGATAAATACAGCTCAAAGAGAGAAACAATAAATGTGGATTTACAATAAATATGACGACACAACAACAAATCTTGTCAGATTTCATCTTATTGAAAGGGTTTATTCTGCAACCAGGTTTTTGCAAGAAGAAAGGAAATGATGACGGCCATAGAATATTAGACCATTCACTTTATAAACAACCAAAGCTACATCGCACAAAACACAAAGAGAGTAACAACAATCAATGAATCTCAACTCAACTGAACTTTATTTTCACTTTCACAACCGCAACAGCTACCTGTAAACGCAATAAAACAATGCAGAAGAATTAACAGGACACTATAACCTTTGACACTTAGATTTATTCTATTGACATTATTTCCTTTGGGAAACATTGGTTCATTCAAGTCAAACAAAATATGTGAGATCAAATAACATCCTTGCATTGTTTGTGCTTGATCTTAGATGTTTCACTATATGAGAAAGAATTTTGAGTTCGGGGAGGAGTCATTTGGTTTGACAGAAGTTATCAGCCTCGGGTATTGATTGTTATCTTTATAGTTAGGAAAGTAGCACTTGTGTTTCCCAATGTGGCACGCGGCCCCATCAGCCGCTTCTCCTTCCTTTCATGTGTCTCCCTCCTCGAGCCAGACGGCTGACGTGACAGATCACCCACGTCGGAGGCGCGTCGTGTTCCTACCGGGCGGTCCGGCCTCCTCTCATTAATGCCCAGGCTGGTGCGAGGGCCGGCGTGGCAGCACAAGATAAATAACGCTCGCGCTCAGCCATCACTTCTGCTGACAGAAATGCAGCCCATCGCACTATTTCGCCCTCTCCGGCTTCCCTTCAGCACCCTGCCCGCGTCCTTCAACACCGCTGGTGTCTCCGCACACCTGCACTGCCTTGACAAAGTTTCACCGGGGTTCTGGTTATGCCCTGGGGACCAGCGCCGCGCTTAGGCCCGCTGCACAGCTAGTGACGCGCGCGGCCAAACGCGACTGAACTGAACAATCGTGGAAAAGGATAATAACCGAGATCGCCGTCACAACCATTTGGCGCGATTATCAGTTCCCTTTTCTATCACGAGCAACAAAACAAATTCGAAGACTCGCTGGCTACGTTACCCTGCTGTGCAAGCAGAGGTAAGTGTGAGGATCTTGTTCTCTTTTCTGTTGACGACGTCTCAAGCAGCGCTCTCTACTGTAAACACGAGGTTTCTCCATTAAATAAAGTTAAAGATCTGGCCACTTTTTAACATCTTCCTCTTAACTCTTTAATCCTTAAAGGATCTGAAAGTTGCTTTCCACCTTGCAATATTAGTTTTTTTGCGTAATTTACGTGATCCTCTACAGTTGGTATATGTGCTTAACAAACCCCAACAATGCGCGAGTATCCTGATTACGTTATCTTTGTTTACAAACTGGAAATGGGTTCCACTAAATCACAAACGTCATAGCACAAGTGTAAGTATTTGAGAGACTATTGTCTTAACATTTATCGACCACAAGCATGTGTTTCAGTGACATATACTCTCTACGCTTTGCTTTTTAGTCACATCTATAAATACAGTTAAGTATTATTGTAAAACACACTATACAGTACATGGTCTATATATATGTACATACATTTCCATACAGTAGATATTAATCACATCATTTCATCCATTGCGCATAGGAAATTGTAAATATGGTTCAATGATGATGTAAAACGCAAAATGTGAGAGAGAGAGATTGTGAGAGAGAGTGTGAGAGTGAGAGTGAGAGAGAGAGTGAGAGAGAGTGAGAGAGAGAGAGAGAGTGTGCGAGAGAGAGTGTGTGAGAGAGAGTGTGAGAGTGAGAGTGAGAGAGAGAGTGTGAGAGTGAGTGTGAGAGTGAGAGTGAGAGTGAGTGTGAGAGTGAGAGAGAGAGAGAGAGAGAGAGAGAGAGAGAGAGAGAGAGAGAGAGAGAGAGAGAGAGAGAGAGAGGCCAAGACTTAATCATTAAAGAGCCTTGTTCATTTTAGTGTGGGAATCAGCAAGCCCATGACTGTCAATGTGTAATTAGCTGATTAATAAACAGGGGGAAGGCAAGTGCTCCAGGAAGGCCCGTAATGATTGTTTTTAAAGAGCATCACATGAGAGCTTATTAAGATGGTAAGATGGTTCCATTCAACCTCCCATTATCGCCCACAATAAATGCATGTACTCGAATTCTCATCCCACTGACAAAAAAAAAAAAAAAAAATCAGAATGTCTTCAGTGACCTTGATGTAAAACTAGTTGAGTGTGGAGGTAATCTTATTTATTATCTACATTTATCTTTTTAAAGCGACCAATAATCATCCTCGCATGCAAAGGGATGATTAGCTGTTGAATGAGAATCGTTTTTATGGTTTTCTCAAAATGTTAATACATGCTACTGTATTTTTTGATCAGTGGTGGGAATCAGTGGACAAAGCGAGATGAAATGATGTCATGAATTAGTATACAGTCGTAACCTGAGTGAATAAAATATATTTTACAATCTTACATTGCTGAGTTAATATTAAACAGATCCACCAGTAGCTTGTGCTACATGACAGAAGTCTGGTGTCATAGTTTTGAAAGCTAGTACTATCGTTGATAATCTTTTTTCTTTTTTTTTTTTTTGGGGAGTGGTGTCAACATGTTTTATGTTAATAAGTGTCTTTATATGTTTAATAAAATAAACATATGTAAACACTTTTTAACCCAGATTACATTTTTAATTGTGAACTAACCGGATGCTAAATTCTAAATGACTGTTTTACAAGCAAATAATAATGCACATTATTTCTTGGCTGAGATGCCAAATAATTGATTTACTTGTAAATCATTTTAATGGTCGAGTGTTATGCTTGTTTCAGTTCTGCAATATTAGCCTGATTTATTAGAAGCAACATCAGTTTAAATGTTCTCATTGTTCTAAACAAAATGGGAAAAAATGGTGCGTTCACTGAAATTCAACAAGCATATTAAAGCATTTCATGTTGCATAATGGTCTCTAAGGCAAACGGGCAAAGTTGATTTCATAAATATATTACGCAGTGTAATGTTTCGTTCCGAAATTTGAATATGAATGAAAAAAAAATATCTAGAACTCACATTTGTCCGGTGTGTGAATAATTCTCCTCTCAACTATTTAGAGTACCTAGCAGTCACTTCCAAGGTTACACTCCAACAATACAGCCATCCTTTAGGTTATGATCATTTCAGCTAAAAAAAGACAACTAAAGAGAAGCCTTCATTGTTGACTGTCAACTATAGCTATTCTTGTGATATGAATAATTACGCTGTCCTAACTTTTGACCTTGACTGAAATTGGAACTTGTATCTGATATTCAAACTCTTATTAAGTGAATGCTCCCAGCCGTCAAAATATCAAAATGTCTCCATTTTGATCCAGAGGCTTGACCACATTACCTTGTTGAAGCCAAATGTTTGCAACGGTTAGTCATCGTTCCCTCAAGTAATATTAATCAATTATCTTGCCCGCCGGATCGGTTTGGGGGAGAAGTCATCTGGAAAGAGGCACAAGCAAATATAATGGGAGCGAGCACAAGCACATGCCAGTGAACGCTGTAATGCCTAATCCTTTGAGACAGCCCACTGCCACAATGTCACTTCTAGTTCGCTTGTCCTCTGCTCTCCGCCTGCCTCACAAATGTCTCGTCTGACCCATGCTAACTTTATTTTTTGGGAGATTGGTTACGATTTGTCGCAGTGTCGCAGGAAGGCAGGTTGGATTCTGCTGGAATTGGCTCTCTTTTGTAGACAGAAGAAGAATTAGTAATTGTGTGAAGTTAAAAACACGCAGCTCCTTCCATAGCCCAACGAGAAGACGCGGATTTAAGCCACGGGGCTGCAGTGCAGATTGGCCTTTTAATAACCATAACCACAAGTCATACGAGGCCAAATTGGATTTGGCTCACTTGACCAAAACCTCATTAATATTTAACCTATTAGCAAAGGAGTGCTTCCAAGAATTATTTCAACATACCTAAAGTAGAGAGAGACAATATTCATTTTTTTTTTTTTGAGCAGATGCTGTGCATTGAAACGGTCTAACCGGAAAATGTTCTTTTGTTGTTTTCAAATTATGATTGCTGTCTTATTTTTTTCTCGCTGAAGACAACCCAAAGGTGTCAAGAGACCATAACCCGGCAAGCAGAGGCGTTCCCGGGTGCAAGACTTTCTGTCAGAGGACTAATACGGACTCCTGAACATGACACAGGATTCATCATGTGGGGAAAGTCAATCAGCAGCGGCGCCAGAAACTTTTTTTGCTGACTAACTTGACGACAAAGACGACACTCAAAGTGCATAATTACATGTCCAATCAGCAGTCGCTTCCAGGTCTATTAAGCACGAGAGATGTAAATGTAATCAAGACTTGTTAAGCCCTCGACATGCTGGGGCCTCTTCGCTGGACTGGAGAGTTTGTGGCTCCACACAAAGAGCCCCCCTGCTAACACACCTTCTTACAATCATGTCCCTTCTTGTGTCACGTCATTTGTCAGCAGGACACTTTGCGGCTTGAGAGAGGCAAGAGCACCACACCATGCACAGGCCTCCTGTTTTTTTTGTTTTTTTTTTTTAAACAAAGCTGCTCATTACCACAACACAGAGGGAGAGTCGTTCTGGTCCTCGGAGGGCTGCCTCTGTTCTCTTCAGCCTACCTTCCATATTCAAATGTGCCCAAACGTATTTAAGTTCAAGGCCGGCTGCGAATGCGTTTGAACGGCCTGTTTTGCAGCAGCGCTGGGTTGTTGCCTCTGGAGCTGTGCAGCCGGCAAATGAGCCCGAAGGAAAGGAGACATTTTACAGAGGGTATCGTTTCCTTGTCTCCCTCGGCATCGGATGCATTAAAAGATCAATGTGAAGCGACCGCTGAGAGGAGATGCAGTCCTAGCGTGGTAAACAAGCAACATATGCTGGAAAATGTACAGCATATATGCTCGGGAGTTAAACGTACCACATGGAATCACATTGGGATCTTAAACGTTTTTTATACGTACTTAAAAACAAGTTGGGAGTGAACAAGTGTACCAGAAGGATGGAAGGGTTCACTACTTGCTTAAAACATGCAGGAAACAATACATTTAAGTTTGATGTTTTTATTTTTTTTTACTTCGTGATGTAGATCTGCATCTAACTTTAGAAGTATGTACTTATTGTGATTCAAAGTCTGTGGACGGTTAACGCCTTAAAGTGTACTCTGTATTATCAAAATGTTTTGAAATAATATTTTTGTTGAATTTTCTCTGAACAGTACTTACCATGGTCGGTATTTTAAAATCTTGAACACTAAGACTAAAACTAAGTGATTTTGAAAAAACTAAAATGAATAAAAACTAACAAACCCGCCCTAAAAACTACTTGAAACGAGCGAAACTTAAAAAACAAAACTCAAAATGAAATAAAAACGCACTACATTTAAAATTCCAAAACTATGACCCTGGTTGTGACCACTCTCACACCAGCGCAGCCCTCTCTATCACAAATCTGCCGGCCTGCTTGTCTGCGAAATTACAAACATCAGGTTTAACCCGCATTGCCACGTGCTACACAGGATTTATGCCATTCATAAAAATAGAGCCTTTTAGTGCAATGGTTCCATATTTCTAAAATAGAAGAACATTGTCTCCCTATTGACAAATTCTTCATCACAAGCAACTGTGATGTTTAATTATTTGAGAAAATCCTGGTCCAGTAATTTGCCCATGCCTGCTTTAGCCGAATTAAACTTGACAATTAAAATGAGTTACACATCTTTGTGAAAAACCTACCTGTGATGTCTTTACATGAGACCCGGGTTGACATTTATAAATGCTGTGTTGGCATCCTCTCAAATGGATGCCTCTTGTCATCCAGCCCTCACAAACGTCACCTTTGACCATGTAGAATGTTTGTCACGAAAAAAAAAAAATGCTTTTGTTGAAGACATTAGTGGCTGCTCTACATTGACCGTGTTGTGTTTTAAGGAGAGTTTCTCAACCTTGTCTTATCAGTCGCTTCGTGTTTGCTGCCAAGACATCGACGAGGCAGGAAGACACATCGGGTGAGATAAAGTTCCATTAACGGCAGAAGGGGAATACCTCACCGCCGCCATGCTAATTAGCAGTCCAAATAACGACCTCTTAGCCGAACCATTTGCCCCAAAGTGAATTTCCAGCAGCCGGGAAGTGGGGAAATGGCTTCCATGCAGCCTGTCAATTGCCCTGTTACAGTTAAGGAATTCAGCAGGCCGGTACGGCTCATATTTCATCTCAGGTAAAGATTACCTGTCAGGCCCATGGGAGATGTATTGATCTGTTTTCCTTTTTCCGCCAGCAATCACCTGACAAAGGCACCTAGGAGGCGAGTGAATGAGTGATGCCTGCTCTGTCTGCTCCGCCACCATCGCGACTCCTCGTGTCCACCCGTGGGTGGAAGGCTGATGAGGGAGACGAGAGCCCATGCTGTCATAAACTCCGTTTGAACCTCCTCTCTTTGTCCCCCGGGGTCACAGGTCAGGTCAATGCAAGATTTTTTTTCTTTTTTGGGGGGGGGGGCTCTTTCTTGTCAGCGGCGTTTGTTCGGCGGTGTAGTGCTTGGTGACGCTGGAAACGCATGCAAGCGAAGCCCTCTGGTTCCTGCTGACAAATGCATGTTGCGGGTCACCTGGTTCAACTCACTTTGGGTTTCAAAGTGTTGGGCGCCGTTGTCGCTGTGAAATGCAACATAGTGTAGTCTCGGGAGTTTCCTGCGGCTGCTCCAGCACAAATCAATACACTTTACATTATCTCCTGCTTTCTTGGCCGCCGCAACTATTTATATATTTGCCTCGTTCAATGGAACGTCTACATCAATATTAAACATTGTGGTGGATAAATGTGTTATTAATGAAGTGATGTGTAATTAGCTGTCATTTAACTGAGGATTAGCTCTGAGGACACAACATAATCGTCATGATAGACAGCAGGTATGTCTCCCGTTTTTTAACATTTTAATTGACCAAGATTTAAATACATCTCTGAGACAGCCGGGCTTCGAAGCAGCCACCCCATGTTTGATATGGAGTACAAATAACATCTTATCTTATGGACTCTTATCTTTATATTTAATAGTAGCGATGGCATGCCTAATTGCTTTGCAAATGATCTACAGAGGATTACACCTCCCCAGAAAGCCTACACAGTTTCACGAGATGTTAAAAAAGATACACAACAGTGGTAAAATTCAATCATCCTTGCTGCACGCAAATTATGCAGCAAGACACATTGAGATAATCATTAATTGTTTGCTCGAAATATTGTTATGTGTTATATATGTTAGCTTAAGGTGCTTATTGCTTCACTGAAAACATATTTCCACTATAATACATGTAATAATGTTTTCTGGTCCCAAGAAGCTTTCCAAAACACAATCAAAAGCACTGGCTGACATTTACGAATTGTAAAAAGTTATATTCATTCATTTAGTCTTTTTCATTCTTGGCTACATTTTATGGCATCGTTTATGTTTTTTGTTTTTTTTTGTCCAACAGATTTCATTGAGGTCAACACAATAGAAATGGCTGCTTGTTTTTTTGGGGAACAAATCAAAACCAATTAGCATAATTCAATAAAAATGGCTAGGTTGACGACTTGTGGTAATGTCAGCATTTTAGGTTTTTGGTCATCATTTTGAACACGACAGACATGATGAAAAGACTTTTAAAACAACACTTGTGGCTGGCTTGCCTTGTTTTAACCTGTTAAAAGATTTATAACTTCCAGAGTAGCAATAGCTACATGGCTAGCTCTGACAATACCAGCACTGCTAGCAAAAGAAATTTGATTTTTTTCTCTAAATAAACATCTCTCGTGATGACAATTTATTTTATATCAAACTTTTAGGTGTATATCATGTCATTAGATAAATAATTATCATGTACTGCGATATATAGTGTTTAGATTTGGAATCAAATGTAGCAGTCACTATGTAGCCACTCAGCATTTTAACGGGTCACAATTTTAGATTGTATGTTTAAGTGTTTCCCAACTGAAACATATTCATCAATGGGGTGGAGGTTTTGCTGATCATCGAAGTTTTTTCACTATGAACGTACATTTGTCAATGTGGGAGGGCAGTTGGGGGTGCTCAGCGAAGGCCCACACCCGCACGTTATTGGATGCACAGATTAATAACATTAGCTTCGGAAAAGCAGCGCATGCTTGATTGCTCAGTGAAGTGATGGATGCTGTGGGGGTGGAGTGTATTTGTGTTTGGCGATGTGTTTGGTGCATACTCCGCATACACAAATCCACTACGCCAACGTATGAAGCTACTTGCACCACTGAAAATGCTTTTGCACACTTTGGCTCCCTCATGTAGAATGCGCTTGTCTTGTTCAAACTAGTTGTTCTCGTTTTCCATTTTAGTCATATACATTTTTAGCCACTAATCAATTAGTCTTGAGTGTTACTTAACAATCAATATCTCAGATAGTTATTTATAGTCAAATAAAATGTTCTTTTAATTATTGCGATTGATTTCCTCAAACCATCTGAGTTGAAATAACTCTCCAGGTCCAAGAGTATTGAAATTTATAAACATTTTAGTTAATTTAGTGCTTTACTTTTATTTAGTATTTTCTCGTGAATATTTGGTGCTTCCCATTTGCAAATCAAACCAAAACACCTTGCGAATTCTGCTTGCATCTGGTTCTGAACTGGCACAGTGTGGGACTCCGGAAAACTCAAACGTTGTGACATCACACTGGCGCAATTGTCTTTATGCTAAAAATGTCCTTTAGGTGTAAAATAATAGCAGCAGTCCCTTTGAATGCAAATGGAGGCGTCCATTGTTCCTGTGCTCATGAAGATGATCAGTACAGACTCCCCCCCCCACCCCCTTGTTCGTCTTGCCACTGAATGCTGAAAACGTTTGTCTGCGCTTTGCCTTGTGCTCACTGGTGGTCCACAGTTCAAAATCACATCATCAGCTGTCTGAGCACCCACAGTCACCTCTCCTCTCCCAGGTTGATGGCGGAATGGAGGGAAAAATCAATGGCAACCTCTCGTCACAAAGCGCAAGCTCTGTCATGTTCCACTCGCTCTTGGATGGGAAATTGAAAGCTGAGAGCAAACCAAGCGACGGATGTGAAAGCGCACGAGTCTCTCAATGCGATGCGTTCACTCGGAAGTTTCGGTCGGGTACTTATTGTACGTAGACGGAAGTTTTGGGAGAAGAGACTTTATCAATCAAATAAGTGGGGACCACTTTAATTCCTTTCACCTTTTTGGGGCAATTAAGACCATGTTTGTAAATTTTGCAAACTTTTGTTCTAGCATGATTGAAAAATAAATGGACAAGTGTTCGTGCCATCTTTATCCCCGCTCGGTCACACAGGCAAAGGAAGGCCCATTCACAACACGCGTCATTGGGATTGTTTTTTTTTTTTTTTTTTTTCATTCAGCCCCATGCCTCTCATCCTCTAATGGGAAATTCAAATATCACATATCTGCTGAATGCAATATTCACTTAGTGCGAGATAACACACTGCCTGATGTGTCTCATGTATCAAGGATGGAATGAGCAGCGTCTCCCGCCGCAGCATAACCCGATCCTGACACCAGACCTGACAGCGAAATTTGGTTTACAGGCTTATTCAGTTACCCTCCGTACTCAAGCACGTTGGTCCGTTTTGTGTGTTGGAGGGAGAGTGCAGGTTGTGCCTGCCGCTGTGCTTCCGCCCGCGTCTTTTTGCAAGCACCATCTCTTTTCATTTTGTCTGGCATTCTAATCAGAGCGTTACAAGCTTCAGCGGGTGAAGTACGCGGAAAGTTGTGTTTCCTGACAGCCAATAAAAACCTTATAATCTCCTTGATTCAAGTAGCCCATTTAAAAAAAATACTAACCAGCACTATCACTCAGACTCCCCCTTCCCTTTTTTTTTTCTTTAATGCCCTTTTTTTATTTAATATATAGCCCATGAAAAATGAGAGACTCCCGCATGGACGTGTAGATATTTTGTTGCTGATGATGCGAGACGAATTTCCATCACAGCTTTGTTTCCAGCGGGTGAGCGGATAATCTTTTACAGTGCAGGGAGGGAGACCACCTCTCCCATCAATCTCCACGGCTGATAGCTGCTGCCTGCTCGCCCGAGCTGACCAGGAGGCCTGCATAGCGCCAAGACGGGCGCCCACTCAGGGTCAACAGCCACGGGGTGAGGGGTGTTATGAGTTGGCTCTCATATTCCTCAATTTTTCTGGTAAAAGCAATTGTTGTGTGATGTCGTAACTAGCGGTATTGTGCCTCTCTGAGTGTTTGCATTTGATGCATCATTAACATTTTTAAATTGCACGCTTTTAACAATTCTAATTATTCATTTTATAAAAAATAATAAATAATAATTGTAGGTTTTATTTAATCCTTATTGCTTTCTTCCCACTCAATGTTTTTCCAAGGAGAAATAAGATTAGATTATTTTGCTCTGCTGGCTGAACAAAAGGTTAGCAGATCGCGAGGCTCCGAGCTAACCCCATTTACAATTCAATTTAAAAGCCAGCTGTAATTAAATAATGTTTTGTTGCATTTACTGATTCAGGTTGAAAAAAAAATTACATTTAAGGAAGTTTAAGGTGCGCAAGTGTGGGTGCGCATCACTCAAATAAAAGACGAATATGTATCGCAATACACGCATGTGATTTGATTTTAATTAAACTTTCCAGTGGAAAGATTTGATTTCATTAAGAACTTAACTCAGTTTGAGAGGGTATGATATCATAATTTTATTTTTTTTTATAATCATTTTACATACATTTAGTTAAACTTGACATTTCCTTCAAAGATATATTGCTCCATTCAAAGACAATTTGATTCACACAATATTGTGACGTATTTTACGGTGGACCTTCACGATTTGATTTGATGCATTTGCATCTTTTAAATCAAATCCCATTTTCGGATTTACCGCTTGATTACTCCTCGAAAAAGCCAATAACCTCACTTCATCCACTAATCTGTATCGTACGTGTCTATTCGCAATTTACTACTCCCAAATTGACCCCTTTGTGTTTTCTTTCTTGAAAACTAATCCCACCCAAAAAAATAACTCACATTTTTCTGCTCTTTTTATCACTCAACGCAGCCCCTGGCTCATAGGAAAGTAGTAATTGAGTCAAATGAAGTGTGTGAATTTGTCACGACTGAGAGATTAATGTCTTTGTATTTCAGGGAGGAGCTATGTTTAGCCTGGGTTAGTGAACGCTACGGAGAGTCTTGGCTGCATGTATGTGCATAGTTCATGTGTTTTTTTCCGAAATAAAATAACCCTTTTTAACCCTTAATAACCCCACTAAATAACCCTTTAAATAAAGTTACCCTTTGATTTTTTTTAAAGGGTTATTCTATAACACGGGTTTTGTTTTGGGATCATAGTTTTTGATGGTTTATGGTTTTATCTATTAATATAGTCAATTGTAAACATTTTTAGTGGGTGTGTCAATTTCACGTGGTTTTCACTACTGGCGGCCGTGATTGGTTCCTAAGGATGTACTGCAAAGTATTTTTTGCAAGTATTTACAATGATTTTCTGTTTTCCAGTGGCCTTGCATCAAACTTCACACTTTTCCTGTTTGCTTTCCCTACTTTTGCTTTTCAGTTTCCACAACAGCCTTATTAGGCAGTAAACTAGATGGTCTTAAATTATTTGCACCCTCTGCTGGATGCTACTTTCATCACATCAAATCACTGTCACGATACAGCATTACCTTGGTTAAATGAATTTCGTTTAAGGAAATTCCCAAATGATTGACAAATTCTTGATAGTAAAACAATACGTTGATATTTTATGCCCAAACCTTGTCGCTTCCAGCCACGGCATGTTGACCATGTGCTCCTCCCTGCAGCCCTCCATCCTGGCAGTCGCCTGCTTCACAGCGTCTTGGATAGAGATGGCCCACACTGATTGACAATAATAAGAAGTGGCAGAATCGATGGGAAACAAGGGGGTGGTGTGCGTGAAATTCTCCCGGAGCTTCCAGTCACAGACCAAAGGCTCTGACTCGGCTCACTTGTCATCCCTGCAGCGCTGGGATTAAGGCCTGTGACAGCTGGAGCAGCCTGAGAGGAAGATGCCGTGCTCGCCATTGGCCACTGACAGCTGAGAAATCGTAACTTATACGACATGTATGAGTCATTATTTGACTGGACCGAGCAGGCACAGTCCTGAATTAGATAGTGGACCCCTTTTTATCGCGGGGGATACGTTGCAGAACCACTTGACACTCACATAAGGTGAAAGTCCACAGTACAAAGACTATAGTATTTTCCCCCCTCAAAGGATTCTTTAGCATATGTTCTCATTCACTCAAGCAGAGGTTGGAGTAAGTCACATACATGCAAGTCACAAGTAATAGGTCTCAAGGCAAGACCTTCAAGCACAGGATTCATTCACGGTCGCATGTTGAATAATTCTAGGTGATCACAAAAACTGTTAGCGAACATCAGGTAAACAATTCTAACGCTAAATCAACATTCCCTACGCTTGCAAAGTTCGTTCACCCAGTGGGATAGGGTTTTTTGGGAAGCCAAGTTGCAAAGCTTTGAGTCTGACATGAGTCAAGTCATATGAGTCGACTCCCTATCTCTGCTCTCATGCAAAGTTCTGCAAAGTTCTATCGGTCACTCCCTATTGGAAGTTTACAGTAAAACTCACACTTAAGACAAGAGATTTAAAAATGAACATAATTAACTAAAAATTATATTTGAACATCACAAAGGTCAACCAAACCATATAAATTAGTGTCACAAAAGTGCTTGCTTAATACTAACATATAATGCAAAATGCAAAAGACGGGCGAGTGGATATGAGCATAATTGTTATGTTTATAATAAACCTTCAAACAATTTCCATTTTAACACACACCGGGCAACAACATACAAACAACAAATAGAACTACACTTAAGGGTATATTTTGTCGGCTGCGCAGGAACAACGGAGGATAGTTGGGGACCTTCTCTGCCTCTTTTTGTTTGTCTTCATTTTTAACACAACACCTGTAATCGGCATTACCATTTATGGTAAGACACAATATGGTACTCCACACAATGTGTGCAACTCTAAATTGCCAGTTTACTGTAAAATATCATAAAAAAAAACTGTCTTAAAAATCTGTGATATGGTTGGAGCACAAACACTTCACCACAATGTAGCGAGTATTGATGAGAAATATCCTCCTCCAAATCGAGACAAGATAAAATTACCCGTCACATAAGATAGCGAATATCCTGAAAGCGCGGGATAGCCATTTAAGAGAGTGCTTTCAAAAAGTATCTGATTTCTCCGACTAAAATAAACACTCACCTTGTGCACAGGTCCGGGATGTGAGTTTGCGTGTGCCTCACAGCAGCGGCACTTCATTCTCTAATTGATCGGCAAAAGATGCACACGAAGAAGACGTTAGCGCAAAATGAAGTCATAACAGTGGATTGAGACATTTATTAAGTCAGACGAAAGGCTCTCCGAAACGTTGAGATTGTTTATTGATTTTTGTGTTTTGGCTGGCTGCACAGGAGTAATCGCTCGCCACGCCGCCACAGTGGCCGCACTGCTCCAGTGCATCGCGGCGCTCAGGCCCAGGCTTTTGACTTCCTCCTAAAGGATGCAACTTTAACTAGCTGACTTCCACTTCTTGCGCCGTTTATTTGTCAAAGCCTGCTGATGTTATCTGCGGACCAATCAGCTGCAAAAGTTGTAAAATGATTTTTATGTGTTGCGGCTTTATTGGCTGCTGGTAAAGGACGAGGATGTGTTTTAACAGGGGGGTGACCATAGAGTTCTATGACAAACTTTTTTAAGTACGTTTATACAAGCCAGTGTCTATATTTAATAACCAAACAGAAACTGAAGAGAAAATTATTTTAATACCATAAATTTACAAATGTATCTATATTCCCCCTTATACTCCAATACATTTTCTCCCAATCAAAAGTATCTGTGACAAAGGGGTTTCCACACGGCTCCGCCTGCGGTAACAACGGACGCCGCTATATTACTTCCCGACCAGTCAAATTCTGTAGTTGCTCCCGCTCAATAAATGTGAAATAATATTCACACTCAGTCAAAAACTAATTCACTAATTCATCTCTTGTAGCTAAACATGAAAACATGTGGCTGTATAGGAAGCCAGCAAGAATACCTGGAGAAAACCGCAAGCATGCCAGGGGTGAACAATCAAACTTCACACTGAAAGGTTGCAGCTGATTTGGCAAACTCAGAAGTGCGAGGCAAACGTGTCCCATCATGCGGCCTCTGACAAGCGATTCTGGGTTAATCAAAATTGAATTTCCCCAAAACACTCGGAAACACTATCTCATGAAAAGCATTCGTCTTAAACATGACAAATTAGTTTTTGAGAGGCAACATTTGGAAACATGCTATGGCTTAATGACAGCGTGAATGTAAAAAATAGTTTGTTGAATTTTCTCAATTTTATTTTGTCAAGTGGTCGCAAAATAAAATCATGTGGATCAAGATATATTTTTAAGTTGTTGTATAAGCTACTTGAAGATGTATTTGAAATCCTATTTCCTACAACCACTTAACAAAACAAAATAGCATAAATTCAACATTTTATTTCAGTGAAATTGGCTGGCAACCAGTCCAGTGTGCTCCGCCAGAAGTCATGTGGGTCAGCCTGAAGCTCACCTCTGACCCTGAACAGAATAAGCGACATAGAAAATGGATGGATGAGTGATATTTTCTGCATCTGATTATCTGCAAACAATAGTTACTGCAATTTTCTCTTCACTGAGAAGTAATAAAAAAAAAATGCGACCTCAGCACTGACCTACCTTACATGCATGTTCGCGTGTGCGCGTGCGGCCTGGCGAGTGTTAGGCAGAGTTCACCCGTACCGGTGACATCAATCTGCCTGTTCTTTATTAGACGGAGCAGTGAGGTGTAACTGACTGCATTGTCCACAGATGGACTGGAGACCATCGCGCACGGGACCCCGCCCGGCCCCCCTGACAATACAATCAATAACCGCACATTCATTACGGGATCCCTGCCTGCCTTCACCCGCCTGCCTGGCCGTCAAGCTCTCGGCCCTGGCTCGATGGGTCTTGAACTTCTTTTCCCATCCCCATATTTTAACCGTCCCATCCTTTTCACTTTCGCTTTTTCTTCAGATTTGGTCAAGATTGATGGCAGTTGCGTGAGAGCAAATGACATTAAGCCATGACTGTCCCGATCATGTGGTTGCAAAGCAGTCGTACGCATAATAATTCCCACAAAGGCTCATGAGGCGTAGGAATAAGGTAGATATCAAAGGCCCAGACAGCAAAATGTTACGAGGACGCTGACTGCACCACTTACCCCTCACGTGTCCCGGATTCAACTGTTCAGCTGCAGCACTCTGCTGTCACACCGGACAGTTGCTGCATGACAGCGATCCAGCGTGGAGCCTGGGCCCAATAAATGGAAATGCCCTCCACTTGCTTTCCTCATAAAGCATAATAAAAGGAGGCTATAAATCGTAGCAATTAGCTGCGTCCATCAGTCGCCTTAATTGGAGTGTCGTGACTGGCTACGGGATGACCTTGTGCATGCTCCATAGCGCTAAGACAGACGAGAGGGCCGGAGGGGACATCGCTGTGTATGTGTGCAGGACACAGGCTCCTTTAAATCAACGCTCTTTAGCGACCCGTACTGTAAGTTAGGTTGTGATGATGATTTTGTGTTCTTCCTTAAAAATATAAATGAGCCCATCGATGGTGTTTTCATTGGAGTACTGTATTTTAGTATTAAGCTATCAAACTTTTGTAATCATATGGTGCAAAATCGATTGCTGGCTATGTCTCAAAACCTAAAAGTTTGGGGATTTCAACCTGGCAACATTAAAATAACTTTAATTTTGTCACTCTCTGAGGTACTTCCATGTTATTATATATCATTTTTAAAATATATTGAGTGTAGAAGTCGAATATATGAATTTCTTCATTTGCATTTTGGCCGTTTTAGCTCTTCACATCCTGTACCCAGTGTGAACCAAATTGACCAAACGAAAGAATCGGCTTCACCAAGAACATAAAATCAGATTCTGCATTTTCCATTTTTTTTATGATCAACAGTTGAACAATGGTAGGTTTAACAAAATGCAGACATTTCTCCAAGTGAACTCACAAACCGGACTGACCTCAGAGCTAAAATGTTGCATCACTGGGGTGAACTTGTGGTTGTCTGCCAATTAAGTTGTTTCAGAGCTTTAAATTTGCAGTGGAGCATTATCAGAACCCCCCCCCCCCTCCAAAAAAAATAAAAAATAAAATAAAATAAAAAAATGCAATTGACAAGTATACTCGTCAATGGCATTGAATGAGTTTGTGGGAGTAAAACGGTTCAAAACATAAATAACAATATGGTCTCTATACTAAAGATATTTCACTTCTGATGGGTGGTTTTGGAAAAAAATCCCTTGTGATAATCAGTGGGTCTCTGTAGGTCATTCTAATAAACGATTACTGTCATTTCTGCTCTTAGAACTCATTATATTGGCGTATACATTTCTGTTTGATGTGTGACCACGTGCGTTCTGCTTCAAACGACTCAACTGCTATCCTTAGTACTGCAGTCATGTGGGCAGTTCTCCCTCTCGAAACCTCATTCAAGCGCCCTCTGTGGCCACTCAAACCGGAGATGTCCGCTTCCACTCTTCCTCGGAAGGAAAATCTTGTGACACCACATGAGGGGAAACACTGAATGCGTTTCTCTGTGGCGGGGTGCTTTATGTGCTCTGAGTGATGAGTCTTTACACTCTCACCTCCAGGTCCCTCCACCTCAGGATTAGGCGGCGAGAGTCGTTAGAAAAGAATAGTGAGCCAACCAGCTGTCGGAAGAGAGTTTCCTTCCGGCTGACCGAAAGCTGACGACAGTTGTTTCCTTCTTCTCTTTTGGTCCGAAGATAATTCAGTCAACGTGCTTTGAAGTGCAGATAAGGCAGGAAGAGGACGACCCGAGGGATGAGTCGGTGGGACGGGGGCAGCAGACTGGAAGGGCAGAACAGGCAAAGAGAAGCAGGTGTATGGAAACTGGAGAAACTGGAGAGGGACAAGTCAAATCGGATGATTTTCGACATGAGCTCTTAATAGCAGTGCGAATGTTTTTCCCTGCTCATGGAATCCTATTAGTGTGTACAATCAAGGTGACATGACAATTGCTTCACGTGTCACATGACCTTGACAGATCATCGACCACACACATTACTCAAATAGCCATTGAGTGTTTGGAACATCAATTAACGTAATCTCCACATGAGATTTTAAAGCTACTAATTGTTTTGTGTCACTGGAAATACACACCATTTTCTATTGAGTAGATTTTTATATCAAATTGATTTACGGATGTTTATTGTGTGCTTTATTTTCAAGTATTTTATGACATCAGGAGTAACTCTACTAAGACTGATTTTCTCGACAGTTTTCCATTGTTGATTTTGTGTCTTTTCTTGTTGGGCGGAATTGGATTTATGTTTTGATAGTTTTTTATAGCCACATATTCCTTTGGCATTTCCTGACATGCAGACATATTGATTGAAAACATCATTGGTGAGGTTGAAGATTGGACTAGGGGTGACATTTTTTTTTTTTAATAATGTACTTTTGCTCATAAACCTACGACATTAATCTCAGTTAAATCCTTTTGCGACTTTTGTTTCCCAGATGAATCTACTTTTGTTTTGACCCAACTGCATCCTTCCAGGTGATGTGCAGTGCAAAAAAACGTTGTGGATCTCGGCAAAGTACACACTGAAAGATGTCGGGCTTCCCATCAAAGAATCCATTGACCAACGGGCACAATCGAGAAAGTGGGCCACAGTGTGGACGTGGAAATTTGACACCCTCTGACAGTAGATCCGCACAGCCCACTCAGAGTGGCGATGGCAGAGATGAACCCACGGGTTCCACAGTCAGTGGTGGGTGAGTTGAGCTGATTTTGGCAACCTATACACCTGTATCTGAAAATACTGTGGAGAATATTGATAATCACTTGTCTTTCTCATAACTTAATGTAATTGGAATAAAAGGAAGTTGCATAATGAAAAGCAGGAATTCCCTTGATCGTCTCTAGAGGAAAAAATAACTATTAATAGAAATAGAATAGAAATAGAATAGAAATCCCTTTATTGTCATTGTACTCAAGTGTGCAACGAGATTAGAGGGCTCCCCTCTCCAGTGCAATACAACAATAATGCAGACAAATATATAAATTAGATAAATAAAGAAGACAGTGCAATGGAAAGAAGACAGTGCAATGGAACCCATTCCCTGCCACGGACGGGTATAGAAGCCAAAAAGTACGGTCGGTACATTCTTTTTGCCTAAACCGTGTTGAGCAAATTAATCCTTCTCAAAGGAGTTGAGCCTTGACCAGAAATCTACATTGATTGACTCTTCTTTTACTGACTAGTTAGTCAGTAAACTAGTTCAGAATGTTGATTGAGTCTCAACTGTGTCTGACTTAATCACCAATAATAAATCGGGATTTGTTGGCGAGCTGAGGCCTTTCAGACTGAGAGCGAGAGGCAGGGAAGCAGTAGTAAAGTGATCTTTCGTTTTAAAAATCACACCAAAAATGATAACAGAAGAAAACAAAACAATCGTTCTGCTCTTGTCATGTGTGACATTACCCAAGCTACGCACTTCAAAGTTGAAGCCCTTTGCTCTTGAATCACCTCCTGAATGTCACACCGAAGGCATATTCCAGAAAAAAAAAGTTTGCTTTAATGAAGCGTAATTTAATTTCAACTGTGAGCCTCTGAAGTTGGCAGCAGCTGGGTCAAGACTTGCCTACCGCGCTCATTGATGGCCTCAAATAAGCCTCACCTGTTGGTCGCTAAAAGCCACGCTGGGACCTTCAATCAAAAGCGAGAGTGCACTCGACAAACGGCTGTCATTTAACGCCTCAGCTTTAGATATTCATAGATGTCGCACAAACACTCGCGAATTACTTACACTTACCGTGCGTGAGCACCTTAAAGATTTAAGAGATAAAACAACAATTTGTGGTTAATTTGCTTAAAAAAAAAACATTACATTGACATGGCATAACATTGAGGGGAAAAATTTGATTGGTCAAAAATATAAATATCCAATATCCGCATTTTTTGGTGTCAGTATAGGTCAGAGTTTCTGATTTGTTGACCCAGCCTGCTCGCCATTTTTTTTCCAGTGTATTAATTTACCAAACGGCAAGTCATCGGTCCGTTAACTTCCCCCTTGTCCATTCCCTCGACATGGAAGCACCAAACAAACAAACAACTAAACTTCATTCTATTTGACAACACATAATAATTCACGTTTATTTTGATGCAGTCATGGACATTTGTCGCTCAATAAAATATCTCAGTAGCCGAGCAGCGGCGTTGTTATTTGCGTCGGCCGTTTGCCCTCGAGTCGAAAAACCGCTGCCCAAGACGTTCACTGCACCCTGCAGCTGCCTTTACTGTCACATTAGTCCACGGCAACTCTAAGATCTCTTTAATACACGTATGTTAGCACTTTTTGCATGTGGCGGTGCTTTGATGAGCCGCCCCTCACCACACAAGTCGATTCAGCCCTTCCCCGCCTCGGGTCACGCATCTTTTTCAAGTGCCGACCCAACCCCTCCCCCCCCGCCCAAAGACTTGTGCCACCGGGCGGCGCATATACAAATCACCACGGCCTTGTTAGCATAGTTTAGTGAAGATGTCAGCTTTACGATGAGCCCGGGATGCTTGCTATGCGTGTCAGGGACAGCAGGCGAGGGGTCGGGCCCGAGAGGGGGAAATGCTGGACGACCACACGTGGAGATAAATTTAAGTCTTGGGGAGCTGTGCAATGGCACGTCGATATCTACACACACACACACACACACTCACACACATCGAGGGGAGTAGGAATCTTTCATGAAACAGAAATATAATTTCTGAAGTCTCATAAATGATCATTTAGTCATCCATCACTAATGCCTCTTCCTTGCTCCTAATCAAAGCGGTGATAACTGGTGGCTTTCTTTGCGCGTGCATGTTGGGGGGGGGGGCTCACGGGCTGGCATCATTACATTGTTAATCTCATTTCCTTTCTGACGATTGAAAATGGAGAGAGGCTTGGAGTTTATCAGGCAGATAAATGGACAGCCCATTCTCACCGGAGATCTAATCTGTCATGCGTCAAGGCTGGGCTTCACCTGCTCGCAGATAATAACCACGTCGAAGGGCACTGATGATTGAGACCGACCCGGCCTTTTGTTTGTCTTTACGAAACACGCCACGTTTTCTGTTATTAACAAGCCGCAATTATGACGCAATAGTGACCCGTTTGACGCCAGGTAGGCTCTTACAGGAAGGTATGTTGGTCATAAAAAATCCGGTCTGAACTCCATTACAGCTGACCTTTGCTGTGAGATGACTGATATTTGAGATTTCATTCACAGTTCAATGAAAACTTCCTTTTTACACTTATTCTTCTCTGCTGCGAAATGGGGTCTCGCGCCGCCTGCAGCTCGTTAATTATGATCTTTATAAATTAAATTAAGAGGATGTCATTGCTTGATTTTTTTATTTTTTTTTTATCTTCTCGTCCTGCAGGTTAACGGGAAGATAAGATACTTATCACTTTTGGAATGATGGGCAAACATATCTCCTCTTCCATACTAATTGCAATATGTAGCATTTAGCTTTTCTTCTATATTTAGCTTTTGCTTCAGAATGAAAATGTGCGGTCTGTTTTCAGGATATCTTTAGTGCAAATAGTGGGTATAAAAATGAGAAAAAAACGGTAAAATATAACTGTGATAGAACTGTATTCATTGTGATGAAAGATTCATGCATCATATATTGTCATAGAAATTACTGTGTTTGAGTTCCAACTCCAACTGAGTTTACTCTCACATAGCAAGTTTAATCTTGGAATATACAGTCACATGTTCTCCTCAAAGGTACAAAAAATATTTTCACAATGTCATGGAAAATTGTGGGTGACCTCAAAATTTCAAGGGTACAAACTTTGATCAAATTTGAAATTGGACAATTCCACAACATATTTTAAGTTTTGCTAATGTGAAAATTGACTTTCTTGCATTTTCAACAAAAAAAATAAAATATTTATTTGTGCCTCGTATTGTCCTACAACTAAAGTATGTAACTAAAACAACTCAGCAAATTGTTTTGGAGCAAAGAAAACGTGCTTGCTTTGGTGTGCAAACAAACAAATAGTTGCCACAAATATATATTTGTAATTTTAAAGTTGTAACAACTTTATTTACTTTTTTAGCCCAAAATAAATACCAAAATGTGTTTTTCTTTCGCTGTAATTTCTAAAAATCCGTGTATTTTTTTTTTATAGGAAATTAAAAACACATTTATTCTCATAACTTTACCCATTTTATTTTTTTTTAGTTTTCCTCACTGCTGTCCTTCCACGTAAAATTTCCAAGCTTTCAATGTCTTTCACTTATAATGTAATCATTATTGTTATTATTATTATTATTATTTTTTACTAATACAATATGCACACTAACAGCCACTACATTTATCTCTGCCGGGCCTGTTTCTTGGGTCGACTCAGGCCCATTAAAGATACCAGCTCTCATTTTATATCTCCCCCCCCGCCCCCCCACGCACACACACACACACACACGCAAACACGTTGCATGCATTTATTTATCCGTTGGAGTTCCTAATTCAGTTTGACGAATGAGTGACAGCTTGACACTTGGTTCGGCAAGATTAATAGAACGACACAATATTTACGTGGCACAGACAGCCAATTATCCCGCCATCTATCATCCAGATTATCTTTCTGATTGAAAACTACTCGTCCATGTAATCGGAATTATTTGGAATTAGAAGGAAATTTATGGCGCCTTGTGTCACTTTTCCCACACGGTGCTAAATTAGAAATATTGGATACATAAAGGGAGTAGGGGGAAATGGCATAAATAGAGGCGCCGAGTTAATGTCACACGTTTATATATGTGTTTTTTTTCACTCCCTCTGAGTGCCCCTGCGTGAACCCCATTTTGAGTCACCATTTTATAGGTTCCCCGCGCATATTATTAATGCATAGATTACACCGCATAGGCAGGCAATACTGCAGCTCGTGCTTGCGTGTAGAAATTACACATATCGGTCTCCTGTGTGTGAGGGATGGTGATATGTTTAACTGGAAAGCGGTTATTTTTAATGCTGCATTAAATGTGTTCACAACTGTAATGGATAGATCTTATCAACAGACAATGTGTTGGGTTGTGTGTGCGTGTGTATTGATCTCAACAAGGCAAAACTGACTTTTGATGTTTGATGCGTCTTTCGATATGGATTTGAACTCCGTTGTGATACATTATTTGCGTGCAATTCTTTTAACGTAGTGGATGGCGTTCAATTAAGAACACCGGCAATGGTCAATTACAGACCGGTATGAAATGTCATCGTCGGGTAGCAAGGAATAAAAATGTCCAATCTCTGAAAGTTTGACTGCATTTTAAACAGCCATAGAGTCAATAAAAATGGATTTATAATTGAATCTGTTGCCAAATTGGTCAATTGCTGAATCAGAAATAAATACAGCTGATGTTTGGTGTCGTACAAGAACGGACGGCCATCCCTTTTCTGCGTCGCTCTGCAGTAATGACATTTGAAAAGTGACATTTCATCCTTTTATCAAATCCAAACAGTCTAAAAGCATCACACTCTTTCATTGCTTGTTTAAGAAATGGTGAAAATTGCCACTCATAACAATGTTGCGGGGACCTTGATTTTATTGGCGAGAGTGCGTTCTGACTTGTAAATAGGATTAGGCCATCCCAATATAGTGCCTTGTTTATTTTTATCCTCTTATTAGGACAGTTGGATCCTTAAAGGGTGCCAAAATTATCCTGCAAATTGCTGACAAGGAAAAATGAAAGGTTATTATAAGCAATCTGTCTGCATTGAAGCACAATGTGACTGCTGTGCTTGCTATACCAACGAGGTGACCTCAGTGAGACGGGCGCGGGAGGGGCGGGGGCACGCTGAAAGTCAGAGCAGCGTACAGACCACCAGGCGTGTATACAGACACACAATTATGGATGTGGAAGTGTAGAGTACATATTTAAAATATTGTGAATGTATGATTATGCTATCTATAGAAAATAGAGTCCTATGTATCCTTTATCTTCTCAGTGCAGCCTTTATTTAATTGCTCTCGCAAAACTTTTTGGAAGGGTGGGAAGAACGTTTTGCATTTACTCTCAGTGCATTATTACTTTTTTAAGGACAGATCAGACATGGCCCCCTAATTTTTCAGCAAACAATTCATTAATCTTAAAGACCATTCAGTGCATTATTGTCCAAGAGCTGACGTGGGCAAACTACGGCCCGGGGGCCACATGCGGCCCGTTAAAGGTTTTAATCCGGCCCGCCGAACTTGAAAAAAATTCAATGAATAAACCTTGTTAATGTTTTATTTTCAAAATACTGTGGTTTTTCAAAGACATACATATTGTTGAAATGCTTTTGTTCACTTTCATTTCAAATTAAATGTATTTATTTTCTCTGATGAGGTGAGGATACCAAAACACTCCATTCATCTCCTACTGGTCCGGCCCCTCTGTCAAATTTTAGAACCCATTGTGGCCCTCCAATCAAAAAGTTTGCCCACCCCTGTCCAAAATGGTTATGTTCGGCTTGCACATTTTAACCATGCATGACAAATATATTTGCATTGGTTATTTGGTAACATATTTTGTACAAAAGATCAGACTCGCATGAAACCAAAACCCACGTTAACTATTCATTCATTGTTTAACCTGCGAGTACCGAAACAACTCGAAAGGGGTTAGTAATTTTTCTTTTGTCATAGTACAAAAAAAAATTAAATCCAATTTAATCACAATGGTAAATGGCAGGTCTATCCATTCATTATCTGAGCTGCTTTTCTCCTTATGTGACATCCTAAAAATAATGCAAAAGTGTTAATAAAGTTCTACATGTTTTGTAGGTTGGTCTATCTTTATCTGTTTTTGTTTTCTGTATTATTAATAAGGCTGAGGTGGTTAAAATAATTTTCCTTTGATTATATTATTTCTTCTTTCTGGGTGGGACATAACAAATATGTATTGAGAAGTATTGCCCGGAAGTTGGTGACAATGCATGCTGTGAGTGGCGCTAAGTCAAAACTCGATGATGAATTGTTCCTGGACTGAAACTCTTTAACTTTTAACTGATAATTTTATTTTGTTTCGAATTAGAGAGAGGAGCAGATCTTGTCATAAACTTCGGCGCCTCCAACTTTGGACCAGACGACTATGTTGACGATATCTCTGGAGTTAGCTGAGTCAGATCAGTGTGTGAACTGACTTCAGGCACCCCGGGGAGCAAATTAACAGTATCAATCTCGGTGCTTTGCCGTAACCTTTCCCCCATCCTGACTGACATTTGTCTTCTCCTTAGCCTTGGGCTTTCGCGTATGGCGACCTGTGAGAGGCTGCACACGCAGCCTGTGCATATGTTAAACAACCACCAGCATGAATTATGCCTGTTTATGTTGCCACGTGATGTGAAAACCTGTGCACATATATGTATATATGTGTGTGTGTGTGTGTGTGTGTGTGTGTGTGTAGTAGTTCAGGTTAGTCCAGCTGCTGTGCGTTACTCTCCTGTTGAAGTGAAACTGAGCAACTGGGGTCACAACCTTGGGTCATGGCAAAGACTCACAACTCAGACTGGGATACAATTAGGTGCCATCTTTCTCACTGGTTATGTTGTTAGCCGAGGTAAGTAGAGTAACCCAAAAAAAAAATAATAATTGTAAAGTAAGACTATATTCCTACTTTCAAGCGATAAATAATAAAGTAAAAAAAAAAATAGTCTTCCCCAAATTACTTAAGTAAGAGTAAAAAAAGTGAAAAGCTACTCAAGTACTGAGTAACTCGTGCTACTACCAAGCTTTGTCCAGAAGTGATGCCTTCCCAAAACATCTGTGCATTCAAATTTGGCGCACATAAAATAAAACGGATTGACATGGATATAAAATCGGGATGAGGAACTGATTTGCATATAAAAATGACTTCATCTACTGAAGAACTAAAGCAATTCCACAGTTTGGCAACGTTTGTTCAACGATGAGTTTAAATTGCCCCTCAGTGTGACTGGTTGTGTGAATGTTTATTTCTCTATATGGAGAGTAGCCCGCCTCTTTCCAAAAGTCAGCATGGCCGCAGTTCACATGTGAACCTCATCAGTGCAAGTAGTATGAAAAATGGAAGGAAAGATAATACACAAGCAGAAAATAGGCTGTTGTTAATTTTCACGATGATTCAAGAAACACAAATCAGATTTCGTTGTTTTCAATTGGCCCAAGTCACACATGTGTTATGGTAGCGTAAATAGAGGGGGGGAAAAGCAGCACATGAAATCGAATATACTCAGATTGGAATCAGGCCTCAATTGCCTAAAAATCTGAAATGAATTGGAGACCTGCCAATGCAGTGAAAACCTTGACACAAACAACACAAATAAATGTCATTGGTAAACCACAGCAAAAACTTAGAACATCAAAAGAAATACAGAAAAATATTGAGTGACAAATAAGTCAGTCAAAACCAAACAAAGAGAATTTATTTTTTTATTGTGTGACATACTTTGTTAACTTGTGGCTTCCAAATATTGAAATTCATGTCTTTGTGATGTGCAATAAATACAACTGGAAAAATGTACATGCACGACATTCATTCTACACATTTATCAAATCATCTTTATACTGTCCGCATGTGCATGATAACATGGTGATACGTCAAGATATGCTTGATTCTAAAAAACAAAACAAAAAACAACGACAACAAAATGAAAACTTTTTTTTTTTTAAGCATTATTGCCAAAATCGCCAATTATGCTCACACAAATAAACTGGATCCGGAGAATCATTCAAAATCATTATTAGTTCTTCCTTAATTTTAGATTAAATAATTGGATTTGCTTTTGTTGTTGTCAAAAGACAGCCGAAATCTTAGCTATTGTTTAAAAAGAAAACAAAAACCTGTCTTTCTGCTTCTAGTTTCCTTCCCCTCTTTTCTCCTTTGACTTTCCATTTCCGATATGGCGCCGTCTCTTTAATATAAATGAACATGTGAGTGTTAAGGGGACACATAGGATTTCCGTCCCCCGCCCAGGTGAAGTGGCGTGGGAGAAAAGGGGTGGGAATGAGGCGGCGCATATGAACCTTCCAGTTGAGCTGTCATGGCGCTAATGGAGGGAGTGAAGCAGAGGGTCAAGAGTCCTGAACACCTGCGCCAAAGATTAATGACCACAGAGGCAAGGGAGGAAAAGACGTTTGGCTACCACTCAAACGACCTATCTGACGCAAAACAACACTCGGAGATGTTTGCCCTTTGCCAGGAGGCTATTCTATTTTCAAAATACTGCGCACGATTTGCTCCAAAATCCACTCACTCACTAAATTGAACTTTTTTGTCATTAGACATCATCGTGCGACATCCTCAAGTGCGCGAGATTGATTATGGGCTTCCGACCATAAAATGCAGCCATGGCAGCAGAAACCTTTATGATTACTTCAGCGGCATGCAGTGCCAGAAAAGAAAAGAGATATCATCATTATCTCGACACAAAGGCGGTCCCTCGCATTGTTAAAACAATTTGCTGCTTGTTAATGGAGGCTGTCAGGGCGGTGCACACAGGTCTGCTTCCAAGAGTTAAGTTGTAGGCTTTTTTTTTCCCTGCCTGGGGAATCACGGCGGGTACAAAGCTCATTTCCTCATCAAACACACGACGAGTGATTTGGAATATTTATGAGGCTCCCAATTTAAGTTAAACATTTAATGAGAAAAAAAAAAAAAAGGCATCCGATTAATATGAGACAGCAGAAAGGGTTAAATTCCCGGTGGGCAACCGAGGATAAAAATTAAACATGGAATTCTCCGGATGAATTAAAGTAGCAGCTTTTATTCACATTTTACCATGTTTATGGGATGTATGGTGATACAGTACGTTGAAACAAGCTTTTCATTGACTGTGACTCGAATACTAATGAGCTATGCCGAGACCACCCTTTGATAAAGTGACTGCGTGATCATTCGTGAATTATCTGCATACTTATATGAGAGCGTCAGAAAAATGAGACATCGGGTTAAACATTGGAAAATAAAAGCACTTGTGAATACAGATCTCGTTAGAGGACGTGAAAAAAAAAAATGTGACCGTCGTGTGATGCAGTTCACTGGTGAGCGTCGCATTCATCAGAACATTATCGGTCTCGCGGCATCAGTTGCGAGTGACTGCAGACACATTAAAACAATCTTCTGCCATTGTTGTGCAGACATCACAGTTAGTAAGCTTGCTTAGGTCAGAGGGCGCATGTAACACGACACCATATTGACTTTATTGATAATCCATGGCTGCCTTTTATTCTTCGCAGTGTACAGTCTCTGTTGCAGGGAGATGAACGAGCTGCTGAGGAGGAGGTGGAGGGGGGGGGGGTAGGCAACTCAACAACGTGGCTTCTACTTCCTGATTGATTTAAATGACTTCTTTCTAAACAGAGAAAAATACTACCCAACAAATTCATCAAGGTACATTTGACTGAAAGATTTTGGTCTTGTTGGGTGTGTTTGCTTTGCGGAAGTGCAGCTTCCATAACCCACAGTGAGAAGGAGCACGTTCTTCATTTTTCGTAGGAAGTAGAGGCGAGTCTGAGGCTTCTTGACCAGTGATGTGAGCCCAAAGAAAATTGGGGGCGCCCACAAAGTCCACAGCAGCAACGTTGATGGTCGTGCGAGTTCCTAAGAGCGACTTGTCTTGAAGTCTACAAACATCGCTTTAGTTTTCCCCACTTTGAGGAAAAGATTTTTGTTTTCGTACCAGTGACCCGTGAGCCCACCTCATTCCTGTTGTTGGCGTCATCATTATTGGCCAAGAGGCCCATCATTTTATGATGAGGTTGTACTCAGTCAAGCGTCAGCAGCCGAAAAGTTAGCGGGCTGGGCATAGACACTTGCGGAACCCCTGTGTTCAGTGTGGTAGTCCTGAACAAACTGCTGCCGACTTGCAGCTTTGTACTCTTCTGGTTAGGAAGTCCAGCACCCAGTTCGAGATGCGCTGAGTCGCGAGTGATTTGTACAAGCGGCTGGGGAATGACTGTGTGAAGAGCAATCTTCTAAAGATTTTTGCAAACAAATTCACAATTTTCTTGCATTATATATTTAGGTCCCATATTTACTGGATGCAAATTAAAAATCCAGTTTGATTGTGTTTTCACTGGCAGCCTTGAGGGAGTTGACTGATGCCTCAACCAAAGAGACTCTGCCTCAGGCCATCATATGTTGCCCTCCAATGTTCCCCGCTGGAATTAGCATTGTCTATGTTTGTTTGCGTGCACGTGTGTGCATGTATGTCGAGGTGTGTGTGTGTGTGTGTGTGTGCGTCTGGTAAATTCTAATTATTTAAAGCGACATATGAACTCGGAAAGAGTTGCTAAATAGTCACAAATTGCTGTATATAGTTGAACTTAGAGTAAATGGTGGTGGACGCCACCATTATTCCACCAACAGATAACAGTTAAGTGAATGTTCATGGCTGTCTGATTTACTACAACGCCCACTTTGTTCATGCTAATGACCTTCCACTATTATCTTGTAGCCCGGAATAAAGATTTGCTGAGGGCATCCCCCCCCCCCCACTTGCCGTGGTGTGATCTCATTTTCTCGGCAGATAGGAGCAACGTCAGCCTCCCTCTGATCCACTTGGTGGGAGGCGAGTTAGGATGGAGATACGGTGGACAGTCGGCTGACCCTTGGGTAAGAGCTCTAGCTGGGGGGGGGGGGGGGCAGCGACAGAGTATGGATGACTGAAGCAATAGAAGTGAGATTAGCTGACCTGGTGTTTGAGTTTTGCAAGCTGTCCCGTTCTGGGGGTTGCAGATGAACAAAGGGGCAGGGCAGCCAAAATGGGACGCAATATTGATCGTGCTGCCATTATGAGAACAACACTCTCAAGCTATTTTTACAGCAGATGTGGTGGAGGAGGAAAAGGGCACTGCTGGTGAAGGCAATTCCATCTGTGACGTACTTCAGCTCCTAAAAAAAAGAGGTGGGATCCAGTATGGGAGGGGTGAGGTATACGAGAGGAAGAAAATGCAAATGCAACGGCATTAGGTACACGTACACGATCGAGCGTTATTGTCTTTGTAAAGACAGAGTGATTGAATCCTGACTGTCCTCACCCGTCTTTTTTTTTTTTTAAGCCTTCAAGCCGCCATCATGCTTTGCATTCTGATGACGCATTCAGCCGCGATGAGTCTCATTGGCGTGGATTGCCAACTAAAGTCTTGATCACCTGACACGAAGGCTCGTTTACTGTGTGTTCATCTGAGTTTCTTTTTTAACAAAACCTTGGCACTCTTTCAAAAACTATTCACAGTCATCAGAATGAGTGTGTTCTTAAACATGTTCATCAGGCAGAAACACACTACGTTCGGTTTACGTTCTAACAAAATATGAACAAGTTCATGAACTTTCGTTTATTGAACCCATTCAGGTACAACTCTCGCTCTAGAAGAAATGTACACTAAAAGTGCGGCAAGCGAGGAGGGACACTTTGGCGTTAGTATAGGGCAGCGGTCGGCAACTGCGAGGGCCTTTTGAACCCATTTTATACATGAAAGAAAACACAGGAGCCACAAAAATATTTCTGCATCTAAAATAAAGGCTGTTTATTTTTTTTTACCTTTTTTTTCTGTGGCGAAGGGTCTGCCACTGTTCCCTTAAATATTACGTCTATATATGCCCAATTTATTTTACACATCAATAAATAAACTCACTGTCCTGAATTCTGTCTAGTAGCAGCGAATCGGCTTATAACAATTCTCAATCAATCAATGATTTATATAAATGGAACCCTTTATTTAAAAAAAAAAATCTGCGTGAAGTGCTTCACAAAACAGGTAATTAAAACAAAAATCTGTCTGACGTCAACTTCCCTTGGGCCACCCCACAGCTTTGTCCCATGTGTAAAAGCTGACAGAAGATGATTAAAAGACATAACGTGGCCGATGAGACATGGATGAGAACCGTAGAGTGAGAAAGCAAACGGTCAGATCGTGTCTTAGTCTAGAGCAGGTGAGAGAGATGATGTTGGGGAATTTTATTGTGAAGTTGGTATTCCATGCAATATTTTATTAATGAATAAGAGAGGGAGGGGCTGGGGGCAAAGGGCAGTTTGCCGCGCATCGCTGGGCAGCCTCAAGGTGGACCATACTGCTGATCTCAAAGCACATGATGTTCAATCGATAGCGGTCCATACAAATGAGTCAGAAATGACAACGAGCCACAATGAAGGTAAAATATTATCGCTGCTTTCACAAATCCTTATGGATGACAGTGTGGTGAACACCTGGATTTGGGACAGTCGCTTGCCTCCCCTGTCTCTGCCGCAGCCACGTCAGCCTGACACCAGGAGTCGGGCCGCTGGTCTAGCAGATGGCAGCGAGGTCTTTGAAAAGCTACGGCCCCAAACGAGCCCCGGGCGGCCTCGCGGGCCCACACGTGGCCAAAGTACCACATGCGCTAGAAGCCAGGAAGGACATTAAGGGGATAATAGTTAATATTGAACCAGGTCATTTAGTATCATGTGCCGACTTTATGGAGCACAACCGCCACTCCTTTGTGCACGGGGTCTGTGCACGGCTGAGCGCGGGTCAAATTTTCCATGCAGATAAAAGTGCTGGAGCCATTCATAGACCATCACACTCGTGGATAAACATTGCGCAACATTTCAGCTGACTTAATTGCTTGTCGTTGGGTTGATGAGGAAATACATTTGTGAGAATGTTTATCTTTCAGTCATTTGACTGACCATGGAGCACTGCAACATTTTCCACTCTGCATGTTATCGCCACTCGCCGTTCCAAGACAGGGTCATGTGACTTGTCACTCCACCGTAGTTTAGTATATAGATGAAGAGATAGCCTCTTTAATATCCAGGAGCCCATTTCATTGTGGCTGGCAGGTAACAGCATGATGACAGCTAAACAAGGCAGCATACAGGATGGAACATTTGGGCATGTGGACGGAAGGCAGTCATCTCCTCCCTAATGCCCACCAAGCACTCCCAATGTATCATTATTGAAATCCAAAGCATGCATATTGTTGAGTTGTCAATTGGAAGATTCAATAAATTAGAGGTGACCCGCAGTCCGTTTCACACCGTATTACTGTTTTCACAGGATAAATTGCTTTTTTACAGACTCGAGGTCCAGATAAACAACATAACAAACAAGAGTTTACAAATATACACCCAAATCAAAATATGAATAAAACAAGTACATACATACATACACAAATAAGGCAGCATTAGAATCATGAGTAGATAAATGTTTTCCTCTTGATTACAGTACTTTAATTACGCAGCAGTGGTAAACAGACAGAGTTTTCGTTACTATAAATAATACAGATGTTATTTGATTACTGATGTCTTCTTATTGTTCCTTCAGCCATGTTATACTGAGCAGCCACAAGAGTAGGTAGTGCTTTCCTATACATCGCAGAAAAAAAAAAGATTTGAAAGCAAATCACACTTGATGACAAACACCCTCTGGGTTTTGATGGGGCTTTTGAGGCATTTTTTTTTTGTCAGAATTCAAAAATTGTATGACTTTATTTAACAATCTGCTGCGGTGGTTTCACTATCTCCCTGCTTTGCAACGCTTCTAGGATGGCTGGGCTTCATTAACTGTATTGTATTGTATTGAATTGCATCCATCCATCATTCCGTTTGTCTGTCCGTCCGTCCATCCATCCACCCATCCATCCATCCACCCACCCATCCATCCATCATCCATCCGTTTGTCCATCCAACCATCCATCCATGCATCCATCCATCCACCCAACGCATCCATCCATCATCCATCCGTTTGTCCATCCAACCATCCATCCATCCATGCATCCATTCATGCATCAATCATCTGTCCATCGATCCATCCATCCGTCCATCCATCCTCCGTCCATCCGTTTGTCCATCCGTCCATCCATCCGTTTGTCCATCCATCCATCATCCATCCGTTTGTCCATCCATCCATCCATCCAACCATCCATGCATCCATTCATGCATCAATCATCTGTCCATCCATCCATCCATCCGTCCATCCATCCTCCATCCATCCGTTTGTCCATCCGTCCATCCATCCATCCGTTTGTCCATCCATCCATCCATCCAACCATCCATGCATCCATTCATGCATCAATCATCTGTCCATCGATCCATCCATCCGTCCATCCAGCCTCCATCCATCCGTTTGTCCATCCGTCCATCCATCCATTCGTTTGTCCATCCACCATCCATCCATCCATCCATCCATGCATCCATCCATCCATCTTCTTATGGTGTAACCAAGATTTGAAAGGACACATAATAGGATAGGACTGTTCATAGTTTTTATTCAGTGAGTGAACTGGGATATCTGTTTTTATTACACAAAGTGAAATCATGTGCTTACCATTTAACGGTGATAGTGCTCTATTCATAATTGGATTCTAGTCATAGGTTCCAGCATCATACCATCACCATCTCTAATATTGGACTTGGAAAAAAATTGGTTCTATTTAAAAAGCCTTCCCTTTATTCCTTGTCTGTTGAAATGACATGGTTTTAATCAGTCAGTCCACAAAATGTCTGACTGCACCCGAGTCATTAAAAACGCACGCACAAACACACGCACATGCACACGCACGCACACACACACGCACACACACGCACACACACGCACACACACGCACACACACCTATCCTGCTGACTGCACAGCTATTAGAGAGATTGAAGATGATGGACTAAATGAAGCCATTAGTTACGCAAACCTAATGATCATCTTATTTGTGTGTCTAAACCTGATCCATTTCCCTTGCTGGAGGCAAATATCTCCTCCCTGAAATGATTTTCAAGAAATTGAGTAAAAACAACAGCCGCATCAACAACAAAAACAACATCAGGAGCCATAATGAAAGGAGCGCAGGCAAAGGCACTCAGGCGATTGCATCCATTACCCCTCTGAAGTATACGGGCCCCTTCATAGGGATTACCCCTGCTTGCAGAGAGGTTGATTATTAGACGCTCGCAAAGGTTTCGTTCGAATCGCCCCAGTTAAACGAGAAATTGCAGGATGAGGAGAGAGGCTAATAACAGTTATTAACCCCGTGCGGGCGGCGGTGTAAAAAGAGCGCCACAATAACGAGGTGCACCACCAAGGTTTGAGGCGCAGCGCAGCTAGCACACCCCCGAGGAGAAGCTAACTTATTAAAATAATGAATTAGCCCACCAGATTACTGCAGCCTGCGGCAAAGGCAATTATCCCCCTCCAAATCCCTGGACGGGGCTCCCTAGCGCCACCATAAAACAAGTGCTCGGAAAGCAGGAGCTCTTCCCTCCACACAAATGAATAGGCTGTTAATTAGGAGCTCTCCCGCTGCGGTTAGCCTTCCCACTGCCATAACAGAAAGTACTTCTACGGCA
Source organism: Idiotropiscis lumnitzeri (assembly GCF_059441095.1). NCBI lineage: Eukaryota > Metazoa > Chordata > Actinopteri > Syngnathiformes > Syngnathidae > Idiotropiscis > Idiotropiscis lumnitzeri. Next base: position 11,564,061 of record NC_142391.1, on the reverse strand, counting down.
GACAGAGGAGGAGGAGAGGCTTCTCAATGAGTATGAGATTGGGAAAGTGTAAAAAGAAAAAAAGTGTCAGTGATTGGATGGCATCTGCAAAGAGACTTGTTGGAACAACGCTGTGTGAGGCCTCAAACAGCCAGTTCAGCAATTAAAGACTTTGCTGTCTGGAGGTCAAATAGTGGGAATGCTGATAGACAACAGACAATTATTTTTTTTCTTGTTCTTTATTCTGTTGACCAATGATACTCAGGTGAATATTTCAGAGCAAACACCAGTTTGAAACATTTTTTTTCTTAGCTCAAATGTGAGACTTTCTTTGAGTCTTTTTGTTGTTTCTGTAACTATGATGCCGAACACAGGTACCACCAAACCATCACCAAATTCTTTTCATCTTTGCGACGACACCAACGGCGATATGGTGGGAAAGAAAATTGTTGGCGTGTTTGCCTCACGGTTCAAATGCGCAGAGTTCAATTATAGTTCCGGCCATCCTGTGTGGAATTTGCATGTTCTGCCCATGCCTGCGTGGGTTTCCCGGTACTCCGGTTTCCATGAATGGTAGGTTCATGGAACGCTCTAAATCAGGGGTGGGCAAACTTTTTGATTGGTGGGCCACAATGGGTTCTAAAATTTGACAGAGGGGCCGGCCCGAGAGCAGAGGGATGGAGTGTTTTGGTAACCTCACCTCATCTGAGAAAAAAAATACATTTCATTTTAAGAAAGTGAACAAAAGCATTACAACAATATGTCTTTGAAAAACCACAGTATTCATAAAATAAAACATTAACAAGGTTTATTCATGTAATTTCTTTCAAGTTTGGCGGGCTGGATTAAAACGTTTAACGGGCCGCATGTGGCCCCCGGTCCGTAGTTTGCCCAAGCCTGCTCTAAATTGACTCGAGGTGTGATTGTGAATGGTTGTGTGTTTATACGTATGCCCGCCGAATAGCAGGCGATCAGTCGAGGACAGCTGGGATTGACTCGATCATGCCCGCGACAATTTTGCACATAACTGTATACTCACTTGTTATAAATTTTAAAAAAAATAAATTAGAAAAGCAGTCACAAACCTGAACTTATCTATCACCTTGTCACTTGATTTCAGTTGCGATAGTAATATTTATACATGGTTGTTCAGTCTCGATTCAGCGTATTCTGCAGGCTTACACAGAGCAGTGTGTAATGGAAAGACCGCTGCACATTCTGTATTTGAGTTATCAAACCTAATGTATTGACTAATGGCCTGACAGATGTACGGTATATAGTACATTTTCTATCCATTTGATAGCTTCATATTTCCTTGTCATCGTAGAGCACTGAATGTTTAATATGTCTCAATATAGTTCATTTGAAATAGGAAAAAAAAAGTACGATACTAATATTGAGCAAGTACTTCTAGTCTACGGAGTGACTTAGTCCCAAGTGGATGATTATACACTCACACAGATAGTACACTGGCATAATGTTCTTGTTCCGGGGCTTGCCTGTGTATGAATATGCCTGCAAGGCTTGACAGTTGACATGAATGCAATTTCACGTCATTTGAATGCCTTTCATGAGGCTCGGGCTCTTTTGAACTCTCAAAAAGCTCATCCACCACGCTAGTTGCCAGTGGCCCTGGGTACAGAGGAGTCATGTCGACGAGCCCAATTAATGATGGGCGTCTGAGTGCGAACGAATGAGGAGCTTTGAGAGGATTCCTCCACCTTAAATCCCCCTGTGCTGCTGCTCCCAGACTGCCTGTGAAGAACAATCAAACGGCAGCAACCCCCTCCTATTTATCACTTTAAGACATTAGCCAGACATGGGCTTGAATATTAACCAGCTCCTTTTCCAGGAGAGTTCCACACCAAAGGCTGCGTGTGGCAACATACATTTTTAATCACGAGGGAGAAGCAGGCCTCTCAATCGCTGTCATCTATTATTGTGTGTTTAACTGAACTGTTTTTCTTGTTATCTCTGGGCCTGGGAAAACACAAAACAAATATATCACCGCTAGTTTTTGCTGTGCCTCATTTTACCACGAGTTTCATTCTGATTTTATTGCCTATTAATGCAAAGCATAATGTACTTTTCCTTTAGTCAGTGTCCCTCTTTGGAGGACAAGTGGGCCAAGGCATTGAAGCGTGAGCCCGGGTTCTGCTGCTTAATTGGAGTCATGTTCTGCAAGGCCTGGAGCCGCTCTTCTCTCTGGATTGGGCCCTCGTGGTGCTGGGCCTGTGGCGAGGGAAAGAAAGGTAGGGCACGGGGACGAGATATGCAGGGAAATGATATGTCCACCCGTCGTCCCTCCAGGCCTTCCCCACTGTGACACATGGCACCTTGGTTCCAAGGTCACTTGACTGTTTTGGCACCACACGGGTGATCTGGCCCTTTTATCAGAGGGACATTTTAAAGAAGAATAAAATGTGAATTCTGATTCCATATTATTCAGACGAGGACGTGGTTGTCTCAAACTATACAGTTGAAGACCGAGAGCAACCCTGGCAGTCCATCCGTCCATCCAGCTCTGTACGATGTGTCCTTATTAGAGTCAGAGGTGAGCTATAGCCTCGCTGACTTTGAGAGAGAGGTGCACTTCACCCTGGATTGCTAACCTGTCAATCACAGGGCACACAAAGAGCAATTCACGCTCACCTTCTCACACAGGCAGTTTAGAGTCTCCAATTAAGATGACATGTATGATTTTGGAATATAAGAGCAAATTATGATCTACCATGATGCACTGCCAGACCTGGAGTGAGTGATCAGTAAAATTCCCGCTGGGCTGCAATTTCCACTGTTTTGCTCATTAGTTTCCTTTTTGAAATCAGCAAATATAGTGTGTCCACAAAACGTCAATCCGACTATCAATGTGCAAATGGATTGACAATGCTTGAGGGAGGCGGAGTCTGAGCCCCGAAAACTCCAGGGCTGAAAAAGAGTCCAATTCGAGCCCTGTGCACTGCAGCTGCTAAAGCGATGCTCCTCGGATTAGTAATTTGCAAATGCAAAATGCAAATTTCCCCTATGTGAGACTAATAAAGGCCATCTTCATCTTTTATGTGTGGCAAAAGTACATGACTTCAAAAGAAAGACGATCAAACATTTTTTATTTTGTTACATACCAATCAAACATTCCTTCAAGAATTAGAAAAACTCAACTCAAAACCGTTTGGGACGACTTACAAGATCGCAAAACATTATTGCTGAAAAATAAATAAATAAATAAAATAAAAAAATAAATAAAAAATAAAAAATAAATTTTGATCGCCTACCGTAAGCAGCGTATAATGAAACCATACGACAATAATGATAATGGTTTATGATGGCAAAAAACAATGCTGAAGACAAGTACTCCATCTGATTTTGAAGTTAAAAAGCTTTCTCAGCAACATCTCACTTAATTGTCTATTTTTCACTTGTGCAGGTTGCCATTTATTAATCATTGTTTATGGGGAAATTACAGAAATCCGTTAAATGAAGGTATGCCATGCATGGGCTGGCACTGCACTGCCAGCATTTATCAATCACACTCTCTTTCAGTTACTAAAGTGAAAACTGAGGAAAGTCATTTACGCCCAATGAAAGTTTTCCTTTGGAAATTTTGCCTTCCATTAAGAACCAAATTAACCACTAGACCAGTGCTTTTCTCGAACACACACCCCTCAATGAGCTTCAGTCGCTAATGTGTGATTTATTATGTTCTTGCCGTGGTTGTATTACTGCTTCGGCTTAGTTTTTCCGCTCCAACCGTGGGTACACACTGTGTGCACGTTCACTTGCGTGAGAGGGGGGGATGAAGCACAGAAGGCAACCATCATTCAGCGGTGATGGTCGGCGGTCACACGTGAAAGCAGGTGACCAGAGTCAGACAGGAAAGGTCATATGAGGGATGCTTTTGGCGCGCACATCTTTAAAATCTCTTCAGAGTAGCGCACACATTTTTGTCTGATCAATTTCATTACTTTCCACAACTTTATAACGCACATTTAAAAATGCGTTCCGGTGAAATGAGCGTTTTCAGTTTAGCTGGATGTCAACCTGCTCAATCACTTCACCTGATGTGTCGCAATTTCACTTTTTTTTTTTTTACTCTCTTTTTTTTTAACCAGATGATTAAGTCTGCTAGCAAAGTTCACTTTGACTAAATTTACTTGATGTTTGTTTAGACCTTTTGCTTGTGTTCTATAGATTAAGTTTTTGTAAAAATCAAGGGGGATCTGAGCGCTAAATTGCAAGGTTGAGGCAACTATTTCACATTGACACATTAGCAGACAGCAAAATAAATTGTGTTATTTCTGAAGTATATTTTGGGAAAGTGTTGCAACTATTATAACACGTGAAAGTTGTGAATTCTGGCAATATTCAGTGGGCCATCACAATTTGCTCTGTCCATAAGATTTGCTATTACCGCAAATGCTTACATTTTAAAATCATTATCAATCACTGTAACTTTTTGATAATGGGACATTAGTGGCGACCGTTTGTTTCGAGACAGGAGATATTTACCCAATAAAACCAAAGCAACATATTTATTTATTTATTTATTTATTTATTTATTTATTTTGACAAACTTGGATTTTATTTATTTATTTATTTATTTATTTATTTATTTTGACAAACTTAGATTTTATTTATTTATTTATTTACAAGAGTTCTTATTGTATATTGATCAAATTACATAAAGAAATGACTCACGCAGTGCAACCAGTGTAACTTTTACTCTTAAAAATGTAAATGTTCGAAATGCTATAACGAAATACCCCGGCGTGCATTGTAACCCCTCCCTGGCAACATGACTCAGCGAATCAAATCTTTGCAAGTGGAATGCGTGCGCGTGTGTGTGTGTGTGTGTGTGTTTGCGCGTGTGCGCAAGGCAGGCAACTGTTGAGAATTGACGCCATCTTACTGTGAATAGAAAATGTTTGTAAAACATGACAATGTTTTACAAACAAGAAAACAGAAAATAAGACTAATGTTGTTTGGTTGTAAATGTTACTTTTGATTGTTTTTATTCAAACATAGTTTTCTAACCGTAGTTAGGCAATAATATATATTTTGTTCTTATTTTCCATTTTCCCTTTTTTTTCTAGTCAAATGTAAACTCTACTGAGTGTGTGTGAGAGACGTTTTATTATAGGCTATTCAGTGCGAATATACATATATTTGTAAGGCTATGGACTTGTTAAGTTTGTTTGCCAAAATACTTGGCTTTTAATTATAATTAATGCGGTACATGATAATATTTCGGACTTTAGAATTTAGACATATACTAGTCAGCAAAAACGTTCAAGACCGAAGAATTAGTTTTACTGCTTGTAGTTTACAGAATGGGCAAAAGTTCAAAACAGAAATACATTTTGAGATTGTTTCCAGGTGGCTCCCAAGCAGATACTTCTCGTACTCCGAGTTTAAATGAGAAACGATGGAGCTGTATGAAGCCCATGGCAGGTGCAGAGGGCAGTGATAATTCTGGGCAGGTTAAACACTAAGAGCAACACCTCTGACATTTGATACCATGGTTTTTACCAAAATATCTATAACTGCCTCAAAGGCTTCTATTTTTTTTTGTTTGTTTTACTATTATGAGGGATAATATCCGTCAGATGAAGATTAGCAATGAAGTTTTACGTCGGCAACCTTTGTACTAGCCCCTCCATTGTGGAAAAAGGGCATTGATTGGAAGGCAGATAAAACAGATCAATAAGAAGTGCAGTTTTCTCCTCAGGCATTCTTTCATATCTCTCCCTTGTTTGTGCTTTCAAGGGGTCGGGGGTAGGGCCTGGTAAAGTGGTAGCGTGGGCGGGCTTTTACCCCCTTTATCAATCGGGATTTTAATTACACACGTCTGGAGCGACAGCTAGATTAGAAACCAATCGACGCTATCGGCCACAAAATCTAATTACTGTTTATTGACAGATAAGGGAAGGCCCCCCCTCACTTTTCCAAATAAGATACCCCCCCCCCTCGTGCACAATGAAGAGCAGCCCATACTGTCATGAAAGACTCTATGATAAGTAAACCACCACCAGAGAATTCCTCCATGCTTAAATGGAGAGATGTTGCCTCTAAGGACTTCTCTCTAACGGATAACACGGGATCAGGAAGAGAGAGTGGAATGACACCTTCTCTTCTTCTTTCCGGAAGAAAGGAAAGAAGCGGAACGTGTGTGTGAGTGAAATTTTCCCATCTTGCTTCACATATTCTAATTCCGCCAATGAGGCTTTAATGTTGACTAATGACTGACCTTTAACCCCACAGAGAGCAGGCAGGTGAACTGCCCCACTTCCTGCAGACACGTTTCCCCAGAGGACGCTCCTGCTTCACTCTCTCTCCCAAATCTCGACCCCGCCCCTTGCCAACCTTGCCTATATTGTCCGTTTTACAGCCAACCGCGGCCGCTCTTTGCCTTTTAAGCCGAGAATGGGCCTCAGGTAAATATGGGAGTAAATGATTGGATTATTGTTCTTTCATTTGGCTGTGTAGTAATGGCTGGATTATAAACATTGCACGATATAGATTTCCTGTCAGATCCTATGAATCAGACATCCTTATCTCATTTCCAGACTGCCGCTCCACCCAGCGCGGCTGCGCACACACACACACATACGCTCACACACACCCCCACACACAATAGCAGATACATGCAGCATGTGATTGAAGCAGGGAGAGAGACGGGGAGACTCTTGCCACCAAGCACGACACAGGCAGTCCAAAGTCCATTTGAAGATTTCAAAAACCACTTAAGCCCCCTGTCCATATTTGTTAAGCAAGTAAATCTAAGGGCTGTGGCGCATAGAATTCAAAGAGAGAGCAAGAGAGGCAGTGAGCATCAAAGAGCAGGGGAGAGGGAGTAAGATGTCTCCTAAATGAAATTTAGGGGTGGGCTGGATTGAGGGGAGCTGACAGTAGGTGGAAAGCCAGAGGCGGTTCGAACCTTCGGATTTCGTTTGAATCGCAGTCACAAGTCAAAATGTTTGGGTTTGAATTATGCAACTTTTATTTTTTTGCAAAAATGGAGATGGATGGAACCCGGTGTTCCTCCAAAAATGGCACATCATATCAGCGTTTGTGCCTGACATGTTTCATGTCTATCACTCTACTAGGACTCTTTTTTTTTTTTTTTTTTTTTGAAAGATTTCTTCCACTGCATTACCAACGGTGTAACTTAGTTAAAGAGCTGAGTGGACCAGCAACTGCTGCAATCCATCAAAAAGTCTGCCTCCAACTACAAAGCAGCCAACAAAACAACACACTCTTCCATCGGGTGGCTCAAAAGACTCGAGTTTCGGACAGGTTTCAGATTAAGTGCGCAGTATGTCTGCTTCCTAAGTGATGGGTCCTCGAGAGAGACATTGTGTTGTGTGTGTGTGTTCTGCGTGCGCTCCTTCATCTTTTCTAATTTGAAAGCGCTTTAGCTTGACTTGTGTCAAAAATGTATTTTTAGAGCACTTCACTTGTTAAGCGTCGGGCCATCAGAGCATTCGGGAGAGAGTGATAATCGCGGTATGATTGAGGATGACTTTGAGATAGCCCACATACACAGACACACACACACACGCGCACACACACACACGTAGACACTAATAAGTTACATTTGGGGGGAACAATTGGCTGCTTTCAACACACAATTTTCTAAACGTATGACACTTGTTTTGGTTATATCTTTGCACACATGTCAAAAACTCACATAAGCACACGGGTAGCGAGTATCACATTTGAAATGGGGCTGCAGTGTGCAAAACAATTTGAATATATTCCAGATATTTGATGTAAAACATGGATGTGGTACGTAGTTGAAAAAAAAAAAAATATATATATATATATATATAAATTAATTTTGTCATGATCTAAATTGTGCTTTGAGTTCTTTGTATGAATGCAATCCAAATTTAAATTAATGTTAAGGTCTGAAAAAAAAAATTAAAATGGGTTAACTTAATCCGCTGTGTTTTTGTGTGACCGCTGGCTCCAAACAGAGGAAACTGAACAGGGCCCCTTTGTCGTTTCTTGGCGCTAAAGTGCTGCACCATTACATTTATAGATTTTCTCTTTGATGGGATAATTTGGTCTTTATATCGCTCTCAAATGAAGTGATCCTCAGTACTCCTAGTGTATGGCTCAATGTTCAGGTCCCATTTTCAAATACAGTTAATTGCATTCGAAAAGAATCAATGATACTTTCACGGGTAGCAATATCATTCTTTTAATGTCACTTAATTTGCTCCCTGAAATGATTCCGTCAATAGTCTGGAGTCAATTTCTATCTTTCAGCATGAATTAATCTATTAGGGAGAGTAATTACATGTTTGTAAGGGAGAGGCTTTTTGTGCTCACAAGTCAGAGCAGTTGAGTGCCCATTGTGTGCCTGCTTGTTGGCACTCTTCTGGCTGTCATTCATCTGCCTTATGGATAACACTGTCTTTGGGAGAGAAAAAAAAGGCACCTCTGCTGTAGCTCCTCTGTGACTTTGTTGTGAGAGAGCCCTCCCTCTAGTGGAGATGATGGCAGTATTTACTGATCCCGCAAACCCGTCCAGATCGTCAGATGTGTAAACTGTAGGACTTGTGCTGGTTAAAAGCTGCCCTGGAAACAATTCAGCGATTTGTGTTAAATGCATTAGTCTTGTATTGTTAAATATTATTTCACTGTTATTTGTTTCCCTTTATCATTCTATCATAAAAAGTTAAGGTTTTTACTCAGAGGGCAGTTACTGCTGTTTAATATATATATATATATATATATATATATATATATATATATATATATATATATATTATACCAAAATGAAAGACTAAAAAAATTTAAGGAGAAACAAAGTAATAATTATTTGCTTTAGTGCGCCTTGAGTTTGACACCTGTGCTTTAGGGGAACAAGAGTTTGTCACTGGCTGCTTACAGCTGTAAATATAGTTAATTATTTGTTTTTTTGAGCAACATTGAAGCCAAAAAAGTGAGGTTCCATTAATTATCCTCATTTCAGTGTTTTAATTGTACCATCAATAAACTAAACGTTTTAACTAGTTAACTTTAATCTGCACTAGTGAATACAATAACCTTTGTCTGATTTTTTTAAATTCTATTTGCATCTTTTTCACTCATTCGGGCAAAACACAAACAGTCTAAAACATTTCCTTGTGAATATCGGAGCACTGGCGTCATTAACCTGTTGTGACCCCGGTTTTGGTTGACCTGAGTCACGCGGCTCGTTTGCCAATGGGGCAGTTTGTTTTAAGTGGTGGGCGCGCGCCGGAGGCGGAGTTGCCAGTGCGGCTCCGGTGTGTGACAACCACACGGGGTGTCTTGGAATCGCAGAGGCAACATACCACCCACCGATACATCCTGCTTACTTTTACCTCCGGTGGCAGAGAGAGCCGACAAACATCACTTGACATTACGCTTGTCGCCCCGGACAGTGACATGTCATAGAAAGGTACTTTATACTAATGAGCCGACATTTCTCACGTCTTTTCTCACTTTCAAGCGCATTACTGTGTTTTCCAACGCTGTTTATTTTTATACTCTGTTGTTTTCCTTGTCTTTAAATGACGTGTCTATAACTATTTTATTTGGCCTGTACAGTTAGCGTCCTAATTGTGTAAAGTACACTTGCACACTTTTTTTTTTTTTACTTTTACATACATAATTTATATGTATTGCCCCAGAAGCTCTGTCTGGAAAAAAAACGTTTATTATCAGTTAATGATGTTAAAAAGTAATGAATATTGCAACATTTGCACTGTATGTTTTCTATCTGCAGTCTGGTGTACTAAATGATTACATATTTCCTTATTTGAAGTGTTAAAAGTGCGGCATGAAGTCATTTTTAGTCCTTGAGACAAGTTTTTGAACTAACTGTGCCCTCATCTTTTAACCCCACTGCACAATGGATTAAACACAGATAGGCTTGAGTTTCATTCTGACAAATATCTGGCTTTTAAGTCATTCAGTTTACTATTCTGCGTTTTTCAGTGGAGGTTAAAATCTAATTAAAATGAGTACTTTTCTGATGGATACATTCAGTATGTTTTCCAACGGCAGACCTTGGCAATAAACCTGATTGGAATAGCCGTAATTTTTTTTTGAGGTGTTGAAGTGTCAGAAATTGTTGAACACTTTGCTCCATGATTTCTCAGTGTCTCGCTTCTTACACAGCAGGCCGCACATACGGAGTAAACACAGGTCGACTAAACTTACACTCTGACAAAAGAAACACTTATTTTCAGTTTAAGCTTGCAACGATTCCAACAGATGACATAATCAGCCGCTGTCCTACTCCTGTTACTGCTTTAACTTTTCATGCTGTGTGATCGAGTGCCGGCCTCACGTGGCTCTATTCTTCATTTCTATCAGATCCTTTTCTGTCAAATCAACTGTCACATGCTGTGATTTTTCATAACGGAGCTGATAAGGAGGCGCGATAGCAGCTTTCAGCGGGGGCTTTCATAGCTCACACGGCGCGACACAAGTCAGGATGTCACTTAAAAGCTTTGGCAAGCCACACGAAAACATGCAGATATGAGATTTGTCTCGTGGAGGCAGTCACCAAGGTGAAAGGCAGTACTCAGGCTAGATACCGGGATAATGCCGTTGTGCGATGTGTCATGACAGTATCACTACTTGTTCTGATTCCCCTTGGGCTCATCCACGGTTGTTTGACTTACAACCCAGTATACATACAACGAGCCTTACTGGGAGGCATAGCATCATCTGCTTTGCACCTTCTGTTTTATTTCCATCCCTGTCTGTCGTGTGATGTTTTATTGGGGTCTTACAACTCTTGTTTAACAGTGTGTTTATTCCCATCCCAGGAATTAAGCTGACAGGTGCTGGATTTGGCACCAGACTTAATTGGATTGCATTTATTTAGTCATTTGTTCTTGTCTGAAAAATAAAGGGGGAGAGATGCTGTGAAACGAGTGCCACTGTGGAGACACTATTGTTGCACATCAATAGGCCTGTGATGATCAATAGGGATTGCGTGATGTTTTTGCATCGATTATAGAAACGCGAGCCGATGAATGGAACAGGATTCCTCTCCAGGGGTTACGCTGTTCCTGCTCTGCATCCAGCACAAGCGTTGCATGAAGTCCTTTTGCCTTCACTCTACTTCCAAGTTTCTGCCACCTGTGTTGAGACCGTCTTTACACAACTAGTAGCAGGCGCTCTCAGAAGGGCTTTTTGCAGAGTTGCTGCTACTCGTTTCCCCCAAAAGATACCATAAGCTCTGCTCTTACAATGTGAGGATACTGTAACACGGCGACACTCGCTGACTGTGAAATGCTATCTGCATTCTCTGCATTCTTACTGAGCTTGATCAACACGGAAACACAGGCGCTTCTAAAGCCGGCGTTAGAGGAGCAGAGCTGGATTTTCCGCTGCTTTAGAAGATGATGGGCCTCCGCACCATGAGTTATGACTTGAGATCATCCCTCGCAGGTGTCGAAAGGTTCACAATGCTCTCTCACATGTAACAACCGCAAATGGAGCCAGCGACACAGCTCAATAAATACATTAACTGTCCTTAGTGGTTTGAAAGCTATTGCTTTTCGAAAGTGAAGTGCTGCAAATGCACTCGACTGTGTGGTGTCGCCGCCATACGGTGGCTTACACTCTTTCATGTGCTATACAGCCCCATTTGGTGACACGTTTAATCATGCATACTACAGTTTTCTTTTTACTGTAATTGTCAAGTTGACTGTGAAGTAAGGTTGTGAAATGTCAAAGTTTTTTTTTTCCAACTGTTTCAACATTTGGTATGTGGTCGAGCCGGCGGCTGCTGGTAGCCTGCAAGGACCATATGAGTAGCTTGCAGGGCTGTGGTAACATTCATAGAAATGGTGGTTTCCTGGGAATGATGTAGAAGGGAACATTTGAAAATGTAAAAACTGGCAGAGATGTATAGAAATGAAGAATTACATATATACCTAAAAATATTAATGGCAATTTTTAGCAATTTTCTTACAGTGGAATTTGATTTATTCTGTGAAACCGTTCTCAAACCGAAATGTTCATATAGTGAGGAAATGTTTCCCAATGAAATAAATGGAAATTCCATTAATTCGATCCAGTGGCAGAACAATGTATTTATTGATTTTGATTGTTACGTGGTTAAAAAAAATTAAATTCACTGGACTATAGAATTAGGTGAAAGCACAATTTTTGATTTGGAAAAAGATGGAAGTTCTAAGCCTTCTACAGCCACCCAAGACTGTTTGTAAATCGAAAATATGGTGTAACGTGAAGTCATTTTTCTTTGAAAAAAAAATAAAATAAAAAAAACTAGGTGTTTTTTTAATGTTTGGCCGGTACCTATGATGTTTGTGCTGGCGCTTGCACTTCGCCAAATCAGGTCTTGCTTGGTTATATTTTTTGGAAGTTTTGCGCAGCTTCCAATGTTACGTTTTTTTTCAGCGACTGTTGTGATGTCATCACTTGCTAGTGTGTGTGTTGTGTCCATGCATAGCGTGGAGATAGTGTGTGAGCATTTTGGATCCCTCCTCCCCAGCGCTGTGCCGGCCCCACTGTCACTTTAAGTCCTCCCCCTCGGAGCCAGCCAACAGCAGCTGTTCCATATTCATCAAGCCCTTGAGTCTTAAAGAGCCCTATCCCGCCTGTGGAAAGAGTCATTCCTCTCGCTGGCGCTCTCCTGCGCTCTCCATCTCAGTCCTTATCCCGCCACTGCCTGCGAGTCTCTCTCTCTCTCTCTCTCTCCCTCTCTCTCTCCCTCTCTCCCTCTCTCTCTCTCTCCCCTGCCTCCTTCTCTGTCCTACACACACATGCACTCTCCTACAATCAGAGACGCGGTCTTCCTGCCACACATCTCGACATAAACATACACAACACACATGTCCCCTCACACATGCGCGCGGTCACTCAGTCCATCAGAGTCCAACATACCTGTGCAGGCTGGGGGAAGCACTGCTGGAGGGGGTTTTCGGCAGCAACGTCTCTGAGGGTGCTCCGCTGTCATTTGGGGGAAGAAGCGGCTCTCAATTGTTTCCTCTTTCCTCTTCCTCTCATTCCTGGAATGCTAAAACTGGACTGATGGACATTTCAGAACTTTGTCTCCCAGACCCTCTCAGCTATCATAACCAGTAGGTGCACTCTTTTTCTTGCTTTCCTTCCTTCACTTTTTCATTTTAACACCTCCTTGTGATCTTTATTGCGCTTCAGTTGGTGTTATGTCTTGTTTCACTTTGCCTGCACTTTTCTGTCAATCCTACTTGAAGCACATTAACTTTTCCTGTTCATGTCTTCTTGTGTCGATCATGCAGGATGGAGTTTAGGCGACTTTGTATCAAGCAACAGAAACTCTCTGTATGTGTGTGCATGTGCGTGTAGCTTGAGCACATGTTTTATGACAGCCTTGACATGTTAAATTCTGAGCGTGCACGACCATTTAAGTTTTGTTTCTTAAATGAAAGCGTCACAGCTTTTTAATTAATTCAGCCGATGAGTTTGACCGTATGTTTGTAAATAAACATGGGAACAATACTTACGGTTTTGGGATGAAAGTAAATCTATATTTCAGAAAAAAATAAATTGCACAGTAAAGGCCAGGCCAAAATAAACAAAAGGACAGGAACGGTGGCTGGCTTCGCTGTCCCAGCAGCGGCGCGCAAAACAAGCTGCCACCTCTGCTCAACAATCTGATCCACCTCGTTTGACATCGCTTCACCTATCTCACAATTTAAATGTCTAAATTATCTATGTGCAAAACATTTTTTTCAAGATAAGTTCAGTACTTAAGCCAAAATTAATCTTACCCATTACAGAGTTTGAATTATACTAATCAAAATAACCAACAACAAGATATTGGCAAACCTTAGAGGTAAATATTTACTTCAAATTTACAATTTGGAAAAACCCAGTCAGACAGCTCAACACATTGACATTATTAATTAAACATCATTTACATTTTATTTCAGAAATGATTGTGCCCTTATTTTAACTGTATGAAATTCTCTGCCAATTTAAATGAAAAGAAGTTCATATTAATTACTGCCTTTTTCAACACATTTTATTTAGTTAATTTGCATCTTTAAAGAGAGTGGAAAAATATTTTGGATTTAAAAGAAGTCAAGTTGAAAAGCTGAAGACTTGCTTTTCTTTCATAAATTATTCTTTTCTCAACATAGTTTACTTTGCTTTAGTAACTGCAACTTTGACAATTTGTACCATTATTAAAATTGTGACCAATTTATCTTTGCTCCTTTAATGCATTAAAAATTTTCTCGTATGAAAAAAACAATCCAATTATTTATAAAATTGGTGTGCCTGAAACACACCAGACGAAATACCTTCCCAAGACATAACTTTCAAAAAAATGATAGAAAAACTGCTATTATTTCAAAGTCGCTTCTCAGACTTCCTACTGTCAAACTGTGCTCGGTGGTTTAGTGAATTGTGTACGTGTGAATTGTGTGTCTCATCAGTTATGTGTAAAATAGGAGGAAGAATCAATTTATTAGTAAAAAAAAATAATTAGCAAGACAGATTTTGCATGCCATATATATAAGAACAGCTAATTTCACATTTTATAGCTATTTAAAATAATTTTTCTAAAGTTTGTTACACTTTCGTTCAACTCAACTTTCTCCCCCTCCTCAGATATTATTTCAAGACAGACAGAAACAGCTTTTTCAATACATCTAAATGTGAACAAAATTACACATTTACTATATAGTTCATATTTTCACCCTTCTTACATTTTCATATGTCACTTTGAATATACAATTTAAAGCTGAATAATGAAAATTAAAAAAATGTGAAATATATCGTGTAAAATCTCTGATTGGATGCCACATCCCACAAATACACTGGTAAAAAAAATATTATCCCCTCGTCAATGCTTAAACACGTCCAATTTTCTCATGTATTTTTTATTTTTTTTAAGTTGTGATTTTAAGGTATGAAGCAGCACCCTTCTTTCTGTACAATGTTCATTGGCGTTTAAATCACACACACTTGGGAATGAACGGAACTTCGATGGATGAGAGGATTAGTCAGATGCACAGGATGAATTCTGTGTCAATAACACGGTACTATAAAACAAATCACAAACGTCGACGTGTGTATCTCGCCAGTGCCGAAGCTGTCAGCAGACAGTGGATTTTTATTTGGAAATAATAGCCCCCTCAAATTTACCAACAAGTTTAATTATTGTCTAAATATTTATTTATTCATTCTACGCCAGCCCATTTTCCTTCATTTTTATTTTTCCTGACATTGCGACTGAGTCAGGTATTTACTTTATGCTAATAGTTGAACGTCGCTGGTGGAGCTTTCATCCAGTCAGCATGTGACTTCTCTGTGGTCTTAAATGTTCCATCAACACCTTGGCTTTCCTTTAGCCCAACATCACCACTGCTTCAAACAGTTAACCGCGCCACCCAACCCTGCCCCTCATGAAACGAGACCTTTTTCATGTATTTTTGTAGAGAAACAGAAACAAGTTAGCCCACGTTGATGGATTAGATTTGAATTTATTTGACATTATTCCCATCTTGTGCCGCACTGGAGCCTGCAAACACCCATGCAGGAGTCCATCCGATAGATTGTTATTAGGTTTCAGAAAACAAGGAGAGGGAATTACATTAGTGTATCTTAAGTTAAAAGCTCTTTGCTCTTTGACCAAGTGTTTCATTGTTGTTGGGCTAATCAGATTTCTGCTGTCTTCATGGAGATGCTATCACAGGGTAGAGGCAATGGTGGGTAACCAAAGCAGCCGCGCACAGACACTATCCAGATGGGATCAGCTTACAATAATTTGGTTTCAGAATACATTACAAGAAGAGGCTCCCGGCTGAGAATGGCCACCCCGCTAGGAGACGCGAGCCTCTGTAGCCTCTGAAGCTGCCGCCCCAGCTGACCGGCCCGCCTTCCCCCATGCCGCCTGCATTTAGGAGGCATTGTGGCGTCTATGATGTCTATAAATTCAGTTTGTCACCCCATTCTAAATACTTCTTCCTTGTACCAACAGGGCTTTGTTGTCCAATTCATTAGAGAGATTCCTGAGTCCACTGGCCACGCTGGAGCCTTCTCATTTCTGGTATCTAGTATCATTACTTTCACTGTAAATGTGTCACTCAGATTGAGATGAAGGGGGGGAGGGAGAGTGAGTCCCCAGGCCAAATGGGGATGCAGAGTTTATTAACACTCGCTGGATTCCCGCTATTCTTTCTTTTTATGTGAGCCCCAAACAACCATGTGTTTACACAGAAATGAAACGCGTTAACCTGATTTGCCCTGTGAAGAAAAAAAAAAGTAGATTTGTTCAAATAATTTCACTCAAAGTTTTAGATCTTCATTTAACATAAGCCGCTAATGTGCACCCTTATCTCAGTGATTAGCTATCGCGATGCCATTTCTGCGTATTTACCAAAACTAAATAATATCATCACGCGTGTCCTGACTAATATTCTCTCCACGGTAACATTGGAGACCTCCGCCGCAGTGCGAGAATCGGTTTAAAAATAACCAGGTCCATTAGTCTACAAGGATAATGCTAGCCTACGTGGGCTCTTATGCCCTTGTGGCAGCCGAGTGCTATCACTGACACAGCGTGTCAGCACTTCTTCCTGTTGCTCCAACAGTGAAGGGCTCCTCTTCATTTGCAGACACATTTTTTTGCATGCACAACACACACATTGCCTCATATTGCGCCTACAAGTTCCCTAAAATAACATAAGAAACAACTGTGAATGTTAAAATGTGAAAAAAAACAAAACATGGTTTGCAAAGTTTCACCTGCAACAAAAGGTCCACTCGGTGCCGCTTAGTTGAAAAAGTGATGTAAGGGGATAACTATATGGGTGTTTATCAGCGAAGGCTATTGGTATTGAGCGTCCTGTTGTTTGAAGGTTATGTTTCTGAGCAGTAATTGAAATGCAAAATAACATTTGGATCGATGGTTAGCTTTGTTTATTTATGAAATCAATATTGAAACCGTCCGTCACAGCAGCAGCTCCCACTCTTACTGACAGCTTCACCAAGTCTCCTCTTGTGTATGCCGGACCAGCCTCGCACCCGCTACAATTTTACACATAGCTCTTTTTCATGATGTTCTTTGGAAAGCTGTGAGCAAATTACAGGCTTGTGTTTGCATTGATATAGAGTTTTATAATGTGGAGAAAAAATATGGAGCATTACATGAGGAAATGTTCTTCTTAAAATGAGAAGAAAAAAAAAGAACGTAAAACAGCGCAAGGTTAAATGTGGCGATGTGAAATAGGCCTGAGGCTGTCGAATGCCTGCCTCAATGTCTTTTTTTTTTCTTACAATTTTGCTCTTTCATTCATAACTTTGCGGTTCCTGGCCCATTTGGATACCAGTCACATAATAGACGAGTTAAAAAAAAAATCCTCCTTAGGATAAGCACCGCGACAGCGCTAAGTGTAATCAAATAGTAACATTGAGTGGTTGGTTGTTGAACCTGCCCCTCGAAGGCAGAGATCACCGGCACCCCCCACTGCCAAGTGTCCGCAGACACCAGACATGGTGCACGCGCAAATGTATGTTTAGATTGCCCCCTGAAGGAGACACATTAATTCATGAAATATCCCCAAAGTTTAATTATTTCTGAATGGTGTGGTGGCGGACCCGATCATATAAATCAGTAAGGCCCACCCGCCTTTTTATTACCAGCACTATTTATGGGAAATATGTGGCAGCTGGTGGAGATGAGCTTGTAAAAAGCTAGAGGCCATTGCTATGACGATGTTTGCCACAGCCGCAAACATCGTCATCGCATCAATTAATTTACAGTCATTTGAATTTGAAGTCTGACTTGATGCTAGTGTCATTTCTAGACACCGGGATATGCTTTCTAATGGCTGCTCTGACGATGCCCTCTACAAATATGTACACGTCTAATTATGTTTAAAAAATTATTGCACATGTAATCATTTTGTGTATCTGAGGGCTGTTTTTGTCCATTTGTGATCGCCTTCTCTTTTGATTGGAATTTTAGTTTATGGTGGAGGCAGGAGAGGCTCTTTGTTTCAAGCAGGTAGAGTTGACTCCTAAACAAGAACAGCCTATCAGAGGAAGATTAATGAAGCAATTTCATGCATGGCGCTATGCTTCTGTCCCCCCCCCCCCCCGAACGCACACTGACTGTGTCTTAAACCTGCGAGCTATACTGGACTTAAATAGCCTTAACCCTTTTAGAATAATATTTCTGTTTGTCCCCATGTAAACATGTTCCGCGATACCACATGCATCTCTGACAAAATGTTTTTTTTTTCTCCGTGTCAGAAACAATTTTTTTTTAAGTGTCACACAAGTAGAGTAAAAATATTACATAATTCAAAATATCAGTTGTCCAATGATACTTTGAACGATTAACGCCTAAAGTGAAATTCGATAATTTCCCGTGACACTTTTGGAATAAAAAATAGGCATTACAGTATTATTTATTTCTTTCAATTCGTGAATTGACGAACTGGCCGCAAATGTAAATTGTGAGTGACCTATCGACTTACCATGCATCGCTCCTAAACAATGTTTTTTTAATACAAAGAATAGCTGACTGTCAAAATATTTTCCAGTAGCAGCAGTAGTCTAAAGTCAAACAATAATGACTTTTTATATATCATGCACCCCTTGTAATTTCATGTTGTCAAATTATACCATGACAATGTCACAGAACAGATGTAATGGGAACTAATCTTTTCAAATGAAAAGACACAATTAGACATTTAATCCCAAACGTACGGCATTGAGGACTAGACTTATCATGAGCTTCTTTTTTTTTTCCCAGACAGCATGATGAGCTGTTCAATTCTGCAGGGAAGTCCTCCACTGGGGTTCTAAAGAAGATTGTACTTTTTTTTGCTCTATAAAATCGGAGGTTTAGCCAGTCGCCAGGCCCCGCCTATCGCATGCCTCCACTGACAATATCTCCATCACAAGTCATTTGCTTCTATCAACATCCTCAACCCGAGCCTTTATAAGAACTGGATCTGCCCTGTGCGGCCCAGACGGTTTACGTCAGACGAAAAGCAGAGCCTATATGCCAGCCGCATCTCCTCAACAGGAAGGAGCAGGAGGTGGGGGTCGGCGGGGATCAATAGATGTGATCTACAGTATTTCTCGGTTTGGGCTATCATATGGTGCGGCCGCAGCGTGGGGCTCATGTTGTCGTAGTGGAGTGAGCTCATTGCTTTATAAAGATGATAGCAGCATTGCTGTGGAGCAGCTAAATATAATCCTGTGCTGGAGTCTGAGAGACTTAATTGTAGAGGCCGCGGAGGGCAAGGTCCCCACGATGGGAAACCAGCACTAGCCCCCTTGCCTATGGACTATTGATTGGGGCCCCTTAATCTCCTCTGGAACCACAAACACTTAAATCACGTATCGCTTACTTTCTTTTTCTCTCTTTTCTTGTACTGTTTTTATCTTCATTTTTATTGTTATTGCTGATGGGAGCAGGCGCCTCACATTCATTACCCCCCACACACACATGCACGTATATGCCAGTACAAGATTAAGGGTTGACAATCTGAAATATTAGGGGTCTCATTTTTATATATCCAAATGAATCCCCAAGGAGTGCAACCACAGCCAACCACTTTTCCCCACTGGGATTCCATCTTTCAAATATTGTCTGCAGCAAAAACACACATTTAAATCAACGACCATTCAACAACGGTGAAAAGCACTTGCCCCAGGACTACATTTGCCCCATATTCCCATGATGGTCATTAATGTAGGACCAGTTAGACAAAAAGCATAGTTTATGTTTAAGATGATTGTATATTCGAATCCCAAAGGGCTGCTCCAAGTCCTTCTGGGGCAACTGTGCTTTTCCTTGTCTGTTTGCACACCCTGCAAACTTAATTTGACTTTTTTTCTGGCTGGAAGGTTCTCCCTCACCCTCCTTCAGTCATTGCTTTTCCAATAAGTCCCCGGTTGTGTGTTGAAGCGGTAAAAGGTGGTCATAGCCCTTGGAGGAGAGGTCAGGATGGCGACTGCCAGTAGGTTTTGACTCTGCTGGAGAGGCTGAGCAAGGCTCAGAGGAGGTATTTTAGAAGCTAATTGAGTTTGTCCTACCTGCGCCTGACTCCAGGACCAGTGGCTTATCAGACCACATCGCCTGGGGCCTTCTAGACAAATCCGCCCCGACTGGGGCATCTGATATCGCCATCACCCTGCCTGCACATGTCAACCCCCTCCTCCATTCAGTTTGAGGTAGTGGGCATGTGACACCTTGTGATGAGGTTAGTAAATGCTCGAAAATTGTGTGGTTGGCATCAGGTGGCCTTGATGGTTAAAAAAAAAAAAAAGACATCAACAGTTTCACGCATTGTGTGAGCTGAGCCTTTAGCGTTGCTTTGTGTGATTTGTATGTGAGGCTACAGAGGAGAATGTCCTCCTGAAAGAAGTAGGAAGGTCTTCACAGGAAGTCCAAATTTGCTCATTTAGATGACGCTCTCAAGACAGTATCGTCCGAGTTCTGCTTCCCGGGAAAGGAAGTGTCAAGACAAGGCGGAATGAACGTTCTTCACTTTTTCTTTCGGATGACCAGGAACAGTGAGTATGAAAAAGTGTTGCCAGTCATGGGCCAGCTAATCCTGGCCACAGCAGTGGAATGATATTAGGGATCTGAAATGTTGCTGGTAGGACCAGATGGGATCAGATTAAAACCAAAGTGAGCAGTGTGTTAGCACACACGTATCCCTCTGCTCAGCATGAATTTTGATCGGTACAAAAGGAGAAGGTGGAGAGGACGGAAAATGAGAAAGGGAACAGTAAGAGGAGCTGCGCTCCTTTGGGCAGACAGGCAATAGAATATGAAATGCTTGTACTGAGCTTGAGGAAGGAAGTAAAACAAAATGATAGATTTCACAGCATGAAGGTGTCTGCCGTAATGTGCAGCATACCTGCTAATTAGTACCTATCCCACATATTGAAATATTAATCCCGCCTATTGTGAGTGTCAAAATATTTAGTGCTCATAATTCTTCGGACAATGGTATTAATTCATAGGTTTAAATTAGTACGGACCCATTTGAGATCCGGAATATTTATAGATTTTTTTTTTTTTTTCTCCACACTGTTTGATTAATACCACACGTTCAAGTGGTTAGTATTCCCTCAGTATCATTAATCAATATATGCAGACTTGTTAAAAACATACGCATAGCAGTGGAATAATGTGTCATGGCAGAATGAGTTAAGGGAATTCTAGCCAGAACATTTATAATAAATGGCCACATTGAGCTGGAGGCGAAACAGTTAAGACACTTATGCAATTATGCTAAGTGTCACCCTGAAGATGGCCTTTGAACCGGGGTTAGGCTTACTCTGAATTTGTGAAATAAAAGCTAAATGGAGCCATCTTATGCGCCTGCGTTTTAATATATAGCCTTTAATAAGCCAAGTGCAGGTGCCCTATCGCACAGGTGCACATATCCATCTGAAACAGAGAACATAAAGCAAATGAACAGAGCCATGCATTAATTTACGCAGATGCAATCTGCATTCATTATCAAGAGCGGCAAGTTCTATTTTAGAAAGGCATGAAATTGATTCACCTTTCAATTTCTGTCTGCAAGGACGTTTAAGAGTACAAATGGATTTTTTTTTAAAGCAGCAAATAAGAATAACACATTGCTATCGCTAATAAAAAGTATATTTGCGTGCATCTTAAATCAAGCTAAAATACTTTTTTTTTTAAAACCTAGTTTGGATTCATTTGAGGACAAAAAAAAGGGTTGGGCATGCTGATGGGCTTGTTCGTCAAGGTCAATGGATTTTAACATGGGGCATTTTTTTTTATTATTTATTTTAGCAGTTAACCTTTTTTGTGAATTTCCAGAAGTGGTAGGCACCTGGAGCTCCGATGAATATACATGACAGCAGGGAGAGAAACCCAGGAATGAGATTTAATTTGACACACTGACCCCCATCTCCACGGGCCTAGGAAGCCAGGGTGAGAAAATAAGGTTGACCCAATGACCCCTGGGCCTGAACCTCTCTGTCACCCACCCTTGCAATTAAATCATCCTCAGAGAGCGAGAGGCAGTTTGGCCAACTGAATGGAGACATAGCAAAGGCCTCTGGTTTCCTGTCCTCAGCAAGAAGCGCTCACAGACTGACAGCTAGCTTCCAAGCTGACAGCCTGAGTCCAGCGGTGTAAATCCTATTCTGGTATGTCAAATATGTAAACATTACTACTTGTTGGCAATATGCTGATGGAGCAATGTGCCAAGGCCCAAATTTGCTTCATTGCTGCTCTTCTCGTGTAGCCTATTTGTCAAATCTGCATAAACAGTGTAACATTCAATCTTGTTAATGTAGCAAAGTCCAGGTGACCTTTTAGCCCCATCGTGGTAGCTCATGCAAAGAGGTGTGTCTGTTTTAAAATGCATGACCTTGCCATAATCTTAAAGAGGAAGACAGCCTCAAAAAAATTCTTCACATGAATATATTCTTTGCAGGCCCACTAGTTGAAACAGGACATTCTGATTAATATTGCCTTTGTGGAATATGAGGTTTTTTTTTAGTCAGCTCATGGTGCAGCCATTTTGTCACTTCGGTCTCAGTTTCAGAAATCAGGTGAGCCGTGATTTGTCATGACCTGAGCTTTGCGCTTCTGTTATGTCATTTTAAGTCAACAGAAGTGACATAATGGCCGCCGCCCGAGATGGCTAAAAACGTGTGAAATTTGCTGCTTAACTCATATTGTACAAACGCTATATTAAACAGAATGCCATGTTTAGACTAATGAATGCGGATACAAAATTTTATTGCAAAGACTTTTTGGGGGTTGACTTCCCCTTTAATAAGTCACTAAATCTTCACATTACATTACAGTTATTGCCATTTACTAGCGCATTTATTCGCTTTATTTAAATTGCTAAAAAAAAAACAAGTTGAGCAAAGTTGTAGCTCTCATTTTTTCCAGTTCACTTCTGCTAAAGGTCACAGCAAGCTTCCTGTTGTTACTATGAGTACAGAATATTTTAAAGCGCATTGTACTGTCCAAAAGCGAACTGCTGCACTTTATCCTGCACACGCTACATCATTGACTGCGTGTACTCCAAAATACAGTTATTAGACAGACAGTGGAGCAGTCGATATGTTGTCATCGCGTTTCCTTTTGGTTCACTGCTGACTCAAGGAGACAACCCAAGGTCCTCTCTGCTTTCTTGTCTGTGAAGGATGTGCGTAGAGTCGTGATTCTCAGAGTGCGCTACGCGGGGATCTTTCTTGTGCGACGTAAAAATAATTATCAAGTATTGTTGCAAGCCGGTAGTTGCGTTGAGCAGATTTGTTTGAGTTCTGTCATTTTGGTGAGGTCAAGAACGAGTGTGATTTGTGATTGGATGATGGAGTTGGAGGGCAGGGAGACAGAAAGCAAAGGCAGAGAAGTACAGAGATGTGGGTTGACGGTCACATGGAATGAAGTTTTGGTTTATAGTTTTGGTGTGATTATTGTTGAGAGTAATCATTTGTTCTGAAATAAACAATTTGTTGATTGCTCACCGCTCATTCTGGTGGCTTTGTCCAAGCACAGGCAGTGCGGAGAGCGAGCCAAGCAGGTGCTGACTGACTACTGCAGGAGCCTCGTGAATCGGAGTACCGTTTGCAGCCAGTCCAAAAAATAATTATAATCATTTCAACTATTTAAAATTAGACTCTATTTGCAGCGGAAGAGAGGATGTTTCTTTTGTGACCACGTGAACAAAACACACTTTGATAACAACTGTTTGAGTGGAATGTAAACTGTATAGCATTCGGTGCAATAATATTAAATAAAATAAATTCTGAATAAAACCTTTGCCTCGTTACTTATGAAGACAGAGGCCTACGATGCTACTGTATTTTAATGTTGATATTTGTGGAGTGAGCCATTTTTTTTTTTGGGGGGGGGGCGTACTCAGTGTAAAATGTTGAGGATTATTGCTTATGGCTCATGAAACGAGTTTGTCCATTTATGTGCACACACAGGAGCCCGTATCATAATTGTGTTTGAATTTAATTGATCATGTTTGAATTCAATCATGACATTGATTATTGTTGTTTGGTTAGCGGCATTCGACGACTTTTCTTTTGGAGCAGCGATCCCTGACCTTTTTTGCGCCACTGACACCGGTGCATGTAGTTGTAATTAGTGATCTGTGTCTCTCAAATGAGCTTTCCCCATTTTAGAGGGTTTTTCTCTCTATAAAAACTCCAGCGGCTTGTCTTTTAATGTTGGATGTTCGGCTTGGGTTTCGCGTGTCGAAGCAGATTTGATGACTTCATTGGTTCAATTTGGAACCTGTATATTAACCCTGCCTATTCCGCAGAGAGGGTTATGTATGCAAGACACCAATAAACCCAAACCATTCATATGACCGCCGTTATTGTCTGTTAAAATATAGCTTTCTCACTACCGCTCACTAACGAATGGCCCATTGCTTGGGGGACAAAGTTCCATCTAATTTTCCATGCGTCTGAGCATTCACACAAACTCCCTCAGCATTCCTTCGACCACAGTGAGCAATGTCAGCCATGAACGTGTCGGCCAAACCAGTACCAGAGATCATAACATGTTACATGACGTAGGTATGTTACTTGCAAAAATTAGCCCCAGTTTGAAAGCAAATGTTAAGGATGAAATATTTCTGACACTTTTTTTTATTATGGATCGGCTCAAATTGACTTTGTCCAGAAATCAATGCAAGCGAATGGGGGTCTTCCTCCATGTTTGACTGAGCCAGCTGAAAATGTGATCATTTGCTTCCCGTGCATTGGTGACAAAAGGCCACTTGGGTTGCTAGAACTCATGTCAATTGCACGACACATGACCGTCGACATTTCATATGTTCGCCACGGTAATATGCTCTAAATGTCTCACGATTATTTCGGGGAGGCTCCGTCTATGGTATGACGAGTGGACAATGCTGCATCTACTCATATCGGTGGCTTTGAGCAATGTTTGTGTGACAATGATAACAAGGCATGTGTGTTCGCATTGCATTTCAGTCTTTTTTTTTTTCATTTTTTTATTTTTTATTATTATTATTATTTATTTTATTTTTTTGCATTTTTTTTCTTCCTCGCTCCGTCAACCGCAACTGCCAAATAAACTTTTCAATTTCTTATTTTGAGGAGAATATGAAAAGAGAAAATGCAAACACAGCTCGGGTTCTTTTATTTATTTATTTATTTCTATTTTATTTTATTCATTTAATGCACTGCGCTGAAAGGGTGATACCAGTGCGCAATTGCTCCGGTGCGCAGCTTAGAGGGTACATTGCTTGGGGACCCCTTTTTTCGAGTATCATGTTGGTACTTTAATTTCGTGTGACGGTCACTATATTTCTATCATTCTGCTTGATAGTTGTACTGTATAAAAACACTTGGTAATAGTCTGTCTCTCCTCTTTCTTCCCCTCCTATTTCTCACCACGCCTCTTACAGGCTGCTGAATAGAATGGCCGCTGATGATCGGCACTTACCCTCCAGCTGCGGGTCCTACATAAAAACGGAGCCATCCAGTCCGTCCTCGGTCATCGACACGGTCAGCCACCATAGTCCCAGCGGCAACTCTGACGCTAGCGGCGGCTATGTCAGCACCATGAACAGCCACTCCAACGGCCTGGACTCCCCACCCATGTTCACTCCCGGCGGGCTTGGAGCCGGCACCTGCCGCAAGCGCTATGACGACTGCGCCAGCACCATCATGGAGGATTCATCCATAAAGTGCGAATACATGTTGAACTCCCTCCCCAAGAGGCTGTGCCTGGTCTGTGGAGATATAGCTTCGGGGTATCACTATGGTGTGGCCTCTTGTGAGGCCTGCAAAGCCTTTTTTAAAAGGACAATACAAGGTATTTTCCACCTCGTCTTCATCCAACAATACTTCGAACACAGTGAATAGATTTTTTTTTTCTGATTTTACAACACTAAAGCATATTCCATCCAAAGATTCATTGTGTAAAAATACACAAATTATTTCCATCCAAATAATGTACATTTTCATGACCAGCAATAACCTAAGATCTATTATTTTACACAAGATTATGAGATTTTCATTTGGTTCCTAGTCCAGTCTAAAAGGCACTGGGTTTAGAGACACTGACTCATTTAACTCAAAATTTATAATATATATGTATATATATATATATATATATATATACATATATATGGGTTATTATCAGAAAAGATGGTCCAAGAATGTGATGTGAGCGCAAAACGGAACGTTTTTCAAAACCAGTTAAAAATGACAAATGCTTTAAATCAAAACTTCCTGCAGTGCGCTATGAAGACATAAAGATAGTTCACTCAGTCCTTTGTTCGCAGGAGATTATTGAATGTCGGGATCCCCTCTGTTGTTACGTTTGGTACATGGACAGTAACACTGTGCACTCAAAACTAAATTATTTTTAAACATTATTTTTGAAATACAGAAATATTTGGTTAAAAATTTGTGCTGGCGCAATGGCCATCATGTACAATTGTTATTTACGAGGCATTGTGGATCCTAACCCTTCACAAAATACAAAATGCCAGCAGCTGAACCTTTCTAATCCTGCTGACTCCCGCTCAAGAATGTGTGTGCAACCAGCGTGAAAAAAAAAATCGCTACCAGTAAAACTAGTAATGATGCTTGAAGCGTAAAGTCCTCAGTTTTCACGAAAAAAACAAAATAGTCTTTTTCATCATTTGAGAGAAACAATTGAACTTCCAATTTTAGTTCCAAAAATAGTTCCAGCGGAAGCACAAGGTTAAGGACAGGTTTAAATTGACGTACCTTGAGGACACAAAATGTCAAAATTGTCATATTATGAACAGCATGGCACTCAATTACCAAACAGGAAGTAGTCGCGACGGCTATTATTCACTGCTCCAAATACATTTACACACAAACAAGAGCATAAATCACATTTTATCTCTGCATTATATATGCATTATTTTAAACAGTCAAATCTGGTGATTGATTTTAGAGGAAAAAAATGATTGCGTCTCCAACTGCGTCGCCATCCGACGCTCGGGGCAGACCATGTTTTCTGAAAACTACCCAAAAAATACGTATAAAGATGCGAGCCTAGTCCCAAGTATATTGTCATCATCTGTCATGGTTGATGGTGTATTCTGGAAATGACACACTAACTGTTTGGTCAGATTTGGTGTCGTATTGGTGCTGTTTGACCAGATATTCTCAGAATACGCTTTATTATTCCTGCCCTGGGTGTGCTTGTGGGTGTGCGTGTGTGTGTGCGTGTGTCTGTATGTGTGTGTGGTGCGTCGGGGGACCAGGGTATGACCAACTGGCTATCTACAAGGCATGATGTATCACAGCTTCTCATTAGAGAGGCGATGAAAGCCCCCCCACCCCCACATTGTCAAACTGCTCTGTGTCAGATTAATCAGAAAATCTGATATTGTTCAGCCTGGAAAAAAAAAAAAAAAAAGCACAGTTACGCATGTCTAAATCCAGTTGTCTTAAGAGTTGAATACATGCAGTCGAGAACAAGATCAAATAAAAATGATAACGTGG
This sequence comes from Idiotropiscis lumnitzeri, assembly GCF_059441095.1. Classification (NCBI taxonomy): domain Eukaryota; kingdom Metazoa; phylum Chordata; class Actinopteri; order Syngnathiformes; family Syngnathidae; genus Idiotropiscis; species Idiotropiscis lumnitzeri. The sequence continues at coordinate 11,536,587 of NC_142391.1, read as the reverse complement.
AAATTGAAGAATTTTCACGTTTGAGTTAAATGGATGTGACATATTCCACCTATTGCACCCAATGTTCACCCACATAGAACAGCATGCATTACGAGTACGCTGCCTGTCTTGATGGGAGGTGTTGATTTTCGACCTTGCATCACTATCAGCGTTAGACAGTCTATGTACCTTTTTCAGACAAACAAAAGCATTAGGCCAAATCCGCATGTTTACCATTGCTGCCATCAGCAATCCTGTCTATTGACAAAGATGAACATTTTCTCCCAAGTAACATAACTGGGCTTTTGTCCCCTCGCTTAAAGTAACACAATGGAACAGAAAAGAGGCATCAGAGAAGAAGGAGATGTCTTAAGTGAAGCACGGGCCTAAACAATTAAGAGGAAGGTACATGGAGAAAGAAATTGAAAGCTCCGACCCTCCCCTCCCCTCCGACCCCCCCACTTTGCATTGTCGATTTGAAATCCCTCTCTTTCCCTTCTTGGAGGGCTGCCTGTAATGGAGCTAATCTGCCGTCGTTTGTCCGAGCCACAGGAGTTTTGTCAATAACAATCAGCGTTTGGAAAGTGTAATTAAGGCCGAGGCTTTTCATTAGGAAGAAGGGAGGGGGCCGTCTCCAGGGACGGGCATGCCAATTAGAAACTCAGGCACGCGTCGCCGGGTAATTTCAGGGAAAGGAGGGGAAGAAAACCCTGGACTTCTTTAGATTGAAGAGGGACTCTGCTGCTCTTTCACATGAGAGGAGGAGAGGCTTAATGGCATAATAATCAGACAGGGGTCCCGCACGGAGAATACTGGGACTTTTTGGGGGGGGTGAAAGCCCACCAAAATGACAATAGTAATACATGCATTTAGTTGGAGGAACATGCAAAGAGTAAATAGCAGCATGTAGAGCATTTTGAAAGAACGAGGAGGTGAGGTTGATGAGAACCGATTAATTAAAGGAATGACGAGGCAGTCAAGGTTGGAGTGTGAGACGGTCCTCGCTAATGAGAAGAAAACAAAGACCCTGTCCCTTTCTAGCACTGCATCACATTCTATAGCACTTAGGGCAAATAGCATGATAAATTGGTCATAGCTACTGTACCATCTAGACGGCTTTTTTTTTTTTTTATCACCTTGGACTCACCTTGATGACAAAATCTTCAGAATATATATTTGTTTGCCAAGATGCAAAAAAAAAAAAAGAAAATTCTACTTGTCACACAAATACACACACAAATCAAATATTCAACAATACAATAGTCAAAAATAATAACGAAAAAATAAAAAATAAAATAAATGGCACTGTCAGAGAGGTATTTATTAAACAATATCGTTGTTATTGTGGTTGTAGTTTGTTGTTATGTAGAGGAGTTCATTGTTCATTATTTTTGGCTACACTATTCACATAATCAATTAAATATGTGCCAGTCTCAATCTAACCTGAACATTATCCATATATTTAATATTTTATTCACTTATTGTGATAGAGTCTACAGATGTCATAACTACTTTTTTTTAATCAAACCATTTCTTTAATAACTTGACTTTACCTCCTTATCATGTATATCTTTTTACCTTTTCCACATCCATCCTCTGTCATCCACTTAAATAAGCCCCTTGAACTCATACATTGATAACGTTACATTAGTCAAGGCCAGGCCCAAAATGATGTCAACCTGAATCCCCATCCATCCCAGAAGTCCCTCTATTCTCTGGACTCTTCTAATCCCACGCCAGTCCCTGCGCCTCACGTGCCCTACCAATCAAAAGCATACATCACCTTTTGAACCATGTTTTCTTCCCATTTTGATCCCAAGTGTAAAACTGGTGGAAAACTAACTGAACCCACCGACCCTCTTTTATTTGAAGTAATAGACCTTGACAGTAAGCCTGTAAAAGTCTGTTTTGATTTTGATGAGAAATACCTGCCATTTTACTGTAATTTACTTACAAGACCCGACTTTCCCCTCTGTGTCCTGGCATGGGTCCTGAAAAGCCATAAAATTGATTGAGAGATTCTTATCAAGAGAAGCAAAAAAGGGAAATCTTTTTTTTTTTTTTAACCCGGCTGCAATGTTATTGTTAACCAAACCATAAACCTCTTCAAAGACAGATAAACACGTGCATGGTCTTTGAGCAAAGAATTGCCAGGATGCTTCATTTCTATCGGTGAAATTCAAATATGAAATTTCCGTGCAGTGTGCAGGGTTTGGCTGCTCATTTATTTATGAGTGACTGACCGGCAGCGACTAGTTTTGTCCTGGTTAAAATTTTAAATGACCGGTGAACTTCGCTTCTTTATTGTCACTATTTCCCAATCTCTGGAAATTCACTCCTTCCATGAGAATCCTGCCATGTTTTTGTGGTTCATTAAATAAATAAATAAATAAATAAATACTGTACATCATAGTCTTTGTGGAGCCTCAAAACGCACCACAGGGTTGCAATTTTTCCTTTGCTACGCGTCAGTAGCGCCATAATCAATGCCTTGATGTGTGGCGAAGTTGCCAACTTTTTCGCAATGATCCTTGACCTTGGCTGACTTCGTATTGTGCTCCCTTTGGAATGCAAACCAGTTGATTGAGTGAGAGCTAATTTGGTTTCAACCAAATTTTGCTTTGTTTTTTTGCTCAAGTCATTTCTAGACAGGATTAATTAGCAATCGGCTCCACGAAGATCGGTTATGTCCATCTTTTATTTCTACTGGGATGTTCAAAACTTACAAATTGTTGTTTTGCTGTCATTCTACCATGAAATGATGTGGTCCAAAGGATTCTGATTCTGTGGCACTCTTGTTTATGCCATGTGTATAAAAAGCAAGGAGATGTAGAAAAAGTACAAATAAAATACTCCAAGGGGGAATCAACCCCAAAATAAAAATAAAATAAAAATATTCAATGTGGCTTTACTAGTGTCAAAACGGCATTCTGATTAATGTCGTGTTTGTGGAATACAAATTAAGTTGTAAATTCCTCCTGTCGTAAGCCAACTCAGGGGGCGGCCATTTTGTCACTTTCTGTCGACTGAAAATGACGTCCCAGTTGCGCAAACCTCAGCTAACGACCAATGCCAGCTCACCTGTTATCTGAAGCTGAGCCATGATTGTTCATTATTTCAGCCTTGAGCAACTGTGATGTCATTTTCAGTTGATAGAAGTGACAAAATGGCCATCCTCTGAGATGGATAAAAAAAAAAACAGGTGGAGTTTACTGCTCGATCAGTGGGCCTGCATAGAACAAATTCTTGTCAAGAAAATGGGTTGTCTTCCCATTTAAGCTGCCGGTCTCTATCATGTATGAAAACCCTCCTTTGACAGAATATCCGATGCACATAGGGCTTGACAGAACATGTGTACGCCGTGGCACAAGTGTGTGAGAGTGCATGCTAGTTTTTGTTTCTCAAGAGTGTAATATCAAAGCACTGTAGGTCTTTTAGTAAAGCACCAGGTGCGGCTTGCGCACGTGTTCACTCAAACCCTGACAAAAGGAAGGAGGGGTTAGATGAAGAAAAAAAAAAAAAACGCTAAAAATGCCCTCAGGGATGCACAGGGTCAATTGGCTGCATTTCCATGATGATGACATGTAATGAATATGAAAATAGATGGACTTGGCCACATTAGCTGCCAAATAAACACCATCACGGAATCAGTTTTCACATGTTTCCAACAGGGGGACCTTGCCACACCCTTCCAATTGTTTGTATTCGCTTCTGTCATTTGAAGACATAAATACCGATTAATTTGAACAAAACAACCCTGGGTTTTAAATGTTTCAATGCTTCAGCACCAAACAAAGATTAGCAGATTCATTATGATAGAACTAAAAAAAAAAAAAAAAAAAAAAAACATTATTTGGTTGCTGCGCTGGGCAGCACTGATTGCCTCCTCTTGGCGTGTGTGAAAATGAAAAGGATGATTATAGTCTGGTTCTGCTATGACAACAGAGAAAACAGAGCGAGGAAAGACAATCAGAGCTCATCAGCCGTTTGCCTCACACCTTTATTTACCCTCAATCCCAAAGAGATGAGTAGAATTAGCATAATGATTTCTAACCCAGATATAAGGAGGAATTTCTAATTATTTATAACATCTTGGGACCCCCGACTTGATCTGTCCAATAATGTTAACATAATTGCATAAGTTGTCAAAGGGTGTTGGAGGGCCAGTAAAGGAACGCCAGTGGAATATTACAGAGCTTGCGGCTGCTCTGTGTGGCAAGTGAGAGGGAAGCGCTGCTAGAGGCGTGCGTGTGTTTGAGAGTGTGTCGTTCATGCGGTGGGCATTAATTGTTAAACATTCACTGAGAAAATAAAAAAAAATAAATAAAAAATATCTACTACATATTTTCATAAAATCCTCATTATTTACAAATTATAATGGGTAATTTAGTGAATAACTGGTGACGGTATTCTTGTATTTGTATTTGCTTGAGACTATAAAACGTACTGGAAAAGTTGCGTGACCAATAAAAGCCCGGCTGAAATAAGGGGACTGTAATGCACTGAACCCCTTTATTGAAAATCCTTGAGCTCAGTAAAATATAGGGAACCAGATAAAAGCAAAGGATATCCTGCTGTCCATGTTAAAGCTGAGCACAACTGTTTTATTTTTTTTTTTTTATAATGGAGCAATGAAACTCTTTTTTTCATAGCGCCATCCTGAAATCATACGCTGAAACTGAATAATGTATAAGCCTCTTGCTTGTCCAGTATATAAATCATCAACAATGGCAATTGTGGTAAGAACAGGTTTGGCTCGACAGGAGTATTATGTAAATTGGTCAGTGGCAGCATGTTCTGTTCATCTAGCCTGCTATTGAAGCAGTGGCAGGCCCCGCTGAGCGCCGGGGGACATAGCCTGCACCTGGGGCCATGCACAGAATTAACAAGGCCAATTTAGTGTTGGAGCAGGATTGCAGCCACCCTTGAGGACCACTGTAGTTTTGTCGCTCTTTACCACTCAGCTATGAGCGCTTTTTCCTTTGGGTCGCAGTAGCGGAAGGATTTTTTTTGGAGCCACAAAGTTGTTTTTTCTTTTTTTCCATGAAAGACTCCTTATTTCTTAGTACTTAAAATAATCAGAAAATTTATAAAGTAAATCGGTGATAAATCGTGTTTATGCTTCCTCCAAAATCCTGTCATCCTTGATTAATTAATCTTGTGTATTCCCTTTCTTAGGCAACATTGAATACAGCTGTCCTGCCACAAATGAGTGTGAGATCACAAAACGGAGACGCAAATCATGTCAGGCTTGTCGCTTCATGAAATGCCTCAAAGTGGGGATGCTGAAAGAAGGTAAGAAGAGTAAGAGCATTTTTTTTTCCCTTTTGCACCCATATTTATAAAAACAACCCTTGAAAATATGCAACCACCATTGATTTGTGTGAACATTTGGAAACATTTTGTAGCATTCTTTTCATCAAAGTTCAGAAATAAAATACTGTAAACCGTTTTTCTTTTTTTTTGTGCATTAGTAGTGGGCGTGCTGTTTTTATTGCTCCGCTGCTCCTTAAAAAAGAAATATATATATATATATATGTATAAAAAATAAAATATATATATAAATATATATATGTATATATATATATATATATATATATACGGAGGCACTTTTTAAAGTCAGCTTGGCCCTCATGGTTATTCAGTAGCTTAAATAGTCTGCCAGATAGAGGCCCGAACAGATACAATTCTGCATAACATTGCCCACTTTTACGTTCTCTGGCAAACTTGCACTGTCTATATTCTGAAATTATTCCTCCCATTATTCACCGAAGAGAGGGATTTATAGATGCATATATATCCAGCCGCCACCTGAAGCCAGAGTCGTAACCTATATGGATCTCTGCACAGAAACCGAATCCCCTGGACTGCATGCGGCCAGATAAAGCCTTAGTGCCAGAAAGACAGAGTAATCGCATTACTATCTGATGAAAAATTGATGTCAATATATCATCTTGGAGAGTACGAGACTACAAAAATATGTAGTCACGGCTGTAGAGTAGAACGAGTGTAAAACTCAAATATGCAGACTTGTGCTTAGCCCAAGGTTCCACGACAAACTTTTGTGCATTCGCCACAATCACAGAACAAGAATGACACGATTTAAATCTGTCATCATACCGCATTGATGATTGTCATGGATCGTGTTGCGCTGTGAAAAGCATTATGTCGTTGCCATCTTTAGCAAAGAGATGTCACATCATTTTTACGTGCATAAGTACTTTCAGGTAAGCCGCTTTAAAGTGTCTCCGAAACGAAATGGAAATAGAGACACGTGGTCAGTTGCCCAGTGTAAGCTCAATGAAGCCTTTAGCTCAACGCCGTGCTCAGGCCCGAGTGTGGAAACGGCTACCGCTCATGTGACTGCGGTTGCCACTTACTTTCATTACGGCAGAAAGGTCACATTGTGTGCCAATGGAAAATCACCTAATTATAACTTTACCGCTCGAACAAAGATGCAGCACTACTCCATGTCTGTCAAAGGAAGAAACACAAAAGCAAAAAAAAATAAAAAAATAAATAAGAATTGATTGAGATATTTTGCTACCAAAGTCGGACTCCGATTCTTTGGTTTTAAGGATTTGCTGATACTCGAGTCTTGAACCCATACCTCAGCAACCCATTAAATTAAAAAAATAAAAATTGCCTCAATTTATTATAAAAAATGTACAAGCAGATACATAAATAAATGCTTATATGTGTTGTTATATACATTTATATTTGAATTACATCTGCCGATCTACCAAATAAGTGCCAATTTCATACATTAAACTTTTTCCCTTTTTAGCTCAAAATTTGATTAAACACATGTTGAACAATTCAAAATGTGTATTGGTAAATTTCATACACATATACATATTTTAGGTAATTGTTTTTTTTGTACTGAAACTCTTCAAATGTTTTTAGCATAAAATCCGTAAATACATTAACTATAGCCATGACATTTATTTATATGAATAAAATGCTAACATTAAACAAAAAACATGCATGCAGGATGCTTTATAAAAATGTATTTTCATTTAATTGTGTTGTACATTTAGACATTTTATTTCCTGGGGAATCCAACAGCACCAATTTGAAGACTGGTCTAGACTGATAAGCATAAACATTGGATGAGGGATTTCTTTGTTTGAGTGCACTTGATTTATTGAAAGGTAAACTATACCTTTCCATTATTATTTATTGGCGTGTGCAAGCCAAAATGACGAGTCCGCACAGCTACTGAATGTAGTTGGTGGCTTCTCTCATCTACAAATGGCACTACAAACGACACTATTGATTTGCGTCGTGAAATGTCACCAGCTACGAACAAGCTTGCTTGTCACCAAATAATTTACTCTTGTAACACAGTTATATTTGAACTTTTCTCATTTGGATACGTCTCAATTGCTAACCGGTCTGTCCTGCTCTCAACTCGTGTGTTGTTCAGTAAGGCAGCTTTATATCAGGCAAGGCAGACTTGGACTGCTTTTGTTTTGTTTTCTTTACACATTGTCTGTGTCTCCTTGTTGCTCCAAACAATTTACTTTCTTCTGCAGCGCGGAGGGTGAGAGAGAGTTTATAGGCAGAGGTGTGTGGGGGTGTGTGAGTGTGTGTGTGGCTCTTACTTCCACTCAGACGGCTGCATACTCCAAAACCAAAACCTAACATACGTTTAATATAAAATTATGCTTTTATGGCTCCATTTGATAATATATTTATAGCTTCGGATCATTTGGTCACATTGTGACCTGTAAAATTGCAGAAAATTAAGAAAATCGATTATTTTTCCCCAAATACCGATCAGCTGGAAAACTCCTGATCAGCTCCGATTACTCACGAATTATCGGATTGGGACATACCTTGAAAAAAATGATTACATTTCGCTACCTTACACATGCTAAATTCATTTATTGCTTGTACGATTTATTTTGCGTGTGCTTGTGTGAATGAATTCCCATTTTATATTTTATATTTGACGTTCATAATCTGATTAAAAAAAGAATTCAAAAGTTACACATTAATTATCTAGTACTTGAGTAGTTTGTTGACAATACTTATTTTTACCGAACTAAATATTTTATTGGCTGCTTTATACTTTACCGTCAGTAATATGAATTTAAAGTGACCATATTGCTACCGGACTACAATGTTTGTCTCGCTGGCCCAACTCTGCCCGCGCTTGGTGGAGAGGAAGATGGTTTTCAGCAGTTTGATTTAAGGAGACCTGCTCATGTTGAGTCGCTGTACTTTCGCTCTCACTGTATAAAGGAGGAAGTGATCAATAGAAGAATCAAATGTCAGAGGCAACAGGTTTTTCCTCTGATCAATGAAAACGGGTCAGAGCTTAGAGCAAGGGAGAAGACAAGATACGATTGAGAGATTATATTGACATCGTTCAGTGGCAGTTGCTCTTTGCACCAACTTCCTTTCCTTCTCGCTTACTCAGACACAAATGCCGATACATACGAGGCTGAAGTGTTTGCTTGATACCAACATTTTGTCTTTGATAGAATGCCTTTATATAATACCTCGATGATGACATTGAAACAATACCACCCTTACCCGTTTTAATTTAAAATAAAAAGGCAAACAAATACTTTGACAAACAAATACTGTAGTACAAAACATAAAGTATAAAAAAAAAACACCAGAAAAATATGACTTCACAATAACTTGACTTGATGAAAAACAGAAGGAAAAAAACATGGCAAGCTCGAAGGACATCGAATAACTGACAATGACAATGACACAAGAGGAGACAATGACCAGACAAGGAGTGAAAGGAACCAGGGAACTAAATACAAAAAAATTGACGAGGCAACAAGGAACACCTGGACAGGACAAAAAGGGTTGGAGGGAGCTGATTGGTCAACACAAGGGATTGGGTAAACAAACACAGATGGACACAATAAGCATGATGAGAGGAACACAAAGGAACACACGAAAAACCATGAAACTGAAGTCCAAAACCAAAAACAATAAAAACCGCACATGACTAAATTACATATACATAAAAATGGAAAAATATCCAGATTGCTTTGTCTTTGGGTTAGTTTGTTCATTTAAGTGTTAGGTAGAAGGCTATTTCCTGGAAAATGAGGAACAAACGATTCTGGATGGTTGTATTTATACCTTGGTTCCTCGTAATACAGAAAAAAAAAAATAAATACCATCTGTTCGCTAACTCAAATCCACAGCAAAATATATTGTCCATATTTAATTGTAAATGACGCTGTGCAACTGCGTGGTGGGGGCTCTGTGCTGTATTTGACCATACAAATGATTGGTTATACGAATTGATCAGTAACAAAATGATTCACAAACATTTGTCATGAAGGTAAGTGTTTGAATTATGTCACAAGTGGAGTTTGCGCCATTGTGCGCCATTGTGAGATGAAACCGCAGCTGACTCCCGGTCAGTTGAAGCAGCTCGCCTCATTCCCTTTAAAATAAGAGCGGTCGAAGCACATGGACTTGACCTTGACTTGCTGTGGTCCGTGCATGAGATTGGCGCACATAAAGTGTGTCTATTCAACTGCAAGATTTCCCCTTGTGGATGATATAATCAGTTGGGCATGGGGCGGCACAATTGGAGACCACCTTACACCCCCGCTCGTGCGTTGATGTGTAAAGTGTCTCTGTGTATTGTGTCTGATTGCACGGTTGCATCTGAAACGGTCACGGAACAAACATATGCATTGTTCTGAATAGTAAAAATATACATGAACACAGTTAAGTCCTTTAATCATCACCAATGGAAATGGATGACACGACTGCTAGTGAGAGGCAGAATTTCAGGGCTAAAATCTTACAAATACTTAAACGTGAACTGTGAGTCAATAAAAATGATAAAAGTACATTAAATAAAATTTTTGGACCTTACTGGTAGAAAGTTGCCCTAGATTTACGCGTTAAATGTTTAATGCACTTGACGTAAATGAGTGTAGAAATATTCATAAATAAAAAAAATAATAATATGAGCGGCAGTAACAATAATTTGGGAATTTTTAGTTATTCATGCACTCAGCAATTAATGCTCAATAACTGCGTTTTACTGCTTTTGTATAAATGTAATATGTGTTAAGTACCAGTCGGTAATTTCAGTCGGCGGTACAAGGCAAGGATGTCAGTTCACCCGGGATCGTCTAGCTAACCTGTAAATGGACTACGTGACAAGGGTGTCAGTGTGGCAGCCCCTCAGGTCTGACTATGTGGAAGGGTCAGTGTGCTTCCTTCTCTCATCACCGCGCGTGATTAAAAATGCTGCAACACTCTGACGAGCATGCGACTCTGGCATCAGCGGCCCTTGGAAATAGTGCTGACGGCAATTTAGCATGGCGGCTTCCTTGAAAGGCGAGGTTCACCATGCCTTGCCATGTGGCCTTCTGATTTTCCCGGCGAAAATAGCTTCTGCCTAAGCCCCCCTTGGCATTGCCAACCATCCCAGACATCCTGACACTTTCCCCAGGGAGAGAGACACAGAACAGGTGAGCGACTCAAAATAAGGGCCCCTATCATGGCCGTCCGCGCAAAGTGAGTGAAGACAGGCTCTTTTGTAGGAGTGTGCTTGGAAGGGGATTATTATTGTTTTTGGAGAGAAAGAGGAGCCGCAGGTCAGCTGGCCCCAGCCCCCACCGTAAGGCCTGTGCTAATCCGTGCACAAATGCCAGCCGCCTTGGCCAAAAGCCCTCTCCCCCAGCACCCCGCTTTGAAGAGATGATACCCGCGCTCAACCTCTGCTAGGCTCGCCGCGCTGTGTGGCGGGTCATAAAAGAGTGAGATGACTTTAGATGAGGTGGCAGTTAAATCTCTTCGCACATTTATAACACACCTACTGTTTACTATGGAGAGAGCTCAGCAGAGTCAGACCACTTACAGCGGAGGGCCACCAAGGGGACATATGAAGCTCTCAAAGGGCCCTATAATGTCCCGTCCATTGTGCCTGGCAGTGGGAGTGAATGAGTCTGGTCTCGCTGCTTTTAATGGCCCTTCTCCTCTTCTGGGCCCGTCTCTGACCCTCTTGGACAGTAAAATGAGGCTGGAGCCTGCCAAGTTTTAATTCCTGTCAGCATCTGTTAATTATGACCAGGCCTGTTCTAATTAAAAGAGGCACCCACCTAACTTCAAATGCTGCCGTTACACCGGCTGACACAGCCACATGACTCAACTGGCCGAAAGGATCATAGAGAACGGGAGTGCCGCCACCTGGCAGCGGTCGAGTTCATCGGGTGAGCCGCAAGAAACTGTAGAAAGTGGTGACATCACATTGGACCATGAGAGGAATTTTCCATGGCTGTGGCGTTGGCTGTAATAAACAGCGGCAAGTGGAGTTATATTTTTTTAATGATTCCAAGGACAGAGTGACAGATTAAATGCTTGAAACCAAATCTGCAGTATTTCTTGACTTGAGTGGCGTTAAAAGAGAGCTGTCAGTGAGTGTGCATGTAAAGTGCAGGTATGGTTGCCATCAGATTATTCCCTGTGTCTTGCTGGGAAGGATGAGTCTCTGTTGGGAATTGGGGGTAATTAGGTTAGTGGGTTGTCAGTGTCAGGAAATTGAAAGACAATCCTAATCAGATTTGTGTTCCTAGGGAATCAAATAATTTATATAAGTGGAAGAAATCTCTATTTTACAGTTAGATGATAATACACTTTACGACCCCGCCCATGTGGGGTGGCTGTCGGCCGTGGCAATTTAAGATAAGCGCCGAAAATCAAGAATGCATTTTGCATAAATCCAACCTTGAATCCCTTTTTTGGTAAATGGCATCATCTGATATTCCATTTCGGACATACTCTGCATGACCGCCGATCGCCGCGCATGGGGACACATCCAAACTCATCCTCTCCGAGAGCATTTGCTGATGGCCAAATTGTATTAGGCTCATTTGCAGTGGCCACACAATGCCCAGGTTTGACACTGTCCTCCCTGTTATAAAGTGATGAAATCATCAAGGAAGTGCTCTGGCTTGTGGTGTTGTTCGCCCGGAGGACGTAGCAGGCTGACAAATTAACTCTTCCCCCCACCTCACGCATTTCATTGAGCCTCTTCTCGTCCACCCTTTAGTATTAAATTTGTTTGGAGGTTGCTTTATGCATACGAGGTAAATTGAAGGGATTTTACCCTCTTGACAGGATTAAGATATCAGGGATGTTTAGGCTGGATGGAAGCAGTGACAGACGGGTACAAATATGAGGATGCGGGATAAAGGTTTGCATACATTTGCATTGAATAAGTGAATACCTGCCCGGTCATATCAAATAAATAGAACAGCGTAGATTAAGTATGTTAACTATGGAGAAAATGAATAGACTCGAAAAGACATCCAAATAGAAACATTCTTATCAAATAATGAGATAATAAATAACTTATGTTATGATGAGGGCGCCTTGACATTTACAGTATCGGTGCGGAACCCGGACCCCTAGGTGTGGTTGTTGGTGATAAGGCTCTGTTGCTGCTCCTCTGAAAGAGGGGTGAAATAAGGGTCTTTTATGAGGAAGCAATACCTAGTTATCTATGTGGAGTATGACAGCGGATGTTTTGTTCACTGCGTGCGGAGGGTTGGGGGGGTCCGAGGGGGGGGACAGTGCATTTACTCGTTGGCTGGTCACGTTTCTTTGACTGGATCTTAAGGGCCACACGCACCAGAGCTCTCACTCATGCACAAACAAGTAAAGAGCCAATTAGTATGCAGTCCGCCTCACACAAAAGCTAAATAATTAGAGGACCAGTCTGTGAGATCATTGACCCCGCGTTAAATATTCATATGTTTAGACCTGCTCTGGGCTCTGCTGTGTCACAGTAGACCAGCCAGGCATGGACCACATATGGGAAGACAGCCTTTCCTCTGACATATCCGCACACTTACTGACGCACCCGTACACTATTACAGCCCCATGTGGTCTTTTTATGATTATTTAGAATCTAGTGCACAATCAATCCTTCACCGTAGACGTTTACACCGACTTTGAAGTATTTTCCTAACTACCTGGCTAGCGCAACATACGCCTTTGTTTTACATTTGACTAAATTTTCTGCACTTGATACTGATTGCCTCTATGTTGTGGTCTTCTCAATTTATCCTCCAAAGGGGTACGCCTGGACCGAGTTCGAGGGGGCAGACAGAAGTACAAGAGGAGGTTGGACACAGAAAACAACCCATACCTGGGTTTGGCGCTCCCCCCTCCGACCAAAAAGCCTCGTGAGTACTGCCCCGTCACTAGCCCATTGTCTCCCATCTCCGTCGCGCCGCCTCTGACAGGCAAACAATCAGGTAAAGGTCAAGCCAAATTTGAGGCGAAATAACTTTAGCCCCGTCTGTCTTATGTTTGGGCAAGTCTGAGTTTATCGGTCAGAAATGCGGGCGTGGAGCTCTTGGACTAAAGTGTCCCATAGTTGTACACATACATCTAATATGTTGCAAAAGACAGTTTATAACCGCCATGTGACGCCATTCAAAATCTATCCTAAGGATTTGTTTCAGCTCATGGAGATTTTCTGATAACACATTTAACAACTATTTCACTTTGTCTGCCCTCCTTTTCTCCTCTCCCCTCAGTCACAAAGATAGTCTCCCACCTTTTGGTGGCAGAGCCAGAGAAGATCTACGCCATGCCTGACCCCACCATGCCGGAGAGCGACATAAAGGCTCTGACCACACTGTGCGACCTTGCTGACCGCGAGCTGGTCGTCATCATCGGCTGGGCCAAGCACATCCCAGGTATAATCTTTTGTTTTTGCGATTTAACTGCTTTCCGCTGCTTTATGAATATAACGTGCACATGCACTCTCACAGATAATTAATGACAGAAACTCGCAGTGCCACAGGGCGTGTGGCATGGAGTTGGTGTGAAATGGACATAGATGCACATCAAACAAATCAATAGAGTGCATCTAAAATCCCGACACTGAATAGAGAGAGGAACACACTGACCTGCTGCCAGTGTTTGCTGTAATCGCAAGGGAGATGTCGAGTAAAGTCGGGGTCTTGCGCGCTCAAACAACACTTCATATCACACGCAGACACACACATATGCACACGTGAACGCACACGCGGCACAGGCACACACACTCGTTGAATTATTGATGGGTATAATCGTGTTTCCTCCTCGGCCCATAGACATTCTGATAGACGAGGTGTTAGGTTATAAGAGGCTGTTGAATTAAGGGCACAGCGTACCTCACGTCAGCAGAGATTTTGCTTCCTGCAAGAGTTTTGCTATGATTTTTGACAAAGAACACATTGTTTAGCCCCTCTTTTTTTGCCACCAAGGCAGATTCTTCTTGATCTTCAGCTTGACCCCCATAACTCTATAACATCACCACCAAAAGACAAAATGAATGTGTGCCTCTCTGCCACTTCCCTGACCTCTTCTTAGTCGCCCAACGCCAGCAAGCACAGCACTGGCAGAAAAACTTTCTGTCTTGTCTCGCGCAAACACGTGCTATTATGTGTCGTGTCAAATCAGGTGAGGCGATCCCATTTCAGTTGTGATTTATTTATTTCCATCCAAGTTATGTCAGCTAAGGCAGGGGCATTTTGTACTGAGTACTTCTCAGAAGGTAGGGTATTAATCAGGTACAGATCTGATACTAAGGAGATTAGCGATGGATATGCTCCCGGCCCGTGGCCCGTTATGCATCTAAACTGTTTGGATAACTCGCCGTGCACCGTGCACGGTCAGCAGACTGAGAGTTTAACCAAGAAGATTACTCAGGACTGGACTTGAAGTGACCTGGTGACACACACTCTCATTTTCCAATCCCCAAAAGTTCCCCTCGAGTGAACTCCAAGCTGCATCATATCATCACCTTCCTAAAATAATGGCCCAAGTCATTTTTGGAGTATTTTCTGGAAACACAAAAAGATGACCCAATTACTGATTATTTCATTTTTATTATCAGAATAGTTTAATTTCAAGGGTAGACTTTAATCAGGTTTTTAACTAAAGCTGTTGCTGATTTTAGCAGAGGTGGCCAACATCCTGAGAGGAATTTAAGGCAAAAAAATGGGCAAAATGCGTGCAGGTTTTTATTCCATTGTGACGATATGTTGATTTCTGGATTGGGCATGTGCATGGAATATACACTATCACCGTTTAACACACAGAATATTTCCTAGGATGGGGCCACACTCTAGTCTTAAATTATTTTATTAAAAAGAAAAAAAATATCTCTGTTCAATATTTTTATCGCACATAGAGAAGCAACTGTATTGCATGGATACTTTAACTGGGATTTCATTTGACGGTGTTAAAAGAGTGTTGTGGTAATCAGATTATACGAACACATATCGCACATTGCATAGATGCATAATGGTAATGGGATTTGTGTCATTCCAAATGCGGCGGTAATGATCATTTAACCCAAAACCTAAGGCAGTAAGCCAGAGTGTCTTCTGCTAAACAAGGTACAGTACCTGAAGTATTACAGACTCTTAAGTAGATTATGCTCGTCTGTTTTCAAATAACTTGCTTGCTCCTGTTTTGTGTTTGCTATTTTACAACACTATCTGTCATTATTTACACACAAGTTGGCAAAATGCAGATGACCGGTAGCTGAGTGCTTTGTCTGCCACATCGGTGGCGTCTGTATTAGCACAGTGGGTGTCCTCTGGCCATGAAATAGCAGCATAATTGAGTTGTACATGGCTGAGCCTGATCAGAGACGGTTCAGTGGTTTTGCCACTCCGTGCTCTAACTCTCCATGCACCAAAGCAACCCCGGGGTAGTGTACCATGCCTTTGCAGTGAGTCTGCTGCGGGACAAAAAAAAAAAAAGAAAAGAAAGGGGGCATGTGGGTGATTGCATTCTGATAGATTTCTGAGGCCGTAGGCAATGGAATTAAAAAGATTAACAGTTCATTATGAACTAGACCACATTGATTAGACCACTGACAGATGGGCCAGTAACTAAAGTCCAAACGTAACAATTTAAAACTCATGAAAACTGGTACTCTGCCTTTGCAATAGTTTATTTTTCCTATTGAATGAAGCACATGCAATGAGGAGCAGAACAATGCGCATTTGAAGGCTAATTTCCACAAAACAACCCAAACAAGGTGCAATCAAGAAGCACGTCAACATTCAGTGTGTATTTGATTAACTGATAATGACCGTGGATATTCTCGTCACTTGTGTCACAGCTCCAAATGGCAGCATGCGGTCGAGTCTAACACGGCTGTTGCCTAAGGGTGACAGGGTCATTAGTCGCCCGTGTTTGGGGGATGCTGACAGATGGCTACTTGTTCCTATAGGTGCGAACAACCTTTGACATACATAGTAGTCCGCTAGTCTCCCATCTCGTCCCCTTGCATCCCATAAAACTGCATTTCATAATGTCCAAGAGGTTTAATGTAGCCGGGTAGTCGGTATTTTGGCAGCAACAATGTGGTAGAAGCTGTTTACTACTTTGACGTTGCTTTCTTCAGGAGTGACGGTAGGCGAGTGTGACCTCTGACCCCCTCCTGTTCCACCCTGAATTCCTCCCCATCCACAGTGGGAATGTCATGTGCTCATATGTAAAAGCTGCTATGCATATAACCTGTACATGAGGGGCTTGTTGTTTGGTGTTTGCCGACTCCCAACCCAGCTTCCGTGGCTGGAGTGTTTTCAGCTGGGAATTCTCAGAAGGCTTAAGGGCCAAGCAAACATTGACACTCTGCTGCAGCCTCTGCCTTGCTCGCACACAATAAAATGTATTTTCGCTCTGGTATATGAACCAGACAATATATATTGACACATCAGGCGGATATTACCTTGAAAAATATTTTCCTCTTTATACAGTATTTAATTACGGTGCACAATTGATTTGGTCTTATTCCCTTTGTTGTGTAAAACTCGTCCTCCTCTATTGGATGTCAGCTCATCAGCCCATCATTTGACAAGCAGGCGTCTGGCATTTTTCGTTGTTAACCTGCAGCCAACAGAGATGTTTTGTTATAAGTTGCCGTGTTAGTCTCAGCCCTCCGCCTTAATAAACAGCAATCCCACCCTGGTCCCCCCCTCAAGGCTCTTGTTTTCTCTTTGCCATTAAATTGTGAAATCTACTTACTGAGTTGCCAGCCTGATCGCACTCAAGCTTCGTAATCTCCTTGTAATAGAGTGTGAATACTGGCCAGCAATAAATCAGCGCCTCATCAGTGCACTTTATTAAATATAGACATCAACAGACAGCTCTTAGTATATTCAATTTACCCTCTGACGTAGACTTCAACACAGGAGATAAAGATAGATTGAGCAATCAGGTGCATGCTGAGGCCTGAACCTGAACAGGAAAAGAGCTACTGGAAGGTGGAAAAAAGCTACAGGGCGATTGAGATGGGTTGCAGCGTATCAGAGACAGGCAGACAGTCAGGAGGATCCAGCGCCAGGATGGGGAGGTCTGCCAGGTGGGGTGGGGGGGGGGGAGGTTGTTTAGCGTTTTCCGTCACATAAGCAGGTGCACTCCCCCATCATAATGACAGCTGAACTGGGTGCCTCTTTGTTTGGATCTTGGGAATACAAAAAATGAATAAATGTGCTGGAATGTGTTCTCAATTTGGTTGGATTTGTTTTGAAATTATTAAGGTTAATACCACACAGCGCATCTTTTATGACCATCCATACAACCTCACAGTTGAAACTCCGCACTTATGAGAAGTATACCTCTAATAGTTTTTTTCGCTCTAATAGACGTGTGACCCAATTTCATCATCCACTTGAACAGAGTGAAAAAGAATTTGCCCTCTTTTTAAATTTTTACTTAATTCTTACAATCCCTTTAAATTCAATGCGGAGTCCATGCAAAAGAGAGAAACTGCAAGCAGACCACGGGAAAATGATGCAAAGTTGACCTGGGTGATCACAGATCACCGCTGTAAAGTGGACACAAGTACAACAGACAACTGTTTCTCTCTCGCAAATAAAATCCATCACCAGCCAGAGGATAAGATGTACTTTTTCCATATGAAAGGCTATCAATAAAATCAGTGTTAAATATTCTCCTTATTTTTAGAATTCTAATAGAATTATTTTCAGTGTGAAAATCTTGAAAGTGCCTGTAGCTGAACCGTCAGAAATTCTTATGATGGTGGTGCTATGCCTTTAAGGGAGCGTCAACACTGCTTCATCCCTCATTAGGCTGTGCCGCTTCATGGCTGCAGAGATAAATTATGTGTAATTATGGCAATGATTAAAAGCTTTTTTTTTTATTTTTTTTTTGCAATATCTAACATTGGGATTGGACAGTAGAACCCTGGGGAGGCTCAAATTTTCCAATTCTGAAGTCAAGAGGTTATGGTGTGCACCTTAAAACGAGGGGATTACAGTTTTTAAAATCATGCGACCCAATAATGTTCATAGGCCAGTGGCCAAATCACACTTTTTTCTTTTTTTTTTTTTTATGGAATACTTACAATGGGAAACTGTTGGTAAAATTATTCCTGTCAACCTAAGTGTCATCTGAAATGGTAAGCTTTGATATAAACTAAGTGTCTCGCAGCGTGATCCCTGTGTTCAGTTTGAGGATATGGTGGTGGGGAAAAAAAAGGATGTGCAGAACCTCTGGGGCCCAGTTAGAGGCAGTTTGACTCTAACTGGAGCCCAGAGAGCACTTGCCTTGGCTGAGGTGAGATTGCTGCCGGGCGCAAGTCTTCAGGGCCTGCTTGTCCTTCTGATAGCTGGCTATGATAGATCAACCTCCGTCCAGCCAATGACTGTCTATCTCCCATTTCCTTTCCCGTTTCCCCCTCTGCGCTCTGGTCCCCTTTCACTCGCTCCTTCTCCCTCGTCCTTATCTGCCTCCTCTCTGCCCTGTATCTTCTCCTCTCTTTTATCTTCCAATTCACTCCCTTTTTTTTTTTTCTGCTGCCATTTTTTTTTTCTTCCCTCACTCACTCGCTCGCTCCTCTCTGTTGTCTGATTGAGGGTGAGTTACGAGGGGGCTGCAGCTGGAGGGGGCCACCGTGCCTCGTAATTACATCTCTTTTTATTACCCGCGCTAATGGCCCTCGGGGAGAGGGAAACAATAATAAATTAATAGAATATGAACTCCAGCTCAACAGAAATCTCCAGCATTTCATTTTTGGACTATCCAGTCCTCTGATTAATCTCTGAGAGGTTCGAGATGGCCGTCTGTGGGTTTTGTCTGCCCCCTCCTGTTGAGGCCCACTGGTGAGATAAAGACAGCGATGATGGTTTTGGCTTCTGTCGTTGCTGCTCTTATCCTCAGCCTTTTCAGCAAAGATGCAGTTTAACTCTGTCAGCTGCAAACCTTTTGAAACTCGATGGAAGTGAATATGTCATGTTTTACATCCTGTAATCTTCAAAATGAAAATCCATTTCTGAGCTAAATGCGCAAGATAAAGCTGTGCTTTGTTATTACCGTGATTATTTTTGGCTCGTGCGGGACTTTTAAATGCACTCAGCAGTGGAGTGGAAAAGGGCCTTCAAGTGTGCAGACAGGCCTCTCTGATTTGGTCAATATCGTGTCATGTTTGGTCAAACCCCACCATCGGCAGCGGGCTGGAAATGAAGATGTAAATATTGATATTTCATTAGAGGAAATCACCCACTCTGGCGGCACTTAACCGGGCCACCTTCAGAGAGCGGCGGCCGGAGCGCTTTGTGACCTGCGGAGTCGGGAAGTCACTTCATTACTCGATTAAATTGAGTGGAAAAAAGGAAGGTAACGACACGAGATCCCATTTGGAGCGATAATTTAGGCCCTGAAGAGAACGGATGGAGCGGCGGGAAAACACCACCTCTCCATCTCACAACAGCGGATTAAATTTAAGGACTTTTAGCGTCAAAGGTAATTGTAGGCTGCTGCTCTGCGTGCGTATGCCTGAGGGCTGTGCGCTGTATCGGAGCAACTCTAAAGCCTCTCCGGCAAGACCCGGACGAGGCCTTCACACGAGCTGTCACATTGGGAGCGCCGCTTTACTTCCGCTTCAGCCCTCTTTGCCATTAAAAGCCCCGACAGAGCTTTGCCTGTGATTGCGATGCCAACCTGATGCGGCAATCAGGAGGGCGCCTGTGCTCCGATGACAGTTTCTCTCTGGCCAGTCCACATTCTGTCCGACTTAATGGACACGTATGCAGACAAGGAAATAACACAACAAAGCGTTTTAACATTCACTCCAAATATGTTTAATGGCTTTTACAAACTATGCTTTATTGCTTCCACTGATAATAGTGAAGTGCTTAGAGTGCTTTCAGCAGTTGCTTGTGTGGTCTAAATTCTCCAGGCCTGCGAACAGTCCTATTCTACCGACTATTGATTCCCCTTCAAAATGTGAAGGCCCGCACATTCTGATCACAATCTCTTAATTAATGTATCCTGCAGCTCTGCCCCTGCAGTGGTCATCACCACGATAAGGGGAATTGAACACAGGTACCACTTTGCCGAGTTCTGGTTCTTTTTCTGCCGCTTTCCCATCATGGCTTTGAATTCTGCGTGTGTGTGTGTGTGTGTGTGTGTTCGTTGTTGTCCCGGGCAAGAGCAGATAAACCGCAGCTGGTGGCGCCCCCCCCCCAAATGTGATCATTTGTTTTTCAGAGAAAACGCCGGGCATAGATGTGTTGGGCAGGCCGGGTCAATACTGTAATCTATCGCCTCTTAATCACGCTGTGGCAGGTGGCATGGCAACAGCGAACTTGTAAAAGCAATCATGTTAATCATGGGTGGAGCTGGAGAGCCTAATATGCTGTCAGAAGGGACCGCCTGCAGGCGCAAGAGACGGAGAGAGGGAAAGGGCGGCTTTCATGGTGGCTGGAGCCTTGACGCTTTATTGCTGTCTAGAATGAAGATTTTTTTTTTTTTTTTTTTTTTTTACACCAGCGCTTATTTTGATTCTCTGGAATTCCTCACACTGACTGAGTGCTTTGGTGCACCTTAGTCAATTTGTGCCCATCTAGCTGCTGTTGCAGCGGAACCCCGTGATTTGTCTTGAGTCTGCGCCTCAACCATGTCACCCAACTGCTGAATTTCCTGCTTTGCGCGCATGTGTTTCCCGGGCTTCTTTTTTTCCTGGGTGACATTTGTTTGTGTAACTTTGTGAAGCTTTACGTGTACGTGCTCCCTCGTCACCTTTTTCCTCCTACACACACACGTGTGTCATGTCCTCAACCTCTGCAACGAGAACTCGTCCCGGCGCTAATCCCCGGCTCACCAGCACAAGTATGACAGGATACAAGGGGTAACCACCTGGCTTTGTGCATCCCAGACCTTTGCACCGATTTACTGTCGTCGCCCGCAGGAAAGCCCACTCAAGCACACTGACACCTGCTTCAAAGAGGACCTTCCTGTGTGCATTTAAATTGAAGCCTGGCTTTTCAGCGAGTGCCTCTGTTTGCACTTGTGCTCATAACAACATTTTCAATGACGATTTCTTTGGAAAAATGTCAACCTAGAAAAAGTAGAATGCCTTTAATCAATTTCCACAAAACTATGCAAGGATGATAACTGGGCCAATAAGAAGGTATTAAAAACATACATAATTTTTACATAAGGTGTATAATTTTGTGCTGTTACAAATGAGACTTCACGCTTCAGACTTTTTAGATTTGTTTAATGAGTGTTAATTAATCAAATCAAGTGAAAAATCAAGCTAAACATTTTCCAAAAGTGAATTAAATTCTATTACTGGTCTTTGTTCAACTTTACCTTTAATCACGGGATTCGGACGTACAGGATAAAAAGTTCACAGTTGCAGATGGAAGAAGGAGAGTCCATGAGGAAGAGGGGGCGACAAACATTTTTTTTTTTTCTTAATGTCGCTCCAAAATGGGAGGAGTATGATAGTGGGAGTCATTCTGGATGAGAGCAGGACAGGACGGGAGTTGATTTCACCGGAACAGGACGGGACAGGATTTTTTTGGGGTTTTTTTCAACTCTGGTCTCGGACGGGACAATATGGGATTTTTTTTTTCTGTGGTTGCAGGATGGGAAGGCAAGGAAATTCTACTCCCGTGTCACCCTCTAGTACAGATCCTGCCTCTTCTTTTTCAGGTTGTCCTGAATTCCTGAGTGCAGAATGCATGAATGTTACTGTTGATTCATGTTGATTATTTTGCCATGGTGGAGTGCAGCGCTCTCTCCTGATCTGTTAATTAGTTAACAGAAAAAAAATAGTCAACCAGTTTCCTCAAGGAAGAAAACAAATGTCATTCTGGTGTGGTCTACAATGGCATATTTTCGTATTAAATTGCATAATTAATTTCTCAGTGAATAATGCATTATTCTTATGACAAGAGTTCAGCTATACTGCAGGGGGGTTTTATGTAGGCAATTTGCTTCTCCACTAAATGGCAGCGGTTGCGTTCTACCATTGCAGTTCAAAATATTTGCGATCCCTAACCTCATACACTTTCCACTTGCGTCTTCCAGGATTTTCCACATTGTCTCTGGGAGACCAAATGAGTCTGCTGCAGAGCGCCTGGATGGAGATCCTCATCCTGAGCATTGTGTTCCGCTCACTGCCCTACGAGGACGAGCTGGTGTACGCCGAGGACTATATCATGGACGAGGAGCACTCGCGGCTGACGGGCTTGCTCGACCTTTATGTGTCCATCCTGCAGCTGGTCCGCAAGTGCAAGAAGCTCAAAGTGGAGAAGGAGGAGTTTGTCACCCTCAAGGCCATCGCTCTCGCCAACTCAGGTGGGCCATTAACAACACAAACACACGTTGGTATTTAGAATTGAATTTTTTTTGTATTTTTGATTTTTATTTCACAAATATCTTATTTTGGTATAGTATAGTATTTCATGATAAAAACAATTAAAATAAATTATTTGTGCATTTTGTCTATTGTTTGTTGTTTTAACATTGTAGGCCACTGTTTTTGTTTGCTTACACGCGCACACACACACCCCCACACCCACATGCACACACACACGTTTTTTTTATAGTATTTATAAATATCTATAATTGTTTTGAATTTCAAAATAATAGTTTTGTCAAATAAAAAAATAATAAAGGTTGAAATTAATTTATATATGTCATAGCATTTTTGTTTGACTTTTTTCGTACTTGATTTGAAAGGATTTTTTTCAAATGCTTTAACAAATAAACTTACGCTTCAATATATTTTCAATCAAGTCTTTGGTAGCTTTGCAACATTTCTTATTTGGCCAGTGAATATGCTGACCACACGATGAAACTGAGATATTGGCCAACAGTTTCCTGGATGACATTTCTCACTTTTTGGAGGAGTTTTAGTGTGTAACCTTTAGTTTGGCGCGTGAGCCGCACGGATGGGGAGAAGATAAGGGCAGCGCATGCGAAAGAAGCATGGAAAAGAGGGAGCTTTTTAATTGAACACCTTGCGAGTTGCGGTATTTCTCCTCGGCTATCTCCATAACAGTAGCCGCAGGGCACAGCAGCCACTGGAGATAAATTTAGCATTTCATTAGGAGCACAGTGGCTGTCAATAAAATGTGTTAAGTCGAATGGAATGAGCATCAGGCCGTGATAGAGCTCGTTTGTTCCAATGCAAAGACGGCACGCTGCTATTGACAGGATCCTTTTGAGGAGGCAGGACTTGTCCCCACCCCGAGTCGCACCCGCACCCCCTCTTTGATCAATGCACGCCAGGTCACCAGGCCTCTCCCCCCTCTTTTGTTTTGTCCAAGCTGAAAAATGAAAATGCTGATGCAAGCTATTTTCTTTGAGACAGCAGCGCGTCGGTCATGAGGTGGGCTCGGGGGGAGGGGAGGAAGAGGAGGAGGAGGTGGAGGAAGGTGTCCGCAACGTTAGAACAAGGTCTCTGGGAAATCATTCTCATGGGAGGGCTCCCCTGTTTGACAGCTGTGAAAATTCATAGCCATTGATTTTGTAATTAGCAGTTTATCAATCACATCAATGTGGGCTTAATGATGGATTGCAAGGAAATTGTTTCTTCAAAGTTGTTTTTTTTTTTTTTTTAAATCCAATACTTCTCCAAACATCACATGCTGCTTGCTTTTTCGTCCCTTTTGCTGCCTTTTTTCATACGTCAGCCAGCATTTTTTTTTTATTATTATTGTTATTCTTCCAAGGATGTTCCAATTACATCGTGAGCCCTCAATTATTAAAGTATGTTAAAAATGAGCATCCAAATTCTTTATCTGTTATGATAGTTTTGCAATTAAACTGAATATATTTTAGGGAAAAGGGAAAAATTCCTCTTTCATGGTTAAGCTTTGGAGAATTCATACGCCTGTAAAGTCTCATTTAATGAGGACGGAAATGTGTGTGTGACTTTAGTTTAATAAGTGGGGAAAAAAACCTTATTAGTAAAAAATACTCAGTAGAGTTCTGTTTTCTATTTCAGTGTAAATCTAACATAAGATAATTATGTTCTTCTCTCCTCTCCCTCCCCCTGCTTGTACTTTTCCAAACGACCTACTTCATTTCGCCACTGCGGGCTTGAAAGCCGTCAGGGTGAAAAATGTCTCAAGGTTTTGGGAATACGCTAGTTCCAGTCAATGAATACGGGGCCCGCTTAGAAATCTGTTTTGCCTTTTATCGTCCCGCGTGGCCAAACGCATGGAGCCAAGGTGAGACGTGCGAGGCGGCCAATGACTCGCTGCCTCTGGGGTGACAGACATTGCTTAGCCAGTGAGAGACGTGCCACCACCGAGGCTCTCTGAGAGGACTGCTGATAGCAACAGAGCAAAAGGCGACAATGAGAGAGGAACGCGTAACATGATGCTGTAGACATGTACTTGAACTCAAGACTACACAGGTGGTTGACTCAGATTTGACCCAAATTAAGTCCAATAAGAATCGAGTCCAAGTTTGTGTGAGTACAGTGAACCCCTGTTTATCGCAGGGGATATGTTCCACGCCCACCAATAATAGGTGAAAATCCACGATTTAGGCAGACCATATAAAAAAAAATAGTTTTACTCGCCGCAAAGGATTTAACCCAGGGGTCTCAAACTCAGTTATGTGAGAGCCGCTGGTCCTCTGGTCTGGTCTGCATCAAGCATACCACAAAAAAGGGGTTCAAGTATTTTTATTTTATTTTTACGTCGGATTTATTGAGCACTGCAACTTAATCTGTGCATTTATGTTGAGGTGACCGTGTGCTAAAAGAATTTTTTTTAAAATTCAGTCTGATGTTTTCCGTGAAATTTTCTGTTCTCGTCGCCATTCTTTCTCTTAGAAGGTTTTGAAAAAAACTGGGACTGGGTCGCAGTATATCTTTTCCTTCTGCTTGGACTCACTTAAAAAAATAATTTCACCAAAATCCGTAATAAACTGGAATTATGGGTTCAAACGCACGCACACACACACACACGCAAATATAAAATGTCCACGTCAAAAAACATGGCCCCCCCAGAACATTATACTGTGGGCCGCAAATGGCCCCCAGGCTGTTAGTTTGAGACCCCAACTCTAATCATATAATATATATAAAGACCTTAATTTATTTAAACGCACTTCTTAAGAATTCCTCATCATCATTCTCACGCGCTCACTCACGGTTCGTAAATATGAGGCAAAGTATGCTTCCTTCAAGCTGTTTATTTGTCACTCCCAGTTGAAATTGACAGTAAAAACTGAGAATTGAACATTGTTTATTTAAATATCAAAATATTGAACAAAATTACATAAAATCATCAAAGGACAGTCAAAAAGCTGAGTCCCAAAATCCTTCAAACATATAAAAACTGAGTAAATAACAGCACACACTGTACGTGGGAACAATGACTATTACTGGAACTTCAAGTTGGGGACCTTCTCTGCCCGCCATGAAAAAAAATTAAATTGGACTTGCGTGTACTCCCACCATTACTGTAAGAACGCAGAAACAACAACATTTTATGAATCTGTGATACAGCGGAGGAACATTGTATCGCAGTCTTGAAGAGAATAATCAAGTACACATTTAAATCAGCATTTTTGAATAATGTAGAAGAAGTAAGTTTTTCCCTGGTAACATAAAAAGTAAGTAGGCAGGAAAATTAATTGTGTCACATTCATCACAGACTTGCTTATGGCGCCCAATTCTCTAATGGAGCCCCCTTTTTATCTACTAATAATTGTCTGTCTTTCCCAAACGGGTTTTTTTAATGTGTGCTATTAGCCCACGATTCATGCCGTTGTTACCGGGGGATAACATTGATTTTCAGTGTGGGTGGTCAAAGGCCGTTTTAATAAGCTGCACAGCGCTGCAAAGAGTTAGGATGGAAATAAATAAAACAAAGCACATGTTGTTGTTTTTTTTGTTGTTTTTTATGATCCATTCTTTGTCCTGTCTGCGGATGAAATATACTGATAACGTGTTCCCTACCTCACCTCACTGCTCGGATAGCACTTCATATCAATCATGAGGTTTAATTTTCAAAAAATCCACATCCCTCCCGTTGATAACAGTGTATTCAAGTGAAGAGCACATTTCTTACGCTTCTTAAATCTTGTCACCCCGATAGACTCCATGCACATAGAGGACATGGAGGCCGTTCAGAAGCTGCAGGATGCTCTGCACGAGGCCCTGCAGGACTACGAGAGCAGCCAGCACCCGGAGGACCCGCGGCGGGCGGGAAAACTGCTCATGACCCTGCCCTTGCTGCGGCAGACGGCCACCAAGGCCGTGCAGCACTTTTATAGCATCAAGGTGCAGGGCAAGGTGCCCATGCACAAACTGTTCCTGGAGATGCTGGAGGCCAAGGTCTGATTCTTGGAGCTGCTTTAAGTGCTGCACCGTGAGACTTTTTGGAAGCAAGATTTAGAGGGTGCTCGAGAAGGGGAACGGGGAGACCTCAGCTTTGGCGAGGCAGCACTCAGACTGACCTCATGCCTCCTGCAACACTTGGACGCCATGTTAAAAAAAAAAAAAAGAAAAAAAAAAAAGAACCAGAAACAAACTTGGTTATTAATATAAATCTAAGAATGATGAAGATTAATGTAAAATATATATACAAAGTACTATGTACAGTAATAATTTCTTTTGTTAATCGTTGGTGGTCATGCTCCCAGGTGTCCCTCAGCAGCTTCGGAATAAGTAGATGCCAGTAACAAGAAATTGAATTTACTCTGAGGAAAGTGGATGTGCGAACGACAACAACGCTTTCGTCAGTGCGGTTCTGTCTGGGATATGTAGATGTTTATTACTGGGAGACTGAGTGTACAGTTTAAAGTCTGTTAATATTGGTGGCCATTTTCTCTCACCCTCCGTACGCAGGGAGGGGAGAAAAAAAAAAAAAAAGAACTGCTTAAATGTGAACTGTTAACTGCTCAAACGTCCTCGGACATAAAGTACAGTACCTCTCGAGCAGTGTGATGCGATCCGTCTCGCAGTGGAAGGCTTTGTTTAACCAAACTAGCATAGGCAGTTTCACTAGTCGGTAGTCTTCTGTAGTTCAGCAATAAACGACGGTGTGGGAATGCCAGGCTCAACCTTCATCTTTCATGTGCTACGTTTAATGCTGCTGTTGCCACAAGGCCGTGCCTGCTTGCTTGCTTCGTTCCATCGCACATATACACACGTTTCTCTTCTCCCGTTAGCCATCGAGGCCCAAATGTGTCCTTTTTAAGCCTGTGGAAATGGGCCGAGCCAACGCAGGTTTTAGGTGAAAGCTGATCATCAGTATCAAAGGCTTTCTGCGGAGTGGCTCCAGTCCAGGAGATTCCATGTTCAAACAATCAGAGGCCCATATGTCAAAGCGCTCTATTTTGGAACCCTTTAAGCCTGTGGCAGAGTCATCCCACACACTGTGAGCAAGGTGGCCAGCATCTGCTCTCACCATCTTAGACACCTTCTGTCTTTAAATAGCTGTGTCGGCATTTATAGAGAGCCCGAGGCAGACCAAGGTAAACGGCAGGTGCAGAGGCGCTTCACAACGGGTTTATATTTAACCCTGCGGGAGGTTGTTGTCTGCGTGGCGGCGGGCACGTGGACCGCGTTCTGACCATCATGTTGACACAGTGGGCAGTGGCGGAGCCAGAAATTTTTCATGGGGCTGGCCGGGGTGAGACCATGACTCACAGAAAGGTGGCAGTAAGTTGATACGTGCACATGCGCACTCGCACACGGCAGAATGTTACATTCTACTTGCACCTTCCACAACTCACAAGTTGCTAGGTCAACCTTGCCACTCGCTGAATATGACTGAGAAGTCATTGTTTGTCATACCATACACATCCATGGCGTAAAATACACATTTACAGCTATCAAAGTCTCCACACGGCTTTCCAAAGGAGTCTGAGTATTCTGGGTGTGTCTCTAAAGTACCACCGTCAGTTTAAATGGACGGTCCATTCACAGTCACACACACATGATGGCACAGCAGCGAGCCTATCACTTGTGAGATGTGGTTTTGACCAGTCTGTCCTGGCAGCACTACATTTACCGCTCTCCTCCTTGGCGAAAGTTGCGTGCGGCAGTGAAATATCTGGAACTAATGTTCTATACCACAGAGCCACGTGGTAAACGTGGCCGAAGAGTGCCACCATTGCCTGAGAGTGGCTGGTGCTGAATGACACCATCGGCCAGCAGCTCGCTATGTGGGCGGGATGGCCGAGCTATGCAAGAAACAAAGTGTCAGCATGTGCCAGAGGGTAACAGCAAGCCAACAATGTGTCACTACAAGGTGTGATCCCTGCTGGGAGAAAGATCTTAGGCTCCCTTTAACTCCATGTCCATTACACCGTTTGAGAGCTCCACTCCTGTCCAGCTCACTTGTGAGACGTGCACGTTTAGACTACTGAAGGATTTTATGTGGTGTTATAAATGGCGGTGCTGTCACAAAAATATGATACTTTGTTCAAAGTAGTAGAGACAGTCACCGACCGTTGTGCTCACAGTACAAAATGGCCAGCACCCATCCAGGTTTCACAAGATCCCGGAGTCAATGTTATGAAGGCAAACCACGCCCCCCTTGCAAGCAAATAAACCTCCCAGTTATATTGTAGGGTGACACTCTGGGCTCTATTTTTGTACACAGCGCATGCGGAAAAGCTGATTTTTGCCAATATGGCAGACCAGTTTGCTCACAGCTGGTTGTTCTGAAGCAGAGAGGTGATGTCCTTAAAGATGTGTCCAGCTGATTGATAATTTGTTGGCAGAAAGTTACGCCTTCTCAAACGGCGTCGAAATATTTATAGGGAATGACAATACCCGCTTGGATTGGCAACGAATGATGTGGTGTGTTTTCAATTTGACTTTTAAAAATACACAGACTTGAATGCAGGGGCGAAAATACCAACACTAGGTCTAACCTGCATCCGTGTATATGTATGCAGCTCGCCGCGCTGATCTCGAAAATAGAGCCCTGTACGTCCACTTTCTGTTGTGCAATACAATAGGGACCACTTCTGATTGAAATCGTGCTCCAAGCATGCTTTTACTTCAGGGAATTCCCATTCCCGATAAGTAAAATCCAGAAACCCTCCTAATCAATCACATGTAACCTGTATATCAGATTAAGAACTATATTTACTTTGCTCCACTGACAAGAAACTTTTGTGCTTGTTTAAATGAAACTACATTATACAAGAAATCTTTTTCAGAAAAAAAAAACTTTTGTAGTGTATGATGATTAGCCAAGAAAGAAAAAGGTTCCTTTCGTCTTATTTTCCGTCCACCTTGTAATGCGGCACTGTTTAACGTCAAAATGTCTTACAGTACAAGCTAAGTGTGTAAATATATCAGCCTTCAGTGCAGTAGGTTGCCGAAGTACCATTGAAAATAAAGTATGCAGCGCCCTGCTGACTACTACCTCATTATCATATTGTCAATATTTCTCTGATTCAGCACCCTTTTATCATCTTACATGTCTATGACCTAACCTGAGCCATTCATGTTTTTTATCCTCCCTGAGCGCTCCTGCCAAATATATTTGGAACTGTAATTACTGACCGTCCCATTCATTGCTCACTGATCTGTTTGTAAAAGTAACGCATGCTTCACGTTGATCACTTGATGAGACCCACCCGACATGACCTCCCACCCCACCCATGATGGTTACTAAGCGGGTATGTGTGTTCCTTTTGCTCTTCTTTTGAACGGTGTGTCATGATTGGTCTCTCACTGATGGACTGCAGACAGGGGCAGGCGACTGACTCCCCTGCTCCTGCATTTTGAGTATTTATGGTGTGAAATATATCATTTGCAATGGTGTACATTTGTTATCTCTGGTCATTCAATCGCCAGTATGTGTCCATTCTGATTTTCAGTAAGGTAAGGGATCAATGGATTAAATATTCCCTGAAATCTGTCTTTTGTTTGCAGTCTAACTTGATGTTATAAACAATGCACGGAGTCCCAAATAACATTCGCAAACCTGACTGCTAGCTGTCTCAAAAATACAAAAATCGTCGTATTCAGTATGAAAAGTAATTCACCGACCTAAGTAATGGAGACAGGTGATGACGTATTATTTCATCTGGAAATTTATGTTACAACGCATGAGACAGGAAGTTATGGATTGTGTTCATGTAGTCATTTAAATGCTTAATTAATTCCCATAAAAACAAGGTTTAATTGTGGTGCCTTTTTTAACTTATAAAAAAAAAAATAAAGTGTAAGTGAAAAAAGTCCTAATCTTATGATAATGTAGTTACAACATGCTGAGGGGAAAAAAAGTATAATATTGAGAGACTTTAGTGGTAATTTTATCAAGTGAATGTCAAAATGCGCACATATTTATAACAAATAACAGAAGGCACTGTTTCCGTCCGTGTAGATGAAACCTAATACTATTAGTTCTTTTCTAGGAACAGACAAACATTTGAAGGCTTCATTCTGATGTTGATCAATGGGAACTTCGCATCACTTTTTTGTCTTGAACCCAAAGTTTCACTCAGCAACCCTGTTTCCCGTGTTTCAGGTTTTTAAATAGTATTATTATGACTATTTTTTTTTTTTATCCAATTACATAGTGGCCTCTAAATTTCTGTCAAGTCAATCAAACCTGACGAGAGCCTCAGAAGTGCTGGATGACGTAACTTAAACCATATTAGCAACAGAACTGTTTCTGTAACTAAATCCTCTTCACAAGACCAATAAGCCGGCCCTCAGTGAGTTAATTTTCCCATCTGATCGGTGAGAGCAGTGATTCTAAATTATTTTGTTGTTGTTACGCCCCGCCCCTAGCAAGAAGAAAACAATTCCAACTATAAATAATAGTATTGGTCTATAAAATAGTTATAGGTACACCTCTGCATAACATCGTATCCTTGTAAACAAACAAAACAAAAAGAAAGAGATATAGTTCAACTTAAAAGAATAACCTAATTAACATTGTTTATTAGTCTGTAAAAGAATATTTTAAGTACATCAATTTGGCTGAAATCCCCAAAATAATAATATCCTTCTTGGAAACCTTTTTGGCAGACTTATTGCACCATTTGCTGCTGAAAATAGAATAAAAAAAAAATCAATATTGCCAACTACTGGAGTGTATCTGCAATTACACTTTATTGTAGTATGGCAAAAAAAAAAAAGCATGTTCCCCGGGGTCACACGCTCCCCCTCCCAGGGAGGCCCGCCCCACAATTTGAGAAGCACTGGGTTAAAGTAAGACTAGTTACTGTCAACATTGACGTGCAAAACATGTCTGTATCGATCTGCACATATGCATCTCAGGTCATTATGGTGTATTTTATTAACTTTTTTATGTTTTTATTTTATTCGATGAAACATTGATTCTGAACTGCAAAAATGTTGCTGTTATATGGCATTTTGTATCGTATTGATGGGTTCTATAATTTGTGACATGGTATTGGTGGTATCAAGAAGTGGATTGAAGTCAGGTAAGTCCCCACTGAAGGTGCAGACACCAAAAGCACAGTCTGCCACTGACTCAGATGAATATACCGAACATACTGCATTTGGGACGTTTCCAACATGATCCAAAGAATAGACACTCAGCCTGTAGCCATTCTTCTCTGGCCTTAATTGAGCAAAGAAGGAGAACAAAAAGCATCCAAGAGCACATCCCTGCAGATCAGACATGGGTGGCAGTAAGTGGCCCTTTTATTGCCTCCACACTATGACCATCAGCCAGTGCGGCCGAAGCGTTGCAAATGCATCCGTCACAGGAAACAGGCACACAGACATGTTAGCCGTGATGATGGCGGGGAGGGGAATGGAGGGCTTGTATTATTCCAGCAAGCTGATATTCCAGGGAGTTCAAGTATTCCCTTCTCTATATAATTATATGAACCAATTTCCCTTTTTGAAATTATGTCTCGCTAGCCTATTAATTGTAATAATCCTCAACATTGAAACGTCGGGGATAGTTTAAGGAGGAGGGCAAAGACAATGGAGGCCCAAACAAAGTTCATTTCTCTTTGAAACCCATTTTATGAGGTGAGATGATGAGCTGTGATTAAAAAGATCACACAAAAATCATCCTTGTATTTCTCAAGTATTCTATGACGACTGGTCCCGCTCCGTCTGCGAAGAAACGGGAGACTATCATGTAACATCATTTTGAAGAAAGGAAAAGAAGACCTATTTTTTCAAATAAGAGCTGAAGCACGTTTGCGTCAAGATGATGGCAAGATTTATTACAATTTCGATTGAAATGTACAGTTAAAGTGAGACGTACAACCAAAGAGACTGAATGCAACATAAAATGCTTGATAAAAATAAAATTTCATGGACCAGCAACAAACACAAACAAAGCACAAAAGAATATTCACAGGCGTATATTCGCTCCGCTTTGCGAGAATAGCGAATCTCTAAACACTCAAATGTGGTCCTGTTTGACGGTGAGACGTCCTCTTGTTCTTTTTGTGAATTATGCTGCATCTCTTCCAGTTGACCTCAGTGCTGTATTGCGACAACAACATAACTTCACTGAATGCCCTCAACTCTAAATCCTCACCGTTCACCGCCAAAAAAAAAAAAGAAAATTCGGTAGAGCGAATGATAAACTGCAATAAAACACAATTTGACTATATTGATACAATGGTCACAGATACAATATGGCAAGACAACCGTTCACCATTCACTGACAGGCGCAAACATCTCCGTTGAGACCTACGACTCGAGGCCCCTCATCGAAATGCGACGCCGCCCTCCCAGCAATGGCTGCCACGTCGCCTTAAGTGTCTTTCATTATTCCTGAAGCAACACTGATGATGCTGAGGGAAAGGATTACACGTCAGGGTGAGTGATTGGCTTTGAACAGAGCTGCTGCAAACACTTTGTATCAAGACCACGCTCAAATTACTCTTAGCTTGAAAACGGAGCGCGCCGAGGCCCAGGAGAGCTGCTGGCACATAAACCAACGGCGGGACACCTTCGCTCTTTCTTATACACACACCCACACGCACACACACACACACACGCACACACGTACACTAACACGATTTTCCTTTGTCGGAAGGGAATGTGACCACTCCCCATGACGTCCACCTTGTTTTTGAGGCGCAGACCCTCCTTTATATTCTGCATTTATTGTTCCATTTGTGAAATTGGAGCTGTAGGCCTGACAAACCGGTCACTATTCAATAACACCACAATCCGTGCTGTCAGACATTACGTCACATTACAGGCAAATAACATTATTTCGGTGTTATTTGTGTGCATTGCCGAAGAACATCCTTTTCAAGAGAATACAAGTGTGTGTTGCCTGAAAAGACACACAAAAATGTAAAAAATAAAAAAAATTATGTAGGCCTTTATATTGAAATGTTAAATCTTGTCCCTATTGAGCGAAACAATAATTCCGGTGTATGAGTGGCGACATAATGATACACAGGTTAATTGCACTTTCTGCCATCTAGTGGAAGAGCATTTCAATTGTTCTGCGAGACATCATCAGGAGAGCGCAGGAGAGGTTCCAATAGAGGCTGATTGCTGATTTGAAGCACCTGTGCGCCCAGGTGAGCAGTGTGGCTAATGAAGTAAAGTGGCACAATGGTGTGCTGAATGGAAAAACACTGAGATGGATATATATATATATATATATATATATATGAAATGTTTTTTTCTTTGCAGAGTAATTTGACTTTAATTGAGGAGCAACTTTGTAATATTGCTTTTCACGTTTTGATGGTTAATGCCAAGGAGCTGAAGCTTCATTGAACAGGAAAAATATGACAATATAAACAATGAACAATTTTCATATATAATCCTCTTTTTTTATATTTCTTAAAATTTCTTAAATTCTCACTGAGTGTAGCTTCAGCAAACTGTATTTTCTCTTCTAGAAATATTTTCATTGGGAAAATTTTGAACAAAAATATAAATTTCAGTTATGACTATGTATTTCTTAATGCACAGGTGTCAAACTCCAGTCATGGAGGGCCGCCTACTGCATGTTTTCCATCGCTACCGGCTGCGACAACTGATGCAAATGAGCAGAATCAGGTGTGTTGCAGCCGGGAGAGATTGAAAGCAAGCAGGAAAGCGTCCCTCCAGGACTAGAGTTTGACACCTATGTTGTGATGGGTTGTATGGTACTTCTAAAATCATAAATAAGATCACCTGTTGCCGAACCGAAACCCCGATTACTAAATATATTACATCATATGATTGTTATAATCGTATCGTTACTATTGATGTGTTGGAGAAACACACAAATGGGCAATTTAGAATTTTCAGTCAACTCCAAACTATTTTTCAATGAAAAATCCTGGGCATAGCTTTTGTAATCAATTTTTGAAACTGTAAATAGACATTGCGGACACCCTGTAAAATGAATTCCATCATGTTGTGCTCTCCAGTACCTGTTCCACTGTCAGTGCACATGAGCGGTACATCCCACACCTCTGACCCCGCCCACAGCTCCCCCACAGCCGATCGATAGTCTGTCAAAGTGCCTCGCAGGCGCAGCGACTGCAGGCCGTCTGAGATTTCGCCCTCTCATTGTCCATCTTCACTGTTTTAAGTGCATTTATCAGGTTACCCGGCGGCTCACCTCCACGCTAATGCACAGCTGAGCAGCTGTCCCGAAAACCCTAACGAGGGGACCTTTGTCCTGCTCTGCTCAGGAACTTTCACCGTGGCTCTTATGCAACCACAGATACTGTGAATGGTGAGACAATGAGGCTCACCATGTCGCATTTAATTTCCCATGTAATTATAAATTACGTCGACACTCTGGATTAGAGGTTTAAAAAAAAAAGATGACATTTTTGTATTTGTGTGAGAGCCAAAGCGTGTCAGCGGCATTAGGTCTCCTCATTTGAGCTTAAAAGCACGAGAACAATTAAGGCCTCAGTGAGACAAATGCACTAGCACAGCCTGCAAAGACTCTCCAACCTTGTTGAGAAATGACTGCTTTTAGGCCAAAAGTGTGTTTGTGCACACTTAAACAGTGCATGTATAGAAGCGCCTGGGTAATAAACAATAACACACACACACACACACACACACACACCCCCACGCATCGGTAAACTGCATGTGAAGGGTTTTGTTCCTTGCTTTGAGATTTATTTGCTGCTCTGTATCTTTATCTGTAGGATGAAGCTGTGAGGGAGCAGAAATATTTCCAACTATCTCCAGAATGTATCTACCTCCAACCATAGAGAACGCTCTTGCGGGAAGTGTATATAGTTGTGTGTGAGGATGTGTGCGTTTTGAGGAGGGGTCTTCTCTCACTGTTTTATTGCCTCTGCCATGTATTTACACGTTCTTATGGACTTTTCCAATTTAAACACTGCTTTGGAAATAATGAAGGGAGATAAGGAGCACTGATAAGCGTGGATACGTCTATCAAATGGAGAAAAAGCCACACGGGCTCATTGCAGCGTTATTACCAAGGACTGAGACAGCACTTTGAACTCCATTATTAGGCTATTGCTTCATCGGAGTGTGCAGCTATCTGATATTTGAGGACATTTGATGCCTGGAGTTTTTTTATTACTGATTCAAGAGCAGTTGTAGTCACGAGTGCTTCATCAGAACAGAGAACAATGTGGTTTTTATTGCTGTATTTAGACTGAGGTTTTGCAACATGCAGTTTGTGTTTGGTAGAAATTTGGTGAGAGTTTGGGTTGCTCATTTTGGTCAGTTGACGCAACATAAATGCACTATTGTTTAAATGTTCGGGGGTATTGTCATTTTTTTTTTAATTGTGTTTTTTTTTGTTTTTTTTTTGTTGTTGCACAAATGTTTTTATTTTTTACCATGTAACTATGAGGTGGGTGGACAAAGAATGTGAATGTTGAGATGAATCACTACACCAACAGCAAATTGGAGTCAAAAGTCAGACATCAGAGGCCAATCAATGAGACAAGAGTGGGGGTAATGGTCGAAGATGTCCTGCCCAATT
Source organism: Idiotropiscis lumnitzeri (assembly GCF_059441095.1). Taxonomy (NCBI): domain Eukaryota; kingdom Metazoa; phylum Chordata; class Actinopteri; order Syngnathiformes; family Syngnathidae; genus Idiotropiscis; species Idiotropiscis lumnitzeri. The sequence continues at coordinate 11,500,426 of NC_142391.1, read as the reverse complement.
TTAGTTTTTATTTATTTATTTATTTTTATTTTTTTAAGAAGCATTTCCAGATGTGATCCATGCCTGGCAGAAAACAGCTCTCAGAATACCCCCAATTAAATATAATTAATAAATCAACAGAAGAATGGCACAGCAAATGGTAATATGGCGGGGACCTGTGAGAGTCCTGATCTCAACCAGGTTGCGATGCACATCTTATTTTAACCAAACATCCAAAGAATATTGCTGAATGAAAAGAGTTTTGTAATGAGAAATGATCATTGGTCCGGCCTGTACTGCAAGAACTCAGCTTGAGGTTATTGCTGCCCAAGGGGGCTAAAGCAGCTATTTCCAAAGGTTCACGTAATTTTTGCACCTTGATTTGTTGTGTTCAGTTAAAAATGCAAATTTAAGAAAACTGTTTTTTCCAGTGATGATCGAGGCAGATCATGTTTAATGACGTATTTATGCAGAAATGCGGATAATTCCAAAGAGTTGACCGATGTTTTTTTTTTGTTTTTTCAGTTGCAACCTTGTTACAATACTTAGCCGCAGTTATTTTTTTTATATTATTATATCTTACTTCATTTAAAACGGTACAGAGCAATTTTACAGAACACCTGAAAAATAATGGTTTTTTTTTATTTATTTTTTTAAAGCCGCAATTAGCCAAAAGGCTATTTTTCATTTGTAATCCCCTGTCCCCAGTCTCTCTTAATAGTATTTTATTATGTAGCTTTTTAACATCTAATTATTTCTGTGTATGTCAAAAAAAATATGTATAGTATATATACATAAGCGTATATACATAATTTCAATCCAAATTAAATATTATTTCGAAAAGTATTTTCACTTACCTAAAATCAAAATTAAAAAAAAAAAACACTTTTTAAAACGACGGTGTTTGTGTATCCATTGTCTGAAAACCTTCCAAACTCCCGACTCGGATACCTTCATGCCAGGATTTTATCGGGGGCCCAAAGGTGCTAGGAGGAAATGATCCGGCTCAACTCCGGAGGGAAGCCACAGATGGGCTTGACCTTTTGCAGTGTGTCAAGCAAAGGTTAGAAATCTCCACTGGCCTTAAAACAAATGCACTTGTTCGCCATAATGGAGGAGGCCCCTGTCTCTCGCAGTTAAGACCAGCCGCTTCGGCCCCGGGAGAATTCCCTCTCGTGGAATTCTCTCTGCGCGCGCACACACGTACACAAACATGCGCACGCACACATGATTTGCTTTGATGTCAAATGAAGTTAGGTTTTATGTGTTTATTATTTTTGAAAGCTTTTTTAATCATCACCCTCCATGATGTAATATAGGTTGTTATTATGTTAGTCAGAGTTCGACTGTATTTATATATGCGGCTATAATTTTAGTATCTGATCAGGCACCAAAGACTGCATGAGGGACATCACACATTCCTTATCCTTTTCCCAGATATACTGCACAACTCTCATAAATATTTGCAAGGCGCTCTTTCTGTCGGGGGGGGGGGGGGGGCTACAGACATATTGTGCATCATATAACACACACATGCCTCTGCTCATAATTTACACATTTATATTCATACACACCTGATTTTGTATTTAAAATACGCCTCGTAAAGTGTGATTTATGGAAATGGACAGATTGCATGTGATTCCTGAATGAAATTTCATATAGATCAAATGCTTTAGTGTCCCTTCACTCTCCTGTGCGAGGGGAGAGCCTTGACCATGCAGGTAATTTACAGTGTTATGAGATGAGTGCAAAACATGCTGTAAATAAATAAGAGCCTACCCATTTCATTTTAGGACAAGGGGAGGTTAGACACTCCCACAGCGACCCTGCCCCCCATCCACACGCACATACACACACACACACACACACACACCCCACCTCTCCTGCACATCGCTGCCCTTTTGAAAGTGCGGAATCCCTTGGCTGGGCGCATGTGTATATCATCCAGAGGAGGCGAGCACAAATGGGGCAGCAAGCGACACTATGCAGTCCATTTGCTAATTTCAATATGGTGTCCGTCTGTGTGGCTTTGGCCTTGGGCACAGGCGCAGCCCCACGCCAAGCCCCCGCCGCCCGCCCCGCTCTCGTCGTTCAACGCTCCCCCGTTGGCAAGCCTGCGTGGCGTCCCTTTGACCTTGCTCTCAATCACAAACACACATGCACTCCTATTGACTGCACAAGAAAGCATACGCAATTGTTTCTGTCCAGTGTTCGCATGTACGGAAAATTCAGTTTGTCACGCCAATGCTTTCACGTCTTGTCAGTTGCTGCATTTCTTTGCATTCTTAATGTTAAAGTGTCGCTAATGTTGTAAGGGCAGGCATCAGAAAGTCTTTTTGTCTTCACCTCGGCACAATGTGAGCCAGATGAACGGGATACATTCTGTTCGGAATCCCAATGTGTGTTGACGTGTGTCTGTCGTGTGTTTACGAGGCTCCGGCAACAACGATATACACTGGAAATGTCACTTTGAACTCCCGTGATTTGCTCAATAACGCTGCACGCTGATGTGGCAATGATCATTCCCCAGCTGCACGGCGCAAAAGCAAATTTAGTCTGTTTTCTCACTAATATGACTCACGTGACGCTCCTTTAGAGGAGCCATGAACAATACAAAATCACAGGAAAGAAGCTAGCATAGTCCAGTACGAAAGTAAGAACTATCAGAAGAACCGACATATATGTGTATTTTTTTAATTATTTATTTATTTATTTTTGGTCCAATAAGATTTCATCCACTTTGTGTTCTAATCTGCTCAGGTCGTTCAGAAGTGATGTGATGTAATTTGAAGTCTACTGTATTAGCAATGTGGCTATTTCTTTCACCAATCAGACTTCAAATTCTTCCACACGCGGCCAGCGCACCGGTCCTTACTCTGATCTGTAAATCAGCCCCAGCTGAGGTTGAGCAACAAAACATCTGTAGAGATCAGCCCACATTAAAAAAAAAACATCATTTCTGCGCACATATGATTTATGATGGTTTCAATAATTGCAACAGATAGTAGCGTTATTAAGTGGGCCAAGCGCCACTCAAGGCCCAGGAACCCAATGCTCAGCTGCCGCCGCTTTACTCCCTTGTCATTGTTTTGACCTGACGAGGCTGCTCACCGACTGTGCTGCTGTTTCATTTTTTACTGGCCCATGAATTGTGATTAAAACATCTCCCATGAAATGTTTTACAGTTGTTGCACATTGTGCCTCTTTCCACAACCATGCCTCTCACCCTCTGCCCAGTCTCTTGTGAGTGTGTGAGTGTGTTGTGGAGGTGTTGGAGCAGAAGCGGTGGGAATAGCTCACAATCCTCTGCGAATTATTGTCATTAGATTTCCCAGGATAGCTCAATTAAGTGATCCTGCTCCAGGGACCTGCCAGTTTGTGGTTCCCTCTCAGGGCATCTGATTTGTTAAGTACAGGCAGAAAACACTAAATGGACATTAAAATTCAAGAAGTTCAAGGGAGTGCTATCTTAAAGGCACAAGGTTTGTTTCTCTAACTGTCTGCAGAAAGCCAGAGGGCAAAGAGAGAAAACCCACAAGACAGATGCTCGGAAATGAAGCCTTGTAATGTATATTCTAATGAGAAGAGCTCCACCTATAGGCCACCTGTTTAACTGCAGCCACACGTACCAGTTCACAGCAAAGTGTGAGGATCCGCACCTATTCAGCTGGGGAAGGGTGGCTGGGGTAGCGTCAGCGCCTTGTTCAAGGGTACCTCGACAATAAGATGAAAGCAGACTAGCATCTCTCCCTTTTTTTGTGTGTCCACAGCGGAACATGAGCCTTCTGTTCCAAGAACCTTCTCCCAACGGATGAGCTACTGCACTTAACTTTTATTTCCAGTTTTATTTCATTTCCAGTTTTATGTTTATGTATTTTTTTAAATACATTTACTCTTAGGAATGCATATTGGTCCAAATCCCTTACTTTTTTCCCCCTTAAATTGACTGACAAGTCGAAAATTTTCATGCAAAACGTGAGCTTGCTTGTTGACCGTCACTTCCGTCAATTGCAAAACTGACTTTGTAATATTTAACAAATTGATTTCACAATTCAGATTTTTTTTTTAATCTCCATTGGTATTTCACAATGAGATAGTGGATGTAAATGTGTGAAAATATGTATGAAATATTCCTTCAGCAGCTGGCCACTTTGTCTACTTAGAAAAAAGGCCACATTATGAAAGGGTGGACACGTGCAAAATGTTCAATATGATTATGAAACTACATACATGATTACAATGGCTCATTTTATCTATTTGGACTCCGTATTTTATTGGACTTTTGAGGCCTTTTTGCCTTTCGGGCACTGGCTTGCATTCGGTTCATGTCGCCATTGGATCAGTGTGATGGACACTGAGCATAACCTAAGAGGCTGAAGCAAAGGTTCTGTCCTGCGTGTTGTGTGATTATTTATTTGTCTGAATGGCAACCGGCGTGAATATGTTTTGGAGGAATTGCATGTCATGTGTGGTGACAAAAGGAGATTCAGCACTTTTGATGATATGTGGTTACATTACTGCTCTCAAGGCTGGCGCTGAGTTGAAATGCGCCAGTAACATTTCCTTTTATTTATATCCGTAGACCTTGGCTGAAATAAATGAGTTGAGACAAGTGTGAGGGCCCGATGTTACGAACAATTTCTTCCCGACGTCGGGAAACGACATTCAACTCTTTCACTGCCAGCGGCTGACAGGCCGACGCGGCTCTGCGGCGGGAGGCCTCTTAAAAAAGATTCAATGTCGGCATCAATGTGAAAGTCATTGTGTCATTATCTTAAATCTTAACAATGCAGCCGGGATGAGAGTGTGGGAGCCGAGCAGATCTGTCAGGGTGCTGCAGGTGATGTTTTATTCTCTGTGTACAGTGAGCCTGAGATTAGCGGCCCCAACCGACGAAGTGGCTGCCTTTGCCACAATTTACTGCCACTTTTAATATTCTGTCGTACTTAAATTTTTTATTGCTCGCTTTTATGGCCATATCCTTATGTCCCGTGCTTATGAACTTTTCTATGCAAATCACTCACTTGAATCAAAAATAGACGTGGGACATTTTGAATATGCTCTCCCATCTTTCCTCGTTTGCACGGGCTTCTTTCTGTGTGGTCTGCTGGATGGATGTGGACAGCTGTCCTGACAAAATAACCAAAGAAACGCTCTCAGAGATTTGGAATTCAATCTGACGTCAACTCGAGAAGAAAAGCGGGCTGGAGACATATTTTCTCATTGTATGTAAGCGCTCAAGTGTTTTCAGTGTGAGAACAAACAAATCCTTTGGCTCAGTGCAACCCCTCCACCCCAGGCTGCGTGGCGCTGCACATGCAGTCACAGGGGACTACTTTCTCTGAGCTGCACATTTGTGCACGCTTCACCTCGCTGTATTTTCACACACTTCTTGTTTCTACTTTCTCGGAAGCATGACAGGCCGGCGGCGGCCGGCGGGGAGGGAATTGAGAGGCGAAGAGGATGAGGTGGAGATTTACGACGGCGCAGAGCTGCCTCTTTGAGGACAATGTTTATGAATGCATTTAGATGTTGTCCTCCGACTTTGTCTGCCGCTGCCGTCTGGAGCGTCCCGCGTTACAAAGACGAGCAAAGGGAGCCATGCTTTTTAATCTGCTTCATGGATCCAGCCAAGCAGGGGGGGGGGTGGTATGCTGCTGCTGTGGGACTGACCAGAGGCCTGCAGGACTGGACTATTGTCCCGGTGCCATGGTGACTGGGGGCAATCAATATTACATTAGTATGATCGCGCTATATGGATACAACCACCGCGATGACCCTCTCTTCCTCCAATGGGCTTTTAATGAGAATTATTTGATTGGGAAAGGTGCACCAGGGTGGGGGGGGGGAGGGGCGACGCCGGATGTGCAGGGGCCTTCTAAAGTGTTCATGAATGGCCTTAATGAGGCTGCCAAATGGAGACATAAAGAGGCAATGGGTACACTTTTCACTTTAGTTTGACATGGCGTTGCTGCCCCCTGAAGCCCTTGAGCGGGCATTGGTGGAGGGCGCGACCACGCTTGGAGTACTACTCCTCCTCCTTAGACCCATTTTTGTGGGTATTGACCTTGGGAGGAAGGAAGTAGCAAAGTGGGAAGGGGAGATTGGGTGAGATGTGGTTCCGACTGGATCTTTAACCTCCCGGGATGATTTTTTTTTTTTTTTTTTTTTTACTTCACTGTTCTTCTCTCTGAGGTGTGAAAACAAACAAACAAACAAAAAGGATGCCAAATCATACTTGGCGGAATTAGTCAACGGGCCTCATCTCATCCTGTTCATTTGAAGCACACGCAGCACTATTGGATCTCATACAGACACACAAACAAACCCCCCAAGCCTCCCACCCTTGCCCTGACCCTGATCTGTGTTGGACAAGTTCACCATCTTCTTCTTCCTCAAGTCCCAGTCAATGGGTGTCAATAAGTTGGATTGGCCGCGCGACAGCGGCTCCAAGGGGAGTCGATGAGAGGCTGATAAGCAGCGAGAGGCTGATTTGTTTTCATAATGACGGCTTAAATGAGAGCGTGGCGGCTGTCTCGTTGACCCGAGATCACCTTAAACAACGAGCGTTCATCAATAATGGGACGGACACAAACTCTGGACTGACACGTGGCGGCCTTGGAGCTGTGGGTAGCTCACAGTCGCCAAAAACTTGCATCCGCTTTGTGATAGATTTAAAAAAAAAAATTCAATCCTAAAGAGCACGAAGTATATTTATTTACCCATTTGCAGAGAAGGCCAGGTGTCTATTTGGAATGAGGCGTTTATTCAAATGCCTGTGCTTTGATTAGTTAATGAAAAATGGTTACGTTTGTGTGCCTGGCGCTTTGGAAGTTTTCATGCAGGTCATGTGACTATAAAAATGTCAGGAACTTCTGAACTTTATTCAGGGTTTGTCGAAGGCCCTTTAAATGGTGGCGGTTCTTTTCAGATTCCCATTCAGCATGAGATGTCGAGGTTATATTGTGCTTGTGTATTCTACTAATGGTTTCCATAATTGTGATGTGACAGTGGCGGTATTAAGAGGTGGATCCATGATGAAGGCCGAGCTAACGAATACTACTGTTATTGACCAACTTTTTCAGCTAGTTATTTTTAGTATTTTGGCAAAATCTTTCAGAATTTGCACACAATAATTGACGGAAGACTTGTTTCCATTTCTGAGTTCAGAGATGATGAAAAAATTCTTCTTTAGAGAAAAGAAGCAGAAGAAGGTTGATGTATTATAGCGGTCACTCCCATAGCAGGGCTCAACAATGTTTTATTAAATGTTTTAATGAGAAGCAAGTACACTTTTCAAGATGATTTTTATTTTGCATTAATCAGAATCAGGTTTTCAAAATAATTATACAACAATTTAGTATGTGATATATGTTGTAATATATCTGAATTAAGGTGGATTTCTTGTCTGAAGCGTCAAAGCTATAAATTACAATTGTGGTTTTTGCAAAAGCTTTCATTGGACAAATTTTAAAGCAAAAAAATATCTCAAAATCCTGATGTGTTAGAAAAAAGTTCTTGTGTTTTGTTTTTTTTAAATCAGCATTTGAATTCAAGCCATTTCTGATTCAAATTTCCTGGTGACCAGCGTCGCATTTCATATTTCCTGTTGTCAAGTTTTTCTACATTTCAGCATTACTGCTTTTTGCTTTAAGTATTTGTAGCTTTTGCTAATTTATAGTGTTTCTATTTTTGTGTAGACTCTCTTTTACTATTTTGAGTGTGGCTCCCTCCATCTCTTTCAGTTCCATTGTTTTAGTTGTAGTATTTCTTTCAACATCTTTTGTTTGTACTACTGTAATTTTTCGACATGCTATTTTTTGTTAGTAAGCCTTTTGTGTACGGTACTTGGGGTCCTTAAATTCAGTTTGATGGGTCGTAACACTTTTTTCTCCCAAGTCAATGTAAAGGCTACACCCCCTCAAAGTCAAATCACATCTCCTTCATTGCCATTGTTACTTAATTGACTCCTGCTCACAATGTTAATTTTACTATATGTAGACGTATACATGTAAATGACTATAAAATGTGATATATGGACGCATGGCGGATGAGGATAAGAGTGGACTTTTCAATGGATCATTTCCCCCCGTTAACATAAAGATTGTTGCTCCATGTCTTTGACCACTTTATAGTACGAAAGCAAACAATAGCCTTTTACTAGAGAGCCCTCCTCCTCCCCTATGACAGGCTTTTATGGCGTGACAGTTGCACTATACCTCCGCAATTACTTTTCAATTAGCACGCTGAACATTTCCAACACTGTGGCGCAATTATTTTATAGCTCGGTGTCTTAGCCCATTAATGGTGCTACCAACAGCACGGGAAGTGATAAACCATCTGGCCGGGCTCCCAAAGAGATAGAGCACACTTAATGGAGTGAAAAAGTAAAAGCAATTAATGTCACATTAATATAATGATAATAATGCCTGCACGTACAGCTCCGGCAGGCAGAGCAGGGCCCGGGCACACACTGTTAAACTGGAGAGAGGCTGCATAGACGCCACGCGTAGCTACAGACGGCGCTATGGAGGATTCACTGCTCCGCCAGCATACTTCAGCCAAGTGCTTGCAATTAGTTCATTGCTGTCATGTATTTAATGTGTCTAAAATCGCTTTGAAAGGAGATGGATGTAAATATGCTTCTCACGTATTTACAATACGTGACCTGACCTAAACCAATGAGCTGTTAATACAATATCAGAGCCAAATATTATTATTAGTGTATTTGATTTTGGGTTTTTTTCCATTATATTTGGTTTCGGCATTTTTGGGTGAATGAAACCACACAGGACAGCCTCGGAAGAAAAAATATGGTTCTGGTCCACTATGTCATTTGATGGTCATCCTCTTCACTCACTGGATCCCGGGAATCATGTTCTTTTGTCAAGCGACATCTGCAACGCATGCTCTGTCAAAACGCCGATTCGTCCGCTCGCATTGGAAAATACGATTATGCCATGGTGAAAAAAAATCTGAGCCTTTTTTGACGCCTGGTGATGTCTGTATCCTGCTTTTCTGTTGAATTACCAAAAGACAATTTATATTTAGTCAGAGATTCAGCCTTTGGATTGGATGCCAGCAACTGTACTTTTTAATAGGTCGTGTTTTTTTTTTTTTAACGGTGCCAAATATTGTTTCCTGACAGTCAGCTAAAGATTTTGCATTGTTTTGCTTTTAGTCAGCAAGTCTAGTCGTCAGTCGTTGTTGCCCTGGCATGGAAAAGAAAGAAACACTCGGAAGGTGGTGCTTTCCGAATTGAGATGAGAATTGCCAAATGCTCTTTTAACGTTGCAAATACGTCACTACATTTCAATGAATTGAAGACCCCTGCTGTGAATTGTTTAATTTGTTCCATGTATGAAGAAGCGCGCACGGGCATGTGCGTGCTGGCGCCTGTCTGAGGAGTAGCCCAGCACAACCCCCCCCCCCCCCCCCCCTGTCCTATATCTCCTGACCCCTCTGTGTTCTCGCCGCCCTGCTCTGTTTGTGTTAATTCCTCTACATCTCCAGGGTGGCTTACATTAGAATATCTTAACCACTGGGCTGCATTAGCATAGCGTGATGGATGCCGCTGAATCTCCATGCCAGATAATGTCCACATTTTGCATTTTAAACTAAGCTACGCAATGGACGTGCTATCCATTTTCACGAGGGGAAATGAGGTCCTGGTGGGAGAGCGCTTGGCACTCTGTCATCCCATGCCACGCTCCCCGCCCAGGTTTTATGACACCTCTGGGGCACCATACAGCGACAGGTTGAGGGTCATTGCCTAGCACTGGTCAGATGTGATGTCACATAAACACTGAGCAAACTTGGGTGTCAGCTCGCGCCTGCTTGTTTGTTCAAAGCTCTCCAAAGTTGGCGATGGAGTGCTTGTTTGGCTTCCTCCTGCAATATTCATGCATTTCTGGACGTCCACCTGTCTGCGCCGCTCTGCACAGTACACACCGCGCTCCCTCTCGCCGAGTTACGTTCAAGCCAAGCGTGATAAATCATGCATAATTTCCATTTTAATCCATACGGTTCAGCAGATGACTCGCGTGAAGCGGGCCCGCCGTGACCGCGTGTTGATTTCCGTTGCGTGGCTGACACAGTCCTCAGGAGTTGATCAATAAGAATAAATCAGAGGGGCCCTTTTATGTGACAACACATAGTTGTACATTTATAAGCCTCTTTATGAGATAACATCTCCACACTTGAGCTTGTGTCAGAAAAACTGACACACACACACACACACACACACAGGTATGCTTGCACATGGACTTAGTATAAAGGCTGTATCCAATCGTCTTTCTTATTAAATATATATTATATAAAGTAGATCATTTGAGGACCCAAATTATCAGAAAAATGCTGCAGAGCACTTGAGATGGATTTCACAGATACACGATATAAATTTCATTTATCCAAAGAGATGTGCGTATCATGTTTGTTTCCTGCAGTAGTAGGCACCTATAAAATGTGCTTACAGTTTAAGAGTGAGTGTGCAAGTGTTAAAAATTTGTAATAAAATGTAGCCCCGTTTCATGACTCCCTCCCTACCCTCGAGTCCCTGGCCAAAGCCACGCCCTTCACTAATGTACATGATGAGACGTGCACTGTAAAAAAATCTGACGTTAGCCATGGCTGCTACGTCGGTTTCATGACATTTTCTTAATTGACTACAACTCAGAAGACTACAGTCAATTTCAAAGTCAGAAGTTTGGTTTTACTTGATTATTTTTTGGGGGAAGTACATCCATGTCATGTCATGTCATTTTCCACACCGCTTATCCTGTACAGGGTCGCGGGAGGGTGCTGGAGCCTATCCCAGCTGACTACGGGCGAAAGGCGCACGACACCCTGAACTGGTCGCCAGCCAGTCACAGGGCAGACATAGACACCGTCACTGAGTGGGAACTGAATCCACACAACTCGGGCGAGTGTACCACTACACCATCAGTGACCTGGGGAAGTACAATCATTTTAAAAAAAGAAATAAAAATCAAGATCAGAAATGTGCTAATTCCAAGTTGACTCTGAATCCTCTCTCAATATGTCCAAACCCTTCTTTGGCTGTTTCTTTGCAAATTTGTCACAATGCGCTATGCTCTTATGCCAAGTTGATAGCCAACAAGGGGTGGGACTTTTTTTTTTTTAATTCGTTTTCCTGAGAAGGATATTCCACCAAAGTTTTAGCAAAGCCCGTAGAGCCCTAGGTGACAGGTCATCGTGAGACCCACTGAGTGTGTCACACTTTCTGTCTCTAATTAGTAGTTTTTCCTTTGGCCCGGAGGTTTCTTAAAAATCTAATTCGAGGTGTGCTGTGTCTTACAGACAGTTTTAGCAAATATGACACAAAGTGTTTTTTTTGTTTTTTTTAATTGAGTACCAAACTATTTACTATATGTAGTACCATTGATCATTTTTGAGTTGAAGTGAGGTTTTTAATAGATCACCCAGTTGGAATTAACACAAAAAATACTGACTGTCTGTAAGAATCTGTGTTAGACGTCCAAACATCCGTTTTCTATCCTGTTTACCCTCACTAGAGTCACACCTGACATCTGATGGTAATCCCTATCACATACATTAAGGAAATGATTCATATTCTTTGTCTTATCATTGGAAATTCATTTTTTCCACCATTCTCAACCAATTTGGTAAAATAATGTAGACTTGAGTATTCTAATCAAATAATTTACAACATTGGATTTTCTTGGATTAAAAAAAAAAATAATCGAAGCAATCATGGATCTTTCTTAGCCATGTATTAGTTAACGCCTTTATCGTGTCATTTCTGTCAAGAAGATGCCAATTCAGAAAGTTTGTGTCAATTTAATCTGAATAATTTTCATGTATTGACAATACATGTGAAGCTGTGCTGATTTGGCTAGAGTACATCATTATTACCCATATCTTCTGAGTGATAGGCACTTAGATAAATCGTCGCCTTGTTTTCTCTTCACGCAAGCATGAAAGACATGGCTGTGAAGCCGAGTCATTCTGTAATGTTCTGCTAATTAGGTTTGACTAATTGGAATTCTTTTATGTGGCAATATAAGATTGGAGTTTCCCCCACTTATTACCATATAGGATCTTGTTACGCTTCATTGATGGTGATTGCATACAAAGACCTGCCATTTTTTGTTTATTTTCAAATTAAATATTAGCTCTAAGCACTTTTTCTGTGTTGGGAGGGTGGGAGTAATTACACTGTTACACCTCCCCACCAATTGACCGCTCCAGAATGTGATCAAGTGAGACTTTAATTAGATGCTTGGACATTAGTGTGAATGTGTGTGCGTGTGTGTGTGTGTTTCATGTTAGTAAAAGCAGGCAGGATGCTTTCAACAGAAGGCACATTGACTGAGCTCCAATTACATCCGCCTTTAAGTAGCAAATTGATTGGGGAAGGGAAGGCTGCCTTTACGAGCTAAGTGTTTCTGAATGGAGCTGCAGCACATACCTCCGCTTCTGTCCTTTCTGATGCCCAATAAAGACAGTGCCCGTGGAATGGAGTGTTGAGTCTGTGAAAAGTAGGAGGGATAATGTAACAACAGACGTGTGGAGCGGGTGTATTGTGGCAAAGACAGGATGTCTCAACAGAGAGCGGTGGTGAGGATTGGAGGGGTGGTTGCTGCAGGTGCACGGCAAGGATTGCCGCTGTGCACTTCTTCTATTTGTCCACAGATGATGGATAGCAACAGTGTGGAGAACAAAACCGAGCATTCCTCATGCTGTCACCGCGATGAAACGGTGACATAACGGGATTCGGTCACAATGTGGAGTGCAGCACTTCCGAGAGATGCCAGGCCATCATGCTACTTCCACGGCTCGTCAAAGACTCCATCCATCACCTTGGAGCGGCCCCTTAGCACCTGACTTCTCGGTCCAACTCATCATGGACGACGTGTGATTCATTTATGGCCATTGTTGTGCAGTTGCTGTTGTTGTTATTCCTCTGAGGAATTGGTATGCAATGGTGGTGTTGCAATCTTATTTCTTTTAGAACATTCTAATGGGACACTCATGGAAGTCCTTTGGACATGCAAAGTGAATTTTCCAAACACCCTACGATTGACTGGCGATCAGTGTACCCGGGATAGGCTCCAGCTCACCTCTGACTCTTTACAGGAAAAGTGGTCAAAGTCATAACAGTGGGGATTTTTATTTGTGGCAGAACCCAGTCACAAATAGAGAAAAAAAAATTCCTCAACACCAAAATGCCACAATTTTGCCTCAGCACAAAAACAGCAAATAGGTAATATTTTCTGCAAATAAGAACACATGTGTCCAAGAAAAAAGATAAAATAATATAAATAAATGAATAATATATACGCGACAGATGAAACGAGATTTTTGAGGCCTCATCATGCCCAAAAAAAATTACAAATTTTATGCACACATACAATGCCTATTAATGAATCCTCTGCCTTTCAGAGGCATACTTATAAAAAAAAAAAACTGTCTGTGTGCATGCATGTGCATTTTAGATCTGTTAGTGAGTGTTTGTGCACGAGCTGTAACTGAGCGCAGCTCCTGCGTGTGTATTTGACTGTTTTCAGAAATCAGAAATCCCTTTATTGTCATTTCCCAGAGTTCAATAAATATCCCAAAAGTGCCTCTTTGACTGTGGCTCTCAATTCCCACAGATGTGTGGGCTTTCCAATAAGTAAGTATACTATAAAAATATTTATAGAAAAATGATGAGCGTAACCACGGGTATACTGTACACTAGACTGTGTTACATTGAGGTAGCAACATGCTCATCACTGCCTGAGGGGTATATTTTTATGTTATCTCGGGATTGCTATGATATGCTGGAACACATTCACCAATGTTATAGCCTTCAATGAATTTTTGTCTTAAGATTCTCGCTTTGCCCCAGCCTCACTGTTGGCCGGAGTCTGCTTTGAGGAGTGCAAAGCTTGGAGGAGTTGCAGCTGTGTCTAGAGGTAAAAGATCAGCTCTATCTCATACAGAAAGAGCTGTGCTCCTGTCAGGAACAGGAATGGGAAGCCTCCTAGAAAACAAGAAGCACGGGGAAGGACAGTGTTTCCTGTCCGGCCGTGAAAAACTGGACGACATGTTTGTGTCACTTTCATGATTAGAATATTGTAGTATGGAGACCTGGATGTGAAAATGTGTGGTTGGAGGAGGGGAGCTTTTAGGGGGCGGGGGGTGCATTCTTAAAATTAAAAGTTGTAGCCTATTAGTCTGTGTTTGGTAGCTGAGCACGCGCCCATGCCTAGCAAGGCTGCTAATAGGAAAAGATGTGTGGAAGTGTATGATTTATGGTTGCACGCAGGCAGGGGTGGAATAATTTGGTGCAGAACGGGTACTTACTGAACGGCAACATCTCGGCTACTTATCCGTACTTTCTGGTGATAAATTAGCTCGTGCTTAAAGTAGCCGGAGACCCATTTTTCATTTTGATTACTACACTTGATATCTCTTTCTTTTTTACTCTCTCTTTGTCAGCCGTGGTTCTTGGCATTTCTGTGTATGGTTTGGTGCATGGGGCTTGTGTGTGATCAGACCAGCGAGTGGTCTGTAACTCCTCAGTGACTGGACACTATGGACACCCTAACCCCACCTCCCCGGCGGCATGTCAAAAGACAGCGACTATGTTCATAGTAAAAGCGACAACATGGCCGCAGTGATACGGCTTTTCTCGTTGACCGTGAGCTGCCTTGCTGCCAAGTGAGTGGCGGGCTCCTGTCAATCAGTGGACGACCCTTGCTGAGACCTTCCCCTGCTCAGACAAGGTTCCCATTGATCCCCCATCACCCTTCTGACAGGCAGAGGCCTCAGTGGAGAAAATAAGCAGGTGAAATATTAAGTTATAAGTCCACTTGCAATCAATGAACAGACCCAGATGCATCGAGGGATGGGACCCGGTCCCCATGGCAGAGGCCCGACTAGCCAGGGGGTAATGCGATTGAGGTCTGTGGATCACCCCAAAGACCTCCAGGCACAGTTGAATCCAAGCCTTCATCAGTGAGGCCTTCACACATGAACCTCTGCCAAGTCCTGCAATGCTCACTGGCATCCTCTGCTATTATCCTTCGCTTGGCAGTGCCACCCAAGCCCTCTGCCAGGCCCAACTGGACACTCTACAGACGGCATAAATAAAACATATGAGCGCTGTAATGAGAAAAAGAGCTGCGAGGCCAGAGGAGTGAGTCCACTTCCACTTGTATGTTAAAAAAAAAACAAAAAACTGCAGTATTAGGAAATCTATCTTCTTTTAGTTGTAATATGTCAATATTAAAAAAAAACAAACAATGAAGGCAGAATTGGTGTACCTTGTACAAATAATGAAAAAAAACATTAAGCCAAACCGTACATGTTTAGAAAGTTAAAAACAAATATGTTAAAAAAAAAAAAAAATCAGACGATAGTAAAGCTTTTGAAATTGGCCAATTGAATCCGAAATGTTTTTTTTTTTCCTCGCACATTGTTACAACATCAAACCATGATAATGACATTCAAATCGGGAAAGAAATCTGACAATTTCAGAACATAGGCCCACTTATCTTTAATGGCTGAGCGAAGTTGCTGGATATTGGCAAGAACTGTCGTTTTTGCCGAAAATTGCTCAATGGATGACATGTCCGGCGAGTATTTTGGCCATGTAAGAACTTGGATGTTTTCATCTTCCAGGAATTGTGTTCAGGGCCTTGCAACATTATCATACCGCAACATGAGGTGATGGTCGTGGCTGAGTGGCACAACAATGGGTCTTCGGCTCCCATCGCAGTATCTCTGTTCAATAGAAGTACCATCAATGAAATGCGCTTGTGTTCCCATAACACGCGCCTGACCGCACCATAAACCGCTCACCCACCCCACACCACACCACACCACACACACTGTCTGCCATCAGCCCTGAACAGTGAAAACCGGGATTCATCTGGGAAAAGAACACCTCTCCAACATGCCAGACGCCATTGAATGTGATTGAAGTTTTGAGGGAATATTACCCACTTTTTTCATTTTTAATGCTCTATATACATGTCGATTAATCAGTTGTCTGAATTTTAATCTGCCGAATATAGGAATCAGCCAGTCCACACTACTCTCATGTAATAGCTTCACATTCCCACTTACCACTACCATATTTTCTTCTTTTGTATCATTTTGTCATTGGTGTTTTGTCAACAAGCCTACTCGTAGAGTCGCCCATGAGGGAGATTTCAGAATCTCGACATGCTATTGAAGTGTCTACAAGGATATGCAAATGTGTCGTTGACTTGGACCAATATCAGAAATTCTTCCGGGCTTTCTATTAATGTTGTCATTGCAATGTTAAAGCAGTGGCGTTGTTTTGGAATTGATATGAGCCAATGGCAGCAATCTGTCTGCCTCACCATTTAGCGCTTGTCCCTTTAGGCCAATTAACTTTTAAGTAAAATACATTTGCATTAATCATTAAGGATCGTTATTAAAATCAAGAAAAAAACAAATGCAGGCATCATTAATTTAGTATTGTTTGTCTGTTTAAAAGTATAATATTAAAGTTCAAACTGCATGCAATGGTATATTTCACTCCCTTACAATAATCTCACTATACTTTTTAGGAATGAACACTTGGGCCTACGATGCGACTATATTTTTTTGGGTCAGAGAACGATGAGAATGATTGCCCGGGGTGACTGCCTGGGTTGCTGACCCTGTTTCAGCATTTCTGTTTTGAAGCAACGGCTCCAGAACCAACAGTTCACCCTTTAGTTAGAGACAAATGTAACAGTGTGTCATCGATCGCATGTCATGTGTCTCAAGTCCATTGTCCCATGTCGACGCGTTGGCTCGGCGAGTGTTAGATAGCACCCCCCCCCCAAAGAGGGTCATCCAGTTTGGCAGGTGTCAGTGGTTATCTTGGCCTGTCTTCTGTGGATAGGTGATGGCGAGCCCCCGTCTGCGCCACCTGGCTGTGAGACCCGCTCCTCCGTCCCCTCCCCTGCACTCAAGCCATCCTCCACGCTTGCGTTGCTGACTGGCAGCTATCTTCCGGCTGTGGGACACGCACCCCAGCAACCCATGGCTGATAAAATGTTAATGTAATTAACAGATAATGGCTGTTGTTTTTAGCTGTCAATACTTTGGACTGAGAAGGGATAAAGGATTGGAGCTGCACAAAGTCACATTCAGATATCTGCCAGTCTCTGTAAAATTCAATTATTTCAGCATCGCTACCCCCTCCTGTCTTCAATTGCGAAATTCCCAGTCGCGGCCTGGGCCCGCTCCACCTTCACATCTGATGGTCTTCATGGTGCTATTGACAGCATTACCTCTGTTCTGACGCTTGGTCTGAACGTGGACTCCGCCCCCTCACCACCACCACCGCCCATCCCATTCAGCCATGTCGTCCTGCACTCTGCTTTCACATCATAAATCATGTGACTGAGGCAAGCAGCCACGGAGGCTCCTCTCACCTCGGACAGCGTGTCGGACATAGCCGGCCAGCCACTCGGCCGTATGACAAATGTATTTATGTATTTATTTGGAACCAAAAACATGCCTCCTATCAGGACACGGCCAGCGTCGCTTTGGACATTGGCTACCTGACTATTCTGGTATTTGAATAAGTATCAAGCCCAAACAAGATTAGGCACTTCCAGTTTACGAAATGTCAGTGAAGGCAGCGCTATCACTCATAATAAATGGGTTTATGTAAACAGTGGGGGTTTTTGCCCATGCATGAGAGCTTGTTTGGTGTGCACCACAGTGATGCTGTATGCTGATATGCAATTATTCTAAAGAGTATCAAAAGTTCAGGTGTGAGTGTCCAATCTTGCTGTCGCAGTGGGGGATGCTGAGGGCCGCTACAGATTACCACAGGAATATTCCATGAATAAAACTTGGAATGATAAGGGGGAGCCCGCGAGTATGATAAAATGCATTGCATAAGGAATGGTTCTTTGTTTATACATATTTTGTTTTTGGTCGGGCAGGCTCGGAAGCAGATAGCACATGAGATAGTTCTACAAATCCTCACCCTCTATTGGATTTACTCCCAGCAATGTCAGAGAAGGAAGTTTGATCAGGGAACCTCAAGTGTTTGTGCTGTTGATCCCTAATTAAGACAGTTTGTATGTGCTAATGAAACCTAATTATCATTTGTGTAACACAATTGCTCTCATTGACATAATGAGTAAAACTCCTTCAATTGTTGCAGCGCTTATTAGCAAGCTTCTGCGATTATTAGCAAAGACTTCATGCACTCCCATCTAGTAATTCAAGTGTTCATCAAATCGGAATGCTGTTTTGAGACACTTAGAGGAGGGAGCTAAAAAAAAAAAAATGATAAAAAAAATAAATTCTAAGAACGTAGTACACACGACCTCACCTTTTCCATCCTCCCACAAACTTTTTTTTTTCCACATTATGAGGTTTGCCAAGCAATTCCACAAAATAGTTAAGGCCAATGTTAATCTGCCATTTGTAGTTATCTCCTAAAAGGTCTCTTTGTCAGGGTTTTGCATGGATGAGGACCCAAATGCAGGGAAGCGAGGCAGAGGTAACTTAAAGGGTATTCAATTGAAGAAAACTAAAAAGCCAACAAAAAACTCGGACAATCAAAAATACAAATGTTCAAAATACCCAGGATAATGGGAACAAACAAATAACATAAACGGAGGACTTGACTGCAGACACGAGTCATGGCCAACTGACATGGACAATGACCCGACAAGAAGTGAAAGGAACAAACAAATTAACGAGACAACGAGGAAAACCTGGACAAGACACAAAGGGTTGCCACGAGCTGATTGGTTAACACTTGGGCTTAGGTAAACGAACACAGGTGGACACAATAAGCATGACAAGACAGGGGACACATGAACACAAGGCAAAACATGAAACTAAAGTCAAAATCCTAAATCAACAAAACAGATCATGACACTCTTTTACATCATTTATTCGTTGACTGTGAAAAATCCTTAGATTTTGCTGTAAATTTCTGGGTTTAATATTCGGTTATTTTTCGCCTAAATGTTTCATCAATTAATTTTCTTCTTATGTCAAAACCATTTTGCATTTTATTATTATTATTATTATTATTTTAATTCGTATAACTGTGGAAAAAAATATTATTTATTGACTGGGAGCTGGATCAGTAATTCCTTCATAATGATATTAATTGGATGATAATTGTTATGTTTTTTTATTATATTGAATTAATTTTGATAATATATATTTTTGTGCTTGTATGTGTGCCTATAGGCAATGTATCATATACGGAAGGCGCTATTTTTAGGCTGTGGAAAATCTAGTTTATTATGTTTGGTAATTTTCTCCGGCGGCCCGAGAGGATTTTGTATTACACGCCCCTGGAAATCTGACATTTTGGTGGAAAGTAGAGTCGAGGTAGGCCAGACTTTAGACCAACGAAAAGCAGGTCTAAGTTGGTGTAATGCAATTTTGGTGGCTTTGATTCAGGCGGAGGCAGACAGATGTTGAGCTCCGTGGCTATTTATGGTAGATCTTCTTATATTTTCTTAATATATGTGATAACTAAATCATAGTAGAAATCAATTGATGATTGGTCGTGAATGAATCAAGCTGTGTTCCCTCCTATAACAGGTGTTAACGCCCATTTCTGCCTGTGCACATCTACAAAAATGCCAAAAGAATGAAAACGCCACCTAAACCCATACTTAGACCACACTTAACACTAGACTTGTGTAGGGCACGAAAAAGGGCCCTGAGTGGCTCCTTCTTTATGTCGCAAATTATACAAACATCAACATATAATGTTCCAAAAGGAGAATTCGATACAGCTTCTATCAGATACCGAACATTTGGACTGTACAGATGTATCCAATCTTCTAGTTGAGTGAATTATATGAGCGAATGAATAGATATGACTTGTACGCTCACTCACACACACGCACACACACGCACACGCACACACAGTATACTAGAAAAACAATCTACCGTACTCTGGGTAACATTCTTCTGGACTAAATTCCTTTTTGTTGGCTTTCTCCTCCTCTGAGCTATGAT
Source organism: Idiotropiscis lumnitzeri (assembly GCF_059441095.1). Taxonomy (NCBI): domain Eukaryota; kingdom Metazoa; phylum Chordata; class Actinopteri; order Syngnathiformes; family Syngnathidae; genus Idiotropiscis; species Idiotropiscis lumnitzeri. The sequence goes on along the minus strand of NC_142391.1, from coordinate 11,480,452 downwards.
CCATTTTCCCGTGTGTGTCTTCACATCCCTTCCCTCCTCCTCTCAGTCTCATTTCATACCCGAGTCATTACATCTCTCGCCCCCTACTCCTATCCTGCTACTGAACGACACCCAATGTCCCCGGTTAATCTGCCATATTTGACTTAATGAGAGGTCATCCACATATCTGATCACAATGGCTGCCGAAATCAATGATAGATGGACACTTGGCAGAAACACCAGAGGTGGCGAGAACGGAAAGGAGTGAATCTGCTAAGGCTTTATTAAATATTCCCCACTCTGGAAAGTGTATCTCAAGTGTGTCGTTTTACACTATGTGAAATATCTCTTTGAAGTAATAGCATCTCTTCATCTATACGCAGGTGAGCAAAGTCTCTGACTGTAAGTCACGTAGTTGCGTGGCTATTTAGATTCTCCCTGCACTTCTGTAAAAGAGGGAGAAGGTGAGTGTTGTGACTGAACCGTGTGCGTGTGTGTGTGTGTGTGTGAACACTTCACACACAATAGGTCATTCAATAACAAAGCGCACGTCGAGAAAAAGAGACATATTCTAGCAAAGATGACGCTCACTTTCACGCACACCAAAGCATTCCGCTGCCGGAGATTATGAATTGATTTCTTCTACGTCTTCCGCGCTGGATGCAGTAATGTGTCTACTTGACCTTTTATGGCGGCCTCCTATCTGCTCAATGGACTTCTGAGTGTTTGACCCTGGCCTTTTCAGCAGCGCGGGTGTCCTCCAACCGCAGACTGGACGGGTTTGGTGGACGTCAGGACAATCGTGTCAGAAGTACGGTAATTAGCATGTTTATATAATAGCTAAGCATTTCAAAAGATTTGATCATTTAGGCCTCTTTTCTCATTCATTTCTGCATTCATCTTGGATGAGGGTCCTCGCAAGGATAAGCAAAGTAACCCCGATATCTGACTTTACTATTTCCTGAACTCCACAGAATTGAAGAAACTATCAGAAAAAAAAAAAATTGGATCAGGATGTTGGATGTTGAGTCTTCATTTGACATTTTCCTTCTTGATTATAAAAACAAACACACAATGAGTGCACTTAGTTAATTAAGGGTTTATTACCTAGTAGTTTGCATTTAATTGGTGACTAACGTCCAACAACTTACACGTCATAATCACATCATTGTTAATTTGAGGAAAATGATTTGTACGAAGGCAGCAGTATGTTTTGTTTTGCATAAAGAATTTGACAAGTGCTAAAGCAGCAATACAATTCGAATACAAAAGGTTTCTTGTTTTACCCCAGATCTATTTTTTTTTTTTTTTAGTTTTTCCCTGCCCTTCTGGGGGTTTAGTTCAGGGGATGTTGTTAATATTTGTGAGCTCTGGGCATGTGAAGCAATTTGAGACTTTTCTGTAATTAAGGCCTATACAAACAAATTTGACTTGACATGACATGACACACTCAATTCCATTTCCTGTAATGAGCCAGCAATACATTTACAGACCTGCGTTGAACCTACTTGGTGTGAGTTAGCCGTGGTAACCATAAGATGGCTTCGGGTATCATGCAGCTCTTTGAGCATGACCCGCAAATGATAAATGCCACCAGACCATGAGATGATGCACTATGACAAGTGTATTTGCTGGTCTTGGTCCAAAGTGCCGTCTCAGGTCCACAAGGGTGCGAGGGGTCCCAGGCATGTGAACCAGCATCTGTTGCGGACGGGACAGCAGCACAGCGGCCGCCCTGTCCTCACGGTTGGCCTGACACCATCCTTGCACTCTCCAGGCTGTCACTTTGCAGCTCCCTGCAAAGTTAATTGTGAACTGGAGTGGCGCTCTGGGGCCCTCTCGCTAAGCAGCCCCTAATGACAGGCGGAGAGACAGCTACACATGTTCGCCGGCTCTCCCACCGGAGGAAGGCTACAGATAGCGCTCGTGCACAGACACCGACCTGTCACAAAGCTGTCAGTAGCCAGCCTGTCAGCCTGCACGGCCCAGCACGCAGCCCTCCAATCCCAGGTGCTCGGCTGACAATCTTTGCACCCGCTTCTGTCGGCTGCTCCGCCAAGCCTGCTGCCGCCGTGATTCATTAAGGCCGGGCTTTATTTAAAGCAGCTTTGGTCACTTCGTTAAAAACATGCCGGACACAAGTAAACAGCACTTTGCTGCTTTTAATTGCTGTCCAAAGTTGTTCTGACTTGTCGCCTACTCGTAAATGAGGAAAGAGTGCAATAAAACTTCGGAATCCACTCTCAGGCTTGCTCATCTCAAAGGTCATTGTTGTGGTGTGATAGGTCAATTTCCTGAAAATGTGTTGTTCAACTACAAATATTAACACACTTTAGGCTGTGAGCTCGCTAACTTCATTCATTAGGCCATCATAAGTAGATCTTTTAAGAGGCTATTGGAGTAAATAAAACCCATGAAAATAAATTTTAAATATTTAAAAACATAATCAAAAGAAATACTTTCATTTAATCTCAGGTAGGCTTACCTACCGTTAAGACTTTTACTGCATGGTCAACACTTCTACCAAGATTATTTTCAGTAAAGTTACTTGTGCTTTTACTGAAGAATTGCTTTCAAGGATTTTAAACAAGAGAAACAAGTGATAATCCACAATATAAAGACACAATTTATGTTTTGAACTGTATATAGGTTTACCTCTTCCACACAATTTAAAACATTTGAATATGTTAATACACTAAGAAAAAGAGAAATAAACATTACAGTAAAGATAATATTAGCTATTTTAAATTTGTCGGAAATCCCCCCAAAAAATCGAACACAAAAACGCATGCAGCATTAGAAAGAGACTATAATTTATAAATATTCCCTCACCGTCAAAAAAGAATCAGAAAAAAATTTTGGGTTATTTTTGTCTCTGTTGTAAAGTTAAAAAAATACAAAGTAATGTAAAACTGACACATGTTCTGCATATAATTCGTATTGTAATTGTTGTACAGGCTAAGAGACCAAAAACTTATTTCATTCTTTAATATTTTTTATTAATCATCCGATTAATCAGAATCGGCCTAAAGCAATATATCGGGTCCTAATTTAATGACCAAAATGTTCGACCAAACCATAGTCTGCTCACTTGCCAACATATGTTGCATAAGGCAATAGATGGTAATTAGCACAGCTGTCTGTTTCGTAATAATAAACTTTGACACACCCTGAGCAGAAACATTATCTAAACAGAATAGCAACAATAATCACAGGCATATATTCTGTCTTCTCAGCGGGAGAAATGTCTTTTACTGGAATTATTTGTTTTTGTTTTGCTTCTTCCGCTGTCTGTAATGATTCCACATCCCTTCCCGTAAGAAAAAGCATGGCAGCTTTATTTATAGGATGCATTTCATACAAAAGGTACCTAAGTGTGCATTACATTATTAAAATAATTCACAAACTAAAGAGTTAAAGACATTTGAAGGAAGAGTAAAGAAATAAACAGTAGTTGACTACATTTTCTAAACACCTAAGGCACAAAACAAAGGGATAATTGATTTTAAAAATGCTTTAAAAGACCTTCATCATAGGGATTGGGTGTGTGGCGGGGGCGTGGCATACTTTGCAACCTCGATTTATTTGCACTTGGGGCAAACTTCCCGTCTGTTGGCATCCACTTCCATTTGTGTGCACCATTACAGATAAATGCTGATTCACCATGTTTGCTTTAAACATTGAGCTCCACTAATTAACCCGAGACCGCAGACCTCAGAACCCTACTGGGTTTATATTATATTGATTTCTTTTATGTATTCAGGCCCTAAACCATTCAGTGACTTGTAGCCCGGAAGCAAATTTTTAAAAAACTATTCTGCAGGAGACCTGAGTGCAGCCCGGCAGGTTACGGCACAACATGGTATGACTGCAAATGCGCAACTGACTTCAAAATCTGTCATGTAGCATGAATACAATAGCCTACTTGGATAACTTTGTTGCGCACTTATGACAATTACTCTTATTGCAACGGGTCAAATGAATTGAAAATCCATACTAACCGACCACTGAACGGCCTCCTGTTGGAGTCTGAGATTACAATTTGCAAGGGGCCCGTGTACTCACTGGTGTGTTCTGCTCACATGACTCCTGAGGTGTGTTCTGTGCTCATGGAGGATTCTCCCGGTGGCTTAATGGAGCTCAACACAGACGTATGGAACACATGTGCTAATATCTCCTCATAGGAGCCCAAATGAGCCATTACAGCAGCTAATCTGACAGGCTCACAGCATTCAGTCCCCCATCTGCCAGCCTGGGTGCTGAGAGTCACTGTGCGTTCCTTCTGAGTGGCGAGCGGGGATGGACGGGCCAGATGGACGCCCGCTTTAGAATCGAGCCATTGAACATGGGTGTAAAGTCATGCAGGAAAGCAGAGGGCGACTATAAGCTTGGTCACACAGCCACAAAGGTGTGAGAGAGTTTCTAGCGGAGCACTCAAAAGAGTTTCCACTTTTTCGCCCATGGAGATCGAGGAGAGAAAATGTGGAGGGAACAAAGGGCCAATCTCGGCTGTCATCTGCCTCTCGGGGAAGAAGACATATAACATTAATGGTATCCGTTAACATCTCCTTAACCCTGATCCCCCCTTTGGTTGCCGAGCACCTCCCATTCCCCCCCCCCCCCCTGCAGCCCACTCACGAGCCCACCACGGGTCCCTCTGCCTCCACCCCCTCCGGCTATGCTCCCTGGGGGCCTGTTTGTTTCCCTGCCAGGGGCACAGGCGGCGGAACACTGATGAGGTGCTCAGGCCACCGTGAAATGCGCCATAACCTGCCAGCGCAGCGGCCTGGTGAGATTGCTGTATTTACTTTTTAATCTGGCCGCCTTAATACATGCGATAAAAACTTTGTCACATTAGATGGTGACAGATGGGCCCGGAGATGTTATTACTGGTTAGGAGAGGCACGGGTGAGAAGGTGCAGGGAGGAGCGGGACCAGGCTCTGGGACCACGGGGCGGTGAGGGGGAGAGGAGCAATGCCCCCAATCACGATAATTTTTCATCACCCCAATTACATTGTTGAGTGCGTCGCGGCAGCAGCATGTGCACAAGCAGTCCTGGCTGCTGGTAAAAGAGCGAGGCAGAGAGACATAAATAAAGATAAAATGAGGTGCCCTAGGTCCTCTATCCTGCTGACTATTCCTCTGCCATCTCTCCCAACTGATGGAGGCCCCCTTTAAATGAAGGCTAAATCTTATTTAGATAAGAGAACTGAACTGCTGGCTGGGTTGAGAGCATCATTGTTTGTTACTGATGGCTTGAGAGGTGGGGACGAGGTGTGTTTGTGCGTACATATGTATGTGTATTGTTTGGCAGGGGCGGGTCCTCGCTTGTTTTGATTGAATAAGAGTGACTGAATGTTTCTTTACATGCTTAGAAAAATGTCAGCAAACTAGAATATCCGATTAGGCTACCAAATGACGGCAAAAGCTACAGAAAGATCACACACATGCGTGCTGTATCATATACACGCACTTGCATTTTGCCACCTCTGCATGGCAGAATAAGCTTCTGTCAGATACTTACAGGAATTATTTGTGGTACTTGGTCAAGAGAGGATTAACTGTAATTATGCATTATGCATTACGGCATCATAACGAAGCAGAAACATTAATGTTGCTTGCCCTGTTCTTATTCTACAGTCGCCTCTTTTTTGCATTGCTCCATTTTGCTTGCTGCACTCATTCTCCTCATCAATAACATACATGTATATTGATTGAACTGATTTTTAGCGATATATGTTACGCATATATGATAGGGAGGGGCCAGCAATTCAGGCAGAGTGTTGTGCAGAGACACGGCAGCAGCGCGGCAGAATTTACATATTGGCCCAATTATTCAGGTGGGCACAAATTCAGAGTTTCGGTTGCTGAAAAATACAATTTGTAAAGCCATGGCCTCACAATTCAGAGGTGCAGGGTTCGATTCAGCTACGGCCTTGTTGTGTGGAGTTTACATGTTCTCCCCGTGCCTGCGTGGGTTTTCTCAGGGTACTCCGGTTTCCTCCCACATTCCAAAAACATCCATGGTAGGTTGATTGGACACCCTGAATTGTTCCTCGTTGTGTGGCTGACAACCAGTCCAGGGTGAACCCCGCCTACTGCCCGAAGACGGCTGGCATGGGCTCCAGTGCCGCCCACGACCCTAATGAGGAGAAGCGGTTCATATAATGAATGGATGGATATTTCAATGTCTACTACTAGGAAACGCATCCCACATGAGCCTAATGCTTCTTAAGTATTTTCTGTTACGATTCCCCGGAAAAAAAAACCAGCAAAGATTTAAAGTGCATCAATATGTCTGAAAAAATTAAAAAGCATCACCAGTGCCACCTACTGTTGAGGATGTGCAATTACACTAAAGGACACTCGCTGCCCCCACCCATTGGCATCGCACCCCACATTTGAGAAGAACTGTGTTAGCTGCTCATTTTCTGGTTTGGTTCAGTTCCTTTGTTGTGGATCCGTGTGTTCAAAAATATTAATTTCCAACGCTTCTGATAATAGTTCGTTTTCATCCGAGTGCCCAAGCCTCAAGCAGCATGAGTTTAGCAACTGTTTTCTTTTTTTAATTGTTGTGTAAATTGAATAAGAGTGTTTTTGACTGGAATATTGCAGGTAATGAGAGAGTGCGAGCAGCTGGGAGGCTGCAAGCCTGCACGGCGCATCATTAGGAGCCCAGAGGCTGCCAGGCTCCACGCTAGCGTAAGCCGCTAATGAAAAGAATGTAGTCACAGATCTCATTTTTCAGACAATTCTTGTGTAAACTGGAGATTTTCCAGTGTATGCACAGTGGAACAGGGGCCCCCACATAAATCACACAGCCCAGCTGCCGGCATTGCAGGAAAGAGGGGGTTTCGAGCACACCCTAACCACGCCGACATATGCTGCAAGAACCTGCAAAGCCACAACAACAAGGAGGAGGGGCACCTACACCTGTCCTCTCCCACACCCCCCCCCCCCTCCATGTCTTCTAGCCCTCTATCCATCTCAGCACACAGTCCAAACCCCCCCCCCAACACACCCTCTCCGACATCCCCTCCTACCCGCAGGCATGCAAGCCATCGAAATGGGTCATTTTTTAATTAAATACAATATTAATTACTGCGAGCATCATTACCGATATGTGAGATTTGACTAATTAGTGTAATAGTTTTGGAGTCACGCTCATTAAATATGAAAATTACAGCAGTAGAAAGGATTGCTTCTGTGATCAATCTTGTATGGACAGAGAGGAAATGATTTGGAGAATAGCTTTTATTGTACAATTAACTCCATTACAACCTGCCAGAGAAGAGGAAAGAGACAAAAAAAAAATAGAGTACAGGGAATTATGTCGCTGAGAGTTTGTCCACCAAGAAATGCCGTCGGTTACTCGGCGTGCATTTTCAAAAGTAACAAGATGAGACACTTGCCAAAGCACACGATACCCTCCAGAGGAGTCTTAGCTTCATCGCCCTCTCAATTAGGACAGCTGCTAAATGGAAGACTTGTTGATCTCCTCTATTTGACACCATCATTGCGCTCAAGTTTTGCAAGGAGGCACTCAAATTGTAAAACAGGTCATTGTCACTTGACTCTGTAGTTTTACTTAGTACGTATTGAAAGCTTAATCTGGAAAGTTTATTACAAAATTGCCAGCAGAACTCAAGTGGAGTTAGACGCAAATGTCTCATTGGGGAAAGTGAAGTTTGAGAGAGGAGAATGCTGGTTCTGTCGCTTCAGCCGGCTATGGATGGTGTCCAAAAACTGTGCTCCGCTCTTGTTTGTGTGCAGCGTGGCCTCTCTCGCTCTCTCTCTCTCCGATGCTCTGGTAAACACATTGCATAGGACGGCAGCCAGTGCACAAGAGCCCAATAGAGCTGCTCTATGTCCTCAGCATGTGAATGGCTAAACATCATACGGCCCAAATTGGCCCCCTTTTTAATGCTGGAGAGGCTTTTGTATACTTAGTATATCAAAGCTGTGAAAATAACCATGTTTGTGTTGTCTCTTCTCTTTCCAGGTGATCTCTCATATCTAGGTCTTCAGAGCGAGTGGCACACAACGCAGTGTGTGTTGCTCACTGTGGCTTTTGGGCACTGGGAACACCCCAGCTTGGCACTGCCACGAGTTTACTTTCAGTCGCATGCAGTGCGGGCAGCCACGGCAAAGCAAACAAGAGCCAAACGTGACCGTATAGTGATAGAGGAATGCCATCAGGTATTGTATAGCAAAGATGTCCTTGCCCGTCATTCATGTAGAGAGTTGCGATTAATAATAGTAGCAAACCTGATTTGCTCTGAGTGGTTACGTTTCTTTCGCAATGCATAGCTGAATAAAAAATCTACAATACACAAGAATATTTTGTTAGAGTTTCACCAGAAATCAATATTTATTCTGTCAGGAACATAACAGGAAAGAAAATCGCACAAATATTAAAGCAGTATTAAATAATACAAGTCGAAAACATTGCCTACTTGAGTGTGACTACTCCGAATGGAGCTTGAACATCAGCAAAACTCTTCTCTTCTTATGACCTTGTACCTTGACTGCCTTTGTGAATCTGCTTGTATGCAACATAAATATATGAATATATGCAATAATGCTATCTCCAGCCACATGAATACTGGCCCTCAATAATATTGTAATACTAACCTCCAGACTGCATGCCTGATAGCCAATACTTTATCACAGCTCTGCCTTTTTTTATGGGTCTGGTGTCTCTTTAAAATGATTGCCCCTGTTTTGATCTGATTAATTTTGTGTGAGCACAAACAATTACTTTTCATCTTTATCTGCACAGAGAATCACCCCTTTTTATGGGTATCATTTATTACAAGTGGACAGCTACTTGTTTATTGGAATTTCAAGCAGTCTATCGCTGCCGAGATCTCCCATGGTCTATATTTACATTTCAACTTCCGCTAAACAGGCATGACAAACACACATAGCAAAGGCCCTGCCGCAGTCGCGTCTCATTTGCATACACTTTCCTCTCTTCCAGACCAGACCGCGCTGGTCCTCTTCATGCAAAAGTTCCTGACATGTCGGCAGAAGGCACAGAGCAGGTGAGAGAGAAAGTGAAAGAGTGAGACACCAAGAGAGAAAGCGGGAGACGGTGCTGGGATGCTGAGAGCGGTTCCACTGAGGATGCATTTCAGCTTTCAGGTGAGTGTCCATCATTCAAGCAAAGAGGATGGGTTCATGGCCTTTGCAATCCATCCATGGTAAGGGGGTCTTCACAGTGAATATAAATATATTTGTGTGAGCGTGTCTGCGTGCGCTCCATGGCCAGGGCCACTCTTGACAAGCCAACAGCTGTTAATTATGAATTGGCCCGCAGAGTGGGAGACAGGCTGGTGAATATGCAGAGCTAAAGAGGCACGCAGAGCCAATGCAACACAAGTGTCAGACCCCGACTGCACCTGGAGTGGCAGAACTTGACCTGGGTGTCAATCATTGGGAAAGGCCAGGCAACATTACAAGGATTGCTTGGATTTGAACCAAAAAATGTCATTTGACTCTTGTTAAAAATAAACTAGTACGTAAGTAAGTAAGCAATCGTAATACACAAGAGCAAATTTGGTCATGTCAAAAGAAACGCCAATGTTAATTTTGTCGTTCTTCATTATTGTGCTCCATCAACTATTATAAGAGGGAAAACTCACTTGCATTCAAACCTATACACCAGGGGTGGGCAAACCTTTTGATTGCTGGGCCACAGTGGGTTATAAATTTTGACAGAGGGGCCGGACCAGGAGCAGATAGTTGGAGTGTTTTGGTAACCTCACCTCATCGGAGAAAAAGAATACATTTAATTTTAAATGAAAATGAACGAAAGCATTAAAACTAAATATCTGTGTTGGACACACCAGCGTGTTTGGAAATTAAAACATTAACAAGCTTTATTCATTTAATTTTTTTCAAGTTTGCCGGGCCGGATTAAAACGTTTAGTGGGCCGCATGTGGTCCCCGGGCCGTAGTTTGCCCACACCTGCTATACACCATTCCTAACATGCATGTTTTTGCTGTGTAGGGGCAATCCACATAGAAGATCCAAACTCCACACAAGAACTTTCAAATCAAACAAACTACAAAAAAAAAAAAAAAATCTAACAAATCAGTTTTGGCATAAGAAATGTCGGCAGAAGAAGTAACATTTCAGATCTTTTATGAGAATAAAGTGCTTATGGGACTTTACCTGCCTGCAGTCACTAATCAGCTCATACATTTAAAAAAAATTAACTATTAAAGCTCCATAAAACACACCGTATGAGACGCCCTTCTGCAGTCACGATGACAAGCGCAAAGGAGGAAATCACGGATGGTCAAATATATGCTTTTGATTCTGTACATTTTTCCTACATTTTTGATTGGCGGGCCACAAGGGGTTCTAAAATTTGACAAAGGGGCGGGACCAGGAGCAGATTGATGGAGTGTTTTGGTAACCTCACGTCATCATTGAAAAAAAATAGATTTAATTTTAAATGAAATTGAACAAAATCATTAAAACAATATATATGTTTTTGAAAAACCACAGTATTTAGAAAATATACCATTAACAAGGTTTATTCATTTAATTTTTTTCAAGTTCGGCAGGCCGGATTGAAATGTTTAATGGACCGCATGAGGCCCCCGGGCCGTAGTTTGCCCACGCCTGATCTAAACATTTTGAATAGGAATCAATCGCGCACAAGTTATGCAAAAGTGGTAACCTGTCCACTTCCTGGTCCAGTCACGTCAAAAACATGAATCAAGTGTTTATTGCTTTGCAATGGCAATGAGGAAGAAGGCAGAAGCGAAACAGATTGTATAAGTTACCATAAAGAGACATGGACAAATATAAAAGAGTCCCTTTAATGAGGCAGTTACCTCAGGGGTTATTCACAATTATTTGCCAACCTTTAAAAGCCCACACTCCTCGTTGTGGTTACCTCAGAGGGCCCCTGTGTGTACACACATTAGGACCAGGGTTAACAAGGCCTGTGCCTCTTACGCCAGGAACATCAGAAGGAATTTTAATTAATTTTCCACTCTTCGGAGCTGAATCCGCGTTAATTTGCCCCTCAAGGACTTTTATAAATTTCATCATTAATAAAATCAGACATTCAATTAGAACCAAAATCCAGATGTTTCATAGCAGTACTGGTCCAATTGTCCCTTTTTTTACTCAGCTAAGTGAAAAAAAAAACCTAATTTCATTAATCTAATTGTCATAACTTTAAACATCTCTTAATTAGTTCAAATTAATATGATTAATCACAATCATGACAAAAAAACGCATTCAATTACAAGTTTTCAATGGCAAGTGGATGTGTCGAGGGTGATAGGGGCATAAAGGATGAGGGCGGGAAGCAGAGCTGGCTCCTACAAACGGGATTGGTCGCGATTATGCCCGTGACTGACAGGTTATCAATCATATAGCACACTTTTAATAAAGGCTGCTTGAACTCTCGGGGGGTGACGGTGGGTCTTTCTTGTTTTATTTCTTCTAAACGCTTTGCAACTCCGCTTATTCCTCAATGAAATATGATCCTCATGTGAATGACTTCAAGTGCATATTTTAATGAAGAGACATACGACTAACTCATCCATATGTAAATCAAACGATGGCTCATCTCCACTGTCCCATTATTGTGGAAAATTGCACATGTTTATGTGCTCAAATGAGATCACTTTATTTTCATTTGTCTGACTGTCGGAGCTTTCCAAAACAACCTCGGCCCCCTCTTCGTTCCTTCTTTTCCCCAACTCTTCGGTTCAAACAAAGCAGGGCAGCAGAAGCATGTCGCCATTTGTCACACACCACTGTGGCACAAGTTGAGCAGCAGGTCCACCCTCGGGTGTCCTGTGCCAGGAGGGAGTGCTACAGCTGCCAGTCTCAGACAGGTTTCCTCTTGTCCCATGAGCTCCCCGAGGACAGGCCACCCAAATGTCTCCATGCAGTCACTGAGGATTTGGGTCTGGGATTTCCACCACCCATCTGGACAAACGGCTGCGTTTAGGAGCCTGCTTTGCTTCTTTCACCCTGACGAGGAACGGCAGTTGTAATGTACAAATATTTTGTTACTATACTTAAGTTGGTGGGCAAAACGTGAGTATTTGTAATTTTAAAAAGAAATAAATAAATAATTATAATGCTTACATGGTATTTGAAAACAAAATTGTTACTTTGTCGTCCTTAATTTTTCAAAAACAGCCAGGTCACTATTTTTTTGTAATGTTAAAAAAAAAAAATTTAAATAGGGGTGGGATGCTGTTAGAAAGGAAATACCGAGGGGTATGGACTGAGATTCCGATTGATTCAGATTTTTGCGACAGCCGATTCAGAGAAGCAGATACCGCACCGTTAAAACATGTGCTCATACAGAACCTTTCAGTTTAGTGTTGAACTTGGCAGAATTTAGCTTCCAGCAATCCTGTCCAATGATTTTTTTCTTCCCCATAAAATATATAATTTTGTGTGCAAGTAATCAAACGTGTATTATATAAAACAGGGGTGGGCAAGCTTTTTGATTGGTGGGCCACAATCGGTTCTAAAATTTGACAGAGGGGCCAGACCAGGAGCAGATGGATGGAGTGTTTTGGTAACCTCATCTCATCGGAGGAAAAAAAAATACATTTAATTTTAAATGAAAGTGAACAAAAGCATTACAACAAAATATATGTCTTTGAAAAACCACAGTATTTTGAAAATAAAACATTAACAAGGTTTATTCATTTAATTCGGCGGGACGGATTAAAACGTATAACGGGCCACATGTGGCCCCCGGGCCGTAGTTTGCCCACGCCTGATATAAAATGTTTACATAAAAAACATTGTCACTTTTTACTTGAGTACTTGAGTACCTTTCCAAGTCTGCAAATGTATACGTTTACTTCCAAGGAATTGAATCAATGCTTCGACTTTTAACAGAACTTTTTCATAGTACTAATACGTACAGAGTATGGACTACTTTCACCCCCCTCTGATGGAGAACGATGACAAGGCCCGACTGTCTGATAGAGATTCCCACCCCAGGTAGAGTCAACCCAAATCCACTGGAGCATTAGGCATCGCTACATAGCATAGCTACATATGTTATATCAATGTGACGGTGCTTATCATGCAGCTCAAGGGCTCATATCCTTTTACCCAATGCTTATATCTCACACTACATTGGATCCATGTCTGATGTATATCTTGGCTGACAGCGCAGTTGAAAGCCCACAGCATGACAGACATGTAAAAAGTAGACATTGTATACCCAAGTGTGCTGAGAACCGTATACCGAGGCTTTTAGGTTGTGTTCGTTCCGCATTGGCGTGTTTACAATTGTTGGCAGAGCTCTGTGATTAGAGGTTATTGGACGACGGGCCACTGCCGCCGCACTTTTTGATTTGGGTTGTTGCAACCACATGGGGCAGCATATGGAGCTATTTCCTCTTCTCTCTCCCCAGGACTTTTTAGACATGTCAGTTAGGCCATAATCATGCATTTTTCTGCATGAGGGGAGAAGTGGAGAGTCTGCACCAAGCTGGCTTCTTTGCCCCAAGGTGCTCCACCAACACAGCCAATCAATAGTGCCCATCATCCGTGCGTGCATGCACACATGCAACATATACAGTTTATCAAGGGCACGTTTCCAGGCCTTTTTTTGATCTAGTCCGGTACGCAGGAGACAATTTCCTTATTGTCCATTTAATTAGAGAGGATGGAAGCTGTCGGGTGGACCACCGAACCTCAATGGTTCAGCCTTCAGGAAACGCAGGGACAAAAGAGACATTTTTCAAGGTCTAAGCCCACCCTCCCCTCATATAGCGAGCCATCTCGGAGTCCCCAGCCACCCTTGAGCGGGTAGCACAGCCTTCCATGTGCATAAAGTTGAAATAAACTGCAGTCTGTATTTTCATTGGGGAAAGTGAACCCAATTTACACGCTGCTCCATTGGAGATGAGCACTCTAGCGTGCACCTGCAGGTAATCTCGCCCAGATTCCCCCTTTGTGTCCCGCATTATTGTTGAAATAAATAACCTTTCACAGCAATCAGCGTGGGGATCTTCACTTAAATTATCGCCACACAGATAGCTCACTCATGATCTGCTTCTATATCCATTAACTATCTGGGAAAGTGATTTATTGGTGAAGGGTAAGGAGGGGGAAAGGTATGAGCGAGAAAGTGAGGGAGACGCTTTGGTAAGACAATAGTGCCCTCTACTGATTCTAAATAGTACTGATTTCAGATGATCATATATTCAGGCCTGATGCTCTGATCAAGTTTGGGGAATTGGTTCTGTGTCTTATGTAACCACAGGACTGTTTATCTCTGTCTATCTAGCTTCTTTAATTAAAATAGTAAACAAAATGGGAATCAACCTTTTTAGCGATGCAGGAAAATGAGAAACTAATCCCGAATTTCATCACAACGGTGCAACTAAAGTTGACTTTAGTTTTGGGCATTGTGCCTTCGATGTGCCAGGGCTCCAGTAGCTGCCCCCACCACACCCCGCCTGCCTCCCCCCACCCACCTCGGCCATCCTTCCTTCCCCACACTCCTGTGATGTGTCGTTACACGCTCGGCTGGCTCCTCTTCCATGACAGACTGTTACTTCCTGGAGCGGAAACGCATTTGATTGTTAACATCTGGGCCATTACAATTGCAAACTAGGGCTCTGTACATCAATCAGGAAGTGATTTCAAAACAAAGAGACCATCCTCCAATCAATCTATTGGGAAGTAGGGGCATTACATGCTCCTGTAATCCCGGCTAATTAGCGGGATAATGGGAATGAGATTTATGAATCTGCTGAGGAGAGTGGAGGTGCGAGGGCACACTCAAATTAGCAGGGACGCATGCCAGGCCATGCTGCAATAAGAGGGTGTGCTCTCGTTGTTTCTTTGCAACATGGCCACCTTTGGACATGACAAAACTAGGAGATGAGCACCTGCTTTCAGTGAGAGGCATCTTGAAATATTTGTGATTGTTTCCAAGATGAGTTTATCGTCATCAAGCCTTCTGTCATTAATCAACATCATTGGTGATTGTCTTATTATAATTGTGGAACTTGTGATCACTTAAGACAGAAATGCTTCGGATTTGTGAGTTTTCATGGTTTTGTTATTACGCACCTCCATAATTCATTGTGTAGACACTGAGCTTTAATTTAGGTTTCACAAAAATTTGGCATTCAGCTTTAATGATTTTGATCGTGATTGGTTGATGAGCAGTACGGCAGCTCATTCATAGTCAGCTGGGACAGGATGCAGCTCCGCCATCAGCCGTCTACTGAATACAAGTGCTACAGAATATTGGAGGGTGTATGTGCGAGGTTCAACAGTTTTGAGAATGAAGGAGTGGTTGAATCGACTCTCCGTCCTTTCTGTGTGGAGTTTGGATGTTCTCCCACTTGTGTGAGATTTTTTCCACATACTCTGGTTTCCTCACACATTTCAAAAATACATGCATGGTAGGTTGATTCAAGAAAATAATTCCTTAAGTGTGTACAAAGTCAGCTGGGATATTATTCAGCACACCTGTGAACCGAGTGAGAATAAGCATTTTACACTGCTTAGTGCTTACTATCATATTATTATTATGGATATTATAGATATTATACGTATTATCAATCGATCTGTGAAATCAACAGGACTAGCAAACAAGCAGCAACTGAAGCAATTTACATCTAATTATTTCTGTGTATCTCAAAAAATAAATAAATAAATAAAATGTACATATATATATATATATATATATATATATATATATATATATATATATATATATATATATACACAAATCATCACTCCTGATTTAAGGCAGCCATCTTGCTTTTGACCTTTGGCCTCATCAAGGAGAACATACCTGTAAACGCAGCCACCACACCTGGCCCCTGAGGGGCGCACCAACCAAAAACATCCATATAAGTTTAAGACTTCAAAAACCGAACTGAACTACAACAAAGGCACAACTTCTACATGAATGTCTTTCAATTATTAACAAATCAATTAATTTAATCCACAGACAGAAATACGAGATTTACACAACTGCCGTCAGAGATGGTGGCTCAAACAATTGGTGTTGATGTGAATAAACCGTCATAATCTGTTCTAATTGTGCATTGTGTGAATGAAACATTTTGACACTGTGACCTGAGAGTTTTACCCTTGTCTTTAATGCCTCCCACACTTTCAGGTGTCCTCGTAATAGAGCATGACGAACTACATTTTACTAAATGGCTTACAGTATGTCAATGCGTGCGTGAGTGCGTGTGTGTGTGTGTGTGTGTGTGTGTAAGTTACAGTCTGTATCCCAGGAGCGTAACAGCGTGGTGCCACCCTGCAGCATCTTCCTCCCCAGCGGCCCATGG
Source organism: Idiotropiscis lumnitzeri (assembly GCF_059441095.1). Classification (NCBI taxonomy): domain Eukaryota; kingdom Metazoa; phylum Chordata; class Actinopteri; order Syngnathiformes; family Syngnathidae; genus Idiotropiscis; species Idiotropiscis lumnitzeri. Next base: position 11,464,146 of record NC_142391.1, on the reverse strand, counting down.
GCCTGACCTTGCCTACTGGCTGGGGACATCTTCTATTAAAGCAGCGCGCCGTGATAAGGCCATTTCTTTTCCTTCAGCATCCCTTTAATGTCATCCCTGAAATATGAAGTCATTAAGCGATATTAAAACAGTGCTGACAAACTAATTAACAGAAGACATTATACGGGATGGGCTCGATTAATCCGCTTTAATTGCTCTTTTAAATGGAGGCCCCAATTAAAATTAATAAAGATTTACTGGTGATCGCACCAAACTACGCCAAGAAGTGGATCTCTGAAGGGCAGCCTAAAGTCAGGCTCCCCTATTGTCAAGTTGCTCTCCATTGACTCATGATGCCAAAAAAAAGCTTGTATAAGAGCATGAGCGTGGAGATTAAATAGTCCGAATGTCTCAGACCTCCCGATTCACTGATTCCATTCCTCTGCAGCCTCCTGAGCCGCTTGATCCCGTCTTCATCCTCCCTGTTAAAGAAGATCCACACACACTTCACTTGAATGGAAAACGGCGCACGCTGCTGTGGATTTTTACATACAGCAGAGGAAACACAACAATGCAATGACAATCTTCTCTGCCTCTATATGCTGAACCGTATTTCATTTTTAAAAGTGTAATAAGTGAGGTCCAATATCTAGGCAGGGTCGTGTGCAATATCTTCGATTTTCACTAGATGGCGGTGTTCATCTTTCCTGTGGGTAAGTTCAACCAAGCAGCTTTGAAGTATGATTCAGTAGGCTCATTTATTTCTCTGAAACGCACATTGAGTAAATTGCTGTGTGATTTTCCATTTCAATTTCATCTAGCTATGCGGCATTTTTCATCTTCATTACTGACACACTTTGCTTCATCAAATACATATTTCTTTTATCGGGCCATTTAAGTGCTTTAAGCCTTGACTGCCAGAGGCAGTAGAACAACTGAAGGTATTTTTCGTTGTTTTCTTTCATTATATCAGAGGTGACCAAGTCCTGTTCTGAAAATGTCACCCAACAAATTAATTGGAGCAAAGCTCTTTGCTGCAACCGGAGGCATTTTAATTGTATTGAGGATGTAAATCAATTTGCGGAAGAAGGCAGCTTTAATTGAAAAGACATGTCTATTAAAAGATTAGTATAGTTTATTGTTTCCTGTCTTTCTCATCACCAAATCCAACTAATGTTTTAATTTCCTTAATGTTATCATTTCTGATGTAATTGGTGCTTGGCTACCTAACAGCGTTTCCAATTAAATGTTTGTTTTTGTTACCAACACATTGACAAGAAAAAGTGGCACTTGTGCATTGTTCTCTGTTGTCTTTTCTCAGTTCGCAGAACATCTTGTAGCCTCGTGTGTCAGAAACACGTGACAAAATCTGCTTTATTGGCCAGCTATGGCCAAAATCAAAAGAAATTTGGTTCCAACTGTATGTCTAGAACACTGATTCTCAAAGTGTGGTACTCAGGCCCACTCTCGTGGTATGCAAAAGAGTCAATTGAAAAATAGTTCACAAAATGTAAAGGGGAAGTCAACCCAAAAAAATCTTTGCAGTAAAATGTCCCATTTGGTTTCACTAATTGAAACATGGCATTCTGATTAATATTGAGTTTGTGGAACATGAGTAAAGCAGCAAAATCTCCGCCACCCCATAGGGCAGCCATTTTGTCACTTCCGTCTACAAAAATGACAACACAATTGCTCAGGTGTCAGGTAACGACCAATCACGGCTCATCCGGTTTCTGAAGTTGAGCGATGATTGGTGGTTATCTGAGCTCTGAGAAACTGTATACGTAGCCAGATGAGGTGGCTCGGGAATCTGTTTCAGATGCATCCTGCTTGCCTCCATGGTGCGATGTTCTGGAAACATCCAATCGGGAGAAGATCTTAGGAACAGCGCAGGACACGCTGGAGAGTCTGTATCTCGCGATTGGCTTGGATTCCCACAGAAGACTCAAATAAAGTGGCTGGGGAAAGGGAAGTCCTAGCTTCCCCATATAAATGAATCTCGTGAGCCGATTCCAGATAAGCGGAAGAAAATAGATTGATGAACGGCTGGTTGTGTGAATTATTTATAGAATTATTAGAATTCATAACATTCTGCACGTGTATCAAATTGGTGTCCAGTGACTGTTTCTCCACAAGACCCAAACTTGATACACTCATATCAAATTGAATCAACAATTGTGTGTTTCGTTGTGGTTGAACTCTGAGGTGTTTAACACATGCGAACATTTTTCCTTGCATGTGATGTTGTATGGAGTTAAGCAGAGCATTATTGCAAAATGTTCCTTTTTTTTTTTTTGTGAAAGAATTTCTCAGAATAATTTGAATGTTAAAAAGGATTTCCTCAAAGTTTTCCAATAAGAGCATTGAAAAATGATTTTGATTTTCATGAATTTATCTAAAAAAATCTAAAGCTTACAGTCACTTTCTTGTGTCACTCATTCCCCGTTTGAAGACCCCCATCAATAGATGACAATGAATTTTAAATAAATCACTTTCACACTATTTGGATATTGTGTGAATAAATAGCCTGTTCAAAAAGTTGGCCTGTTCTAAAAATAGCTCACAGATGATGGGGCATTGTGATTTCCTTGGAATGCGGTAGAAGTGATCAGTTCCATGATACTTACAGAGATTTGTTGATAGTAACTGGGTGCTACCTTGCTAAATCCTCGTTGAAAAATATTTATTTCAGAAGTTTGTATCAAACTCGCAGCCCTAATCAGCACCCATGAAGTAGGTCTTAGTTTTAAAAAGTTTTGTGACCCCTGCCATAAGGGCGTCAAAATGCGTGGCGTTTTTTCGTGATTTCATCCGACTTGCGTGCATGCTTTTCCAATCAGTGTGCTTTGAGCGGCCGGCTGCCTGGAAGAAAGAACCAGTGGGTTTGCGGAATTCTGCCTCGGTGGCACAACCGTGTTATGAGGTCACCTCGGGCATTAGTCATGAGGAGGGAATGCATTGTGGCTGTTTTTTAAGAAAATGGCATTTGTCGGCATCCGCAGTGGCCGCACAATGAATGCAGGCCTTAGAAAGTTGACTTGAATTGGCTACGGGAACAATGTGGACAGAATAGTTGGGGTCAACGTGGATTAGAGGCACCTTCAGGGCTCGGGGCCTGGACGCAGTATTTTCATATTTCAACATGTGCAGCTGAAAAGAAAGCTTTTGAACAGAATTCAATGAGTGATTACTGTGAAGAAAAAAAACATAAACCAGTGGAGTTATGTGGTAATTTAGAGCTTCTTTAATTCCGGTATTATCCATTACAATGTATATTACTGAAATATCCGGAAGTGATTGTACTTTACATTTCCAAACTTTGTCTATGATAAATCATTTCTTTCCACATGCACTTTATGTTAAGGAACTCGTGTACAGCAAAATCACAGAACATGACACAAACAGCATAAGTGCGTGTTTTTTTTTTTCCCCCTCACAGCACACAGCAATGGAAAAAAAATATATACGAGTCTCAATAAAACCATCTAAATCAGGATCAAGCTAAAATATAGTTGACAATGAAGGGATGGTCATAATGAACAAATACAGTAAAACAATGAATTATTGTTTTCAATTACAAATTACAATTTGTTCTTAAATAACAGTAAGTTAACTTCACCCATAGTTGATCAAGGCGATACAGTCAAAGGGCTCACCTCGAGTTGATGGAACTGGAAAAGAAGGATTGCATTTTTACTACAAACTCAATAATTGTCTAATTGTACTGAGGCAGATTATATAAGTAAACACAAACTCTATAATACACAAAAAGTATCAATAATTCATTCCATTTGATTCAACAAGAATATGAACAAACTACCTCTAGTCATCCAACATAATCCAACAGCTACATTTCACTTCACTAGTAAAAAGCACTACAAGAAATGATCAAAATACTGAAGTGACTAACTTCCCCCGTCACCAGTTCCTACAATATATTTGTCATCATGGATTTCCATTTGAGCCTACAAATAGGAAGACGTCTTGAACTCATCTGGGACGTCACTGTCCAGTTTACAGATGACCTTGTAGATGGCCTTTTTCCACGAGGGGTCTGTATCTTTGGCCACAGAAATGGCTTTGTAAAACTCATGCAGAGTGATTTCTGCAACCTCGAGGAATTTGTCTGGAACCTAGAAAAGATGAGAGGTGGAAAGACTAAGTTAATATGTTAGAGCTACACAGAACGAGGTTAAATAGAAACTAAAATGTTCCACCACTATTAACTATCGAGCTTGAGAAATTAATCATTTCCCGCAGCACTCCTAAGGATCTTTCACGGCATGTCGGTATGCCAAGGTGATGGAAAATTTAGCCACACATATTACAAATGCAGTACAGCAATTCTTGACATTAAAAGCTGTTTTAATTATCCTGATCTGACAAGAAGGCTAAATGTGAAGTTGTTCTTCAGTTGTTCACTCGAGGACAGTAGTAATAGATTATTTGATTGATAAGAATTTTGAGCAAGGAGTGGAAGTAATTGATAACTAATCCAGTCTTAAAGCACGTAAGGCATCTTGAAGTAGTTTTTACTTTAAAGATCATGACTTCGGCTGTGGATGTTGTGTTTTTGTGATAAGCATTTACTGTCCTATAATTAATTTATTGAACTTTTTCTTCAAATCGTGTAATAACTATATCTAATGTTTTATACGCATGCGCTCTTGCACTTTGGGAATGCTATCAGTGAGGTTTTTACTTATTGTTAATTTGTTTAAACAATTATATTATTACTACTATTACTATTGCTATTACTACTACAACTAATAAAAAATATAATAATAATAATAACTATTATTATTATTATTATTATTATTGTATTGACAAACTTTCACTTGTGCATTTTGTAGATGCAAAAATTTGCCTTTAGTACTTTCCACCTAAAACAATTTAGAGTTAATTTTCCCCACGGTCAATCAGGGAAACCTTAAATTTCAGTCAGCTTAATCACAATTAAGTGTGAGGCAGACTGTGTTTTTCCTTTTTTTTTTTAAATTCCTTTTACTTAGAAACACAGCAATTAAAACTGAAATACGAAAATTGAACTACTGATATGACTGTGGTGTTCTGATTGTGAATTATTGCTCATTTACACCCAATCCTTGGTCCCAGCAGACAAATTGTTGGGGAGGTTGAAATGAAAAGTTAATGATTAAAGATAAGAATTCTTAGAAGCAGTCACAATACAATCAAAATGGATTCCAACATTGTGCTCCTTATGAAAAGAAGTCCATTCACATTTTTCCAAGTATAGACACACACACACATGTATACGCACACGCTCACACACATCAGACAATAGACAAAAATAATTAGCAATGACAATGGTGAGATGAGACAAACATTTTGTTCTACAGTAAATCTATGCACATCATCAACAAAAGAATAATGCAGTTGCAAAAGATGCTGAGCAAAAACTGTCTTGTTTCCCATCAACTGGCCCGGCGGTCAGCACCAGTTGTTGGCATTAGTTATTTTTCTTTCCCCTCATCTCCTGACACAAAGCATCCCTGGGAAAGGAATGTCTTAGTCCCAAGGTAAAGAAAACGGTCCCATCCCTTTCCCACTGAGTGGCCTTCTGCCTCGCAATCCACAGCGTCTTTCTCAGCATTCCGCATCAGTAGCAATCTCGGCCTCGCTCAGGCGTACGGGTCCTCTAATCCGGAGTTGTTTTAGTGGGATTTTGCGGCTTCCTCTTCCCACAGTGTGATAAAGCATCATTCTGAAGTTTAGATAATGGCGGCAAAGGCTGGCAAGCCGCAGGTGCAATGTGACACACAGGTCAGTAGGAGGACGTAGGTGAGCAGAGAGTCAGTTGCATGCAGGAGCTCTGACATGCCTCTGCAACGTAAAAGCTCCAATGATGATGTGGCTATTTTTTCGCTAATCATGTGGATCGCTATCCAATTTGTAAATGTACTTCTATACAGGGATGAATGATTTAGAAAAATAAAAAAATTATTACTTTTCATCCCCCCCCCTCGATATTGCAATTAATTAATTCATATGCGATTCACAAACGCATTAAGTTAATCCGTTAATTTTTTTTTTAAACATACAAGTAATGATTTTATAAATTAATCTCATGGTAAAATAAGGGCAAATGAACTTGAATTAATTTGAGAGACAGTTTATCACCTTCAATTAGCCTTGTTTATTTACGGCACTAAATCGTTGGACTTGCGATCTTTAAGTGTTCACTAAAGACAACTTCACAAAATTCGACATACAATGTATGTGTGTGTGGGTGCGGGGGTGTGTGTGTGTGTGTGTAGGTGTGTGTTTCTTTTTTTTTAAAGCCTACCAACCGATCGAAGCAGTTGTTTTGGAGGAGGACATTACCAAATTGAGCCTTAACGATTTGAAAATTGCGTTTGACTACATTGCGATGTCTATTTGAATTTGATAACTTAGACATCGCGACGTCTATACTCCTGGCTTGGAAGTTGCATCGTACAGCCGTGAGAGATAGTCTTCAGATCACCTCACACTTTTTTAACTATTAACTATTAAACATCCATCCATATAATGCGCTTTTCGTCATTGAGGGCACGTATAAACAATTAGGCTGTTTGATAATCAAATGTCTTCCTTCTTTTTTCCAGGCTGATTTTAGACCTGGATTTAGTACTGTGTCAGCAACAATGAAGGTTGTGAATGCTCTTGCACATATTTTGAATAACAAACATGAATGTGTTCTTTTTAAAGCCTGTGACATAATTGAGCATGCCGTACTTCTATAGCAGTATGATATTTGGGGCTGACTTATTCTGTTGGCAACAGGTAGATACCCAGGTTTGTTGTACCTTTTATGAATTGGAAGAGCATTAAATTGTTCTGCCTGTCATCACATATCCGTGGCAACGATAGGTGAACAAAGAATTATTTGTAATTAACAAAGAATAATTTTCAGACAAATCAAGTGAAACTGGGTCACTCGGGCCACCGTGCCTCCACAAAATTGGATCCAATGAGCAAAATGCATTTGCTGAGTTTGAAATGACCATATTCTAGCGACCGTAGAGCACTTTTAGGGACTATAAAACGACTTTGAGGTTTAAGCTATTGTTGGGCTCTAAATAACTAAAGATAAAGATAAAGATGTCCTTTATTAGTCCCACAATGGGGAAATTTGAAGTGTTACAGCAGCAAAGATATAGATCACACAGAGTTAAATCTCTATCATTTCTTTAAAACCTGAGCAGATGAGATGACAAACCCATGTCAATGAAACCATAACCTCCTGGGCTGAAGTAACAATAAAACATGCAACATAAAAGATGACGACTTATTGACCGACGAGCAGCACTCACATGGAAGTCATTGGCCTTGTTGTAGTGCATGTTGAGTGCACGGAATAGCTCGGAGTCTCTGCTGACGGTGATATCTTTGACTTCACTGATGCCGTCCACGATGGCTTGGCGGGCAAACTTCTCCATTTGGATGTAGTAGAACTCCCTGAAGTTACTGAACCACTTGATCAGCTGAGATGTGATGCAGCGATTGAACTGGAGACAGGGAAAAGAAAAATAGAATAGAAGGCAAAAGAAATGACAATTTTGAGAGTAAATAGTCATTTGAAACTTCATTTCGATAAAAATGAATTAGCTCTAAGGTTTTAAATCAAATCAAATCAATTAAATGGCCTTTGTGGCAGATGTGACTTATTGAAGGCTCTCGCAGTAATTGACTTGCATTCAGTACCTGTGGGGCAAAATTCCAGCAAATAGTCTGTCAGCCTATTTATACGAGACACAAATTGCGCTGATCTTTTCCCATCAATGTCCAGAGTAAAAGAAAACACCTGCCAGGCCTGTGTATTTCTAATCACAGTCTTGACATTAGTCGTGTTGTTCTATCTCGTCATCCAGAAAGATGAGTGAAAGAGGAAAAAAAAGGGCCTAAGGGCTGGGCAGGCATCAAAGACGCTTCTTCCCACTGGTGTGAACGCGATGTGCTAAGGACAGAAGGAAGCTTCCCTCTCGCTGACTCGGGCTGATAGGATGGAATCAGACACTGGGATTAAGCGCTCTTTTGTTCCGTGCCACTTCCCACCGCCGGATTGTAAGCAAGGAGGAGACGTTTGCAGGCCGCCGCCACAGCATCCTCCCCCCTGACCCGGGGGTCAACATAGATTGGGAAGCAGGGGCCCAGACTGAGGGACGATAAGCGGGGACAGAAGAAGCATTTGGGAGAAATTTCTAACGCGGCATGTATGATGGTGAAAAGAAACGAAGCAAAGACAAAAAGAACGGATGCCGGCTGTAAGAACGGACACAAGACCGAGGCCAACAGGATGTTTTGTTTAGGGCCAGCAAGTCTCTAATACCAACTCTGTTGACACTCAATAGCAATGCCTTGCCTACAGAGTCCTTTGTCACTCCATTTGCTGACTGGAGTGGCTTTTTTTAAACAGAGAATGGCTCTGTATCTCCCTTTGCCCCCAGGACACACTAGCAGCTCAGCGGCTTTGTTATTTAAACCCTCTGCGTTTTTGTCTCTTTCCTCCGACACACTGCGCCTCTTTTCAGTCGCAAACACACACTGACAAGTTGATGCCGGGAGTTAGATGCAAGAGAAACGGTCCGAGAGGTCGTTGAATGTTAGGTAGAGTATATTACCTTGACATCAGGGAAGAATGTCTTCAGGACATTGGAACTGGGGTAGCGAGTGTAGAAGAACATCAGTTTGGCCTTCTTCAAGTGACTCGGGGTGAGACCCTCCTGGATGTTCATCATCACGTTAAGACAAACACACGGACAAATAGAAACGTGCAGAGCAGTGCAAGTGCAAGGTGATAGTAGAGCAGAGTATTGTGTTGCATCAATCTTCAGCTAAATTTAATTTGGCTGAAGACTAGCTCGAGTCAATAATGACCCGAACATGTGCTTATTGGCAAAACAGAATTACGAATTGGATTAGGGATTTTTAATTAGCAAGCAAAGCACTTCATGGCTGGCTGTTAAAACCAAAGAGGAGCTAATTTAAAGCCAGCATATGTCGCACCCTCTTCTTCTTTTTCTTCATTTTTACAACAAAAAAAAAAAAAAAGTTCCAGGTGGTTCATTTTTACTTCTGGCTTCTTTGTTCTTTTTTTTAAGTTTGAAATTAAAAAATATATATTTTTTCAGAAGGGCTATACACAACAATTTAATGAGCGCTGCTCCTGTTTGAGTTTTTCTCCCCTGTGGCAATGAAGATGTTATGGAGCATTTCCTCTGTAGTCCACCAACATGCCTCAGGTCACAAAATTTCTTCATCAGGCCACAACATGATACATTTATTCGAAAAGCCTACCTTTCAAACGGAGATGTGCGGATGAAAGATTAATGTACTATTGTTCAAAGAGAAGCAGGGCCGCCAAAAAATCACCATCAAATGTTTCTCTCGCATAATCAACTTATTTTGACTAAATCAATTCCTCCATCAGGTAATCAAGCAATGGATGTGAGCGGAGCATCTTGTCCCCTACGGACTTTCTTTCAGTGTTCACACAAGTCAAAGCTGCTGCTGTCATCTTGTACGCTTGTAAAATTGTGTGCATTCTGACAAAGGTACACGATAACATATACTCAAGACAAGAGCTCAAGTGTTGTGGTTGGGAGGCACTTGTGGTTTCCACCAGCACTCAGATGTGACCTTTTCTATGCACCCCCATCACTATGATGATGGAGAAATAGATCCTGAACCTTTTCAAGTATGAAAAAAAAATGATGCTTCCTGAAACAGGACACGATGCTTTCTCTGCCTTTGAAAAATTGGCTTTTGTTCCTGGCAATTCTTATCAAAGCCTTGTATTCCTTTTTATTTGTCTTTTTGCGGACTTAAAGTCATTATTCGGCTCAGATTAAAGAAGATGCAGTAATTTTCGATGGGAGGGGGGAGCGAGATCAAAGAAATAAATTCTCCTTGAAGTTACTGCCGCTGCCCGTTCTAAAACTGACCAGCGAGTCAAAGCTCAATTATAGTGAAGGTTGCATAAAAACATAAGACATCACCAAACATTGTGTCGATATAACGATAGGCCGACTATATTGATTTGATTTACGGTAATTGACTCGCCTCTTATTTTTCAAACATGTTTTTTTTAAGAGATGTTACAATACTCGTGAATACTGAGAGATATGCATAATAATGGTATTGTTTTTTTTATATTTTTCTAATTATTATTTTCATTGATCTTAAGAGTTGTGTAGTGGTAGATATTGCTGTCTTTCAGATCTGTTCATTGCACCCAACGGATCATGGTGCGGATCATGAAGGGAAAAAATAACAAGCTATTCAACAATCATTAATGTTACAAACATGTCAAAAGACAAGGAGATTATTCAAAATTAATCCGGAAAAAAATGGGTTTTTTTTTTGTTTTTTTGTTTTTTTTAGGACAGATCTATTGCCTACTTTTCTCGGAACAAATAATTATCTTCCTATTACTCCATTGCACGTCCAATCAGATGCCACTCTATCGGAAATATGAAACATAACATCTGGAGGTGTATAATCTCAAGCTCATGAAGAATGATGTCAATTGTGTTGAATTGTTTACTAATTAATCATGTTTTGAGAAGATTAGGGCAAAAATGAGTTATGTACTTGCCTGCAACCAGCAAAGATGATTTTAATTTAGTCTCAGGCAAAGTTTGGACACTATCTGAAGTACAGGAGTAGTAGTAGGAAGGATGCCCACACCCAAAAAACTGAATTTAACCCGATATCAAGGAAATATTATGTAAAGAAAATCTAGCATCCTTACTTTAAACAAATTAATTTGTTTAAAAAAAAAAAAGATTTCTTTAGAAAAGGGAGGTGAAATTACCAATACACGTATGACGGTCTGACAGTTCAAGGTGTTTTCCAATTGCCCAGGTCACATGCACGGCCGACTGCATCATCCGCAAGGGGTGATCGTGCAGTTTACGTGTATAAGCAAAATTTGCGACAATCAAATGCACTGACTCCAGCAAGTCAATTTGTACTTGAACAATATGTGCAACTCGCAACCGCCCTGATTTTAAAGGGGATGAGGGACGACACTTCGATTTGCCGAGAGTCTGCAGTGTTCCATCCCACAACGGCGCAAACGCCCTCTTCCACTTGTTATTAATAAAGTGAGAGCACTGGTTTAGTTGTTCTTTTTTTTAAATAATGGAAAACTGTTTGGGGGGGAGGGATACTTGCTGCGACCCAGACACACCCAGTTGAGTTTGAGATAGATAGATAGATAGTTAGATAGATAGATAGATAGATAGATAGATAGATAGATAGATAGATAGATAGATAGATAGATAGATAGATAGATAGATAGATAGATAGATAGATAGGTAGATAGATAGATAGATAGATAGATAGATAGATAGATAGATAGATCATAAGTATCCACCCAATGTCAGAACCACTTATCTGAAAAAAATAAATGATTGGTTGTTAATTTCGAGGTGATTAAAGTAATTTAGTCAACTGTCTAACTGTCTTCTCATTGAAGTTGATATCTATCATTCCTTGTTGTACTCATTTCATTTACTTATTTGATATTTTACCACTGTGAGACACGCTCTCAGCATTCACAGGTAATTTCTCGCGGGTCTGCCCTTTCAATTTCAAAAGATTTTAAAAAACATTCTGTAACCTCTATGGACGACTTTCTTATTTTTTTCAAATTTTAAGCCAGTTCTCCTACCATGGGTGAGAACAGGCTGGATCACATGAGTAGGTGAAAAGCAGACATTCTGTCTCAATGGCTACTTTGGTGAAAGGATATATTGAGAGACATGTAGGGGTTTCGCTCAGCCATATTTTGCAGCTCCCCACACTCTAGCTTGACATGAGGGAGGCAGAGGGCGTCGACCGTCACGGGTCCCAGGGCGGAGGAACGAGGGTGGTGGCTGAGGTGACTGGGTGTCACTTTGGATCTCAATGCAATGGTGTCCCAAGGTAGATCTACTGGGTCTGGAGAGGACCTGTCCATTGAATGGGGTATGCAGTGGAGAGCCCCAAAGTTAGAATGTGGCCCGTACTTCAGAAGGTGCTCCAGGATCTGACTATCATGCAGGGGGGCACTGTAGTTGAACTGGAATGGCGTCTGGTGCACTGGATAGGGCCGCTTCACTGTGGAGGTGACCGAACTCAGAGGTGTTGTCACTGGTTTGCGAACGACGAGTGAGAGTGCTTCAGTCTGGTCATGGTGTGCCTCGGAGTTATCATAATATTCCAAAGAGTGGGACTTGGTGGGACTCTCTTCAGTCTGCTGGTGCTCTTGCATTGAAGCATCTTGTTGGTTCTTTCTACCAACACTTGAACTGATCCTCACTTCTGGAGAAGGGCACATTCGCTGTTGATTGGACCCATCGTGTACTGATGAGGACACCTTGGTCAATACTCGGTCGACACAGTCATTCAGAGCTGTGGACAACTCCTGCTTCAAGATTTCCCGAAGGTTCTGACTCTCTCTTTGGTGAGCCAGATGACCAACTACTTTACTTCTATCGTCACACTCTGAGCTCAGCCTACTCTTCCTCTCGAAACCATCTTCAGTTCTCGTGTAGCTGCTTTCCACCAGGGTGTGACAATCAGTGGCTACAGCTGCCCTGTCGTCGGGATCTGCTCCTTCCTGCTTATAAACTTGAAAGAATTTTTCCTGGAGCTGACGTAGAAGCTTTTGCATGCTGTGGAGTTGCTCTTTCAGTTTGTGACACTCCTCCTCCTTGGTGTTAGTATCATCGCAATCACCTTGAGTTTTTCGACTCGCCGGTCCTCCAATGCTGTGCTCCTGATGTTGAGGTAGCCGTTGCTTGCGTTTATTCTCCCGGTATGCCTCTCTAGACTCTCGGGTGTCTCGGGAATCAACGTCGGGCCGCTCACTGTCCCCATGTGCCCTGTTGCTAGGAGAGCCTGCCATCACCCTGATGATGTTCTCCACTCTGGCTCGCTTGGCTTGAAGGTGGTCCGTCGTAGATGGGTCTCCCTCGGTGCTGCATCTTGTAGACATGTGGCAATTGGGGGAGGATGCCTCCGTCGTGCTGTCTTTTGATGACACACTGCTGCGGTCCTCCTGCCCAGAGTCAGTGGCAGTAGAGTTGGAAATGTAGAAATGGCTTTCATCAAGTGCTCTTTTGCCGTGCATGGTCTTCCGGAGAAGTTGCGATATGATCGAGCCGTTGGAGTAAGAGGAAAGTGGCTCATCGTAGATGTTTCTGCGTAAGCAAGGCAGCAGGACATTGTGTTTGTCATCCTCCAGACAGCTTTCATTGGAGTTGTGAATGCTCTGGTCTGAAGGGCTGAGGTTCATGTTCACTGAGATCTTTACACCCTTTGCAATATCGCAATCTGAAAAGATGGAGAAGGCGGATCTCAAGTAAGTATGTAAATAATAATAAATGCATCTCAAGTCGCATAAAGAAAAAAAACAATCCTTACACGTTCAACATTTCAGAATATCTACTGATATTTCTGCGAACAGAAATGGAAGCCCCGAAAAGATTAATCAGTTTTATGGTTGTCGTATTTTTTATAGGTTTAAGAATCTTGATCAAACTGTTACAGACTTCTTCACCCTTTAACTTGATGTAGATTTAGAGTTTCAATAATGCTTGAACACGAAAATGAATGTTGCACACAGCCAAAATGAGCAAATCGATGACATTTGCAAAACCTTAATTGGGAGCAATAAGAGTTTCCTCCTTTTGATCTTGCGGCAATAACACAGAAAAAGATTGTACAGCATGTCTAAATTATTTTGCGAATTATTATGTATACTCTGGTTTTGTATCAGTAAACAAACATCCCTTCTCTGTTTCATTTTCATTGTGTCCTCTCGTAGGCTTTTATTTCAAGTGCATAGTGTATATTTAAAAAAAATTACCATGGACCATATGTGTATTCTTAAAAAAAACAATTCAACTGGAATAGAAGGAATTTTTAAAATACAATTTTGATTTGTTATTGTACATTATGCGATAATGTTTAAGTAAAATTAGCGATGAGGCTTGTGTTTGTGTCTGCGTGCGCGCGCGTGTGTGTGTGTAAGTGTGTGTGTCATTAAAATACTGGAATTGTCTTATTCCTTGATTCAGCAAAAAGGGTACAATGATGCACAATTCGTGTAAAGCAAAAGTGATGAACACATTTAGAATAGTTTCTAAAATGCAAAACTTCACATGAAAATGACTATTAGAATTTTTTTTATTTAATTTAATTCGCAAAACAGTAACTGTATAAGGAGTTTACATAAAAGTATTTATTCTTTAAAAGGCACACATATCTGAAAGAAATGTTAAAATTTTAGGCATGGGGAAAATAAACTATTTTAACTTCAACTTATTTTTACAAAACGGAACTTGCACTGTCTTAGAATTAAATCTAATTAAATGACAACAGTGAAATAAATGAAAAGTTTGAGCTGTCACGTGATCACTGCTTCAGAACTAGAACAAGTCACAAAACAACGGAACGAAAGATTTGGACATTAGCTGGTTGGAACAAAAATGAGCGGGTAAAGTGACAAGGAACCCCCTTACCTGTTGCCGGGCTGGTGGCCTCACGCTCACTCTGATGTGAGCAGTGCAGGAGCAGATGCATTGTAGTGCCTGAGGAGGCGTGACCATGAACGCATCACTCACGAGCAAAGTTGAGTGACAGCACGCGCTGGCTCGTCGGACCTGCCAACATGCATCACGCGATGCTTGAGGAAACCTTTGGATTTCCAAATGTTCAATTTTGTAAGATTTATCTACAAGTGGAAAAAAAAGACAAACTAAAATGTCAAGTTGGATTTGTAAAACGAACATGTTGGACCACATCATTCTGAGATGGGGTTGGAAAACAATGTTAGACGTTGCAGAATATGTAAATTAGTTAAAATAGTAAAATGTCATTCATGCTAATTTTGTACTGTATTGCATCTACTGTATTTAAAGTAATGAATTAACTCTGTATTTATTTTTTATTTTAAATCGTTTTTTACTAATAGTTTTGCATTTTGGTTTGCCTTAATAAAAATAATTAATTAATATATTTTAAATAGATTCAAATAAACACATAATTAATTGACCGATGATTTAATGAAATAAAAAATACATTATGTATTTTATTATTTACAGTAAATCAAATAAATTATTTATTTTTGCATTAATGATGAATACTTGTTGACTGGAAGAGAACCCAGTAGGCTGTATGTGGCCCACGGGTCATACATTGCACCCACACCCCCTTGTAGTCTTTCACTTAGGGAATAAAAAACAGAATAAACACAATGTTCTTATATGACAGTTCATTTGGCATACTTGAACCTTCTTATGTGATCTAATTAAAAAATGTTGTCAGAGATAGGGATCAGACAAATCATATACAACTTAGAGGTATTTCTTCTCCAGTCACATACAGCCTGGGGGAGAGTGTGTATGTAAGATACTGTCAGGTTCGCCAATTTGACATATAGGGTTCATAGCTGAAAAGGAGAGACAAACAGCTCTTGTGGAGACAGAAAGGTTAACAAAGTTTATTTGACAACTTTATCTCCCCCCCTGTTCCTCGATGCTTTTCACACATTCCCTTTTATAACATCGGGGAATCAGATTACACTTCAAGAAATCAGATTACACTCAAGGGTGGTACAGTTCGTCTTCTCAAAAGATGGTTCAGTCCGGTTTATCATTGGGGTGTCGCCATGGATCGCAGCTGACTTTGACGTCAACATCCTTTATCAGGACCCAGTTGCTTGCTTCAGACTTCGATGCCAACTTATCAGGGCTCTTCAAGATGTTGTTTACTTCATCCTCACTTCTGAAGAAGTGCCACCGCCCCGCCAATTGCAGACACCTCTCTGCAGTAGAGGTGTCTCCCTGTATCACCCCTCACACTGCAAACACTCAGCATAGTTCACTATATTAAACTGCAACATGTTATATGCACTACATATTAAAATAAGCTGCATCACGGCAAATGTATAATAACCTCTAAATATTATTCTAACAGATACGAAAAGGCATTGTATTCTAAATTTTTTTTAAAATTAAAGAAAACATGGAGAAGCTGCATTTAGCTGTCATGCAGTTATTCTATGTACTCCAAATAGAAGTGAAGTCAGCCCGCTTTTAAATTCAGTTTTAAAAAACATGCGGATTAATGTCTTCTCAACAACTTTATATAATTTTATTTACTTTAATCTTTACTCTTTACTTTTGAATATTCTGAAAGTTTTTTTGGAAATTTGTTTCTTTGTCAATGTTGTCAACGTGTCATGTCATGTCATTATCCACACCGCTTATCCTGAACAGGGTCGCGGGAGGGGTCTGGAGCCTATCCCAGCTGACTTGGGGCGAAAGGCGCACTACACCCTGAACTGGTCGCCAGCCAGTCACAGGGCCGATGTTGTCAACGTACTGTCTCTTAAAAAAATGTAAGATACTGTATTTTTGTTTTCTCTGCTTCTGCTTTACTTGTAAATGTTGTTAACCCTTGTATTTATATATGCTTTGAGGTGTTGTCTTTGCTTGTGTAAAGCACATTGAGTTGCCTTGCGTATGAAATGTCCGATATAAATAAAGCTATAATATAAATCATTTTGTGTGAGGGCGAAGGGTTAAATTGGGTTGGAGTTTGTGAGAAGAACGCTACCACACATCTACTGCGCTCTTCGCTCTGGGTGCGGTAGGATGTGTTCTACGTGATACAGCATCCAATTATGTTGCAGTAATCCGTGACTAAAGCCAATCACATTGCAGTGGGGCGTGACCTACCAGAACCGTGGCTATTCCGTCACAGTAAAAAAACAAATTCTGCCATGGTAGAGACCATTTTGTTCCCAAACCCCCCTCTTAATTCAGCGCACTTGGTTTGTCCCGCAACGCTTCCTCCATTCTAGTCCGACTGTTTGACCCGCTCCCTTCCGCTGACAGGTAGCTGTCACACGGCCATCATGTTGTCCCGTTCCCGGTGTCTCTCCAGGAATATTGGTCGCTCCCTGTCTGCGATCCGCCAGGTAGGCCAAAATGCACAAATACGACAAGAGGAGCCTACTTTCGATTGGAATCACTTTGGGCGGGTGCTGGTTTCGCCGCTATCGTCGCTAGCATTAGCTTTAGCATGAGCCCCGCCACTGTAGGCCACGGAACAGGCCGTAACATTGTGAGCCAAGGACAGTATGACACCTTGCCTTTTAAGTGTTTATTGCTCTCCGTCATGCACGTGTAAATGTATTTTCTGCACGAATGTCATCTGTTTTGCCCTAAATGGTTTTCATTTCTAAGACGTTGTGATTATATTGAAATTCAACTTTACATTACTCGCTGACAAGCAGTGACGTTCTATTGTCAGATTACCGAACTTTTGTAGGTTAATTTGTTGGTTGGGTTGAACTTGATTACTAACTAGACACGTGCCTTGATTGCTTATAATAGAGTATTTCGTTATGAATGTCAATGTTCTGAAAGTAAAAGTGAATGCAAGAAAACGGTGGGGAAACCTTGGAATGGAATTGAATATGGTTATTGATTGTAAAATATTATAGCTGCTTATCTTTTAACTAATGTGCTGGTCACATTAGTGGTTGTTTGCCTGCAAGGTTGATTGTGTCAGCGGGAGCATCGTCTAACATTTTACCTTTGACCCTGGGTGCTATTCCTGCCGTTTCCTCCCATCTCCTTGCAGGTTGACCTCCCAACTGTCAACACTCATCACTGCTGCAACTTGTCACTTTTACATGATATTGCAAGATTACATTTTGTCTGTCTTATTCTCTGTGCATCTATGTGCAGGGAATTAGGGCAGGACATGTGTAACGATGAAGAAAAAAAACAGGAATATTGTATTTTGAAAGACTTTGCTTCGTCTCATTCACTTTAATGGACTGAATGAAGTGCGTGCATTCCCACAAGCTTTATTTCATATACAGGTACACATGAAATTATGAATATGGTTAAATACTGTTGCAAAAAGACAATATATGTGTACTTTCCCCATTGTGGGACTAATAAAGGCATTATTATTATTATTATTATTATTATATATTTGGGGTGAAACAAGTCCTATGTTCTTCAAGTACTTTATGTATTTATTTTTATTTTTTTAAACCAAAGAAATGCTTGAGGCATTTATTGTGCTTCAAGTAGCTGTAATCATGAGAAAGAAGTCAATCCAACCGCAGCAAAAATAGTTCATGCTATACATATTTATATATAGTAACATGCCAACAACCCGATGATAAAACCAACCTCAAAATAAACCTTACCTTACCAAATAATACATAATTTGATATGCTTTTATCTTGGAGTTGTTCCCGACAGTGTGTCGCTGCATAACCACTGACTTTACATCGTCGTCCCGGAATCAAGTTCAACTGCTAACGCGGATTAAAAAAAAAAAAAAAAAAAACTATTTAATTACGCCTGTTGTCAGAGTTTAACGGCAACTCCAGCATTAGCGGCCGCCAAGCAAGTGCTCCATATAGGCTGTCAAGAGCGCCATTGGATTACTTTTTCAATGGCAGTTTATAGACAAAGATGACTCACTTACTGATGCTTCTAGAGGGGAAAATAATTTGCTGCCCAGCGCAGTTTCAATTTAAGTAAAAAAAGGTTCATTCATTCATTCAAGAGGACATGTTTTTTTGTTCTGTATTTATAGCTGTTCTTTCAGCAAGCATTTTCTTTAAACCCGAATACTCGGTTATTCTATAGAATTTTAAGTAGGGCTTCCCAAAGCTAAAATATGCAAAAGCTGCAGCCTTACCATATGCACGGTATTTATGACTTGGGGGAGCGTGGCTGTGTGTCACTCACTTGAAACCAGCAAACGTGTTTCTTCCGTGTGTCTGTAAGATGATTGTTGGCTGGCGTTAAATCAACAGCAACTTAGTACCTACTAAAAATATTATTGCTTAGAATTGCATACATTAAACAATACAAGCATTAATGTTTTAAAACTCATCTTACAACACGACACTTTTAGAGATTTGCATTTAGAAAAATGCATCAGGGCTGTGCGGACGCAGGTGTGTATGTCGTTGCTTCGCAAACTTAAGCAATACCAATTTTGAAGCACCAACTAGACCACCTGACCCCAGTTTTTAGCTTGAATGTTTAAAGCCACTCGGCGTAGCTAAAACATACACATTTAGGGATGTGTCTCCATTATTATAACAACCACGGGTAAGATTAGGACCCCCTCGACATAGGAAGAGCTTAGAATATTTATCACTTGAACATACTTCCCTGACACCAGTCACTACGTTCCTATTAGGGAAGCATGCTTTGGCACCGACCTGTTGCAGTTGGATCTATCGGAAAGAAAACCAAAAACACGCAACTAAATAGCCCACTGTAATTAG
This sequence comes from Idiotropiscis lumnitzeri, assembly GCF_059441095.1. Taxonomy (NCBI): domain Eukaryota; kingdom Metazoa; phylum Chordata; class Actinopteri; order Syngnathiformes; family Syngnathidae; genus Idiotropiscis; species Idiotropiscis lumnitzeri. The sequence goes on along the minus strand of NC_142391.1, from coordinate 11,444,843 downwards.
GGGGCGGTTCACTATACTTACATTTTTTTTCACAAGTAACTCTGTTTTTAGTTGGGCATTTACATTGAGTCGCTAGCCTTTCGCAGCTGATCAGCTCTTAACTTCCAAAACTGCCAATTGCTAGACCATTTTCTTCATCATCCTTAGGAAGTTTACCTCACTGCTTTCTCCAACATGGATTTTTTTTCAGCCAATAGTTATTTGTCAGTTTTAGCCGTTGACTATGCTGTTGTTTTATCGTATTTTGTCTTTCCGTAGGGAAATAATGTGTTGACTCGCAGAGGCGCAGCAGGTATGTGTCAAGTCCACATTTATGCTTTTGGATATTGTTGCTCCTGTCAAGTTGGTGACGTCTTTTTTGTCCTTTTCTTTGCAGCTATATCAACGAGCTACCCTTTCCCTGCCAAGAACTCTGTGTAAGAGAGCACAGGGGCTTTGAAAAGCGCAGTGGTTAGAAAGGCAAAACATGTAGTCCTTGTAGAATATGAGCAAATGTTCGCATTTCCTGGTATAGGAGTATAGTGTTGTTGTTTTTTAAATTTATTTTTATTAACCATTTTCAGAGGCATATTTCCTGCCCACCATATTCCTGAGGGCTGTGGCATAGTAATAATTATGAGCACGACTTCCTCTAAGATTCGAGAAGGAGCATTGAGCATTATTTTTCACAGCGGCTTTAGTTTTCCTGGAGTGTATTATTTGAATTAAAAAAAATGCTTTGGGCTGAGTTCTACTTCTGCTTTAAGGGTAATGCTGTGTTCAACCTCTTTCAACAAAATGCAACCATTTGCAACCATACAGTGTAAATAATGCAACACTTTTTTTCTTTTTTTGGGTCATCCTACATTAAGTCTCTAACCGTCAAATTGGCCTCATGCCAACAGTTACCATGTAAACAAAACGGTACTGGTTTGTACCAGAAGTCACGCCCATAATTCACCCAGATGCTCCGGGGGGGGCTTGGTATAAGGTGGACTTCAAAATTTCATGTCATTATACGGCAGAAATAGGTCGTTTTGTGCATGAATAACAGTTAAATTTAAATCAATGTACTACATGTTTTAATATATATATATTTTTTCTCTTCTAAAGAAAATCTGATCCACGCTCCAGTGTCTTCCAAATCCATTACTTCAGGACCTCTGTTGCCTACAGTATGTCTCGTTATAATATAGTATATTATCTGTGTATAATGTTTGTATGTGCATATGTACTGCATGTGTACGTTGTATCACAAATCAAAGCATAATGGTAAACTATTCCTGTATCTTAATTTAAAAAAAAAAGTGAAACTCGTATAGATTAACGACATCTAGTGAAGTATTTCTTTATTTTATTTTGGATGATTTTGAGGTTAGGAGTTTGAATCTGGGCTTCAGTCTTCCTGTTTGGTTTGGAATAGAATAAATATTTATTCTCCACCCAGGGTGGAAATTTGACTTAGTCCTACCAAGCACAATAACAATGTTGATATAAAATAGGAAGAAAGAAAGAAATTTCAAAAAGATACTTATAGGTAAGATTATATACATCAAAAGCACTGAGCATTAATTATTAAGAGCAGACTCTGCAGCGTCTCCCAGAGTTTAAAAGCTCAAACTGGTTGAACAAGGGATGAGAACGGTCCGATAAGGATGCGCCTCGCCTTTTTTCTTGTCTTGTCCGTAAAACGTTGCGTTAGAGACTTTTGAAGTTTGCCAATTATTTTGTTTGTCACCGACAAAGTCTTGGCGCGTTTGTTCTTAAGTCTGCAATTTAGGTGACCATACCAAGCAGGAAAACACTTTTCCACCATAGTTTTATAGACAAGCTCCAAAATCTGCTGACTAGTTCCAATGCCATAGTTTCCTCCTGGTTAAAGACGGCGTGAGAAAACCTCTGTTTCCAGAGAACTCTCCTGAGTGCCAAAAATCATTCAAAGATATTTGGAATTATGACAGTTTCAACATGTTGACCAGCAAGCGAAACTGGTTGTGTGTTTTCACATCTTGTTTTGAGCAGATGACTCACTCTTTGGAGCATGACTCCGTTTTGAAGTGTCTAAGACAAGTGGGCAACTTCACCTACCTGTCTTGTCATGCTTTCCGCTTCACTGAAAATAGATGGCTAGGCATTTTACAAGCAAACGAAAACCCCCAAATTCACCCATTCAAGGAAGCGGAATTTTACATAAGCAACCAACAAAATATTTTAAAATGTGGAAATCCGGTCAGAATTTGGTCTCTGAAACGTATTTGTTGATTGTAAGATTATCACTTTTAAAATTGAACAACCCACATAAACTTTTCTACAATATTTATTGAAATGCACCTGCAGACTGTACCTACATACACGATGTACAACCTGAACTGTATTTGTGAGTGCCATTTTAATCTTTTTTTTTTTTTTTTGTGGATAAGGAGATGAAGTTCTCACCATTAAGACCCCTGCCTTTGCGGAGTCTGTGACAGAGGGGGACGTGCGGTGGGAAAAAGGTAACTCATTTTATCCTTGACTTCATGGTTGCTTTTATTGTGGGCTGTGTAGAGTCACCATTTGGATTGTGAAACACATTTTTTTCTCCCTACAGCTGTGGGGGACACTGTTTCAGAGGATGAGGTGGTGTGTGAAATTGAGACTGATAAGGTAAATGAATGTTATAAGGACTATTTAAGGCATGTAAAAGCAGTGTAAGACTATATAATAATAAAGTACACTGGGTTAAAATCGTATTGGTGACCTAGTAGAATGACGAATAGTTTTCCAAATAAAGATTTGAAATTACCTTCAAATATGAAATAAATATGAAATATTTCATCTGCTTTTTTTTCCCACTAGACATCTGTGCAGGTTCCTTCTCCGTCTTCCGGAGTGATTGTGGAGCTTTTGGTTCCCGATGGAGGCAAAGTCGAGGGAGGAACGCCTCTGTTCAAGCTTCGAAAAGGCCGTGTGTAGTTCAAAATTAATTAAATAAGATAAGACTATTGATTTTTTTTTGTTTGTTTTCTATTTTATTTACTTTTTCTTTTTTAATACAATAATGATTTTTTTATTTCAAAATGAGCCTCTGTTGCCAATGATTCTGTAATTGGAACTGAGAAGTGTAGCGACTTAAAATCCACTTATGGGCTCCTGAAATAAATTGTTGATTCATTTAAAAAAAAAAATGTATACATATGACAACCATGATAAAAAGACATCCAAGTGAATAATTCTTAAATTTGGGCTTATTAAAACAATATGATTCTAGCAAAGCTCGTGTGTCAGCTTCGCTTGGCTCCTCTCGTTAGCACAATGAATACGTTAGTCAGTCAACCGCGTCATGTGATGCTAACCCAAACTTGAAAATATGTTAACATTTACCTCAACTTGTGCATGTGACTTGATTTCGTCCAGCTGTTATTTGAAACCCACTTTTAATCATTGAACTATGGGCTGTTACAAATACCATTTTAAAAGTAATATGTGGTCGAACTCAAACCTTAATGTCTTATGTCCTCTCTTGGACCTTTTTAGCTGGAGCTCCTCAAGCTGCAGAAGCCCCAAAAGCAGAGGCCCCCGCAGCAGCTGCCCCCTCTGCTGCTGCACCTCCCCCTCCACCGCCTCCTCCTCCCCCCTCAGCTGTTGGCCCGATTCCCACCACGATGCCCCCTGTGCCACCCGTGCCAGCGCAAGCTATGGACTCCAAACCAGGTTAGCGGGCCGTGTTGTGCGAGAGCTGCTTCACAATTGCGCGCTTGACATTCTAGAAGAATGCGTGATTCATCATTCTTTGGCTCAGTGGGCAACAGATTTTATGTTCACTGTCTGTGTCTTTGTCCGCAGTGTCGGCCATCAAGCCCACCACACCGGCGACTCCAGTGGATGGAGGAGCGAAAGCAGCCCGCACGGAGAGCAGGGTACACAAACAATAATACATGGAGAGGATTTTGATGGCTAATAATGGAGTTAAAAAAGGTTAGCTGAAACTTGTAATTCTGTTTCTGAATTCAGGTTAAGATGAACCGCATGAGACTGAGAATTGCCCAAAGGCTGAAGGAAGCACAAAACACCTGCGCAATGTTGACTACCTTTAATGAGATTGACATGAGGTAAGGAGCTTTAATTGGTTAAGTGAACATCCTTCCTTGCCTTTACATCAGGAGAGGGCAAAATATGGCTTGAGGCGGGGCCACATTCTTAAATCCGGCCCACCAAGCTATTTGTTGCGCTAATTTAAAAAAAAAAAAATGTTACTCATTTGTTTTTTAGTTAATTGATCATTTAGCAATTGGGTGATGAATGAATAATTATGTATAAGTAAAAGGTTAAAAATATTTTTTTATCTTTAACCTAATTACAAGTAAATGAATTGCAAATAATACAGGTTTGGAAATGCAACTAAAAAAAAGTAACATTCTAGATAATTTTTGTTTTTGCTCATCTACAATAGACTAGTCAGTTGTAGCCCCTGTGCATAAAACTTTGCCCACCCTTAATTATTCATATGCTCTTCAACTAGCAAAATACAGTCAACATCTCAACAGTCTTAGTAGCTGCTTGCGCGCTACTGTGGGTTTGTAAATGCAATTGATACTAACTCAAATGGTTATAGATTGGAATCTGCCCAATAGAAAAAGCTTTTTGAAACCGAATCCCCGTCTGAAACACCGGAATGTAAATATTTGGTCATAAATCCATCTAAAACCAAGATAAGAAATGTTAAAACAGGCTTTATTAATTTAAAAGGAAATGTTATTGTCTGCACTCGCCCCCGCTGCTCATGAGGACACTTTGAGGATTTCTTTCCTCGGCAAATGCGCGGTGTCAGCTTTCAGCTATTGAAGCTTTTCCGTGTGTCCTAATTGGATTGACATTGACGGTCTGGAGGAAGACTTCCCAGGCTCTGGCTCATCTGGAGCCGAAGGAGGCGGTCAGCGTGCGAGGCGGCAGCATCTACGGGGGCCCGCAGAGACTTGCGCCCTGAGTGGAAGGGCAGCCTCCACTGATAGGGGCTTTTATGTCAGCCCAATAAGATTTACACGTGCTAGAAAGTGAAGATTTTTATCGCTTCTTCTCTCCTTTCTCACAGAGTCTGTGTCTTGGGAGGGGCTAATTGTGTTAGCAGAGAAACCCTAGAGCTTTACAGACAGGAAAACAAACAATTAAAAAGAAAGATAAAAGTGAAAGAGCAAAGGTAAAATGATTAGCCGGCCAATCGCAGTAGCTTTCCAAAGGGCCATTATTTTTGTTCTAAAGTGGAGAAAATAATTTATATATTTTTTTTAGCTTCTTGTATGTTGTAACAAATGATAACTGACAAACATTCACAATAAATACTCCATCATTAAACAAACATTTCCTGAAGTATTCAACCTTAGGTGCTTGCAAGCACCAGCGCAACAGTGACACTTGGCTGGGATGTCTTACCCATCAAGTGTGTTATAAAATTGCTGAACCTGAAAGCAAAAAACAAAATTATCACCTCAGACTATGATTGACGTGCAAGCTTTTGATATCAAGGCTTTCTCCGTAATTAAATTTAGTGCTTGAAATGGTCACAGCCACCCTTCAGTGCGTGAAGCACAAAGGGTAACTACCCCGCCCCCTTTTTTTGTTTTTTAATTATACAGGTGGCCAGTAAATTTGAATATACTTACATTTTTACACTAGTTAAATTAAAAATAGTCAATATATATATGATATTCATTAAAGTAAAATACTTTTCACAAGACCGATTCCTACATTCTATTCATAAAAGTGTTTTGGACTTTTTTTTTTTTTTCTTACGTAGCCAAATTGAAATTTCTTGAAATTCAAACTTTTGGATCTTTAACTGTTAGTTATAATCATCAAAATTATTTTTCAAAAATTCAATTAATATAATGCACTCTGTTTTGTGAATCTGTATAAGGTTCAATTTTTAAATTTAACTACAGTACTGCAATACATTGTTTTCCACATTTTGGCTGTGGGGCGAGAACCTCCTATGTCACGATTTGGTTAATTTTATATTTTTTCACAAATTTCTACCATTGGCACCTGTGGGAGTTATTGTTTAGCAAATTTTTTGACTAATATAAAGTGTTGAAATTGGCTTGCTCATTTTTTTACGGTGTAATGTGAATGGTTGAACAAACATGCCGTTTTTGGGGGTCCTCTTAAAAGTGTCGGAGAATTCCGCCCAAGGCCAGTGATATTCAAATATTTTGCTCTCATGTTAAATAATTGGAGTGTACACGTTATGTACCTGAACAATTTTAAATGTTTTGAAAGTACTTGAATGTGACCTTGCGAAGGTTGTTTGAAACATGTAAATATTCTTATTTATTTATTCTTATTTTCTTTGGCTCATTTGCAACTTTTCCTTGCCTCCCTCACTGTAGCAACATCTCAGAGATGCGAAAGACTTACAAAGACGCCTTCTTGAAGAAGCACAACATCAAGTTAGGCTTCATGTCGGCGTTCGTGAAGGCGTCCGCCTTCGCTCTGACTGACCAACCTGCTGTCAATGCTGGTATGGGCTTCACCACACAAGATAGCCTGGCATCACACTTTAGTTTTATTTGACTCAAGTGCATGCTGTACAACGGTGTCAAGATGTCTTTCAGTGTCAACCTCAAAACCACCACTGACTTCCACCAAATGTATTTACTGAATTTTTCCATTGCTGACCTACTTAGAGCGACCACAGTCAACTTTTGGTGGTCTGTAGGGTATTTTTTTGTTTTTTAAAATATTAGTAATAATCTAAGACAGTTTTCTTTCTGCATCCATGTAAAAGTTGTAATACAGTAATTGCGTGCTGCATGACCATATTTGTTTACGCATTTGCTGTCTTTTGTTTTGCCAGTCATTGATGACACAACCAAAGAGATTGTGTACAGGGATTACGTAGACATCAGCGTGGCTGTGGCCACTCCAAAGGTAAATCGAGTGTGTGTGTGTCACGCTCGTGCGAAGCGTTCAACGGCACACCTGACAATAAGTTTCCTTGTGTCTTCTCCCTCAGGGTTTGGTTGTTCCTGTAATCAGGAATGTTGAGGGAATGAATTTTGCCGACATTGAGAAGACCATCAATATGTTGGGCGAAAAGGTTGGTATTTTTCCAAACTCTAACTAAAGAACATAGATGGATTAGCACGTCTCCAACACCCTAGTGAATAAATATAATTCAGTGACAGCAGCAAATGGAGATTCTTCCACTTTCTGCTCAATACCAAGATCCGAAATGTTCAACATAGTACACCATAATGATGCTCATGTAAACGCTAATTTAAAGGCTGTCACCATAGTGCAAATCGCTGTTTTGGTTCTGTGTGGAGATGATTCTGTTGTTCAAAGTCATGGACTTTTTGCTTTCTCACCTAGCTCTTTGTGTAATAAACTGCATATAAAAATAAGACAGAATTGGTTAGCATATTTTGACCTAAACTGGTGAATTCTTTTTAGTGTGCTGAATAAATTAAAGGTGGCGAATGTTAAAGTGGCCCTTGCATTCTTTAATTTTGGATGAAAAAAGTTTGGACACCCCTGCTCTAAATTGTCCAGAGGTGTAAATGTAAATGAGTGCTTGGTCATCTTTGTCATCTGCGATTGGCTGACAACCAGTCCAGCGTGTACCCCGCATCTCATCCTAAGTCAGCTGGGATCGGCTCCAGCTCACCCATGACCGCAATAATGCTAAGCGGTATGGTAAATAGATGGATGATGTTGCAAAAACAGAATTGTAAAGATTGTTGCGTTGTTGTGATAAAGCCGCATTTCAAGTGTATGTGAATATTTGTTTGTAGGCCCGCAATAATGAGCTGGCAGTGGAAGACATGGACGGAGGAACCTTCACCATCAGCAACGGCGGCGTGTTCGGCTCCATGTTCGGCACACCCATCATCAACCCGCCTCAGTCTGCTATCTTGGGCATGCATGGCATATTTGACAGGCCCGTGGCAGTAGCTGGCAAGGTTTGTGTTCTCCCTGTGGAACTTCAGCATCTACATTGATAGAGCCAGTAGACTTTAAGGAAGATTTATAAAATCAAATGTTTGAAATTAAAGCAGGACTGCAAGCTCTGCAGTTCCATAAAACACCACAGGGTGGAGCTTTACTCCACGTTAGTATGAAATTCTACACTTCTAAAAGGGGTTATAAAAATGGAACCAGAGTTGAGTGGACATTTTTAAATTCATCAATTTAACGCAATCAATAAATGAACATTGTGATGCAAGTTGGAGGTCTTTTTTCTTAACTTGTTTGGTTTTGTTGACGGTGCAGGTAGAGATCCGTCCCATGATGTATGTGGCCCTGACATACGATCATCGCCTTGTCGACGGAAGAGAGGCCGTCACCTTCCTGCGCAAGATCAAGTCTGTGGTGGAGGACCCCAGGGTGCTGCTCCTTGACATGTGATCCCACCCCGTCAGCTGCAGGCCCGACCGACTGAACCGCCCCATCCAACCAGTGGCTATAACCCACCCTATGGACATGAGTCAAAATACAGATTTTCTTTTTCTTGGTAAACAGTTGGGTTGTGCAATAAAAGGCTGGCACTGATATGAGGGTTTGGTACTGTCTGAGGATTTTCCGGGTTCTGGTCTTTTGATCAAATAGTATATTCAATCTTGTATGTTCACTATATGTAATTTTCTACATACAATATGTTGAAGTTATTATGGGATGGCAAATCTAGGTTCAACGTGCTTGCTGAGACAATAAGGATGCGTTCAGACCAAGGAACAACGATATGTCCAAAGTTAAGAACTCTAATTGGAGAATTGGCGTTCTCCTTATGCTCTGTTAGAATATTTAAGGAAAAAAATGTTTTAATAAAAATCTACATTACTGGAGCTTGTATGTGTTTGTGTCTCATTGGACATTAAAGAGGGAGAAAAGCATGCTGTGGAAAGATGCAGTTTAATTCATGGCAAAAGTAAATGCATCGTACAAGTTGGGTATTGACGCTGCACACATTTATGAATATTCAGTATTGACATTTTCTATTCATTCCAGTTTGGCTTGATACATGCAGCTTTGGTGTCTGGAGAATTCTATTAATACTGAACCCACTCAAATGTTAATTGTATTAATTTTGGGGGGATTCTAGAAGAGTGTGGGTATCCTTCTGGTATTTGTTTTATGTAGCTTTTCTACCTTCCGGGGACTGTCATCTGGCGTGACAGTGATAGTATTTATTCTCTCCACAAAATACGGCATAATTTCAGATGGCGTAAAGGATTGTCAGAAGTTATCCAGTTCCATGCATGGTGATAATGTTGGATGATTATGGATATGATAAATAAGTTACGAATATCAAAAGTCTAATGGTGATGTGTGTTGAAGTGAATTTATAAGTCCAGTAATAACCGCGTTTTTGTGGTTAATTTGGACCGGATGTTTTTATTGTGATTAATGTGGAAGAATCTGGCGGATACATCTGTGGATGCTGGGATGATGCACAGCCAATCAGCTCACGGGATAAATCCACTCGTGCTTTCATTGGTCGGTCCTGCGACCGGAAACCAATCATGCGCCTTAAGAGTGACCGTGGGTATGTACAAAGCCTCCGATTCAAAACAACGCTTCTTTCCGTAATATGTATATAGAATTTTTTTGACCAATATTTTGGACAAATCGGCCTTTAACTGAAGCCACGTAAAGTAAAGCGCGAAGTGGCGAGGAACTACTGTGTATGCTCTAGGTGGGACTTCATGTAGTGATTACTTTTCTTTTTCACAGTCACTTTTCTTTGGGAAGCACAAAATGCCAGTTTGGTCACGTTTCGTTGCTCTTTCTTCATTTCCAGTGCATCGCAAAGGTGTCTGCACTCAGCTAGCAGCTCAAAGCCTTCCAGGAGACGCTGCTGAAGAACGGGTGACACTTAATGTCGCTCACACCTCCCCCGCCGCAGCCCAGACGATAGCCAGCATCAAACTGAAGTAACTGCGGAAGAAGAAGAAGAAGCAAAAGCCAAAGTGACGTATGGTGACATGCAGAACAATCGCATGCTCTTCCGCTAAACCCACAAGTTTCAAACTCCAGTCCTGGAGGGCCACTTTCATGCGTGTTTACTATCTCTCCCGGTTGCAACACACCTGATTCAAATGAGCAAGATACTTATCAGGCTTCTTCTGAGCTTGTTGATGAGCTGATGATTTCAATCAGGTGTGTTGCAGCCGGGAGAAATTGAAATGGCATCCAGGAAAGGAAAGCGGCCCTCCCGGACTAGAATTTTACACTTATACACAAAACGTAATCTATGCATGACAACATTTCCAGTTAAACTACTCTCAACCGATGAATGCACATCTATGTACAACAGATTATTTCTGTACTCTCTGCACAACTTTCTGTTCTCTAAGAAGGAGCAAACATTTCCATGTATGCAGTTTGGCACCATGAGGCCAAGATGGCGCCAAACAACTGATCAACAGTACTCTAAATTGGAATATCTCAAAGAAACGTGGCCACAAGACTTGGAGTGTCACCCTGTCATCATCGGGTTGCAACAGAGACAGAGAAAAGTGTCACTGAAAGGCATAAAAGTGAATGTCCTTGGAATTGTACTGGTTGATACATGGATCAAGCACCTTCTGTGAATTTAAGCAAAAAGTAAGGAAGAGTCGGATGGACTCAAAAATTTGGAGATGGTCAAATTAAGTTCACCAGTAAAATGTGTGCCAAGTGGTCTAATGCTGGTCGAATATACATTTTGCTACAGGAGCGAATTGTCATAGAGTGATATGATGTTGCGTACCTCAGTGAGCAGGGATGCAGCTGTGGTGCTCAGGTGGTCGGGGATGAGCAGCTGAGTGTGGGAGTTGATTCCTGTTGGGTGGAGCTGCCATAGTGGCTGAAGGTACAGAGAGCAAGAAAACACATTTTAAAAAAAAATAGTAATTTTCATATTGTGGTTGATGAGGTACAACCACAAAATCTTATGAGATCCAATGCAAGAGTTGTATCACTATGCCTGCCTTTACAAAGATAATAACAGTTTAGATTCTTGTTAGAAGAGTGTGGAAAAAGTTTGAAAACATTCGTCAGTTGGTCGTGTGCATTAAAAAGTTTAGAAAGAGTTGAATTAAGTACACTTGTAAAGTGTTGACTATATCTTTGGTTCATTCTCAGATTTGATCTGGAAGCTTTCTACCCGTAAATTTTGTGAATATTGTATGCGTGTATAACTTGCCATTCCGGTGAGAAGTTCAAACAGCAGAGCACCCAAACTCCACCAATCACAAGCTTCTGTGACTCTGGACACTCCGCCAATTTCTGGTGACAAAAGCAACCACTCACTACTTGTAATAAATCCATATACACACTTGGACAAAATTGTTATTGCCACTCTGCTCGTGAAATAATAAATAAAAAAGAAAGAAATAATAATGATGTAATTTCAATTAACCAATAAAATACAGACACTGCTTTTGAATTTGGGTTCAGCAGAATTATTTAAACACTGATTAACTCATGAAACAGGCCTGGACAAAAATTATCTCACCCTGAAAGTAATATTTTGTTGCACAAACTTTTGAGGCAATTACTACCATAAAATGATTTTTGTGTTATTCCAGTTGTCCCAGATTTGAAGGGTGATTTGTTCAAAATCTCCTCTGTTCAAGAGGATTTTGATCAAGGCTCATAGAGGGCCACTTTAGACTTTTTGCTCTTGCTTGCCATTCTTGGATGTAATAGCAATGTTTTGGGTCAGTATCCTGTTGCAAGGACCAATATTTCAGATCCAGAGAAGCTCTCTAGAATAGCTTGATAGTCTTGAGATTTCCTTTTGATTTCCCCTGACACCCAATGCCTGATGTAGCAAAGCAACCCCAGAGCAAAACAGAGCCTCCTCCATATTTCACAGTAGGGGTGGTGTTCTTTTCTTGGCATGCTTCATTTCTGCGTCTGATGCGCTTTGTTAAAAAGGAATTTATTTTCCACAGGGGTCTCCTCCTTGGTCATATCCATGAAGTCCACTTTGGATTTTTTTTTTTTACATTGAACATCAATTTTGTCCAATCCTGTCTCATGAGTTAATGATAAAATAAAATAATGCTTGACTCACAATTAAAAAATCGATATCAAATTGTAACTTGTTAATTTTCATGACATTATTATTATTATTTCATTAATAGAGGAGTATTAAACATTTTGTCCAGGTGTCTACAACAAGACCAGAGGTTGAGAGCTACCTGGAGCACAGTACATCTGTTCCATGGCATCACAGTAAATCTCCGACTGAACCTCACTCCATTGTCCAAAAAATGTCAAGCATACCTTTCCTGTATCAACATAAATTCGAATTGAATTTCAGCCAATTGAAATCGAACATCCTGCATACAATCCTTCGCATGACACTCACCATGGCTGGTCAGCAGAATGTTTCTGGGGTTGAGGTCCCGACATATGATGCCCTGCTGATGAAGGCTCTCCAAGGCCAGCAGAATCTGGGCCCCCCACACACGCACATCAGCTTCAGGGAGCCCCCAGCAGGTCTGACGTCCAGTTTTATCTGAGGATTTGAGCGGTACACGAGGCACGTGGCACCATCCGTCCACCTCAATGATCTGGTCATCTCCTTGCCCCGCCGGCTTCACCGGTGAGCCCTCAGTCGTCTTTTGGGGCCCGAGCAGGCGAGGGGAGTACCAGCTAGAAAAGGATCCCTCTGCGGGCTGGGCCACGTTTCCTGGACTGAGCAGCTCACATGCTTCTTCCACACCGTCTCTCACATCGACTGGACATGTTTCCCTCGTTGAGAAAGGCCAAGAGGTTCCCTGGGTGGCCCGTGCTTCCCTGCGGTCTGAGAACACAGCTTGGTCGGTGCTCCTAAGGACCACTACTCCATTTCGTTCTTCTGAACTGGGACTGCAGCCAGACTGCTTTGCGTCCAAGTTTGTAACCTCGTCCGCAGCACTTAATATGGATCCCTGATGAAAGCCCGGACCATCCCAAGATGCCATTCCGTGAATTTGTGTTTGGCAATGGAGAGGAAGATGTAAAATAGCCGGAGAGGAACTAAAAATCTGACTTTTGGTATTTGGGGAATCCGTTTTTAAACACGAGGTCTGCTTTGAATGAGGTGTCATGTTCAAGTCACCGTCCGTGACTGCATAGGGGTTTATTTGGTCACCTCTCAGTGCTGGATCTGCAGCTTTCCAAGCTACCTCAAAGTCCGAGCTGCATTCTATGAGCCCAGTTCCAGCTTTGCTGTCATTGAGTTCTGACATGACGTCCAGAGCTTGGCTGACACGAGCACAAGACAGAGGAAGAGCGGGCTTGTCCTGAGTTTGAGACGAGTGCAAACACAAAGTTGGAGCTGGTGGATGGATGCGAGCGCTGACCTGGGATCGGGAGGGTCCAGAAAGCAAAGTCACACGGTCGAGCTTGCTGTAGAATGATGCGGCCGAACGGGAGTTCTGCAGGCAGCCCGTCTCCTCGATGTAGGAGTGAGTCCCACAGCTGTCCAGACGCCGCCGAGTCTCGTCCCAAGATCTCGGGTCGTCCCCGTCTGGGCTCTCGCCTCTCGGCTTCTGAGGACCGGTTTCCATGCTGATACTACGCTGGTTGTCGGTGCAGATTGTGGGTGAGGTGTAGCTGCTCTTCATTTTGATGTTGTTTTGGCCGGGTGTGATGCATTCTGGGTGTTCCTTGGCTCTCTCCTTCCTCAGCTTGTGAAGTTTGGAGAAAAGCCTCCCACCTTGGGAAAACAAAGAAGGCATAGGACTTGAAGTTCCTGTGTGAAGCAGTGAAAGCCCTTGATGTTTTTTTTTTTTTCTAAAATAAACTTTATGGTGCACTTGATGTCCTTTTGTATTATTATTTTTTTTTACCTTTGACATGTTCAAGATGGAGGTAAACTGCGTCCTCGCTGACGTAATACCTCAGCAGCTTTACCATGTACGGCACTCCTTGAGGGATGATGGTCGGCTGCTCCCTGCTTTCCCAGCTGGACTTCATCAGACTCTACAAAAGCAAATGCAAGACTTCACCTTCTCTGAAAGGAAAACATGACTTACTGTTGTCGTCTTAAACAGTCGTGGGACGTAAAAAAGTATGAAGACTTGGTTACTACTGTATGTGAGAAAAACGTGAACCAGAGAGCATTAACAGAGATGACAAAACCTATTCCGTCAAAGGAGGTATTTTCCGTAGTCTTATTTAAAGGGCGTAGCAAAATCCACCCATTTTTATCCATCTCAGGGGACGGCCATTATGCCATTTGCTGTCGACTAAAAATGACATCACCGTGGCTAAGGACTCAGGTAATGACTAATCACAGCTCACCTGCTTTATTGGTTTGGACATGTGACGTTTCACGAATGCAATATTAATCAGAATACTGTGTTTACTCTGACTTCCCCATTAAGAGAATTTTGAATGCTGTCTGCTATGAAAATGATTCATGGTGAATGTGCTGTCTTGTGCGAGCCTAAAAAAAACGTCCATTTCAAAAATCCAGACTGTATTGTATGTGTAATCTGGAAAATATAAAAAGTAAGTTAACGTCTATATTTTTCAATAATTCTTATTTACTTATTTTGGATTTTTGTTGTTTTGTTTGACTCATGCAGGATTTACCTTAAAAGTAAAGTTCTCCTGTTTGTGTCTCTGGTGGGTATGCCCCTGCAGTTGGTCACTTTATAGGAAATTACACACCTAAGATTTAGTACCTAAAAAGCCTTAACATCTTCAACAGCCAATAAAAGACCTGGATTGACTTTTACAGATTACCATGACCTGGATCAATAAAGAATTTCACAAATGGGAATAATGAAAGCTTCAAACTAGTTGAAAATCACCGGTTTAGAAGTAAGAAGTAAAGAAGCAGTTCATGATCCAAACCATATCATATAATGTGACATTCATGACAATCCGCCACTTGAATAGAGCAACCAAATAAAGCATGTTCGTCACTCACTGAAAAAAAAAAAAAGTGAAAGCAACTACTCGCAAGACACACAAATAAGCAGCATAGCACAAAAATAAACGCCCACCTTTACGACAAACGTCTCTTTATTTACCATGCTTTGGACGACTAGGACCTATGCAAGGAAACAAAATATTGTATGAATTTTTGCATTAAACAATACAAGGATTTCTCCGTTAACCCTCCCTTTTTCAATCAACAGAAGCACCATTCGTTCATTTACCTTATCACTGACGCCCACCACCTTACACATCTCCAGATCCTCCACAGGAGAACTCAAGTGTCTCACAGGACGGAATCTCAGACTGCTGTAGCCCTGCGCATACAAAGAAAAACAGCAGCTAGCCTATGCCGGTCACATGTTTTGCCATATTTGAAGTTTATAAAGCTCATGTATGAAACTTTTATCCAAAAGGATCAAAGGCTGTGTGCTCGATCTTTTTGGCATCCATCAAATAGTTCAACTGACAATATTCAGCCTTATGGTAGTCAATATGAAGCGAACATTAACGATAGGCAGAGCAACGGAAGTTCCTTCTGAACTTTTCAGTCCTACCCCTAAATGAGAGTTGCCTTTGCCGAGGTTGTCCTGCAGGTGCGTGATGAAGATTTCTTCAGCTCTCTTCAGATACTGGGTTGTCTTCCTTTTCACAGCCTCCCGACGATCCTTGTTTGGGTCCACTGAAAGACAAACTTTCGCAGACTCAAATTCATCGTTGCTACTTGCTGTGTTGTTTGTTCTAATGAATGGAACTAAAGAGCATGGCCTGTCCTAAATCAACTTTGGTCTTTGTGCTGTGAATTTCTGATATGTAACTTCCTATTTTTATTCTGAGCTGTATGTTCCTGTCACATGCCCTGTGCTGCACAAATATCTATATTTGTTTATAATAATGCACATATGCAGATCGCTGTATTTACTCCTTGACTGGTTGCAATTTTTAGGTATAGCACCAGACACTCATAGGTTTGGATGCACATGTTCTTTGTATTGTATTAATTAGAAAGTGATTCCAATTTTTTCACTGGTACTGGAGTGCCTTTTGTCAAATAAGAAAAAATATTTGATTCCTGTACTTGTATTTTTTTTTGGGCCTAAAACATTGATTTAAGTTGGAAAAACCTTCAAATATATATTAATGACATTTATGGCAACAATTTAATTTAGCATAATAAAGTCAAGTTGAAGTTATGTTCAATAACAGAGGCGACCATTCTGTAACCTAATTCCTTTGTGAAGTAGAGGAAAGGAAACAAAAAACATTTTGTTGAATTGTCCAAAAATGTGTGTTGCCTTAAAATGTTAAGAGCACCCAACGTTTTTTTTTTTTTTTTTTTTTTTTTTACAGTTTTGTTTCAAATGGCTATTTTACTAAGCCAACAGCTTGGCAGCTGTAACTTTTGAGCAGCCTGGGTTAATTTTACCCAAGGTTGGGTTCATTATTTTTGACCCAGAATATTGGTCTAGTCCACCATGCTCCCCCCCCCCCTTGTTATTTAATCAACTGATCAGAATCCAAATCAACCATTTGGAAAATTGTGATCAACGAATAACTTCTCTAATAAAATATGAACGTGATTTTGGAATATGAATGGAGTGGAAGATGTGGAACAATTTTTCTTACATTGGACCCCGTTCAGCAGTAAGTCCACCCCATTCTTGTAGTAACTAAAAGCTGCCTCATAGTCTTCGTTGACCTCGCTGTCGAGAGCCATGCGAATCTGCTTAGCTGCTTCCACCAAGTAATCACGCTTCGCCATCCTCGCCTTTTTTGGGGCCTTGTCAAGGGGCCTGAACACAGTTTGACAAGTATTGAAGTCAGCACCGATTGCCAAGATCTTTCTGTATGTATATCATCAATTGTTTTTTGTTTTCTTGTGGGCTCACCTTTGCTTCCTGGTCTCATGAAAAACAGGACACATTTCTGCGAGGTGTCACCGGGCTTTTTGTGGTTCTCTCCTGAGTGACCTGGAGTTTTAGGCCTCTGTGACAGAACATGATGGTCTGCAAAAATGGAAGCAAAGAGTTAACTGTGATTGTTGCAGACAGGAAGTGAATACAAAAAAATGGGCCTACTATTTATGACATAAAGGACAGATGCTAGGTGATAAAATGTTTCATCACCTTAGCATTATGAAGACTAAAATTTGGCATATTGGTCAACCATAATATCAGTCTTTTGCACTTTACAGTATATTATTAATACATGCAACCATGCTCTTTACCTTAAGAAACAAAACTACATATTGTTTTACATAAAATCTTATATTAGGACGATATCAATTGCATAATTTGGTAACATATAGCATTCTTTTCCTCTTAGAACTGCCAAGCCCAAGCTTTAAATCCTTATAGCAAGAGGCTATACATCATTTTCTTGGAGTTCCTCAGCCATCATCTTTTCTTCATGCATTGAACCATATTTGAGCCAGTATCTTAACATTAACCATAAACAAACAAAAAACAACGAGAATGCACAAATAAACACAACGTACCTTATGTGACGAGGCCGACCGTGTGCCTTCGCAGCATCAGCATCAGTCAGCACACACCGCACACTCCCGAGGAGCAGCGGGAGGAGGAGAATCGGCAGGCCCGGCCTCCGATTGGCTGAGCGTGATGTCACGTTCGGGTACCATTTCACACGCAAGCACTCGCTTCCCCCACTCTCATCATGCCAGATGCTGCCTGATTTAAAGAGACAGCCTTGTTTTTGTGTGCATTGAATGAGAGCTTTGTCATTTTTCACTTTAACTTCCCGTCTAAATTGTATCGAGGCTCAACAATAGCATAATTCGGTAAATGGGTAATAAAACTGCCATATTTCCTTTCATATATGTGCTATCCATTATGAACTGAATGCTCTTATTCAGATTCCAAAGTGATGGGTGCTTAGTACCAGATGGAACTAGGCTGCTCCCCCGCTCTCTCACCCTCCAGGGAAGGGCTGGATTACAGAGGGGGGCAGTGGTAACCTTGTATGACTCACAAGGAGGATGCAGTAGCCTTTTCCCAAAAGTACAAATGGGGAAGCTCAGTATTGATTAGATTATGATGAGCTCGTCATTTTTTTAAGATTTGCTTTTTTTTCAGTTAGCACATCAGCCTCACATTACGACTGTATATTAAAGATAGTTTTGCTTCATCGTCACGGGATATACTACATGGTCAATGTGAATGAAACTCAACAGGGTTCTTGTTGAGCAATATAAGATTTATTCCTCCGGAAATGAATGAAAAATTCAAAGATGTGTGGATTTATTTGCTGATTTAACAAATGTTCACTACGTGCTCTGCCTGAGACACGTCAGACACTAATTCTCTCTCTTATCAATAATATCGACTGACCATTTGTTGCTACCTTTCAAGATTCATTGGCGATACAGTATTTTGAGGGGAATACACACTCACTACATGTTCAAACAGTGCGACAAAATGACAATATCAGGCACAATATAGCGTAAAAGGCAGGGGTGACCAACGCCGTGCTCCCGGGCAGCAGGTGGCCCACAAAGACCAAATGAGTAGCTTGCATTGATGGGACTTTGGTGATTTTCAAGGAATGTTGTAGTTTGTAGAAAGGAAATTGAAAAAGTAGCTGAGATTTAAAACAAACAAAAAAATAACAATAATAATAATGAGAAGTGTAGTATGTTGATATTGATCAGCTTTCTAATTATTATGGTGAGTATTTTAATTATTTTTGTCTTCATATAGATCAAGCGTGGGCAAACTACGGCCCGTGCGGCCCGTTAAACGTTTTAATTCGGCCCGCTGAACTTAAAAAAAATTAAATGAATAAACCTTGTTAATTTTTCATCTTCTAAATAAATAGTTTTTTCAAAGACATATATATATAGTTGTAATGCTTTTGATCACTTTCATTTACAATAAAATTTATTTGTTTTTCTCCGATGAGGTGAGGGTACCAAAACACTCCATCCATCTGCTCCTGGTCCTCTGTCAAATTTTAGAACACATTGTGCCCCGCCAATCAAAACGTTTGCCCACCCCTGATATAGACGAATGTCATCTATTATGAATAACACGCAACATTATTAAAAGTAACGTGAGCCAATTTGTTATTTCAGAGGTGAGTATGAAATTGGTCGCCCTTCACATTAATCAGTATCAAAGAAGTTGCTCTCAGTTTCAGAAGAGCATCTTAATTCCACACTGGAGCCCACATAGTAAAAATCCAGCCAAATTAGATTTTTTTTTTCCAAGCAAAGATTTAATCAGAATCAGAAATCCCTTTCTTGTCCTTGTACTCAGTGTGCAACAAGA
This sequence comes from Idiotropiscis lumnitzeri, assembly GCF_059441095.1. Lineage (NCBI taxonomy): Eukaryota > Metazoa > Chordata > Actinopteri > Syngnathiformes > Syngnathidae > Idiotropiscis > Idiotropiscis lumnitzeri. The sequence continues at coordinate 11,425,674 of NC_142391.1, read as the reverse complement.
TTAGAGACCTCCCCTCACCTACCCTAATGAACATTGAGAAATTGTGATAAAAACTAGTGCAAAACATGACATTTACCTTTAAATTTACCTGCATATGCAAAATAGCAGTACATCCATGTCTTTTCATTTTATTCTTTCATTCATTCATCCATTCACCCATTCATTCAGGGAATGTGACGGATGAATTGCCTCAAGTTGTTTGAATGCTTCAATTCGATTTTTATTGAGGACAAGGCAGTAAATGTGCAGGTGCGCACTGAGCTAAAGGCTCATAAAAAGATCAACCGCATCAATCACAATACAGTTGATCCCAAAGAGGGGACTCATACCATGTCAAATTTCACATAGTAAGACACGTAGTAGCCATTGTTGTACATATAGAGGAGCTGATCGGTGGGGTTGTAGTCCAGGCTGCTATATTTCTCCTGGAACTTGGGAAAGCGAATGCTGAGGTGTTTCTCCTCGCCACTCTTGGTGTCGAAGGCGTAGTAGATCTCCTCGGTGTTCAAGTCCACAGCCCTGGTGGCGTACATGACCCCGCAGGCCATGAAGGCATTGCCGGTCATCTGTTTGTACGCGGCCGTGTTCCACACATTCTCAATGCCGAAGCCTTTCTCGTCGATCTTTGCTATGACGATTTTACCTTTGCTCTCCTCGGAGGCATACATTACCCACAATCCTTTTTCATCTGCTGCAAAGTCCATGTTCTGGTAGCTGGAGTAAGTGTATGAGTAGTCTGTGCTGGCAGCTGGGATCACTCTTGAATCATAGCCACTACTGGTCAGATTGTACTTGCCCATACTGAAGGGCGATTGTCTCTGATAATAAATGCTGTTACCATAAATGATGTAATTGTTGCCGTGGCCTCTATAACCAGCTGGAAATTCAATGTAACCGGATGTTGACATCAGAAGCAGGTGTTTATAGTCTGGGTAAAAATAGAACCGACTTGTTGAGGCACTGCTGTACCCACTGTAGAAGTACACGGACTCAGAACCTTTAATGGGTTTGGAGTCCTTCCCCCATCCGCCATAAATATAACCTGTCTGCAAATGGGAGTTTAGTTGGCCGACTATGGGTTTGCTGAGTCTCACGATTCCCGTGTGATTGCAGTTGCCTAGAAAAGAAAAATCATGTGACGGGGTCAGACTTTTATCATTTTTCTTTTTAAAAAGGCAATGTGACGAGTTGACGGACCAATATCTGGTTCGGAGAATTCTTGTTCCTTCTGGCACTCCTCAAGCTTCTTCTGCAATTTGATAAACTGGATGCGGATCACTTCCAGGTTGCTCTTGTCGTACGTCTCCAGTTGGTTCACAAGGAGAGTCATGTTGCGGATCTATGATGAAAAATCGGAGTAAGGTGAATGCTGTGACACAGAACGTGAGCGAATCTGCAACTTGAGAAAAATAATATTACTCCAGCTAAATGTTAAAGGAAAAAATGATTGTTTTCTTGTTCCTGTCATGAACTCCAAAAAACTTTGTTAACAATGCACAGTGAGGAATTATTTTGATGTGAAAATTCACTACATGTAATTTGACTGAAATTACATAAAGGCCTTCGAAAGAGCAGTTTACACGCAACTTAAACGAGAAGCTTTTGTGGGGCGCTTTTCAAATCAAAATCAAAACAGGATTAGTTTATAGTGCTTGTAATTATGTGGATGAGGCAAATCACAACACACATGTAGACAAACATTTACACTCACATTCGCGCCTGTGTGTGATTTCAATTTTACGGAAAATAAAAATTACATAAAATATGTAAAAGTGTTTCCTGTGTTTTTTTTAGATTTTTCATTACCATTTCCTAAACTTTTCAATTTATGGGTGAGTTGGAGCGTATATCAGCTGACAGGCCACTTTGTTATTGTATTATTTACAATTTCGTAGATTTAAAATGTAAAAGTGTTTATTTTACTCGTAATTTGTATTTTATTTATACTAAATAAATTATACCGATCATTTAATGAGATAATAAAATAAATAAATAGCATTTGGAGTGACATAAAGTTCTCAAAATGAGATTTTACCCATCATTTATATGCTACTCAAATTTGAACACACAAATTGTTTACAAATAAAATCAAAATGAAGTACTAGCAGTGATTGTCTGTCCGGTGGGATTGAAAAAAAAAAAGACAAAAAGAAAAGAAAAATCACCTCGGTATAGAGAGAGTCAAACATGGGTGAGGAGGAATTGAAGGCATCTTTGAGCTGAGACACCAGAGATTCAAACTCCCTAAGCTCAATTCTGAGCAGCTCAAAGTCCAATTTGATGTAGTCGTCAGCACTTGAGGCCATGATGGCGACTCTGTCCAGCAGCCCTTTCAGTTCTACCAAGTTGGACTCCAGCTTTTCTTCATAAGAACTTATCTACAACATTAGCAAGAAAAGGAAAGACACGGATCAGTGAGATGATATTGTGCACATATGCTTATTCGGAATTAGGAGTTAGAAGGAGTCAAAGTTGATTTGGCCAGTTACCAAGACTAAAAGCACCACAATGCTTTGCAATAGATGGTCACAGAGTGAATCATATTCATTTGTTAATTCTGTGATCATCTCAATATAAAAAAAAACTAATCTTCTTGTACTTGTTCAGCAAATTGTACAGTTTTGTAATTTGTATTGTTTATGTACATTGAAGTTCTCAATATGAAAAAAAAATAATTCTGTGGATCGTTGGGTAAGGTAAGGCTGTTGTTTTTTTTTTTCAAACTAACTTTTTTCACATTACACAATATATAGCTAAAAAGATAATTGTGTTTTATTTAGTTGCTGTTGTTGTTATTTTTAATACACTTTATTGAGTGAATTAATAGTGATATTATTGTTCTGTTTAATAATAGCATGTATTCAGTTTTAAAAATTCAATAATGATTAACCAAAAATTATATGATATCAGGAAATCCGATTAATAGATACATTTTGATATTACTGTTAAATAAAAAAAAAACTACAATACCTATAAAAATTAAAGCACAGTAAAACTGACTCTGGCTATTTTGTTTGTTTGTTTGTCTGTTTGTTTTACAACGCTCTGTCATGGACATCTCGCGCCATACCTTGTTCATTTGTATCAGCACTTCCTGGATCAGATCCTTGCTAACTTCCTGCATGTGCTGCAGCCGATCAGCAGGGAAGGTGGTGTCAGGCAGGTACACGTGACAAAGACATTCCCCCACACTTCCCACGGATGACGTCACATTACCAGACCCCCAGTCTTCCGCTGGCTGGGTAAAGCAAAAAAACAATGACGAAGTTCAGCGTTTGCCTCAAGTTAAGATGCATTTGTTAGTCAGCGTCACTTACGACCCAGGCCAGAGCTGGACTGATGATTGGTAGTAGCAGGAACAGCGTGGACAGCATCTCGTCGCACTTCACCTCCCGAGTGTCTCCTTAATAGCCAGCAGAAAGCTGGCCCTTTTAAATAAAATGTCTTATCAGCTCATTACAAACATATTCTCTCTTCCCAAATTTATTGCGCTCCCTGAAACACAAGGACAGATGTTGGTTCACACAAAATCGTTTGATGACAGCTCGACCCGGAACCTTTAGAGTTCATTCAAGGCGGATGAGAAAATCAGCACATGTAGAAGTGGCATCTCAATGTATGTTTAAGGTTTGTTTGTTTAATTGACGGCAGTTGTATCACTTATATTGCAGTCACTTTACACGTTTAATAATTAAACACACAATGATTGTTCCTTGAACTATTTTTCTAAGGATGTTCCCATCACATTTTTATTTAGATACATTTTCAATATCTAATTCAATCCAATTGATTGATTCGTTTTAAATGAATCTGATATAGATTGGTCGCTTTTTAAACCCCAAATAAATTACATTCATGTAATTATCCATTAAGTTTTGAAATAACATTTGTTTTGCTTACATTAAAGACATTTTAACGAAATACTTTAATAAGAGTTGAAACACACAGGCACTCGCGCGCACGCCCACGCACACGTTTCAAAAAATATTAACTACAAATAGACACCGTTAGTTATGTAAGTGTTGCTCGCAACTCTTAGATTGGAAAATAATTTATACTTTTTTAGTTAAGTCAGAACTTGGGTAATTTTATGTTTTATGCTCGTGCTCGAAGTTAGACTGACGATAAAAGGACGCTGAAAGAAGACTAAAAGGAACTCTTTCGTGGATTCACGGCAAGCTTCCAACGAGGTATTTATTTGTTGTGTTTTTTGTTTATTTTGTCACCACCGTGCGTCTCATTTGTATTGTTCTATTTCATTTTAAATGTAGTTCTCACGGTGTGTGTAAATCCGATGCAAGTCATGACCACCGCAGAAGACGTGAAAGGAATAAACGCCCGTTCTCAAGAACCGCCTGTGTCAGTGTTGTTGAGAAGAGAGCGACAAGTTACTGTTGACTTTAGAAACAACGTAAACTGAGTCAAGGCATTTTCCATTATAGAAATGCCACGGAATGTCAAATTAGAACTAGTAGACTGAAATGTTGGCACGTCTCCATTCAAAGACACTTTATTTACGGTAGTTAGTTCATATCATATATTGTACACAAAATGTAATTTTGTCTTTTGTCTCAAATGCAGAAAGACAACTGATTTACAGCAACAGGACAAACATTTACTTAAAACACCTTAAAGGCAAAATGCAGGGTAACACTTCATTTTTAATGTCATTCTACGGAAACGTATTTATTCAAAATTATCCTAGTTGAATGAAAGCGCTAAAGGAGTTCTTAACTGGTTTCATTTGCTTGCTCACAATGAAGAAGTTGATCTTGCGAAGTAGGAGGAGTAACCAACGACAACATTTAAACATGTGGTCAGTGTTATCACTGAACTTAAGGGAAGGTTGCGATGGACGTAGATATTTGAAATGATTTATTACCTCTAGAGTGTTACTAGATCAGTCTTCTGCCATTTAGTGGAAGAACATTTATTTAGGCGTTATGTCACAAGAGGTCGCTGACAAATGGATAGATTAATATATCGTACATTTGTCGCAAATTATCATTTTCATGAGTAAACAATGCATAATTTCCTAAAGAACATTTGATGAGCTCTCATTTGTTTAAACAACCCAGGTGTCATATTTATGTGTTCACTAAGGACTGAAATATACTATTACTATTCTGGCGCTTTTTGTCATATTGTGGTGACATTATTATTATTTTAATCAGAGAAGGATGTGAATACATGAACTTTATTTTACATTTTGTCAACATCTAATAATAATAATCTAATTTTGTGGGTAAATCATTGTAAATGTCTGTTTAGCAACAGATGAAAAGATCTATTACATTAATATTTTGATGTGCTGTAATTGATTTTTACAGTGATCAGTGTGTGCATTTGGCTTGGAAAGAAAAACATTTTTTTTTTTTGAGCTCATGCAATGCAAGAGAGGAACTCTTTGATCGAAGAATTGCAATGGCCCCTACGGTGGAGATTTTTTTCTATATTTTTTTTAATGGCATCTACTTAATAATCTGCACAATCATTCAATTGTATCATCCTTACGTGTTTTGTTTATTAAAATGATTGATGATAAAATATTCCTTCTTAGGTGTTGTATTTGATGATTCAAAGACAATGTAAAGAGAACAACAAGTTGGTCATGATGGACATTTGTCATGTTTATTCATGTTATAGAAAATGGAAAAATACATATGTAGATAGAATATTGATTATTACTTAACTGATTTAATGACAAATAAATATACAAGAATTGATTTAACTATATACCACCAATGCAAGCCAATTGGATAGTCATGAAGAAGACAACCATGTTCCTCCTCTCTGTGACATTATTGTGACCTGTAAGACTTGAATTCATCATTCTCATCCCTAATTCGATGTTTCAAAAGTGCAATGTTGTTGTCTGCAGGTGTACTTGGAAGTTGGGAGACTTCAGTCAAGGAATTGCACCATGACTGGAACAGAAATTTCTTTCTGCGATACAACCAGGTCTGCTTTTTCTGGTTAAATGTGTAACAATGCCGCTGCTTTGCTCTTATGGACGTCATTGCTGTTTTGAATTTATCTGAAACACAAAATAAGAACCAAGATTTAGTGTGAGATTTGTTTGTTATTGATATGAGTGAAATGTGAACTAATTTGACTGTGACTGACCCTAATGCAAATATATCTCACTTTAGAAAACATTCAGATGTTTTTGCCAATTATTTCAAAAATAATTATATGGTCTTTTGCAGAGATGAGAAACATTTTCTGGTCTTAACAAAAAAAAAAAAAAAAAAAAAAAAAACAATGACTAGCTAATGGACGGATTGTTCAAAGCTGAACTTTCCACAAGGATTTTAGAGTATAATTCATATAATTTCCTTACCCATGAAACCATCTCTGACCACCCTCTTAATTTCTGAGTTTGGGTCAAGATCCCCAAACTCACCGAACACTGCCGATTCGTAGTCAAGAGCAGAAAGCTTCTCCTCTGGCATTTGTGGCAGCTTACCTGTAACACACAGAAGAAGCAAAGAAAGTAGAAGTGAACAAGACTGAGGCTGAGTAGACTCGCAGCTGAGTTGTCAGCAGCGTTACCAAAGTTGTGCGCGTTCTCGATGAAGCAGTGAACGAAAGCCGTCTGGAGTTGGAGGCGTTTCTCGGTCTTGAGGTTCAGCTTTTCTTTGCCATGTCCAGACTGGAGGAAGGTGGGAGCCAAGACAAGTGCCAAGTTACTGCAGTCCATTTTATTCTTTGCACTCCTGGAATCAAACCCAAATTACGGGGATTAGCACACTGAGAAAAAAAGTTTGTCCTGGATCAGGCAAAAAATAAAATGCAAGTACCTCTTGGACACCTTTTGGAGAAAGTCAGTGAAGTACCGCAAGACACTGAGGTTTTTCTCAGGCAGGATGCATGTGAGCAGCATGGTGGCGGAGGTGCGGTCCTCCCTGGTGGGAAGCTGCTGGGCCTTGAGGAAGGCCTCCCGCATCCTGGTGGGTAGCACTGGTTCGGGCAACTCCCTGAAGAATGACTTCAGCATGCTGGCCAAGTTGCAGGGAAGCACGGCAGATAGGCACTCCTCACCGGCGTCCACATTTTTCTGGATATATGCAACAAAACTCAATATCGGAAAGCCCTTCCAAGGGGTCAAGGTCACAGTGAGCGCCAATTCACCAATCCCTCACCTGTAGTGCTTTCAGGTCAACAACTGAGCCAGATTTTCGGAAGAGGCCCTCTGTATCAACGTGGGGCAGCAAGTTCTTGCATGCATCCACGAGAAACCTAGAAGTCCAGTGAGTGATATGTTTAATACTTGCGATTTGACCAATCTTCAACACTTGCAAATGAGCGCATTCACTAACGTGGGGACACTTCCATATTCCATCTGGTAACAAGGCAAGCACTCCAGAGGCACTCCAAAGACCTTTTTCTGTGGACAAAATTATCAAATGGAGAGCAAGATGAGAAACATTGTAATGGCAATAACTGTAACTTAGTGAAAATGCTAAAATGATACTTTTAATTCAAGTAATTAATTAATCAAATTCAAATTAATCACAGGACAAATAAATCATGTATTGATCATAATCTAGGTCTGAAATATTTCAGAATGTGTTATTACTCTCAGTATGGCAACTGCAACCAAATATAATGAAGCGTTGTGCGTCTCGCAATTTGCATCGGATTGAAGGTCATCATACTAAACTAAGTGAAATACTGGATTATTTATGACATTGTGATTTAAAAAAAAATGAAAATGATATTGGTAGTGTTATCGTTTCAAACTTACCGACTGTGTTGCACTTGATTTACAACTGCCTTGTTTTTTGTTCCCCTTCTTTATCCTGATGCCATACGTTGTCCAGAGATGCTGCACAGCCACTTGCTGAATCGCAGTTCTCTCCGAGTCTCTCATTCTGCACACTTTTTCACAACTGAAGTACAAAAAAAATTCCATAAAAAATAAAATAAAACTAGCTTGGCGACAAGACATTAAGTGGGGTTCAATACTGCAGTCATCGGGCTAATGTTAGCTGAGACGTGCAGGGAAAAACAAGAAACAACAGTAATACAAACATAAAAATAAAATACTTTGCGAAAACGAGCAAATAAAGAAAATCTAACTTACATTTAGCAGGTAACATAAACCAAGTCGATGTAATAATTTTGCTTGCTGACTTCGTCCGTGCGACTTGCTTGCGCTGCTGAGCTCGTTCGACTAACTGCCGCGGTGCAAAGCGGTTGCGCTGCGCCCGTTTTATTGACTCGGACACCTTTCAACTCTTTGAAGATTCGATCAAACAATTTGGCCTCTTATCGCTTATCAACTGTCAAATGAAGTCAGATGGAGTTGCTAAGAGAAAAACAAGCAAAGTACCTCTGAAACAGGAGTGCTGAGGTTAAGTAGTAATTGTATCACGCTTTTAACATAAAGCACAACTAGAGGGCGACACAAACTCTTGTACATCGTTTTCCAAATTCTTCAGTTGTACAATACACTGTAAAGTATTTTATGTAGCATTTGCATTTATTTAATTTTTATATACATTTATTGCGCGGCGTTAATGTATTGTGTTGCAAACTATGGCCATTTAAATGTGATGTTATAGGTATATTACTATTAATATTTTCTTCACAAATGTGAAGTATTTTTATTTTGTGGTTGAGTTTCACGTTAATGCATGATCATTTTCACGTATTTACATGATAGTTTTCGCGTTCTTACATGATATTTTTTTTCTGGTGTGGCAGCATTATGCTTCCTTATATTTGCAACTTTTTAAGCATCTAAACTAGGTGACATGTTACCAGAAAATTAAAGACAATGGTAACTATTCTACTTTTTTTGTAAGTGCATGTATAATCGCAGACGAAATGACTAGGGCAGAGAAAACCTCGCCTTCTGCGACATATTACTGGACTTCCCAGTGGGAATCTGATGTCAATTCAACATCAAATACGTTCAATTAAAGTCATATTGATAAATTAAAATGCCACAATTGAGTTGTTCATACAACCAGGAAAACGTCAAAGTGTTTCTTTTTCTGTGCATAACGATTTCACTCCTTGTCATTTTGGACCAATATTAGCATGGATTGATGCCTCATTCAATAATAAATGCATACAAAAGTTCTTTCTATATACAGTACATATATTGAGCACATAAGCGGAATCATCGTCGGATTCATGATTTTTTTTGCACCTGACAATTTTCTTCTTAAAGTGAATCGAAATGAGTTTGCAGAGTATGCACAAATGTAAAAACAAACACATTGATTAATCACAAATTTGTACGGCTGCACTTATTGAATATGAGGCCCAAAATTGTTGCTAATTATGCCAGGAAATAACTTTCAATGACAATCTTGTATTTGTGTGGATATTGCTTTATGGACAACCAGTGCTTATCCATATCACTTCATTGATTGACTTGGTAATTGCTTTTTATTGCTTATTCATTTTTTATTGAAATGCAAACATCGATCATGCTTCAACGAAGTGAAAGGAAGACGACAAATCAGGAAGCTACTCTCTCAAGGGCTTAGTTTTATTACAACAGAACATATATATACAGGAGACAACAACGGACAAATCCGAGAATGAATGAGGTTGGTTGTGTATTTAGAAGCATTTCCTGTGGACAATGGAAGGGCCTGCCTCATCATATTCCTGCTTGCTGATCCACATCTGCTGGAAGGTGGACAGTGAAGCCAGGATGGAGCCACCGATCCAGACGGAGTATTTCCTCTCAGGTGGGGCGATGATCTATGATAGGGGAAAAACATGACATTTAGTGTTTTGTAACTTTGCAGAATAGTGACCAAAAAAAAAAAAAAAAAGGCTTTTTTTTTTTTACCTTAATCTTCATGGTGCTTGGAGCCAGAGCAGTAATCTCCTTCTGCATACGGTCAGCAATACCGGGGTACATGGTGGTACCACCGGACAGCACATTGTTGGCATAAAGGTCCTTACGGATGTCAATGTCACATTTCATGATGCTGTTGTAGGCAGTCTCATGGATACCAGCAGACTCCATACCTGATCGATGACAAGCACAACAAATTAGGTACTGTATAGTAATCAATCACAAAAAAAACAAAAAAACGGGTATAAACAAAAGACAGGAACTCACCAATGAAAGAGGGCTGGAACAGAGTCTCGGGGCAACGGAAACGCTCATTACCAATGGTGATGACCTGACCGTCGGGCAGCTCGTAGCTCTTCTCCAAGGAGGAGGAAGAGGCAGCGGTGGCCATCTCATTCTCAAAGTCAAGAGCCACGTAGCACAACTTCTCCTTGATGTCACGCACGATCTCACGCTCAGCTAAGACACACAGTGTTGAAGTTAGGGAACGACTTGACGACATCGTTAAAACAATTAAATATGATGAGTGGACTTACCAGTTGTGACAAAGGAGTAGCCACGCTCAGTCAGGATCTTCATCAGGTAGTCAGTGAGGTCACGACCAGCCAAATCCAAACGCATGATAGCATGTGGCAGAGCATAGCCCTCGTAGATGGGGACATTGTGGGTCACACCATCACCAGAGTCCAGCACAATACCTTTGAAAAGCAGAAAAGATCCAGAATTTTATTGAGTGCCAAATAAAAGTTTGCTCACTTGAAGTAGGTCAGAAATTGATTTCTATTACTGCTGATAGCAAAATTCACATAGCTTCTAGGAGTGGGACTAACACTTCTTGTTTATAGTCAGGGTGGAATTTTTACACGTTTGACACCCTAAGTGTGAACATTTCTCGCGTGTGGCGCCATTTTAAGTGCTGGACCTGTATCGTTTGACTGTGCCCAGTATAAGGATATTGTAAAGTACTGGGAAAAATGCATTGTACTAACCGGTGGTACGGCCAGAGGCATACAGGGACAGAACAGCCTGGATGGCCACATACATAGCGGGGACGTTGAAGGTCTCAAACATGATCTGGAAAATAAGGCCAGCTGAGTGTTAAAAGTGCTTCACTGAATCTCCCAAATTATACAGTTAATAATTGATCATTATTATTAAAAAAAAACAACAACAACAACAATGAAGTTGACTGTAATGTTTGCCGCAATAAACACATTTTAAATCCATCGACAGAAGGGGAGGCTCCCAAGTGTGGGGCAGCCTGACTAGAGACGACTCTGTAGGTGACTGTTAAAAGTTTGTTCTGAACCCTAATGAAAAACTGTCTGTATGACCTGATAATAGAAAAAAAAAATCAAAATGACCTTTTGAAACCCTTCTTTGGTCCCATCTTATACCTTTAATTTCATTTTCAGTTACTATTTCCAGCCAATCAGAGAATGCAGAGACAGAAGGTGTGATCCAATAAAATGTTCCCATGTGCTCTAAAAAATTCCATTTGCGACAAATGTTAAAACAGAAAAATTGGACAGCTCTCCAAACAAATCAAAGGTAAATAAATATATGAAATGTTGATCTTCTATGCAGTCTGCCGAGTCGCTCGGCCGGGAGAACGAATGGCAAACGTCATTCTCACCTGCGTCATCTTTTCCCTGTTGGCCTTGGGGTTGAGAGGGGCCTCGGTGAGCAGGGTGGGGTGCTCCTCAGGGGCCACACGCAGCTCATTGTAGAAGGTGTGGTGCCAGATCTGATTGACAAAAAGACAGCAACTGCTCTCAGGACTGTAACATCAACAGCAACCTTAAAAATAGCTTTGCCAATTGTGGCTCAGTTGTGAATTGTCCCGGATCTGGAAGGTCAACTGCCACAAATGCTGTTAATGAGCATCAATGTCAATACGCACCTTCTCCATATCATCCCAGTTGGTGATGATGCCATGCTCGATGGGGTACTTGAGGGTGAGGATACCTCTCTTGCTCTGGGCCTCATCACCGACATAGCTGTCCTTCTGACCCATACCCACCATCACACCCTGTGGAAGCAATCAATGCGTTTAACTTTCCGTCCTTTTTCAAACACAACAATAAACGAGGAGTGCATGGTAAAGTCAAGCAAACCTGGTGGCGGGGCCTTCCAACAATGGAAGGGAAGACAGCACGGGGAGCGTCATCTCCGGCAAATCCAGCCTTGACCAAGCCAGAGCCGTTGTCGCACACAAGGGCGGTAGTCTCGTCGTCGTCGCACATGATTAGGCTTCACTGGAGTGGTCTGAGATGTGTGAAGAGAAGAAACAGATAGTATGGCATGAAGTGACCTGCTTGTGATATCCTAAACTTTTATTAACCGGATAGTGTGTCTTAAAAGACCCGACTCTGGTGTTTAAATTTAGGGTGCTAATTAGACATGCCCTTGCCGTATTTTTATCTGGACCTTGATGTAAAGCAGGTGTGGGTAAAGTATGGCCCTCTCTGTTCTTCAATCTCACCCATTGATAATTTTACATTATCAAGAGTACTGTATATGATTAGAAGATGTTGAATTTGGTATTTATTTTTTTTCCTGTATTTGGTTGACTGATGAATTATTTTTTAATGTACATGATGGCTATAAATTGTCATGAAGGCATATATTAAAAATGTCTAAAATATCTTTTTGCATTATCTGACTTTATTGGGATTTTGCAACACTCACAGAAATAATTATTTAAAAATTAAAAACAGTCATTTTTTTTTTTACTATTTGCTAGCAGATCACATAGACAAGAAACGTCTGAAAGAAAGACGCAGAAGGCGGGTTAATTCAAATTTCAATATAATTAAAATCACAATTAAACGCAATTTAGTAAAATGAACAATGTTACCGAATGCATTTACATTAAGCCAATTTTTTTTTTTAACCTTGTCCCCATTTGTCAGTTTTGAAATCCAAAAGCGGCCCTTGAGTCCCTATATTTGCCCACCCCTGTTGTGGAATGACAGATAGCATATCTCGGTGATTGTTCCTAGAAGCTGCTGAGGTAGCACCAAAAAGGGTCATAACAGAGAGAGAGAGAGTGAGAGACTATTTTGGGCCAGCTCCCTTCACAGCAGTTAACACAAATGACACTTGGATCCTCTCCTGCTATTTCGGATCCAGCTGTTGCCTCACGTTGACACTTTTGTTTTACTACATCACCCCAGCTATCAATTAACCCTTTTTATGGGCAAACAAATTTGTCAAACTCTTTAATAGCATATTATGAAACATGGCACCTTATAATGAAGACGTATGCTGTATTATCTATTCTGTCAACACTCCATTATGACACTTCGATCGTTAATTTCATCAAAGCAATCAATTGTTTCAGATAACTAAAATCAAAACTTGCCAAAAATTAAAATTAAAAATGAATTTGCCATCATGCGATGTTCAACCTACAAAGAGAAGTCTTCATGCGGCATACTCACCAAGGTGCACTTGTAGACGGATGCTTCCACTGGAACAAGGACTGGGGCTGAGTGGAGCCCTTTAAATAAGACTCGTGCTCAGTCTGGGACCAGGGGGCGTGTCTGAAAGTTCACACAAGTCCAAATAAGTGCCGCTCGAAAAGAAATCTACAAGCCAGACGGAAGAGAGTGTTTGGCAAATAGGGATGTGACTGCTTCACGGCAAAATTATGCTCAGTTATGATTACAGATGTGCAAGTAATAGAAATGTGAGGAGCAGAAAACGCCTTCACTCATTTGTGAGAATGTGACGTGAATCATATTTGTTGGAACACTTTTAATATATACACATGTAAAGTTAAATTATCTCCACTGTCCATTTTGTGGACACCATTTAATCAACTGCGGCAGTTTTGACCATAAATGGTGTTGGTTTTTTTTTGTTTTGTTTTTTAATTGAATTCATGAATATATGAACTTCATTACAGGGATCCAGACTAACATTTTGACATTTTTCTTTTATTAGTAGCCCTGTATTACTTATAAATGGGCTGATATGCGAGTCAGAAGTTTGTCAGCAAGAAAAAATAAAAATACTGGTCACATGCAGGCATGATTCGATTCCAAATTTAATTGCATTGTCTGATATTTTAGGAGCAAAATGCCACTCTTTAGACACGACATCCCGTGAAATGAATACAACAAATCTCTGCTTCATATGTTATTTTGATCCACACTGTGCAACTTTACAGTCGCAAGTCATTCATGGCCAACTCCAAGGCTCACTCTGATGACCCAGTCAAGGCAGCGCCGCTGGTGTCTTGTTCAGGAGATGAAAACATTGCATATGTGTGTGAACCATGCGGCTGGTATGTGCGTTGAGCCTCAGCCATGTGTGCAACAGCTGATGGTAAAGCCAGAGTGTGCTCAGGCTGTGCGTGAGTGGCTGTCAAGAGTTTCAGTGCTGCGCCCTGATTGGCCCAGCCTTCTCCTTCTAGGGTTATGCTCAGCAGCAGAGTCATTGATGAGCACCCACTGAGGTTACTGAGGCGCCGGTTGCCAAGATGAGCTCCATATTTGTGCCGCCCACATAACTGATTATTTTCTTTGATGTATAGTGAACCTTATGAGGTAAACGTCTTGCCTCGGGGAGTGACACAAACATTCCCCGAGTGCAGGAAGGATATAATTCTTCTGGTTTGCATACACTGTACTACTACAGCATGCATATACAGTACGGATAATGTGTGTAGGTTTTAGTCATTTGAGAGATGTAGACAGACATATAATGATGTTATGTAATAGCGGGAGATATGTGGCAGCATTGTTTGGCTGTGACACCACCACCATTCCTTTCCAAACATGTACAGAAGTTCATTGCATGCAGCATGATGTGAGCTTCTCATATATAAGGACAGATTTAGAAAACAAAGGTTATTATGATTTAACGAGGTGATTCTGCAGAATAATTGTTTACTCTTGCAGTATATGGGATATATTTCAACCACAATATTGATGACTTCCTTCAAAGAAAGTTAACCAAATAAAAATCTTTATCCATTGTCATTAGCTGTTCTGCACAGCTTCCACCAACAGCAGGGCTGAGAACAAAGTGGAGCTAGTTTACGAAAGTAGCGCGTGTTGCCAGATTACTGATGTGCCCATTATATTTAGCAACTTTTCCAAATGCTCTCGTGATTATCTTTCGCCCAAAAGTTAGAAGTGGCTTTAATTATTGCTGAGAAACAAATAAGTATGTTTAAAAAGTTTGCATATGTCAAGTTGGTGGAAGGCACGCACGGAGACTGCCGCGCTGATCATTGTCAAAGTCATGGAACGCTCATGGAAAAATGCAATCGTTTACAACCTGGGGGCACCATAATATTTTTTTCTGGGCCGTTTATTTGAGATGATTTTTTTTTTGTCTAAAACAGTGATGCCAAAACCACTTTGCTGTGGCACCATCTTCATGTTGACTTTCTATATACATAAAAATTATATCCTTTATAATGACTTGAGGTCCTTTAATTGTTTTCTGTGTTTTTTTTTTTTTTTTAACAAATACAAAGCTAACAAAACATTTATATAAAAAACACAATCACGTAAATAAGTTAAACAACATATAAGTAGTCACACAAAAGGGGAATTTCCCAATAAAATGTCGCAGATTTCACTAAATATCCGCCACTGTCTCTGGTCTGTAAGCATAATTGACTCAAGTCACGAGGACGCTGCAGTCGAGAGGAAGCACGTCGCCTTTCGGTCGACAAAATAGCCGTGAGGCTGATGACTGGTCCAGCTCTGCTTTAAAGCCTGCCGGTCCAGCTTATTGAGGCCCTGAGAGCAAAAACGCAGGTCTTGGACCAGCTCTGACAACGTGTCCAGATCCTCACTGTCCAAAGGCCCCGACACCTGGCAACCTGATGGCAGTGCAAATGGAATCAAAATTTAACATACTGGACACCCTCTGATATATAGGTTTTAAATTTGGTAGACTTTAATCACACAAGAAGGTACCTTGAAGGTTTAGATGAGTTAGTGGCCGATGCGCTTCTCGGAGGGCGCCGAGGATGCTGTGGAATCCGACTGAGGTGATGGACGGGTTTCCTGACAGGTCCAAATTCACGAGGTCGGGACAGAAAGGGAGACACCTAAAGATAGAAAGATGACAATACGAGAGAATTTAGACAAAGACAAAAGAGAAGTGCATATCGATCCTTGTCAATGACACATGTAACCTGAAATCTCTGCAGTGACTCATTGAATTAAAAAAAAAAAAAAACTCTAAAAGGGGCACCAACTGCTTGTGGCAGACTTTTGCGGTACTTCTCGTCAAGGAAAAATGAAGCGAGCGTATCTTTCAGGGCATGCAAAAAAAAAGAAAAAAAAAAACTACAACTTTGTCCCATTTGACACCCGAAGCACAACTGGACATGACATAGGGCTGGGCGATTAACCGAAAATTTACCGTTACCGAAATTTATTAGAATGACCGACAACATTTTGCCCTTGTCGGTAAATTCGGTGTCTAAAAAAAAAATGAAAAAGGAAAGTCTTTTCTGTCTGCGGCAATGTTCATGCCTCTTTAAGTCTGCTCCAGCGCATGTCGTCACGTGACTCAGGCGCTGTAGAAGAATGTAAACACAAGACGCGTTCGTAGCTGGCGATTCAAATTCAGAAGCGGCTGACACGGCTGCAGACGAAGTAACGTTAGTTGAAATTGGTCTTGTCGCGCTTGTCCCAAAAAGAAATTCGACATCTGTCGTTTGGAAATGTTTTGGGTTCCATAAAGACGATGTTTGCGCAAAAGAACATGAACTACAAAGTGCGTCGTAAGCACCTGAAACAGCGCGTCCAACCTTTTCTTTTTCACCACCCACAACACAACCATGCTGTTGACTTGGAGCTTGTGCTAAAAGTTCAAAGTGAGAAGCAAGGTTGGACAAGTGACAACAGCCCACTAACGGAGGCGAAACCATACGAGAGAACGTCTCAGTGGTGGACGGGATAGCCTAGCACATAGCTAAAGATAGAGCTCCTGAAGTTACAGTGGAGCGCACAGGATTTAAACGCCTCATGAAAGTAGCCGACAAGAGATACGAAAATATTTGCCGCAAACAGCACTTCCCGATATGGACAACATCGGGACGGGAGCGGAGACATGTCGAGCATTTTGCATCCACATCCGACTTGTGGTCGAGTCGCAACATGCATCCCTGTTTGAGCCTGAATGTGCAGTACATAGACGACAAGTGGCGACTGCGCACCGGAGTACTCGAGACGGCACATTTTACTGATGAAGCACACGCGTTTGTTTGGCACTGGCATTCCATTGATTTTTTTTTTTTTCATTTTATTTAGCATTTTGTTTACAGGCGACTAGTGCCTTTGCACATGGCATTATTTATATTGTTTACAAGATACCTTTACACAAATCTAAGCATTTGCAAATGGCATTACACCATCTCGGCACAATCTATTTGCAGGAAAAGATTTTGTGAGAGGTACCCTTTTTTTCCTGTTCTTTGTGACATTGTTCAAGTCATGCAAAGCAAGCTATTTTGAATGTTTATTCAAATGATTTTTGTACTTCTATTTT
The DNA here is from genome assembly GCF_059441095.1 of Idiotropiscis lumnitzeri. Lineage (NCBI taxonomy): Eukaryota > Metazoa > Chordata > Actinopteri > Syngnathiformes > Syngnathidae > Idiotropiscis > Idiotropiscis lumnitzeri. Next base: position 11,408,324 of record NC_142391.1, on the reverse strand, counting down.
TCATTGAAAGTAATGTGTACCAGTTGGTCAATAAAAAAAAGCAGTTAATATGCATTTTCTGCATTTATTTAGATTTTGGTCCTCAGGGGGAATTTATTGTGCATTTATCGTTATCGAGGTAAAATTGCCCAATTTATCGCGATATTGATTTTAGGTCATATCGCCCAGCCCTAACATGACATGTTGACTGAAGTGAACCTGCTTAGCCTAGATTACTTAAACACAGTAAAATAATCAGTAACTATTTTGTATTTGGGCGATATCATATATCTCCTTGAATCTTCTGTATGTAACATTAAATCAAATATATTATCAGGAACTGTGAAGTTGAAGAATCATTAATTATTCCAAACAGATCTTTATATTTTCTTTAATTTTTTTTTTTTTTAATATTAAAATTCCAGTGATTTGCTCCCCTTTTTAAATCAATCATATGATCTGATTTAATGTAATAAAATACATAAATGTCATACAATAAAACAAAATTCTCGTTCTTAAATTGTGGATATTTGGGTGCCATGGCGCTGGTAAATGTATTATTATTACCTTTTTTTTTTTTTTTAAATCAACCTCAGGTGAGCAGGAACAAAAGACCGCAAATTATTTAAATTATTTACTTTTTTATTCTTTGCTTGATTGTGTTTTTTGTCATTTGGAAAAAGGAGCATATTTCACTTGCATCTGTTATGTTACATTGTATTTAAAGTTTTATTGCATGATTGTGCACTTGTGCTATTTAAAAAAAAAAGATTTCTGGATTGAATGATGATCTTTTTTTTTCTTGTTTTTGGGCCGGGAGTGACCCCATGGTTGCACACCCAAGACACACCCCTGCCTGGACTGATCGTCAGCCAATTTTAGATATTGAAATGTTGTTTGTGGAAAAATGTAAAAATGATGATTTTGTCCCACCCAAAAAAAAATGCATGCGTTATCACCAAACCTGGCCAAGGTCGCTGCACTGCTGTCGGTTAAACCATTAGCTGCCAGCTTGAGGGAGGTTAGTGAACAGTTGTCCTAAAGAAACATAAAAGTACATTATAACACAGATCTTAGATGAACAGCAAATCTAAATGAACCAGTATATTTATCAGTCCATTAATGGTGGACGTGTATTTCATGTACCTGCGACAGGAGGATGGTGAGGTGCTCCAGAGCCGGGGAATCAGTGGTGCCCCTGCGCACAGCCGACAGGTCCAAGTGTGTGAGTGTGTGTAGAGGCAGCGTTTTCAGCACGAGTTCAAATCCAGTGGAGCCCAGCGCATTGTGGGAAAGACACACTGACTTCAGGTGGCCCGTACCTGGAGGGTATTCAATATGAATAGAGACATTTATCGTGGAGACAGGCTTGTATTAGTTGACAGGACAAATGTTGCCACCTGTTAGGGCGCCGGCGAGCAGCAAGCGATGTTGTTGCAGGAAGCGAGATGTCAGGCCACAGCTGCACAGAGACAGCTCAGCCAGCAGCGGGCAGGAGGACAGGAGTGAGGACAGAGAGTCTGATATACTATCACCCAGCGGGTTCAGGCTGAGGTTCAACTCCTTTAGACACTAGCAGGAAACACAAAGAACAATGATTTGACACACATGGGAGAATAAAAGTCAAAAGTTTCCAACACGTCGATAAATCATTGCCTTAGTAAGGTATATATTATCAATGGCAAAGTTCACTGTGATTGCCTTTTTCCTTTTTTTAATCATACAGAAAAAAAATATCAAAATTATTTCGTGAAGTTGTTTTTTTCTTGAGATGAATTAAAGTCAACATTTTGGAAAAATTGTCACTAAAGGTAAATTCATTAAGTAAATTTAATTTAGCAACTCTCTCTGTTGTTAGTGGAAATTTAGCATGTCAGTGGGAACACAGTTTAAACTAGGTAAAAAGCAAAAATAAAAAGAAAATAAAAAGAATCCCTGCCTATTTGGTCCAAAGATCGTCAAATATCATAGGAGTCCTGTTTCACTAGCAAAATAGCTGATAAGGTTCTGACCTCCAGTTTTCTGGTGTCAGAGCAGAATACTGCCTCAAGGAGATACACCATAGCAAACTCAACTGCAGACTATCAAAACTCAGGGTTATTAGCTTTGTGTTTTTATGATACTCTGGAAATCTTTCATTATCATGTGGGACATCATCAACATCATCTAAATATCTCACGAGACTTTACCTTAAAGCATCTCAAATTAACTTAAGTGTGTTTTTCTTTTTCTTTGAATTTTGTAGGGACACCAAGAGTTGTCAGAGGCAAACTGTGGCAACCACGGCACCAGAAATGGAATTTAATTAAATATCAACTATACATACAGGCAATTTTTACCAAACAGAGCAATACCCAGAAAAATCCACTGGGTGACAGCACCACACTGTTAACACCTTTCTGTTCCTCTTTAAGTCTTGCAAGTATCTTCACAGCATGAGTAATTTCACTTATTTAGTTAACGTCTCTTCGTACTTCTATGAGCCAGCGCCACAGAATAGTCAGCGCTCAATTTCCGCTTTATATTGTTTAAAAAAATAGTCGGTTTCATCACAGTAATGGAAACGCGACTTACTGGAAATGCAGGACGGTTGAGTCCCTCTAAGGCTTTTGCTGCTTTCTCAAGCCCCTCTCTTGTGACCTGATTGGCCGAAATATCCAGCACACACAATTGAGGCATGGTGGCGGCGGCGGCGACCAGCTCGGGGAGGAGGTTGTTGTCGAGGCGGTTGCCTGACAGGCGCAGCTCTGTGAGGCTGGCTTGCAGTTTGAGGGCACGGAGGAGAGCGGCGAGGGAGGACGCCGCCAAGCCGAGTCCGCATACCAAAACAGAGGAGTTCCCGTCCTGCACCTCGCACAGCCGGCTGACGCGCCTGTTTTCCTCTGCATTGACGCACACATACAACCCACAATTTAAAATAGTTCCCTGGTGTCTTAATAACATATGACATGCTTTCATCCAAATAGGCCAAGGATCATGTATTAAAGAACACTAAACACACAATCTTGTGTCTTGCTGAAATTGGCCTGTTTTTCGAAGCCAGCCACCATCCTGCTTCCTACTTGTATACTTCTACACCAATTGAAAGTCCTGCGACTGATTGACACGTAAGGATTTTTTTTTTTTTTTTTTTAAATCTCAAGAGATTGCTCACAGACAACACAGATGAGGATTAAAAAAATCAGGAATTTAACAGTTTTGATCATACTGTGTTTGTTGTCTTGTTGTCTGCTGTGGTGGAGATTAGCGGATAAAGATTCTATTCTAGAATCTAGTCTTTTTCTTCTCTTTCCTTTTAGCATCAAAATCTCAAACTAAAATGATGATGACGCAGGAGGAATATTCTGTAATTTTTTCTTGTTTTGTTTTTGATTGCCTGATATGTTTTGATTTAAAAAAAAATGTAGCTGCAGAGACCCAAGTTTTTGTAGATGTTCAATTAAAAGTCAACTTCCTTAATGTGTGTGCTTGATAAACTGCTGAGTGAATTAGGATAATCGAGTGTGTGTGTGTTAGTTGCTCACCCACTGCCAGGCTGATGCACGCCTTCTTGTAGCGCTCCTGCAGAGGGGGAAGGTCCCAAGACGACACCTCAGCCAACACCTGCAACATCAGTCTTGGTCAGTCTTCATGTTGTTAGGACAAAGACGTCAATGCGGTCCAAACCTCCTCGTTGGTGTGCAGGATGGTCAATAAAAGGTCGTGCGAGGACAGCAGAGCTCCCTCTTTCTGCAGCGACAGGCGAGGTAGCAAGCCACACTTCTGGTAGTAACGTTGTGCTGCCTGGTCACAGAGCCACGAGACCGTGCAAGATTCTGCCTCACTGCAGTCGATGACAGATTACAAATATCAAAGAAAAAAAATCAACATGTTTTTTTTTTTTGCATTGTCATCAAACCTTTGTGGAACTGGGATGAGGAAGATGTCGTCCTGAACTCTGACCCTCATCCTTATTGGTGGGGGCAGTGCCATAGGCGTGGAAGCAGCCGGCCCCTGAATCAGAGGGTGAAAAAAAACGCAAAAATTCTAATTCAATTAAAATTTTGAAACAATGTAAAGTCGTATTAGGCTCGATTGTGACCATTTGCGACGTTTAGTTTTGTTATACGGTGGTCAACTCCTCTTCATGAACTGGCGGGGTCAGTGCATCGTCATGTTAGCACAAGTGAATGTGAATAAACTAAAATGTAAAGAAAAACACATTTTCTGTTAAACCAAACTTTAAATCAACTCTAGTACAAAATGACCAAAATGTGAGGCCACGCAGGTAGCAAGCATGAATGATTGTTTATAAGTACCCTGCAATGCTCACCTACGATCCTAAGGACAAGCTTTACAGAAAATGAATGGACGCATAATAAACACTGTTAAATTAATTTATCTCTGACTGTGTCGATCAAAACTGAGCATTATTAACTTGAAGAAAAAAAACATGACATACTGTTGCTATGATATTGTATTCTGCAACAGTACTTGATGTACCTGCATGTGTATTGGATGAGCTGGCGGAGGAGTCTCTGGTCTTGAGTCGTCATCTGTCAGGGTGGGGCTATGCGACCTGTTGACTTCTCGTCTGCCCAAACGGACCATGCCAGGCATCTGAGTCATTTTCACTTGCTGAGGCTTTACCGAGCTGTTCCTTTTCACAGAGGACCCCCTGGTGCCGGATGGCGGAAGCGTAGAACCTGTGTGCATACAAAAAAAAAAATTAACTATGGACACAATAAAGAGGATCACAAATGTTGCAAGTTCTCACTCCTGTAAGACATCTGAGGGTTTTGCGTTCTCGCAGGTGAAGATAGAGCGTTGTCTCCTCTTACTGCATCCTGCTCAACTCGAAACCTCCTTTTCTTTTTGGGCTGACTTTCCACCAAATCATCCTCCAGCCAGTCATCACCCTGGTAGTCCTCCTCGGGAACCAGAGCTGATTTGCTGCTGGATGAAAGGCCATGCGAGACGGGGAAGTGAGGTTGTGTTGTGCAGCCTTGCAGGAGGGTTTTAGCGCTGCCCAACCCTCGGATGGCCGTGTGGTACTCCTCCTGTGCAAAGACGCAGGGAGCAGGTGGATCATGGCCACTTTCCCTGCTGGGGGTGGTAACTAAATCCGCCTCTTTATTTGGAGTGGGAACTTTTTGAGACGGAGCAGCTGGGACTGAGAGTCTTTGGCGGACCGGATGTAGAGGACTAACAGGGCTGTCTGAGTCACTGTCATCTGAAGAGCTGGTCTTATTCTGAAAAGGAAACAAAGGTTGAATGACTGAAATGCAGAGTGCCAAGTGTTTCTCACGTGGCATATTATATTGTAGAGGACGTGTGAGAGGGTAGGGTGAGGCAATTTGAGCTCACCAATGTAGTATATAAAAGGTTTAAGTATTACAAATGTTCAATACACAAACTGTGTTGTTTTTGCTGGATTGTACTTGCTGCACAGCTGGAAGACCACTTCAGAAATTAGATTTGGCTTTCAAATCGGATATATCGGCTCATTGGACTGTGATGATGTGCTTTTATATTTACAGCTATCTTAGAACCAAGTTGTGTGCGTTCTTTTTGGGAAGAGGTTTTAATTTATTCAAGTGGACTAATAATTGAGGAACAGTGGCTCTCAAGTATTAAAAGATCCACACACCTAAAACTCACACATCCTCGTAATGGGTACAAAAGAATTTCCAAGGCAATAAATATACCATGAAACAGAGTGAAGACAGACATCCTCAAGGGGAATATATTGTACCGGTATATCAGTACACTAACTACAACGACACTAATTACCCCATAAAGAAGAGCGGCTTCTGTCCCTCTGGCTCTGAGCCGCTGCGGTGAACTACCAAGCTGCCGCTTCTTGAGACTAGGAAAAGGATTTGCCGCGAACGGATCGTTGCTCCCGGGCCAGTCTTGGTGGGCGACACAGCCCTCTCCTGAGGACAAAAGCGGTTCAGAGTTTTCGGCATCAAATAGCTGGCTGTCCTGCAGAGCGTCAAAAGGTTTGGCAGGCGGGGCAGTGACGGGTGCTGTGGAAAGCAGAAAAATTAGGTATGATTTGAGAGAATGTTTAGGGTACAAAAAAAAATGTAGTTATTTATTACCTCCTCCTGCAAGCGCCTTCTTCAGCAGTCGCTCTGTAGCTGCACACTCTTGCTTGGCCTCATGGTCCAGCTCTTTTTTGTATGTCCTCTGCCATTGACGGAGCGTGTCCATTGCAGTGTCACCCTGGCAGACAGAAAAGACATAATGAGACTGAAATATATAAAAAAAAAAAGTGTAATAGTCTGATTTTGTATTTCAGGATAGTTCAGCTAGCTAGCTAGCTAGATATATAGCTTGCTAGCTAGCTAGCTAGGTAGGTAAAATGAAAAAAATAAATGCAAACACTTTTGGCTTACTTTCTCACACTTTATAACTTTGTCATCACAGATAAATGTTATGTTTTTACTATTAAAAAGGGATTACGACTTTAGTGAGAGTGAAGAATGTTGCTCAAAATTGCCTGGGCAGTTCGGAAATCAAATACATTTTGAACATGTTCATTATTTGAGGGCGACAAGAAAAACTGTTTGCGACATCTGTTGGCGAATGTCAGGTGAACGACTTTGCATTCATGATCAAACCCGCAAGAAAAAGCAAAACCTTCTCTGTGTAGTGCGATCCACGCTGTAACACTAACACGCAACACACTGACACACTCACGCATACCTTAGCGTTGCGGAGGTTGATGGAGGCCCCTCGTTCCACCAGGAGTCTGGCCACCGGGAAGTTGCCGCAGGTCAGGGCGTCGTGGAGAGGAGTCACGCCCTCACACAAGTTGCCACCCTGGTCGTTTATGTTGGCACCTCGGTCGAGCAGCACGGCCACGATGTCTGGATCAAAATGAAGGAGAGAGAGAGTGAGGTGGTATTCTTATCAAGAAACATAATACAGAAGCAGTTTCTTGAGTTGAAATCAGTTACCGTAGTGACCATGGTTGCACGCCTCATGCAGGGGAGTCCAGCCACAGTAGTCTCTGGGGTTTACTGGGTGGCCCTGAGTGCAGAAGCATATCGGCTTTCACAATTAGTGAACTCCATTAGTGCAAAGTAAAAGAAAACAAAAAGATTTATAACATAGGGGAGGGTGGCGCGTTGGGCAACTGGTTAGCACGATGGCCTCACAGTGCAGAGGTGATAGGATCAATTTCGGCTCCAGTCTTCCGGTGTGGAGTTTGTATGCATCCTCCCAAAAACATGCATGGAAGGTTGATTGAACTCTTAATTGTCCTTATGTGTGAGTTTGAGTTCGGATGCGTTGGCTCTTTTAGTTAAAATTGAAAGTGTATGTTCACAGCTTGATTACGACTATTATTGTATTATAAATCAAATTATTATTATCTATGTCAGAATAATACTTTGTCATTTTTAGGAGCAATTTTTGCAGGTTAATCCTGGGGCAGTTATTTTTCTGCCCTAATTAAAACGGTTTCAAATCCATCAAAAAATCAGATTAAAGCAATGATGAATACTAAGGAGAAACTAAAATATTTCACTTAATAACAAATGAGCTTTCCCTTTTTTTATATAATCAACAGTTTCTATTTGTTAAATTTACATTGTGCATTGTTACGTTTATAATTAATGTTAAATTTAATGATTTGGGATCCGATGCAACTTCCCACTGAGCGTTTTCGGCGGAGTGCAAGGACTGTGTGACAACGAGTACGCGTCTTGCGTTTTAATCTGAAATGCTGGCACATTTGCATTTTTGTGGAAAAATATACTGCGGTATAAACTTATAAATGTCTGGTAGTTTGGTCTAGATACTTTACAAGGAAATTATAAGTGCAGGTTGTCTGATTCTATTTTTTTTTCCTTCTTTTTGCTAAGGTAACTAAGGCAATGCTATTCATCAATTGGTTATTTTGGAAATTCATGGAAATCAAACTTTTCATGTCTTTCAATCAATCTTTGACCCACCTGTTCTACCAGATACTGGACTTGCTTCAAGTTGCCGTCTATGCACGCCCTGTGGAGGGAAGTCTCACCCTTCTCATTCCTCTTGTTCCACTGCAGGAAGAAGAAGTGCAGCAGAAATTTATCACTGAAGTTGTGCGAGAGAAATGATATTTCTCCCTCCCTCTCACCCGTCCTGCTTTCCTCCTTCCGGACACCATTTTGTCATATCCCTCCAGGTCGTCATCTAGAAACAATACAATTGCACTAGGAAACCAACTTGAGAGCCAATTGTAAGCTTTGAGTGAAAAAAAAATTGACAGGCCAACCTGAGTCGGAGAGGACAACGTCACTATCATCAAGAGGTTCACTGTAGTCCATTTCCTCCTCTGCCTCCTCCTCTCCATCGCTGCCATCTGCACTCCAGCCTTTGGAGGCGCACAGCTCCAGCAGTTTAGATTCAGTGTCGTTGGCGTCTGACACGCCCTTTCGCCTCTGGGCCGCCAACCATTGCCTCAAAACGCGCTTCTGTAGACGAAGAAAACATGTGCTGACTCCTACACATGCAACATTAGCATCTAAAAATCCCTATGCAAATGTTTTCTGTGAAGCCCGCAGCGTAATATGGTAGAGGCACATTGCATTGTGAGGAGAACTCTCCCATCACCCATTCTCTATAACTCTTGTCTGCATTCAGGTTGGGAGTGAGCTGGAGCCGATCCCAACCGACCTTGGGCAAAGACTTAAGTGGTGGACTGTTCACCCGGCAATTGCAGTCCGCATACAAATAGAAAACCAACATTTAGACTCACACTCACCCCTAAGGATAATTTCGAGTCGTCACTGGACTTAACCTGCATGTTTTTGGAATATGGGACAAAGCCAGAATACCTGACGAAATCCACACAAGCAAGGGGCGAATATGCAAACTCCACACAAGAATGGAACTCATAATCTCAATTGTTAGAGCGTCGTTAAACCACTTGGGCTCCATGCTGTCCTCAGCGAAACATCATCGCCAAAATATGAGACGCACCTACTGACATGATGACAGTTCAGAAATGTTAACAATGAAAAGCCGCGAAGGTGCACGCATGACCTGATGTAACAGCTGTCTGCTACCATAGCAACACAGATCCTTAACTGCGGTTCGCTTGGGGGTGGGTGAGAAATCTTTTATGGTTACTGGAGTCAAGTTAAATTGATGGGCATAATCTTTGATCGCTAAGAATAAAATAAAATGGCATTTTGATCTTACTATGAATATATTTGAAGAGCAACACTGTGAACAGCAGTTTATGTGGCATGCACCGTGTCACGTAATCAACACGGCGGATCAAGCTCGCTGGCGAAGATGACCAGTGCCCACTATTTGACTTTGAGTCCTACACAGCTTTTTTACAGTGACTTTGTTAATGTACCTTTTTTACATTCTTGTGGAGGGCTTGGTCTCTGTTAATTATGGCTGGCTTCCGTCTAATTTGTGGTTTATTACTATGGTGACAAGTACAGTATATGTTAACTCGTCAGGTCCATATTGTTCAAGATTTTTATTTTTTTTATAAATGTCATGTAACTTTCTACTTGATTATATTTCAATATTATAAAAGAACAAATAGTGAATCCATAATTTAATAAGAATTATGATTCTAGAGTAATTATGTAGTGCAATTGAACAGTATACAGAATTATTTTTATACTATTGCATAATAAACTGCAAAATCTGTGCCACATTAATGTTCTAGATATAATTTTTAAAACACAGAAATTAAGACAAATTGTTCAGGAAGTGAATTTCTGTTGGTCAGCTGCTCCGAAATTGGCAATTCTTTCTGAAGTGAAATGTCTTATTTTCACTTTTGTATTCAGAATTTACCCAACCATCAACCAAGCAAAAATATACTTTATCCCAACACTCAACTATGCAATATAATTTTCAGAAGGAAACGCGAATACAAAACTATATTTGTTAGCTGCAGGCCTACATTCAACTCCGCCTTAATATTATTGTACTTAGCCCCTGGGATTAAACACAAAAAATGCTCCTCAAAAGTACAAAGTTGCTCCTCAATTGAAGTCACCGAAAAGTAAAACTGCTCCTCCGTTATTTCAACAGTCCTAAATGACTAGAACCATTCGATTCAGTCTCAAAGCTTTTGCGGTACTACCTAAACTGAACATGACATTAATTCCAGGTAGATGACCCACTTGAGAGCAAAAAGAAGTGAAGAACATTCCCAGGTTCTCCCATCCCATCGCTCCCTTCATAGGCCTCCTCACCTGTAGCCTGGGCTGCTCACAAATCTGAGCGCAGTGAAGTGCCGCATTGTAGCTGCGGTCCAGTTCCTCGGGGGCACCGCCGCTCTCCTCCTGGGCCGCTGCGACGTTTAGCCAAGTACTACATTCCTGACACACAGACAAAGATTCGAGTTGACGTGCGAACGGCACATTTCCCAGCCATCAATCGCAAATGGGATTACCTCGGCAGGGCTGCCCTCCCGTAGCGCCAGCTCTTGCTTGTAGTGCTGCACGGCCTCGCTGTGCCGCCGCAGGTCAGTAAAGGTGGCGGCCAGAGACACGTGGATGACCGCCAACTCGCGTGCGGGCTTCCCCAACGCCTCAGCTCCTTTGAGCTAATCCAGATGGATAAACGGAATTAATTCAAAAAATGCATTCATAGATTACATATAAAAAGTAATTAACTAACGCACGCAAGGGAAAAAAAAATCACCTGAGATTGATATGCATCCAGAGCTTTGTGGAAGCAGCCGACCTTGCAGTAGAGATCACCGAGTTGTTCTGCCAGCCCAATGGCCTCATGGGAGCTCAGTTTTCTGTCCTGATTCTCCCCTAACTCCTCTTCCAGCTTGCAGCCCTGGTTGGCTATGAGATTCATTAAAAAAAACAACAACAAAAAAAACACATTAGACATAGTATAACAATAGACTTTCCACTGAACTTTTAAGAGCGGTCGTGCATGAGCTACGGAAGAAGACAGTTTATTTTAGTGAGAATTTTTAAAAATAAAAAAAATCAAATAGTGGCTTAATACATGTACACATCCCTCCTAAAAAAATGAATTGAACGTAGATGAAGTAAGTAAGCTTTTTTTTTTTTTTTACCGTATTTAAACATTTTTTTCACCGCCTGCTTGTCCTGTTGCTGCTGGGAACCTAACAACAGAGATTCTTTTAGGGATCGTCTCGCAGCTACAAAATCACCCAAAGCAAGCTGGACCTGAGTGTGATAAAAAATAAATAAATAAATACATAAATAAAGGTCACAAAATCGGGTAATCTTAGTCTCCATCTTTTTTCTCCCAACTTGTCACCTTGCCGATGCAGTGGAAGCACTCGCTTTCACTGAACTTGTCCTTCATCTTTCGGGCGCATTCTTTGGCCTGCTCTAGACAGCGCACAGAGTTGGAGTGCTGGCCGTTGCGGAAGAAGATGTTTCCAAGGTTGTAATTGGCGCGATAGAGATCCTCGAGCAACCCACTCTTCCTTTTTTAAGAGCAAAGGAGAAGAGAGTTAACAGCAAGCAAATGAAGGCAAAGATACCTGAAAGTACTTGGACGAAAGGTTGTTCCAATTGTAAAAATACTTGGAAAAGGTCAGGTGCCTCGGTGCAACCTTTAACCCACCTTTAGCATAGGTTACTCCAGATTAACCTTTACGAAAGGATTTCACCCCAAATCATTTACGGCAGTAATATTTAATTGAAAAGCCCATCGACTTGACACGAAGATGCTCGAGAGTACAGACGTAAACACTGATAGAAAATCTGTGACAAATTGTTATGGTTATGTTACAAAACAATAAAGGATGATGAAATATTTAAAAAAAAAAAAACATCAGAATAGTTATTTTCATCGCCCCACCATAAAAAAAATAAAATGCTAACTGTGCATTTACAGTAAAAACTAATGACTAACGACTAATGGGACAGCGAATTTGCACATCTTGTTTAGCTGCATAAGAGGTTCTCATTGTTTGCAACAACTGATTAAAAAAATAATAATAAAAAAAATACAATAAGCATGCATAGATCGTAGCATTGCTTTTTTTTTTTTTTTTTTTTTTTTAAATAATCAATTTTGGGAACATGATAGTTTCACGCGGTGCTGGGTGTCTCTCTGAGGCAGCTCTTACTCTGCAATGAAGACACTGCGACGGATGTACTCGCTGCAGCGTTCGGGCTGTCCCAGGTGGTCACAAACCAAACCGAGATTAAGGAAAAGTCGAGCCTTCATTTCATGGATCTCCCCATCTGGTACCGTCCCTTGAAAAGATACACAAGGGCAGAAACAAGGATTAATTGAAATCATAATTTTATTTATACATGAAAGGGGCCGAGAGCAGCAGTGGGTCCACACCTTGAAGATCATCTACAATGTTAAGGCTCTTCCTGAAGGCCTCTTCTGCTTGTTCGAGACTTTTCCTTGATTGGTCAGATTCGAAGCAAAAGAGGTAAGTCCGACCTATTGTGGCGAGCGCCCGCTGCTCCTCAGTGTGATCTCTGACAGAACGAGCCAGGTCAAGGTGAAGGCGCTGATGCTAGACAAGACAAAGGTGCACACAACATTTCTATACAGTATATAGAATGTCTTATTGCAAATGAATACTTATCCATACAAAAGATTAACTCACTTTAAGTGCAGTCTCAATATTCCCCAGCTCTGCATAGCACTCTCCTATCTTACGATTGGCCACGGCTCGTCCAATTACGTCATTTGACACCTCAGATAGCGACAACTCCTGCTGGTGCTCCTCAATGGCAGCTTCATAGTCACCTGGACGAAAGAACCGAAAAAGATCCACAAAAAAAAAAAAAAAAAAAAGTTTTTCCAAAGGGACAAATAAAAATGTATGGACTATTTTTTTTATATAGATGGTCTTAAATTTGAAAATTTAAAATAATCCAAAAACTTTCCAAAGCAGCACATACCATTTGCACATGTATGTGGGATGGTTCTGTGTGGTGTGAAACAATATACGGAATACAGTCGACAGGGAAAAGTGAGGCATAATGATTTGGACAAAGATAATTATTATTATACCAATAAAAGTAACATGTTATATATGTTATATATGTGTTATATGTTATATATGTTTTAAATGCATTTATATTCAAAATAACCAATTGGTCAAGGAATTAAGGGAATAAATATAATACGCAACAGAAGCGGTTATTATTATGATATAATTCTATTCTATTCTATAACTTCTTCGATTCCTTTCAAATCAGCTATGCATTTGTGATTGACATTACATTTTATATATTAGTGATTTACTATTTGATTAGTATATGCATCATTAATGTCAATGATATAATCAGAAAAATAAAAATAGCAGCATAATGTGGTATTTTGAAAACCATTTAACTCAGGCGTGACTTTTCCACCTATTATCTTTTCTCCTTGAAGGAAAAGGTTAGGAGAAATGGTGCAATTACCGTTTCGTGATAGCAGCTCTCCAAGCTGATTGCAGATGTTGGCCTCTTCTCTTATGTTGTTGCTGTTTTGGGCTTTCCATTTCGCTTTCTCCAGCACTGCAAAAGAACAATCGCCGCCAACGACAACATCAATGGCGTAACAAGGACTACCAACAATCACGGCGAGGTGAGACTGTAAAGCAACAGGTCGATCAAGGGAATACTTACACTTTTTCTCCCGTGAAAAGCTCATCCTTCAAGATAGAGCAATGTTAGCCACTTGCTAATATGCTAATAAATGACTGACAGTGGTTGAGGGGAGCGCGCTCAGCTGAATGTGTCGCGTTGAAAAAAATATTCTGGCTGACTGACTGACAGACGCTTTTGCGCGTATTTTTCATTAAAGCGCGTCTCTACGGGTAGTTTAAGGGCCGATCGAATTATTACTGATGATAAGAAACATCATTGCCCTACATGTATTGCCTTTCTGTTGAGGAAGTTTACAAAAGCCCCGCCAGCGCGCGACCAACCAATCGCACAAAAACTCGCCTTTAGCCCGGGTTTAATACTGTCAGGTTACGCGTCATTTAACCTCCTAATACAAAGAATATTAATTGCAACAATTTCACTAATTGGATTACAACTGTTGTGGCGTGAAATGAATTCCTAGTGGTGGGTATACTAGGCGTGAAAAAGCATTTTATAACATTCCTGTGAGTCAAAAATAGGAGCCCATTTAATGCTTCTTTAACTATGATTGGCTACCTGGGGATCACATGACACATAACGCTTCCTCATAGAAACAAGAAAACTTTTTTTTTTTTTACAAACAAGAAAACTCTTCTGTTAAAATCTGTTGCCATGACGCTAAGATATATATAATGAATTTAGTTGTACATGGATTTTTGTAAATATAAAAGCGTCAAAACGCAAATTCATGAGCATGTGAGAGGCTGAAGCAAGAGTCACGCATCAATCTTCACTACGTGACGTCCGTTACTGTTAAGATTGTAATAAAAATAATGAATTTATTTCAGTGAAAGTATAGGATTTTTTACTCGTTTTATGCTGTCCACCTTAACTGTGAAGGACACCATTAGCGCCCTCGTTTGACGAATTAGGCAAAGTACAGTTAATCTGTTTTGATGAATTAGTGCTCAAGTGCCATTTTTTTTTAATGGACCGGTGGGCCAGGTCATTTCTAAATCAAGCAAAAGACAATGCTACGGAGCCCCTAAAGTGACATGGGGGGGGATCAACTCTAATTTTTAAAAAGAAAGATCATTGACCCATTGATACAAAACACTTTCAGAAATGTGAAATTATATGTATTCGTTGAACTGTAAACAGACTTCTACGCAAAATGAATGACATGTGATTATGAAATGCTAAAATTTATCTCATTATTAATTAGTCTTAAAGGTACCTTGGGGTTGATATTGACTCAGACAATGCTGTTAGGTCATCATTCGAATGTGTCAGCATGAGCCTTTAAACGAAAAGAAACAAACTTTTAATACTCTGTGTAATGTATTCAAATGCAATAAAACATCTCAAGAACATATGAGAACAAATAACAACTTTATCATCATAATATTACTATTTTTCAATAATATTGCAATTGTACTGGATTACAACTTTCTCCTAAAAAATGTACAATTAGTGAAAAAAACTTTCATTTTGTGGATTTATGACTTTATCTCATAATGTTGTCTTTGGCACAAAAAAATTAACACTTGGAACCTTTTATCCCAGGTGACTTAGGGTGAAAGGCATTAATACTTTTTACCTTTTGTCTTTCTTCTTGTGATATTATGACTTATTCTTGTAACATTAGTTTTCTACAAAAAAACAAATTGACAAGTTTTGACATTGCCTCGTCACATTACCACTTTTCTTTTCTTGTAACCCTACAACTTCCATCCCTCCATTATCTGTACCGCTTGTCCTCACAAGCGTCATGGGGGATGCTGGGGCCTATCCCAGCTATCATCGGGCAGTAGGCGGGGTACACCCTGAACTGGTTGCCAGCCAATCGCAGGGCACACAGAGACGAACAACCATCCGCGCTCACACACATACCTAGGGGCAATTTAGAGTGTCCAATCAACCTGCCATGCATGTTTTTGGAATGTGGGAGGAAAGCTGAGTACCCGGAGGAAACCCACGCAGGCACAGGGAGAACATGCAAACTCCACACAGGAAGGCCGGAGCCGGAATCGAACCCATGACCTCTGAGAACATTGTCTACCGTGCCGCTCAACTCTACAACTTTCTGTCATCAAATTAAAACATTTGTCATCTTATTACACTATGACTATTTTCTCATAGGGGCCATATTTATTAATTTCTATATGAGAACATTAGCCAAAAGTGCAAATTAATTATCTATGATTTGTAATATTACAACTTTATCTCACAGCATTATGATTTTATTCTGGCGACTCTATTCTTCGCCTGCTGTTACTTTGACTTTGACCTTTGTGCAATGAAAATAACTCACATGCAACAAACATATATGGCGCCGAGCTGCATTGTCGTTTTTCTGGCACAATATTTTTGTGATGGAGCAGCATGGTGGTGGAGTGGTGACCATATCCGCCTCATTTCTGACTTTGTGGGTTTGAATCTGATGCCTTCCGGTGTCAAGTTTGTATTTCATCTTCATGTTTATTAGGTTAATTGAAGACTCTTAATTGTCCTTTTGTTTGAATGTTGGCTGATGACCAGTCTAGGGTGTACTCAACCTCTCTCCCATAGTCAGCTGGGAGAGGCTTCAGCTCTCCCGTGACAATAGTGGGGATATAAGTGGCATTGAGGACAGATGGATGGATTTTTGACATGATAGGCTCACAAGGAGTTAAATAGCCTTTCACATGCAACTCAGGCCAACCCTCCACCACGCCTTCCTCCACCTCCACCATGCCAGCCTCCGTGAGTCTGCAGCTCCAAAGCGATGCCCTTACAAATGAGCACACTGCATCATTGAGGGAATTGTTGCTTCTGGGCGGTGCAAAGTCGAGTAGAGAGCACACATCAGTGAGTGCAGCAGAGAGGCAGGCACATCCGCCGCTCGCTGCAGGGATCAAATCTGCACCATCTGACGCTCAAGGATTTATGGGTTTAGTCAAAATTGCTTTTCCCACTGTGGAGATTAAGCACCGGAGGACGTAGGATGTTTTCCACCCGGGCTGTAGAATAAACCAGTGTAGCTTTACTTTGCTTTGCTTGCTGCTTTTTTTTTTTTCAACGTAGGAGCTCAGACACTGGCTGAGGGAATGCCTGAGGAAGTAGTTGGAGCCCAAGAGAGGAGCACGTTCTGACTGACGGGACAGAGAGCGGTCCGTCCTCCAGGGAATGTGAGCCATGCGGGTGGATACTGTGCTTGTGTTCTTCATCTGCGCCTGCCTGGCGGGTGCCGGCGGGAAGATGGCTCGGTCGCGGGGTCACAAGCTGGAGACCTTTAAACAAAGCAGGTACAAACGTGGCAAAGCAATGAACACGCACGCTTGTTGCTTCAGTGGCTTTTGCGGTGTGTGCGTGAAAAGGAGTTCGGATTGACAGGATGTGGGCCGGCGTTTCCTGTGTCACCTGTGTGCTATTTCGCCCCATCCGTTTGGGATTTTCTTTTTTTTTTTTCGGAGCAGATTGGAGGGCAAGGGAGACCTAAATCCCGAGATCTATTTATGAACCACTGACGAGTTGTTTTGTCCCACAATGACTGCAGGCATGCTAGATAACGTTTACTCACCCGGATTTTATTCCCTGATCATTTATGCAATTAGAAGTTGGACCATTTGCTTTAATGCTTTACTCAGCGTTTTGACTGTTAAATCTTGCAAAACCAACATTTCCTTGTGATGTATATTTCCCCAAAAGTGACTCCGGAATCAATCAATCCATCCATCCATTTTCTTCACTGTGTGTCCTCATTAAGGTCGTGGGGTAGCTGGAGCTTATCTCATCCGAGGCAAGAGGCGGGTTACATCCTGGACTGGTCAGCAGCCAATAGCACGCCACTGAGAATACGTCCTGATTAATTAATTAGAGTAGCTAGCGAAAGCTAACCAGAGCTGGCGAAACTATGAAACTGTGCTCATAAAAATATAAGAGGAAGTGTTTCTTAAAAAACAACAAATGCTCGACATTTATTATGAAAAGCATTTGTTTGATTATCGCATTATATTTTTTCATCAATTTTTTTATGGCCCTGTGAGGACAAGGCACAAATGTCTCCGCACAGGAAAAAGACAAACACATTCATTGAATCGTTGCCAACTTTAATTATATATCCATCAGTTTGATTGAGACACTTGTTTTCGCCCGGGCATATAGACTGAGGATTCATTTTCAAAATTAATTTATGACTTCATTAAAAAACCATTGGCAGTCTAATCAGAAATTAAAAGAGTCACTGTGAATAAATAGGACTGTTTTGGTGGTGGAAAAAAAAAACACAAAATTCCATCGTTCCGCAATGAACTTCTGATTGGTTTCTTTTGAGGTTGATAAAAGTCACAAGTTTATCGAGAGCAAAGCCCATCATATCATATAATCCCGTTGCCTTTAGATACACTATCATTTGTCCAGATGTTGTTTCAGAGATCAGTGGAGACATTAAACAGCTAAGCATCATCAGGCGGAATGAACGAGCCTCAGGTCATTTGGGCTGCGACATGCGAGTGTGCACCATTTTGTCGCTAATCATCTCACGGATGATTGGAGGTTGTCGAGTAGAATGAGGAGCGCAGTCATGGACGCAAACGTGATTGAAAGCAGTAATCCCTGCAGGCGTCTGTGTCATTTTTCTTCTCAAATCTGGAGTCATGCGTTTTGTTTTTTCTCTGTTTCAGTCAGCTGGTCAACTCTTAGTTTATTTGAAATTTAAAATCATATCGGATATAATTCTCATTTTTGAGGGGAAAATGGAGCCTTTATTAACTGGAACGACAATGTTTTAAGTCATGTTTTAACCCGCTCTTAACCACGATGGCGTGCTGAACTATGAGATTACTGCATGTGCCTGTGAGTGGGGGAGCTCTCTTTACGTAAAGACTAAGAAAAGCTGACTTTGCTGCGTACGTTCTGTTTTACTTTTGTTCTCATTGGTGTGGATTTATTGTTGCTTTAGCCATTACACTGGTCAACAGCAAATAAATAAGTAACAAATGACAGAATTCTTCAAATAACCATAATCAAATAATCCATGAAAAAGTGGGGAAGAAAAAAAAAACAGAACGCCCCCAAAAAATAAATATTAATAAACATATTAAAAATATCGAATGTAATTTCGGCAAATGCGCAGGTGGTATGCGAGGGTCCACTGCACACTTGACCAAAAACATAAACCCATCCATCCATTATCTGATCCGCTTCTCCTCACGAAGGTTGCAGGCGTGTTGGAACCTACCCCAACTACCTTCAGGCAGTAGGCGGGGTACACCCTGAGCTGGTTGTCAGCCAATCACAGGCTACACGTAGACAACCATTCACAATCACAATAACACGTAGGGACAATCTGGAGTGAACATGCAAACTCCTCACCGGAAGACTGGAGTGGAATCCTGCACCGCTGTACTGCGAGAGGCCATCGTGCTCACCAGTCGGCCACCGCGCCGCCCCAAACACATCTAATGAACAGAAAATGAGTTAATGACATTTCGATTCATTTTCGGTGCGGCCATTTTATATGATCGACAAGTAAATGGAGTTACAATCTCCCTCTGTAATTATGCGCCAATCTTGATTTGCCATTTTACACGCGTAAAGCATTTGTCACTACAATAAGTCTTCGATGGACAGCGTCGCACTTTTTTGCTACCACCGGTATCCTTCTGTCAAGTAGTTCAAGTCCACAAAATGTAATCTAAAAAAAAAATACTTGTGGGGTGTAACCTTCAGTTGCTCCCTAAACTGAAGTTGCACAAGATTTACGACTTACTTCTCCTGAAAATATTGGTTGGATTTTAAAAAATCTTTCAGAGCTAGTTCCACTTTTACTTTTTCATTCTGTGCAGCAAACACAATCCTCTCCAACCTGGGAATCATCTCTGATTTCTCATCGCCTAACGCCTCCTCCCAGAAGTGCGAAATTACACAAACATGCTGCTGCTGTGTGCTGTGGGTGTGTTTCATGCTACTTTGATTAATCGCCCTTGACTTTCACTTGTGCGATTCAAATTGACAACATGGGGGCTCTTCTAGATTGATTGAGTCGGCCTGTAATTGGGGCTCCCCCGTGGCCGCAGCACACAGGGGAAAGTGCCGCGAGGTAAAGCGGAGTGCAGACGGCCAGTCGGCTGTGTTCCGATGACAGTCCGAGAGGGGATTGGCGCGTCATTTCTGCCAAGAGGATTAGGAACCAGCTGCTGGATGCAAGCAGACGAGTAGCACCCATCAGCCATCGGTGCAGCCAGCACCCATGATTTTCTTTCTTTGCTTCTGTGCCGTCGTCTTTATGTTCGTCTGTGCTTGTCAGAGGGATTTGTCTCTGTCTGTCACAACATGCTCTACTCCATTAATCCATTTTAGAGGGTTTGGAATTCATCTTTTCTCTTGCGCTCTCGTGCCGCATGTGGTCTGACGAAAGCCGGCTAAGCCATGAACGTACTGGAGGCACGCCTCTGGAATAGTGACATCAGAGAAGGGAGGCCTTCACTCAACTTGGAAGCCATGAGGAGATGATGCCCTTTTGGCCCATGTGCGATTGATGCTGGGATTGAAGTGTGTGATTAGCTCTTAAGAGTCGAGAGAATGGTAGAAAATATGTGCTCTTGTTTGTCTTGTTTGAGGTGAATGAGTAGAGTGCTTATAAAAAAAAAGTCTACACACCCCATTTCAATGTCTTTTGTGATATAAAAATGCCAAATTATTTCAAACGTTTTTTCCCCACTAATGTGACCTATAAACTGTAAACTCAACAGATTTTTGATTTTTTTTTATCTTCTCCAGAAGGGTAGTAAAAATCACTGAAATACTGTGGCTGCACAAGTCTGCACACCCTTGTGACTAAAATATGTTTAGAATTACTTTCAAATTCTAGGTCAGTGCACACCTCCCACCATTTATGGTACTTCTGATTAACAGCCGCTCTCGTAAATTTGATTTGCTTCACAGCAAAAGCCAGAAATTTTTGCACTAACATAAAGGGCCGTAGTTTTGTGCGTCTAACGCAAAGTGCAGTCGAACTGTGTGCATTGGTGGAGTTGTCTTTCTTTTTCTATTTTCATAGACGAGGGTTGTTGGATAGGGGCGTTCCCACCGTCGTGGGAGTGAACAAAGTTAGAGTGGACGATGTCAAGTTGGCCAGAGCAGTCACAGATCACCACTGTGTGGAGATCAGTTTGCATTCTGATCGTTTGTGACTCCACCCCCATACCCGCCCCCATAGCCTCGCCGAGGTGATGATAATAATGATGCGTTCAGTGAATTGATTTCTGCATGATTCGGAGGGTTAATTGCAAGCTGTTGTAATATTTATTAATGGCCTACAATTACATGACCCGCACATTCTGTATCGGCGGAGCGGAGAATCTGTCTGCCTGCCTGTCACATTGGTCTAAAGTCTAGTCTGTCACCAAATTTTCAGGGACGTGTAAAAGAAAATGCCAAATTAAAGTCTGCCAAATTCCCAAACATGGCAAACTAAACCTGCCTCGGCACTCAAATCAAGGTGTGCCAGTTTTTACGCCGAGCGCATGTGTGGTGTCGACGAATATAAATCAATTTCATCTGTTTATACAATAACTTTCTCCACCTTGGTGATGGCCCCAAGTTCCAGCATGATGTGACCACCACAATACAATACTGACCATGAGGCATTTTCCCACATTTTGGGGATTTTGTCATTGTCCAATGAAACAAAGGTTGAACTGTTTGGCAATCAGTCCAGAAGCTCCATTATGTTTAAAAAAAAAAAAAATTCGTATCAACAATACAACACCATGACAACTTCAGTTGTCAGTGGAGGCAACTAAGAACAGTTAAAAATAACAGTCAGCGTTAGTACAAAACCTTTAGACCTCTGCAAAAAAAAATAAAAAATCAGGATAAGTCAACAAGAGCATCGGAATCTGAACTATTTGCGGTTCATTAGCAGCACTTTAAATGGCAGCAGGTGTGTAATTTAACATGAGTTTCAATGTGATTGGCTAATTCTGAGGAGAATCACATCCCAGTAATAAGTTTCTGCACGTTCGTTTATTTTTACTTCCTCGTTTGAAAATATTTTTTGAATCATTTGAGTTGTTTGATTCTATGCCATAAATAATGTTCAAAAAAACAAATTATTTAGCCAACGTTTGAACAGGGGTGTGTAAACTTTTTAAAATTTTGTTATCCATTGTAAATGCGACATTTGGGTATGTCATTTTCTCGAGCTTGTCCATGGTTGCGATTGAGCTGCCACCAATCCCAGCTGACTGATTGAGAGGTGATCACCAACTAACTGCAAGACACAGACAACCATTTCATTTGTAGTGTTCAATGAACCTATCGTGCGTTTTTGGACTGTGGGAGGAAGCCGTAGTACTGAAGAAAACCCACGCAAGAACAGGCAGAATGTATAGAATCCACACAAGAAGGGAACATTTTTTATTTAAAACCTCAGAACTGTGAGGCAAGCAAAAGTTCATCATTGCGGCCCGCTTCAACTATCATACATCTATGAATTTCCCAGAGCACTTGTCCTCATTCATTCATATTTGCAACGTGTGTTGAAACATTAACAATTCTTTTGACTCTGAGCCAGACTTGCTTAACCACATCTACACTAATATATTATTTATTTTATGTCAACAATCAGGTTCCGAAGAGAAACGAGAATGGATGGCGGTTCAGGTCACAAAAAGGGAAGGTCAGTTAATTCACTTTATTTATTTTTGATTTTTTTTCTTCTTCACTTGTTCTTTTTGACAGTGCGAACTGGTAAACTCTGGAATCGGATTCAATTCCACAGCAATAGGTATAATTATTTGATCAACTGACAATTGTATCGATTGTGTGGAGTTGATCAGTGACTTGTTAAAATCGAAAGCCCGACTTGGCTGCATCCAGCATAGGCGCTTACGTGTTTCGTCTTTATACAAGTGTCAGCTATTTGAAGTGACACTACATCCATGCAGACTTCCAGTATGGCAGAACTTTATTCTGCTCATTACACCGGGATGGAAGATCATTTGGAGATGATCCCATCACATTAAAAGTAATAGCAAGCACAAAGTAGTCAAATGGCCCATGTCCACTTAAATTGTGTTTATTTCCACAGCCCAATCTACAAGAGAAGCCCTGACATGACAAAATCTCTGATGACTAAATCGGAGCAGCTTCTCAGAATAGATGACCACGATTTCACGATGAGACCGGCGTTTGGAGGTCAGCCAAGAGACTTTTGTGTTTGGGTTGGGCACAAAACAAATGTGTTGCTTGCAGCCATATGAGTGCTGTGCTCTCACTTATTCGAGGCAAATTGTTCAGTCTTTGGTTATCAAAGCGAGTTGTGCTATGACAACCATAACTGAGCTCTTTAGATCGCGTGTCTTTGAGCACTCACTCTGTACAGTGGAAGGGGAATATGAAAAATTGCTGAATGAAATAAAACATAAATCCCATGTTCCCCGTATCATATAATTAATCATATTTTTAATGCAGCTCTCTGTAGTCAAACCCTGTTTTGAACTGTGTGGACTAAACATAAACTGCCTCATTCATTGATGCCGAATGAGAGAAACCGTGACTCACATCACCAAACAAATATTTTCCCGCATCACACTTGAACCGCACGTCCTATGAAAGTGCAAGCACAAGCTGGATTTCATCCCGCCGCTGCATCAACTTTGATCCATTATTGCGACCTAATTGTGTTCGCGCACTTATCGCAGGATGACGCTGTGGAGTCGCAAAGCTGAAATAGGTCACATGGATTCTAGAATCCCAGCCAGACTGATTTGCGGGGTTGAATGTTTACACTAAATATGTTTTTATGAGTGACTACTGAAGAAAGATGACAATAAAAGCATTCTGTGTAAACTCAGTATCACTGGTATGATACTCTTCCGTATTTCAGGTCCCCCCATTCCAGTCGGAGTAGATGTCCAAGTGGAAAGTTTGGACACCATCTCCGAAGTGGATATGGTGAGCAAATAAACACTAGCATTCATTCATCCCATTTTCTTCCACTTATCCAGCTCGGGTCACGGGGGACCAGCTTTAGCAGGAAAGTCTGAACTCTCTCCCCAGCCACTTCGTCCAGCTCTTTTGGAGGAATCCCAAGGCGTTCCCGGGGCAGCCAGGAGACATCCCGGGTCGTGCCCGGGTCTCCTCCTAGTGACAGGCCTCAAGCAACTTAGTTCCTATGACCATTGGGTCACACATATCCCTCCACCACTATAAGGAGAGGGCAATAACAGATTTTATTATTCATCGCATATTACAAAATTATTAAACCTCACAAAATGTCTCTAAAAAATTATCATCATTATGTTATTCTATTAAATCTCCCATATTGGGCCTCATTAGATATGCAGGGGTAATAAAGCGTGTTTCCCCCCCCCCCCCATAGGACTTCACCATGACTCTGTATTTGCGTCACTACTGGAAGGACGAGAGGCTGTCATTCCCCAGCACGAACAACCAGAGCATGACCTTTGACAGTCGCCTGGTGAAGAAGATTTGGGTCCCGGACATGTTCTTCGTGCACTCTAAACGCTCTTTCATCCATGACACCACCACCGACAATGTCATGCTGAGAGTTTATCCTGATGGCAACGTCCTGTACAGCCTCAGGTAAACACAGGAGACGTAGATTTGTAGATTTTTTTTGTTGTTGTCTTGGTGTACACTCATTGGATATTCATTGTTTTATTTGTGGTTTATTGAAGATTATTGGCTACTTTATTAGAAACATTCTGTTGGTTGTCTAATGAATCCGTTAAAGCTGCACTCCGCAGGCTGTTGAGTTTATCGCTACTGCCACCTGTGGCCGTACAATGAAATTACACAACCCTTTCTTTGTGTGCATTTGTCATGGTTTTGCTTTGTTTTTGCCTTCCTCCGAGACACTGTGGGCGTCTTAGGCGTCCTCGACCGTGGTCTCTGAGCAGATGTAGAAGCCATTATGACGAAATGATACATTTTGGTCACGACTCTGTGAGATGACGACGAGAACGAGCATGACATCACATCCGCAGAAATAGCGCGGGAAATTCAAATCCGGATCCGGTCTGAAAATTATTTTTCAGGCTTGCATGAATCCTCATTTTGAAGAGCTGAAGTGTTAATCTGATACGTGTGAAATATTTATTTTGGGGCAAAATCCTACGGAGTGCATCTTTAAGGATTATATATACTGTATTGTGCGAACGTTAGTTCAAATGGGGAAGTGCTTTCCTCAAATTTTACATTTGAAGGGAACAATTGTATCTCTCTGTCATGTTTGCAATTTCCTCGACAAAGAACTTGAATTATTCATGGGTGGTTTTTGTATGAAAGTGAAAGAATGGTCAACAAAGAAGCGCTGTTCCCTGAAACGCAGTGGGGATGAAATTGAATCGGCAATGCAGGGTACAGCATATAAACAAAACTTAAAGGTTGCTCCTGCAAGAGAAGGGCACCTGGGATCTGTCATGGTACAATAAATAATAACTGTAATCAGTGTACAAGACAAATGTGATATTGTTTAGCTCACCACAGGACAATATGAAATTATTCAAAGCACATTCTCGGAAGGCATAATAACAGCCGTTGTGTTCTTTGTGGAACGCAGCTCACCAAAGGAAAAAAAGACCACTGCAAGATTACAGTTCAATCTATTCCTTTTTTTTTTTTTGTGTGCGTCATAAATTAGGGTCACGGTCACCGCCATGTGCAACATGGACCTCAGCCGCTTCCCTCTGGATACTCAAACGTGCTCTCTGGAGATCGAAAGCTGTGAGTGGATTCATCATTGCATCTTTCATATCTTGACAAGAGTTCTCCCAAGAGCTATGCCCACATGAAAAGAGAAAAAAAACACCCACCTCCTTTTTATCTCGTGTTCCGCGGCATCTGATACCGCCAGATATAGCGGATAATATATATTTGGACCAAAATGAAAACGGCGTTGGTGTTTTAATCTCAGTTAACGCAGTCTGACCCATTTGTACAATTACAAATTATTTAAAACGCAATTATAATACCTTAGAAATATGCAGGAGCTTTTTGTTTTAAAAGCCTCGACATGCAACATTTTGAAGGTTACCAACGCTGCGTGCGTGCAATGAAATCACAGCAGCACGTGAATATGCGTGGGACAACAAAGCAGGCTCAGTTCGTGCTTTGCTTTTCTTACTGTTTTTCATTCGTTTGATAGCGATGATCTACATGTGTATCTCATAAAAATATGTACTGTAATTATGACTTCACTACTGCTGTAGGTTTGTGGTGCTCCATTTCCATTTTACATTCAAATTCAAATGACTTCACCCTGGTAGAAACAGAAATTGATTATAAATCGAGGACCCCCTGTACTCTATTTCCTTAAAGAGGGGCTTTTCCTTCAATTAATTTAATTAGTTGTTGGGTGTTCCATCCAGATTGGGTAAACAAACTCATCCCTCCTTCACCGATTATCAAATTAATTGATCATCATTTTTGAGAATTGATTCACCGTTTAGACTTGAGACTAGTTGAATTTGAAATTGATTGATTAACTGATTATCTTGGTGTTGCGTCAAAATGAAACATCTGCTTTTACTTTGAAAAACAGTGATCAACATTTTTTTGCGCATTTTCTGGCACGTTGCGGACTAAACCAGTAACTGTATCGTAACTAATTTACATTTTCTGCCATTCATTTTGAATTAATGTCCCTTTTTGAATATTTATTTATTTATTTATTTATTTATTTATTTATTTGTCCGGTTCATTGATTAACCAACCAACCAACCGACAGATCAGTTGATTATTAAAATAATTGTTTGGTACAGCCCTACTCTAATCACCTCTGTGCAAAGATGTCTGTGTTTACGAGCCTTGCCATGTGCTGGAAAACGAATCACCTTTGCGGTATTTAAGATAAACCCGTATGTTTCAAGACAATTAGCGTTCCCGTGTTCACTCCACAATGTTGACGTGTTAACGTTTAAGGCCTGCTCATTTACAGTACACTTCTTTGTTTTAAACTGCGTCTTCATTTGAAATGCATTGCGATATACTTACTACACGTTTGATACAGCTCAAAAACTGTGTACAAATATAGTACTCTGATTGAAAAGTTGAAATGAATGCCTGCTATGCTCTACTGTTGAGAATCATAATCATGGCGGTTGTGGAGTTATGGCTTTTGAAAAGCCGTCTTTGAACCATTTCAAGTAGTTTCAGGGCGGGGGCGGCTATTGTCATGGTTTGGCTTGTTGCTTCCCACAGACGCGTACACGGACGACGACCTGATGCTTTACTGGAAGAAAGGCAACGAATCCCTGAACACGGACGACAGAATATCCCTTTCCCAGTTCCTCATCCAGAAATTTCACACCACCACCAAGCTGGCTTTCTACAGCAGCACAGGTAATCTCCTCCTTCCTGTGTATTCAAGCCAAATGTGAGCGTCCACATGTGAATTCCAATTCAACCCGTTTAGCTTTCGGATCCTCTCCCACACTGGGGATCAGTGTGGGAGAAGCTCCGAAAAGCAAATTACGGCTCGATGAAAAACTGTTCTCCTTGCACAGCCCACCCCGTCATCTGCGCAACTATTTAAATTTCACACTGACATCGAATGAATCAAATGACTTCGAACAACTTGTGCGGCGCTTTGAAGGCCCTGCAGCAGTTTTCCAAGCGCCCATCATTTCCCCGCTCACAAGAGCCTCTGAAGTGTTAAAAGGATTTTGAGCGCTATCTTCCCTTGCCAGAAATAGCATGAACCTTTCCTTGAAGTGGTTTCATGTCCTATCAACTGCTTGTACACAGCGCGTGCGAATGTGTGTATATTTGTCCTTCCCAGGCTGGTACAACCGCTTGTACATCCACTTCACCCTGCGGCGCCACATCTTCTTCTTCCTGCTGCAGACGTACTTCCCCGCTACGCTCATGGTCATGTTGTCTTGGGTGTCCTTCTGGATCGACCGCAGGGCCGTACCTGCCAGAGTCCCGCTAGGTAGGCCCCACCTTCCAGTTTACTCCAGGGACTCTTCCTGGTTTTGGAGTAATGCGGCTTTAATGTTCACAATGGAAGACTTTCAAAGAAAACCCCGCCTACAGGGCTCCTTGATTCGCTCGAAAAAAGAAGTCTTCCTGGAATTGTGCATCAGCTCATCCAGATTTAATAAACACATTGACAGTGTAAGAGAAACTGCAACGACAAATAGTGATTGAATTCCCGTACAAATTGACACGAGATGATCTCCTCAAGCGGACGTTGGCACTGGTAAATACGGTGCATTAAACGCTCCGCAGGCCATTTTGGGAAAAAAAAACAAAAAAACAACCTTGCAATAATTCCGATTTATTTATTATTCGAGGCTGAAAAATATTTTAGGTTGAAAAGTTCCCGACTTCTCACCGTTTCATCGTATTCTTGACGTATGTCCTAATGCTAATTGTCTCGGTCGCGTTATGCTAATATCAAACCCATAAGCTAGCAAAAAGTGTACGACCACATACGAAGCCCGCTTTTCACTATATGGTGTGAGAACCTACCCCGTTAGTGGTCTGCAAAAGCTAGGGACTTGGATAAACCAGACCACGGTGAAAAAAGGTTGGGGACCACCGCATTATACGATATCACAACCTGCTGATAGCAAACCTAATATCCACCTTGTAATCTGATTATCCAAGGATGTGATCCCTCATGATTGGGTCCATTCTTAATATTAACATTAGGTATGCTTGACTTGTGGTGATTCATGAAGTGAAGATTAACAGCAGCATTTCATTTTTTTTTAATGGTCAAGTGTTAATGCAGTTCTAAATCCCTTTTTTTGGGCGGGGGAATTTAGGCCAAATTTGACCTTTGGGTTATTTGACTTTAGACTACACACTATTATTTTTAATGAGATGGTAGAATATAAATAATCTGGACTGCTGTTGCCATGGCACCGTCCTATTAAGCAGAACAATACTGCCCAGAGGAATAGTGGAGGAAGTTCCCAGAGCTCTCATCATGCCCATTTTCTTTAGACAGAAAACTAGTTGAGACTCAATCAACAGGATTGCTGCCAAGTGCTGCGCTCCATGTTGTCTCAATTACTTCAAGACATGATCAGTAACGAGTCAAATACTTCACAATCAATGAATCAACTTTTATTGCACTTCCTATTTTTGTGCATCGTGAATAAAAACTCTCTTTGTGTAGCTTTTTAATGCATGTTTTTCTCCACCAGCCTCACAAATAAAAAGCTGTTTATTTCCTAATGTGACAATCTAAACCCTGAGGCGCACCACGGAGGACAGCTGCAGGCAGACTGTGTCCTACATGCTTACTTGTCCTGTCTGACCTTGCTGTGCAGCACGACCGCGCAAATAATCGCGTCTCGCGCCGTTCAGTATTGCTTTCTATTTTCGTGTCTGATTTAACATGGGAATATTCAATATGAAATATTTATTTGTGTGCGCACGTGTGTGTTTCTCATGGCAGGCATCACCACTGTGCTCACCATGTCCACCATCATCACCGGGGTCAACGCCTCCATGCCGCGGGTGTCCTACATCAAGGCGGTGGATATTTACCTGTGGGTCAGCTTTGTCTTTGTCTTCCTGTCGGTGATAGAGTACGCAGCAGTCAACTATTTGTCCACCGTGCAGGAGAGGAAAGAGAGGAAGCTCAGAGAGAGAGTGAGTGTTGCTGTTGGAATTGTTAATGGGACATTTAACCTGCGAGATGTTGAAAAATGCGCTTGCACATTGTCTCCTGCAATAATTATTTGCTACATTACACTTGAGCAAACAAATTACCTAAGGGAAGATTAAAACATTCGACGAACAACGGTGTTTCCAAGGGGTGATTTATTAAAAGCCAATGAGAACGAAATTGTTTCACTTTTGGAATCAATATAGCTTTTTCCCCGATGCAGAATGCCTACTGTCAAAAATGTGATTATTGCCTGGAGGAAGTTTTACTATTCTACCAAGTGCAAAAGTCTGAGACCAAAAAGAGAAAATGTAAATGTGAAACGGATGGTTGGATGAAGCCAATTCAAATCTTAAATAGCCTCTCTGACTGGTGAAAATTCAAACTAAAACTCATATTACAGGTCGAAATGTTCTAAACTGCCACAGGCAAGAAAGATTAATATACTATAATGTACATTTTACATAATCATCCACTCCAGGCTCAGTTACCATCATAAAATATTTATTAGCTGTTGCTGGGATTTTTTTAAAAGTAACTTTTGACTTCTCAAACGACTTACTGGAGTGACGATGGCTTGGGATAGCGCAATGCATTGTGCTAATCAACGGGAGAAATCTAAATCCATCCGTGAGCACAACGAAGACAGGCATCATTAAAAAAAAAAGAAAAAAAAAGCATTGGATGGATGGTTGCATACATCATATTAAAAGGCAGCTCTAAATCTGTACGGGTAATAATTCATAATATAATCTATTTTTTAAGATTGCATCATTTTAAGCTTCTCTCAGGGTCAAGGCCAATTATTGGTGCAACTTCATCACATGGATATTCATATTTTTTTTCATTTCCCAAATGCAAAAGACAAATGCAAAAAGGTTTACCTTGTAATAAAAAAAAAATGAAATGATTTAAATTCCATATTTTGATATTTCTACTGGCGTGGCAACCAAGCCACGACTGTTTAGCTGCTACAATAAACGCATGCTCATTTGTTTTCATGTGTGTTCACGTTAATCTATGTTCGTTGTTCCATGTTCAGGGTTTGTTGTCCTTATTGTAAACTCACCTTGAAGGAGATACATTCATCCAGAGAAAAATTTCATGAGATTTTTCAATGATCGAGCAACATTTTTCTATTTTTACTTCAATATTTAGTAGTTTGGCCGTTCACCAAGAAGTTTCATGCCTTGCATCAGTCAGTGGCAATGTGGTGCATTCAGTTTTGCTTTTGAATTAAATGTTGGTCTTTGAGAAAACCCCACAAAAATAACAGGAGAAAATATGGTATTGGAAATAAGTTTAAGGAGGAACAGAAACATAACAGCCTTAGATTTTACTCATTTTCCACTTGACAACAAATGAGGCTGTCACTGTTGTTTCAACTTATTAGTTTAATATTAGATAAAATAGTTGCATGTTTATTTTACCCATAAATTTGAAATATTTGAACACAAAACATTTAATTTCAAATTTTGTTACTTTGTCGTTAAAACATTTAATACTCAAATACAATGAACACCATCATAAATGTATAAATATGAAGCAACTAGGCTAACCCCTAGCCCTATCCCTAACCCCTTACCCCTAACTTTAACCCCTAACCCTAACACCTAACCCTAACCTTAAACCATAATCCCTAACCCTAACCCTAACCCCTAACCTTAACCCTAACCTTACCCTTTCCCTAAACCCTAACCCCTAGCCCTATCCCTAACCCTAACCCTAACCCTACCCTTACCCTTTCCCTAAACCTAACCTAAACCCTGACCCTATCCCTAACCCTTACCATGCCCTTACCCTAACCCTAACCTAAACCCTAACCCTACTCTTACCCTTACCCTTTCCCTAACCCTAACCCCAACCCTATCCCTAACCCTTACCCTACCCTTACTCTAACCCTAACCCCTAACCCTAACCTTAACCCCTAACCCTAACCCTAACCTTACCTTTTCCCTAAACCCTAACCCCTAGCCCTAACCCTAACCCGACCCTTACCCTTTCCCTAACACTAACCTTAACCTTACCCTTTCCCTAAACCCAAACCCCTAACCCTATCCCTAACCCTAACCCTAACCCTACCTTTACCCTTTCCGTTTCCCTAACCCTAACCTAAACCCTAACCCTATCCCTAACCCTTACCATGCCCTTACCCTAACCCTAACCTTAACCCCTAACCTTACCCTTTCCCTAAACCCTAACCCCTAGCCCTATCCCTAACCCGAACCCTGCCCTTACCCTTTCCCTTACCCTAACCTAAACCCTAACCCTAACCCTTACCATACCCTTACCCTAACCTCTAGCCCTATCCCTAACCCTAACCTGACCCTTACCCTTTCCCTAACCCTAACCTAAACCCTAACCCTAACCCCTAGCCCTAGCCCTAACCCCTAACTTTAACCCGTAACCCTAACACCTAACCCTAACCTTAAACCATAATCCCTAACCCTAACCCCTAACCTTAACCCTAACCTTACCCTTTCCCTAAACCCTAACCCCTAGCCCTATCCCTACCCTTACCCTTTCCCTTTCCCTAACCCTAACCTAAACCCTGACCCTATCCCTAACCCTTACCATGCCCTTACCCTAACCCTAACCTAAACCCTAACCATAACCCCTAGCCCGATCCCTAACCCTACCCTTACCCTTTCCCTAACCCTAACCTAAACCCTAACCCCAAACCTATCCCTAACCCTGCCCTACCCTTACCCTAACCCTAACCTAAACACTAACCCTAACACTAACCCTATCCCTAACCCTTACCATGCCCTTACCCTAACCCTAACCTTAACCCCTAACCCTGCCCTACCCTTACCCTAACCCTAACCTAAACACTAACCCTAACACTAACCCTATCCCTAACCCTTACCATGCCCTTACCCTAACCCTAACCTTAACCCCTAACCTTACCCTTTCCCTAAACCCTAACCCCTAGCCCTATCCCTAACCCGAACCCCGCCCTTACCCTTTCCCTTACCCTAACCCTAACCTAAACCCTAACCATAACCCCTAGCCCGATCCCTCACCCTACCCTTACCCTTTCCCTAACCCTAACCTAAACCCTAACCCCAAACCTATCCCTAACCCTGCCCTACCCTTACCCTAACCCTAACCTAAACCCTAACCCTAACACTAACCCTATCCCTAACCCTTACCATGCCCTTACCCTAACCCTAACCTTAACCCCTAACCTTACCCTTTCCCTAAACCCTAACCCCTAGCCCTATCCCTAACCCGAACCCTGCCCTTACCCTTTCCCTTACCCTAACCCTAACCTAAACCCTAACCCTAACCCTTACCATACCCTTACCCGAACCTCTAGCCCTATCCCTAACCCTAACCTGACCCTTACCCTTTCCCTAACCCTAACCTAAACCCTAACCCTAACCCCTAGCCCTATCCCTAACCCCTAACTTTAACACGTAACCCTAACACCTAACCCTAACCTTAAACCATAATCCCTAACCCTAACCCCTAACCTTAACCCTAACCTTACCCTTTCCCTAAACCCTAACCCCTAGCCCTATCCCTAACCCTACCCTTACCCTTTCCCTTTCCCTAACCCTAACCTAAACCCTGACCCTATCCCTAACCCTTACCATGCCCTTACCCTAACCCTAACCTAAACCCTAACCATAACCCCTAGCCCGATCCCTAACCCTACCCTTACCCTTTCCCTAACCCTAACCTAAACCCTAACCCCAACCCTATCCCTAACCCTGCCCTACCCTTACCCTAACCCTAACCTAAACCCTAACCCTAACACTAACCCTAACCCTAACCCTAACCCTTACCCTCACCCCTAACCCTAACCTTAACCCCTAACCCTAACACCTCACCCTAACCTTAAACACTAATCCCTAACCCTACCCTTACCCTTTCCCTAACCCTAACCTAAACCCTAACCCCAACCCTATCCCTAAACTTACCCTACCCTTACCCTAACCCTAACACTAACCCTAACCCTACTCCCTAACCCTAACCCTTACCCTAAACCCTAACCCTAACCCTAAACCCTCACCCTAATCCTAACCCTATCCCTAACCCTACCTTTACCCTTTACTCTAACCCTAAACCCTACCCCTATCCCTAACCCTAACCCTACCCTTAACCTATACCCTAATCCTAACCCTAACCCTACCCTTAACCTATACCCTAATCCTAACCCTAACCCTACCCTTACCCTTACCCTAAACCCTAACCCTAACCCGAACCCTAACTCTATCTCACACCCTCACTTTAACCCTAACCCTACAACCTAACCTTAAACCTAAACTCTAAACCTAGACCCTTGTGAGATAGCCAGCTGTGATGGTCAAATGGTTAATGACTTGGTGTGCAGGCGACCCTGTTCACTTAATTAATTGAGTATATTAATTTCTATTTACTTTTCTTTCCAAATAACTTGAAATTAAAAGTTAATAGTAATAATTAATTTGCATGTAATTATATTGGAAGTGAGTTTCCGCCAATTGTTGGCACCTTTAGCAATTGCCTCCTCGCTGGTGGCACTAAATAAGCTAGAGCGGCGAAATGTGACAATCACCAAAGAAACACAAATGGAACTCCCCAGCTCCATTCCTACAGTGCCGACATAACCGGAACTTGTACGGAATTCGGAACACGTCGTAGTCTATCATTACCCTGCACTAACACAGCCTTCAATTTATAGTGACACTGATATCTACATCAGAACTTTATGCCATAATTATAAAATGATCCAATGATCATTAATTAATCGAGTGTGCCTTCTCGTTATGAGGGACAGCGTATTCCAATGCCGCTTAAATAAATGTTTGTTGATGGCAACAGTTTGAGTCAGCCATAAGAAATAATCCACTTTACATTATTTGCTATAGTTTTAAAACTAATTAAAGTCGAGACTACCAGTTAAATAAAACAGCCAATAAGCAACGCGAAGGGAATTCTAAACTGGAACATGCGAGAATGAATAATATATGATGTTAATTTGCAGTGACTATTTTCTAAATTGCATCAGTATAAGCCTCTCTTAGCGCCATGGCCAATCAATGCAGGCCTGGAGCTCCCCCATATTACAATATTACATCCAGCCAAAATCACCCACGTAACCCGCAGAAACATTTCCAGCACAAACCTCACTCAATAAATATCACCATTTATTTATAGGTCATGAAAGAAGATGGACAAACTAATAATAGATTCTTATTATTATTTTTTTTTTTAACATATGCTTGCCTAGCTGCCATGCACGTGCGGCATCGGCAACCCGGACGACATGATGATCGACCCCCAGATCACCGGATACGGCGCCATGGACATGAACACCACGGGGAACTACAGCCTGCCGGAGAACGGCGGGCGCCAGGATCGGATTCTGGCTCAGGTGGCCCTGAACGATCCGCAACTCACGGGCCAGGTGAAGCCCTCCAGGGGCTACGTGAACATATGGATCGACACACACGCCATAGACAAATACTCGCGCGTGGTCTTTCCCGGAGCTTACATCCTCTTCAACATCATCTACTGGTCCATCTACTCATAATGTGCACGCACGAGAGGAACAACGTGCAACGTGGTTCGTCGAGCTGAGAAGAACTGACGGACGCGTGGCACGTGGAGGACATGGACGTGGGAACGCCACTTGGAATGAGGACCACCGCCTTCTCAACAGCAGCCTCTTACAACTGGTGACTTGCACTGGTTCCGCTCCAAAAGTGTATGTGCGTGCGTGTGTGTGTGTGCTGTCATGCCGCTGTGGCGTTCGGAAAGGAAAGACGTTTGCTGTCTCTTGATGTACCGCCTGCTATGACAGGCGAAAGCAGCACTTTTTCAGTCCTCGAGGGATGAACAGACCGCACAAATATGTCTCTTATTATATATTATGAGTATTTAATGTTTTGGGGTTTTGCGTCACATTTGCTCCGAAGTTCTATTAGGACCCACGCACCAGGCAATGCGTTTGGTTATTTCACAGACAAATGAATCGCCTTTTGGGGGGCCTCAACATGCCTGCATCCCCCCCCTCCCCCGATTCGTGTTTACTGGTGAATATTTTAGAGATCCGCAGCATGACAGCCTGAAACTCACTCAGTCATGCCTGGCGTGTGAGGCACAAGAATGACAATAGAAAAAATGCTAAATAACTGGAGCAAGAGATGTAACCCAAAACCCACACATAAAACAAGCTATCCTACGCCATGGGCGGAGCTTAACATCAAAGTTTGATAATTAGTGAGTTTGTCATGAAAAGAGGAACAAGGACCTGTTCATCACTGCCTGCCGCATTCATCATTCTTTTAACGAATAACGCATCTTATTTCAAGCTTCAGTAAATGTGTATTATGTTGAAAATGTAGTATTTTGGAGTCCTGCCCTCTGAAATGTAGGGCTCCCCCTACTTCAAAAATAACATCAGTTCCACAGATCAAGAGGAAATTTCTGAAATTTGCAGAGCTGGGCACATGACCCTTTTTTGCCGATCAGCCCCCCCATCCCCCAATGGTAATCTCTGTGCTGTTCCGGACACAACTTATTCATAAAAATTGCCCAGCTCCGGAAATTTGGTGAGCTATCATAATCCTGGGTGTTCCGAGAAGGATTTTATACCGCTGATTCTGATACCGATCATACATCAGTGGGATCAGCCGATTACAATATTGATCAAATTTACAGTTCATAAAATGTACAATCATTCTGATTCAGTTACTAGTTTGGTCTCGAGTTGGCTGCAGGCTGCACAGTACAAACTGCGGGTGATCGTTTTTGGTGCTTCCGTATTTTTCCACGGAAATTGACCGATCATTTAGCCAAAGGATACCAAATCAGAAGACGGTTTCCTAGATACTAGCTGGCTAGATATTAGCTGATTGATGACTAGCGTGTAGTTTTATTTTATTTTTAGAATTTCATGGTCTTGCGGGTCGTATTTTGGCCCATGCGCCGTAGGTTGCCCCCCCCCCCCCCCCCCCAACACGAACATTGAGAGACACTGCTTCATCTTTCTGGACACTTGCCAATCAGTCACACAACACTGAACCTCCTCAAGACAATCAGCATGTGAAATATGACTCGATGTATGTTTCCTTGTGTGACTTTCGTATCAGTGCTGTGAAGCTACCGCGTTGCATCTTTGTGATTGGACAATGTTTTGTTAAAAATCAAATACAAATGTAAAATTAAAAAAAAAAAAAAAAAAGCACTGATGTACCTAATCATTAAAACGACTATTCTTCTTTATTAATACAAGGACATCTTGTTTTCTCTGTTAAGTGTTGTAAGGCTTTGAGGTCGACTGTTGTGCTACCTAGATGTTTACACTCAAAATATACTTTACGGGTAAATTAACAAGAAAAAAAATTAGAGGGATTTATATTCATCGACCTGACAGCTGCATACGCGTGAAAGCTACAGCTAAATTGACTTGTCTGTACAAGCCTTAATTTGCATATTTGGGAGTTTGGGGAACCGCGATCTGACATACCAAAGACGTTTTCCTTTGAATGTGCCCAACAAAGCTGACATATTGTTGGCTGTAATTCATCTGAAGCTGCGAGGCAAACACTGACTACATCAATATATTAATTATTGCAAAAAATAAATAAATAAATAAAAAGACCCGAGATGTTAAATCAGATCACAAGACATGATCGTGATTAGCAGGAAGCCAAAGAAATACTGTAGACCAGGCGTCTTCAATCAAAAATAAAAACACCACCACAAATGGTTAATTCAGACTGGTTCCAGGATTATCGATTCTTATAACCTGCACAACTCAATTAAAAGGAAGAGGGAAAGTCAAAATCAACACCTGAGATGATGTGGTTGCACAAGTGTGCACACCCTCTCATAATTTAGTAGGTGGCTGTATTCAGAATTAGCCAATCACGTTCAAACTCACGTTAAATGGGATTCAGCACACACCTGCCAACATTTAATGTGCTTTTGATTTCGACAAAAATAAAGTTCAACTATTTTAGTGGGTTTTTCTGACATTTTTCTGACATCACTTTACATTGTAAGCCCTGATTTGTAGAGAGCTACCATGGCATCGGAGGAATTACATTGTTCAAAGGAATCAGCCAGAAGAAAGGTAGATATACCATAAAATGTAGCGAAGATTGGAGAAAATACCACACAACAGTGACATTACGAAGAACTGGACATCCCTCCAAAGTTGATGAAAAGCAGACAATAAAACTGGTCAGGAATGCTGCCAAGAGGCAATTTTAAGGCGCAGCAGTAATTTCTACCAAGTAGTGGCTATTCAGTACAAGTGACAACAAAAAACCTCCCGTCTTCTTCAGAGGATTGCTGTCTTATATAACTACAACGTTTAATACTTGGATGAAAATATTTTACAGTCAATGACCTTCAATTTAGAATTCATAAGCAAAAAGCATACTCTATTGACTCGTCTCCTGAACAATATTCAATGTCATTGCTTTCAACTTCAAAAGTGCAGGATGAGAGACGGTGTTCTTGAATGAAAAAAATGGTTTGACTCATCTTAAGATTTTTTTTTTTTTTTTTTTTGAAGAAAAGAAATCCAACATGCTCCGGTGAGATTGGTGACAATGTTCTTGTTAGCTGAGCAAGCAAAGGTGCTGCAGTAAAGATGATGTCTGTGAGCTCCGGACTTCTACTGATGTTAGATCAAACATTAAAATTGAGGGTTTTACTTGCAACTATCAAATGGAATCTTCCCTTTGACCCCTGGAAAATTGGAATTCTCTGCATAAAATGCCTTTCATACCTGAATTATCATGTTTTGTGAAATCTCTTATATTAAAGCTAAAAGCATCATTTGGATTCCATTGCAGTGGCATATAAATGCAAATCCTTAAAAACTCTCTTTTCGTCAATTCTCTTGCTTCCGTTTGGCCACAGCAAAATCCTCTCTCATTTTGGCTCAGCAGACGTGGGCTGCACACGACATCAACATCTGTCATGGCCAGAACCTTGGCCACCCTCAGGGTGTACATCTGGGCTTCTTCAGCAGCTGGCAAAGACAGACGAGAAGGAGCGGATGGCGTCAAGTAGACTAAATAAACAGGGAAATAACATGGCTAAAATAAGTGGCATTATTACGCTACCTGCTACTCTGGCATATTCCTCAGTGTGATTAAACGTGTCTGTGCCAATATAGAAGAAATGTTGGGAGCCTGGGACCACAAACAAACACCAAAGTCTGAGGAAACTGCTAGATTGAATAAATGCATGCATCCACACATGGCCACTGTGTGGGAGTGCCTTCATTAATTTGATCTTGAAGCAGTTGAGGCAAACTGGAGTACATTACACGGCTTCATGTCGATTGAACGCGACTACTTGCTCTCTGAAGCACAGCTTCTCAAAGTGTGGTGTGTGTACTACAAGTGATGTGCCGGCTAGTGGTACACAAGAGAATCGCCAAATGAAATGTAGGAATACCATATTTCATGCCTCTTCTTATCATTATGAATTATGCTGTGCTATCTCTTCAAGCCTGAGTGCTGCCAAGATAGTTAAAGCAAAGCAGGATGAAGAGCAACTTACTTGTTGGTTGCAACACCGGGCATGAAAGGCGCATCCTCCACAGACAGGTGGGTCATGAAGTTAAAGTCGATGTCAGAAAAAACTCCCGCGGTGAGCAACTCAGTATTTTCTCCAATATCCTCCTCGGCTGGAGTTCCTAGAAGAGTCAATTGGCCAAAGAGTAAATGAGCCAGTTCCAGCTTTAGTAGCTACTTGCTTTGATCGTCTTTCACAAAACTATCTTTTGTTTGACACTTTTCAATCTGTTTTCTGTACCATGTCCTATCCCAGTTGACTTTGAGCGAGAAACAGGGTACACATCTATCTATCTATTTTTATATATCCTATTCAGTATTATTTTCCATTGCACTAACTATTCTCTTATTTATCTAATTTATATATTTATCTGAATTATTGTTGTATTGCACTGGAGAGGGGAGCTCTCTAATCTTGTTGCACGCTTGAGTACAATGACAATAAAGGGATTTCTGATTCTGATCTATCTATCTATCTATCTAGCTAGCTAGCTAGCTAGATAGATAGATAGATAGCTTTCTAGCTAGCTAGCTAGAAAAACTCATACTACTACACCCTTGACTGGTTCCCTGCCAATCTATTGTTATGCTATTCCATTTTAATTGTTCCTACATTCATTCTATGTTTATTTGTCATTAGTTAACAAAGGTATAGACCACCCTGGTATCCTGAAGTCCTTTAATGCAATGTTACAGATATCATTGATTCATTTTAGTGAGAATCCACACACACGACTTTTTGGTGTATCCTGAGGGATTTACTACTGCTGCGTGCGACCTCACTGGAACATTTCTCTCTAAACGTTTGAATTTATGTGTGGAGAATGAGAAACAAGGCAACAGTATAGTGGAATTTGCTCTTTTGGGAAGTAAAAAGTTCAATCATAAGATGACAGCTGAGGTCTCCATGGCAACAATTGATGGATGGTGAAGGCCTTCTCTTTGAACCTATCACAATATTGACTGCAGTCAACTCTATTCGACTCTGTTTTCTTTCTGTGGACTTTGGGTACGTAGTTTAATGTAACTATGACAACAGTCATGTCCAGTCAAGAAATTTTCTGCAAGCCATGAGTGTGTGTGTGTGTGTGTGTGTGTGTGTGTGTGAATGTGCGTCTGTTTATGTGTGCGCAGAAGAGGGACTTGTGGATACATCTGTTTCAATTCACTGATCCATTTAGCCATTTTCTTATTGTCATTAGGATCACGAAGGAGTCTAGCCAGATGACTTTGGGCGACAGGCGGGGTGCACCAAGGCCTTTCACATACAAATCATCAGGCTGGCCTCAGTAAATAGGTTTCCAAAAAAATATATATATCCCCAGGTTGGGTTTTCTTTTCGCACAACAATAGAAAAAAAAAATCTATCATCTATCATCATCGCAAACATCTTTCATTGCTACATTCTCAGCCAGTAGGTTTGGCTTGTGTTCTTTTCATTCTTTCATGCCCTTCATTCTTTTCATTCATTATTTCATCTCTGTTTGAGGCAAAAACAAATTCTTAAATAGCTTCATTTGAGCTGGTATGTGTATATGTTGTTTTTTATTTATTTAGTGAATAATAAAGTTCAGTGCTTACGAAGTACAATCTCCATGCTTACATATTATTGTTTCATGACAAATGGAAATGTTGATGTGATAAAGCCGCTCTGGCTCAATGGGAGATGCACTTCACACCTCACAAAACGCTGCCAGAGTGGGCTTAAAACTGTAGGCAAAAAGAGGTGAAGTGAGAAAAGTTCCAAATGTCAAGAAGAAAATGCTCTACTACAGTTGGCATCATGCCAAGTTTCTTTTTTTTTTCAACTTTATCAAACAACTTGGCCTTTGGGTATAATTGCATTCTTCCCATGCCAGACTCATTTATTATCGTGGAAATTGGCGGCTACTTCCACACTCACAGCACAAGCACAAAACAAGCAGAAGCAGGCCTTGGCAGAGGTGATAACTGACAACTCCGCTCAAGCCAATGGTGCATGTTTTGTTTAACACTTTGGTGACGGGGAAGAAGTGTCAAAAAAATTATTAGAGTAAAGCTTTTGTCATTAAGGTGTGGATGTGCTGTTTTGCTAGTAGACAGCAATACTTTTTTTGGCAATTTAACCTTGAAACGCATTTTTGTCATCGATCCGGTTGGGAATGGGTGGACCTATAGTAGCCCTGTAAAAAATAATTGTGTCCCCCTTCATATTTTAAGATGCTCATCCCTGGAATTGATGAAACGTTGGATGGTTTTCTGAAGCATGTGGCCCCATCTGCTGGTCTACTGTATAAACTATTTCAAAACACTTGGAGTCACTGTCTTTAGAAACCAAAGACTGAGTCCGGAATCTTGGGGTGCTGATAGACACGAACCAGACTTTGAACAATCAAATCAAATCAATCCGTAAAACAGCCTTTAGCAGCTGAAAAACATATCCAGACTGAAGATTTGCCTGCACCAAACAGTAGTGATGGGAAAATGAAGCTTCAAATTTTCTTCATGAACCAGTTGTTGTATTTTTGAGTCCTCTAGATGGCACTGTTGGTTTAAATAAAGGATTTAAAAAAAATGGCAAGTCGGTGTGCTTTCAGACCAATGTTGAACAGAGAGTAACATCTACAGGAGTCCAAAATACTTCAAATGGTTCATGAAGCACATTTGAAGCTTCGTTTAGCAATCACTACAAAGCAGACCAGGAGAATCCATGCTTTTATCTCCAATAGACGAGAACAAAGATATCAAAATATATTATTCCAGTCCTGGTGGCTTTATGCTGGCTCCCAATTAGCTGTAGGGTTGATTTAATAATTCTGGTCTATAAGACAAAGAAATTTGAATATAAACTCAGTCGGGCTCTGAGGTCTGCGGACTCAGGTCAGTTAGTGGAGCCCAGAGTTCAAAGTGAACATGGTGAAGTTGCGTTTAGTTGTTATGCACACGAATGGAAAAAGCTCCCAACAGAAGAGAACTAATACTTTGAAATCCAGATTCA
Source organism: Idiotropiscis lumnitzeri (assembly GCF_059441095.1). Classification (NCBI taxonomy): domain Eukaryota; kingdom Metazoa; phylum Chordata; class Actinopteri; order Syngnathiformes; family Syngnathidae; genus Idiotropiscis; species Idiotropiscis lumnitzeri. Next base: position 11,366,657 of record NC_142391.1, on the reverse strand, counting down.
AAACTGGTTTACTTTTTTGTTTTTCTATCCCTTTGATTAAGGCAGGCGCGCCCAAGTCCGATCCATCTTTGAACAATTTTCCCTTTTAGTTATTAAAAAAAAAAAAATCTTGACTTTTAAATGTTTTGTTTAAGTGTTTAAAAGTTGTCATTATACTTTCTTTGCGTAGTTTTGGTAAGGTACGTCCAAATGCCTTTGTGTGCGCATTGAATTGCCTTGTATCTGAAACACAATGCTACATAAGTAAAGCAGCCTCGCCTTGCCAATACCTGCACACTATTAAACGATTAAAAATCTTTATATGGTACACATTTCAGAAACAACCCATACAAGACAAATCCCATTGTTTGCATGCTGATATCACGCATGAATGAAGTGATGTGCCCGCCATTGTTTTGAAAAGGTCAGAGGGAGGCCGTGCATGTGATGAAAGTGCACACTAGGCAGACGGAATTCAATCCAACCCACTGGCCATCACTCTGGAAGCACACTAGAGGGACCCAGACCTCCTCTGTGAAATGGCAGTGAACATGGATCTGTATGCATAGATATACATCACGTATGGATGCAAATGAGATGATCGTCTGGAACGAGGTCAATGGAATTAATGAAGACACAACTGAGTGCGTGGGAGCGAGCAAGTGTACGTGTGCATATATGTGTGCTGGGGGTTTAATTGGGGGCGGCTGTCACTCACAGGAGGGGGGACATGTTGAACAGAACTCAGCTCGTCGGCAGCCTGACGTGACCTGTCCGTCAGCGAGGTTTTACGCACCACCGACCATGTCCGCCATTTTCTATTGAATCAGTTGAATGACACGGAAGGGAAGGGGAGTGAGAGGATGGGTGGGGTGAGGCGGACCATGTGTCACTCCATTGTTTTAGCGAAGGATTTGCCTAGTGGGGAAATGTGCTTGTTTACAGATAATTCATTTGGACGAGCACAAGTCAGGATTGACAATGATGCATACGATAACAAAACAAAGTAAGTAAAACAATACAAAAGTATTGAAATCATCAATATAAAACAATTGAAAACATTTTCATTCTTTAAAAAAATATTAAATGTATTTAATTAAATTTAAATTAACACATTTGTGAACACACAAAATAAAATTATTATTTTTGCAGAAATATATAGAAAATCAAAATAATATAATTAAAAATGTAAAAACTCTTAAACTAATGTGCCAAATAAAACACAAAATATGGATATACTGAAAAATGATTTTGTTCTTTTAAATTTAAACAAGAATTAAATATCCTAAGCTAAGCAAAATGGAAAATACTACACATCATTTAAATATCATAAAATACATAAAGATATTGACACAACCACCGGTCACCAGATTAACTATCAATGTTCAAACTTTTTTTTTTCTGACATAGAGGAGCCCCCTGCTTCTCCACTTTGAGCAACTCAACTTTCGTTCCCCCGTGAAGAAAAGAAGATGGATAATAATATGTTTTATATCTGTGCAAGGTAAAACAGAAAATTAAAGTTTGTAATATAGATTCCAAGTAGATAATGAATATGAATCAACAAAACGTATAAAAACACACAAGAAACAAGCCATGAAACAAACAACATAAACTTCCAGTCCGTTCCAAATCACAGAAGGCTGACAAGGTGTTGATGAGTGTGATTTTAAACATGAAAGTTCCGCCCTGCTGACTGAAGCTGACATTGTGTCAGTTTGAACCTCCTGACACAAAAATGCATCTCCAATCACACCCCGGGGTCATTGCGATATGTGTGTGTGTTCATGTGCAAGTGTGTCATTGCTGTCATTGGCATCACATCAGAGCACTCTTGTGTTTTTCCAAGCTAGAATATATTAACACCTCGTCCTACATCTTCAGGGGATGGAGTTTGGAGGGGGTGGGGATGAGGGGCCACACTATATTAGTGTTTTTCTATTAAAGCTTTTCAGTGTAAACTGAATGAAATCATTTGATGCAACTGCAACTAATTCCTAAAAGCTTTTTTCCCCCACTCAGTCATCTTTGATTTTTTTCCCCTGTTTTGCTAGACTGCTGGTAATTTACAGAGGAAAAAAAATCAGGACTGTCTGTTATTACGATGCAAGTGGCATCATGTGGACTTGTTGTTTTGGTTACGGCCAAATTAAAGTGCATTTCAAGCTTGCAATGGTAAAAAGTGGCAATTGTCTCTAAAAGGAGAAAAGCTCGAGTTGCACAGCAGCCCTGTAGGAGATGAACCCTTCCTTTGTTTGACAATCGTGGCAAGGATGCTGTCTGCTCCAATAACATCAAACTTGTAGAGCAAGCGCGAGAAGGAGGCGGAGAGCTGAATGTGTTAAGCAGAGCTGACGTTTACCTTCGAGAGAAAATGCTATGTTCAAAATATACAAATGTGCTTGTAAGTTTGCAGTGCAGTTCAAATGCTTTTGAGAAAAATCTCTCCTTCACACGTAGCTAAAAATAAACCCTACCTCACTTTACACTCCACCCACATTAATAAATCATTATTATTATTTACAGTAGCAGTAGTATTATTAATTATTTTTCAAGCACTAACACAAAGGTAAACATTAACTCCGACTTTAACTTTAACTCCTAACACTAAACCCTACAAAAACCGTATCCGTAATCCCAACTCTAATCCATAACATTTCACTATTCATACTGTGAATGAGATGCACATTTATGTTATCTTCTCCACACCAAAAAAAATTTAATTTAATTTAAATTTCAAGGGCATGTTACAGAAATGGATCTCGAACAGAAACTAGTTTTCTCTAACACTTCAGAAAGAGGAACTCTAGTACACAAAGCAAGGAAACATAAATCCGCAATCTTAAAAAAAACGTTCATGAGAACAGACGATCACCAAATGTTCTTTGCGTTCATCTACCGTAATTGGATTTATGGTTATCCTTCCGATGTTCATGTTCAGGAACAGAAAAAAAAGAAACAAATCTGAAGTCTTGGAATCTGTTTATTTTTAGATTTGTGTCCTTGGCACGTGGAAAAGTGTGCCGGTGGTTGTTCAGTGAAATGGTGAAATGCAAGGACAGAAGCGCTTTAAAAGACGAGGACGGACCTGCAAAATAGGGCGAAGTGCCCATCTTTTTTTTTTTTTTTTTTTTTTTTTTACAAAAAGACCAGTTGCATGCTTCGAGGTTGGTCCTACTATTGAAACGAATATTGTGTGAAATGAAATGAAAACAGAACCGAAACAGTCCAACCCTAATCCTTAACTCTACCCTGAATTCCTAAATTTAACACTAACCCCAACCACAAACTCTGCTTTAATCATAACACCCTATCCATAAACATATTTTAATATCAACTACAACGCCCATTTTGAACACTAAAACTATTTCCAGCCTATTCACAAACCGCAACATGAACACTTACTTTCGCCTTAATCTCGAATTTTAACACTAATTATAAACCCAACGCTAATCCCTAATTTTAACACTAACCCTTCCATAATCCTGCACCTCATGTTGTGCCCGGTGAGCGTTGATCAGAACTCTGCAGTGCTCCAGAGGAAGAAACAGGCATTCAAATCTGATAATTGCCACAGGCACATGTTAAATAAAACGTGGAGGATGATGGCACTGCAAGGCCTGCAGGGAGAGAGTGAGAAAGCAGACCTCTGTCATTTAACGGTGACGAATGATCACAGGAAAATCACTTTGAATAAATGACAACGGCGTTATCGTCGGATAGGACGTGCGGTGAATCTTGTAAACAATAACACTCATTAATGTGTTCATGCAAATTAAATTGGAAGTTGGCAATGTTTCTTAGTTAAAAAAAATAATAAAAAAAACATGACACGAGGATGAATCGTGTTGCTTCCACACTGACAAGGAGAAAGCTGGAGTGTTAATTGGGAGCACTCCCGGGGGAACTCGTAGGTGTCTCACTTGGCCCTGATTGTTTATCTTCTAATGTGATTGCCACAGATTCATAGTGCTCCGTGAATAATGATCACGTTGGATATTCCTTCCGTGCTCCTTTTAAGCTGTTGTGGACCAACAACTCCAAATGATTGCGACTGATGGGAACGATTACAAGAGCCGCGCAGTTTGAAGGGAGGTAGTTGTCGTGTAATGAGTTGGCTGTTATTTTGACGATTTGAGACGTGTTTGTTTCAAGGATGTGTGATATACGCAAAGGCCCGAGAGCCATCATTTTATGAGGGCTGCTAAAGTAATTCATGTACTTCATGTTTCTTGCGAAAATCGCTTCCAAAGCACATTGTCGTCACTTTTAATAATGTTGAGAAATCAGAAGCTTTTTATCAATAAGCCACTTTAAAAAATGAGCAAATTGTTTTTTTCTCATGATGCAGATTTCAAAACGAGTTATTGATCAATTGGATTACACTTTTAAATGATTTCACCATCTCAACGGCTGTATATGAGTTTGTCACCAACTGATGGGAAAGAACAGCTAACATTAATTGTTTCCATCAAGGTTTCGCTTTTTTTTTTTTTTTTTTACTGATCCAAGGCACCCATTTTACATTAGAACAATCTCATGCGACACCAGTAAACAAAAATGTCAAAAAGTATAAACTTCAATTGTATAAGCAACTCTCAGTTTGGTTTGAAAAAAATCCCCAAGGAGAGCCTCATCTGAGATTCAAACCTTTCAACTAAGTGAGCCAGACATGATCACCCCTAATCCACTGTGCTACCTGTATGAATTATTCTTATGAAAATTGGTCTAAATGGGAAATTTTAGTTTGGAAACCGAGAAAAAGAAAATCAACCATTGTCAGAGAGCAGAGCAGCATTGTTTTCGACTTGGGAGGCTCCACTGCATTTTAATGACTTGTTTCCAAAATCTCGACCCAGACTCCCAAAGCTCATATACGTCAAGAAAATAACTGAAACAGCCTCACTTTCACACTCATCCCCCCTCGCTCACATTAAAGCAAAGCGAGATTTCCTCCGCAATGCTTTGGAGAGAATAATCCGAGAACTAATTCATACTGTGCTGTGATTTCTATGTGGGAACAGGTGTTGCCGCGTGACATGCCATTAATCAATCAGGATTTAACAATGCACTTCCAACTCTGGTGGTCATGGCCCTTTGACCTGATTGACAATCTGACAGCAGGGGTTTGAACCTGTGCAAAGACAAAGCTGGAGCACACTAATGAGGTGACAACGAACGTGTAAAGACGGTACGTTGTACAGCGATGTCATCTGCATCGCACAAACACAGAGCCGCACGGCAACAGCAATGTGCTAAAATCATTTGCAGTGCAGTAACAATCACAAAAAAAATAAATAATTGAATGTACAAATGTTACTTGAGCTAGCGAAAATTAATCAAATAACTAGAATTAAAATTTAAAATAAACAAAAACATTTTTGTGAATTAAATTAAATACAAACAGAAACACAAAAATTACTGGAACTGAATTGAGCGTTCATAAAACTAAATATAGTCAAAATGGCCTTTGTTTTTATCTTTGGCTATTAATATCATACATGACCTCTCAGCATTCAGTTTAACTCGACTTATTTTAATATTGTTGTACGTCAGAAAAAAACACGGTTAAACAGTCGTTTTAGAATTGAAGTTCACACAATATTTAGCGACTGCCCTCAACATATATTGAATATATTTCTCCAAAAAAGGTAATATTAATACTGATAAAAACTAAACTAAAACAAAGCAGTTATAAAAACCAACAAACCTACAAATTGTTCAGCAACCGAAAATTTAAAACTGACTTTAATAACTACTATGAAAAAAAAATCTGAACTTTTATAACCTTTAGATGTACAAATTTTAAATAATGTATTTGTTCAACAAGCAAATACATAAATCATTATGAAACTGAAGATAGGTACAAAAATTTTTTTAAATATAATATGTTGACAATGTTATCTCAAATATAGGTGAAATGTGCAAAAGCTTAAGATTCTTTTTTTAGTTGTTTTTTTTTTTATGAACTTCATTAAAACCAAAACAGATGCTTCATTCCCTTACGTTTTGTTCCAACTTTGCAAAAACCCAACTCTAGTGTGCAGCGTTTGAAACATCTTCCATTAGAAAATAAGTGGACAGAATGCGTGTCTGCAGGGTTTCTCGATGAGCACACGCAGACAAGCGGCCTACTGTATGCGCACAAAAATGAATAAAGCAGAAAAATATTCCTAACAGCACGTGTCGGGCTGGATGGTGAGGAGTGAAGATAAGAAGCCGTTTCTGTGATGAGCTGTAATGCAGGGCTGGGACCACAGGGGATAATATCTACGGATTGAAGTTTAGGGCACGTATGCAATAGCCTGCAGTCAATTACACCTCAAGCTGAGAAGTGTGTGGCGTGGGTGAGTTTAATGGCGGGAAGGGGGTTGTAGGTACAGGGATCCTCACGCTATGCCAATTTTCTCTTGATGGCTGGCAGCCGGCGGCCTATAGAGATGCTTATGCGCCGCCGCAGCCATCGATGTATTTTCCAGCACGGAAGGCTGTGATTACTTTTTGGAGGGCCATGGTGGAGTCCTACCTGACAAGTATTTCAATGAAATATGTCTGTGTGTTATATTTGCTTGTTGTGGGTAAAACATGGAAAATACACAGTGGTTTACATCCATGGAAGAGCATTCCATTTATCATACTTGCATACAGATTATTGACATGAGATTTTAGTAGAAAATCTCACAACAATGGAGAAGGAAACAGAGCACAACAGCCTACTAAAACGTCTTCACGTGGCCCAAGAAATCATGCTCAGTTATTGCCAAATTACTGTTTCTCATTTGAATGTTAATATTTATGGCCTGCGAGGGTTTTTCAAACAAATATTCACTGTAATTATGACTTCATAACCTCATAAGTGCATGCTAGCGATAGACTACCACGTGTTCTTGCTTATGTTCAAATTTGGCTTTCATTAGCGCATAGGAACAGAACTTACTCCAATGTAAACTGAGGACGCCTTGTCAGTGAAAATGAGACAGACCAATATTGTGATTTTTGTAAACCAATCAGCAAAGAGAAGAAGTGAGAATACGGTGCACCCGCACTATTTGTGAGGGCCAGGATCTGACCAGCCCATGAACAGCAAAAATCTACATAAATATTACAATTGAGACCCATTCAAATTGAGACAAAAAATACATATATACGTATACATATATGCATACACACACACACACACACCCACACACACACACACGCACGCACACCCCCCCCACAGACACGCATATATGAAAACCCCAAAAATCTCTTCCGAGTTTCAGAGTTCTGAGGCTCTGATGGTAACCAAAACAGCAGCAAATGAGTTATGAGGAACGTTAACAGTTTCAGTTTCATTTTGGACACTTGTTGTAAATGAGTTCACTGCACCAATGTTGAAGATGATCTTGAGTCAACAAGTGGCACTCCAGTAGACTCTGACGTGATTGCTTCCCAATATGTGTCCTTGGCGTTCTGTGGAGATTCACTCGTCTCAATCGTAAGCTTGTTTTACAGCAACTATCACTTTGTGATTACAGAAACCATTAATACAATGTAATTACGCAATATAACAACTTCTGCAGCAGTTCATTTTATAACATGAGAAAAAAAATATTTGTTCAGTAAAATACTCACTAGAAATGCTGATTATTATTTGAATAAATATGTGCAGATTGCTACGGATGTTTTGCCAGTCAAAGTTGGATGTAGCAGGTTTTGCTCGGATAAAACAATCCAAGGATGTAAAATGTCTAATTCAATTAGGAAAGGACGATTTTTAATAGATTTAACAACACAGAGAAGCTGAAACCTGATTGGAAAAAAAAACAACACACACCAACACACACTAAAAGTGGTGCAATCGACCTGAATATTCCAAATAAAGAGAATAGATTGTTAAAATAATTTCATGAAAGAATTATTGGAAGTCATTGTTTCTGATGACATTTATGCCAAAGAAAGTCAGTACAAAAACATAAACAGCATAGAGCATCTGCAATGACAAAACATTTCTAGTGTCGCCTCAATTTTAAGCTTATCACTGCTGTTCAAAACCATTCAAAGGAAGTGAAATAAATAAATGCCGAACATAACCAGTAGGCTCTGTCAGCACTACTACGCTTCACCTGTACTGATTAAAAAAAACTGCCAAACACAGGGAACCACAATCCCAAAGCAATTCCAAAGTCATTGTTGGTCCATGCTAAGACAATTTTGGCAAAGAGAATGGACTGGAATACAAAAAAACTTGACAATGATGGATGCGCTGTGTTTTCAAGATGAGAAACAAAGAAAACTCAATCCATGAAATCCACTATGAAATCAGGGCGGCATGGTGGCCCAACTCGTGAGCACGATGGCAACACAATACGGAGGGCGTAGGTTCAATTCCGGCTCCGGCCTTCCTGTGTGGAGTTTGCATAAACTCACCGTGCCTGCGTGGGTTTCCTCCGGGTACCCGGATTTTCTCCCACATTCCAAAAACATGCACGGCAGGTTGATTGGACACTCTAAATTGCCCCTAGGCATGAATGTGAGCGCGGATGGTCGTTTTTTCTATGTGTGCCCTGCAATTGGCTGGCAACCAGTTCAGGGTGTCCCCCGCCTACTGCCCAAAGATAGCTGGGATGGGCTCCAGCACCCCACGCGACCCTTGTGAGGAGAAGCGGTACAGATAAAGGATGGCTGGATGGATGGACTATAAAAATCATAACAAAACTGTTTGAAATAAATGATTACTATTTCATGTGTAAGCTGTAAACATAGGTCAATGCTGAGGCCAACAGAAGGCATCGACTGCATGCAATCAGCTGCAACATTAATTTCATCTGTTTGCGTCTTGGTACGTGCTGCTGGTTTGGTTATCAACAACATTACGATGTTTGATGAACACAAAATTAACAGTGGTGGCTAGAACCATCAAGACAGGTATCCATCATTTTTTATGAGTCAAGTTTTTTATACGGTTGTTAATGTAAATGGAGCACATATCACGAAACAGCAGTGCGGTGAAAGTCTAAAAAAAAAGAGTTTCAGGTAAGGTAAAGCCACCGTTGCGTCACTGTTATCAGACTCATTTGGGTTTCTTGTCAGTCTGGGAAGCTCTGCACCTGCGTCCAGGCCAAATGAATTACCCTGCGGCTCCTACTCGGTGAGGACGGCCCTTCGAGGCTTGCGCTTGTGCTGGGTTTCATGATCATCTCATGAGTTCATTTCCTTCCAGGCAAACGTGGAGATCATTATATGGGACTGGAGGGGCGAGCGCCTAGTGTCTATATCGTTCCAGAATTGTGAAGTCTGAGCTTGATTTCGAGCTGTGTGTGCGCGCGTGCCTACAGCACTCATTTGCATAGTGTTTCCGCAAGAGAGCGTCCACTGAATCGCATGCTAAGTCTTTATGATCACCCCTGTGTTCAGCTCAGATAAACGAGATCTTAATGTGACTAAATGGGGCACGAAGGGGATGGTTGTTTCCCACTGGCCACTCTACAGTGTGAGAAAATACACCATTGTGCTCTTAGATAGATGGTTAGATTAGGTTCTGTTCAAAATGCGTGTTGGCATAATTAATATAATATGATAAGATCCATTCACAAGTGGAATGATAATTTGCTTTCTATGAAAACATATATATATATATATATATATATATATATATATATATATATATATGTGATCCACATTTAAAATTATATTCATCAATGGGGGAGGTGAGGGTTCTGAGGTGTTCGACCAGCCGTTCGGGACTCTTACAAAATTCCCAATGGCCACCACTCTTTTGCAGACACCTTACATGTGGCTTATTTCATACGGAGCCCCTTAGGGGACACGGAAGAGAAAAAAAAAAAACTTTGTGTTCCCTCGCAAAATCTTTGCATTCCCTTGCAAAGATTGCATTCCCTCGCAAAGTTGTTTTGGGTTTTTTCCAGTGAATGTTCTTTTTTTTTTAATGCGCGTTTATGTACTTCCGGGTCATCTTCCGTGTAAACAAACGCAGCAAAGATGGAGTGTGTTCACCCGTGGGCGAGTTTAATTGAATTTTACTTTGAAATTGTCTTGAAATACAAAGAAATAAAATCAGTTCTGGATATTAAGCACGGTTTTCAAATAAGTGAAAGACAGTCCAAGCCCTCCTCCATGATTAGTGCCGCCTCCAACGTACTGTCGTCTCTTGAACAGCAGCGCATTCGAGGCAAGGGTAGTCAAACTGACCCGGAAGTACATAAACGCGCATTAAAAAATCAATAAATAAACATTCACTCGAAAAAAAACACAACTTTGCAAGGGAACGCAATCTTTGCAAGGGAACGCAAAGATTTTGCGAGGGAACGCAAATTTTTTTTTTTCTCTTCCATGTCCCCTAAGGGGCTCCGTAATTTCAAGTGCTCAGTCTGATTTAAAAAAAAAAAAAGATTAATCCTGGGATAGTGTGACCAGACAGTTGGCAGAATAGTGTAAGCAGTAGCCACAAATGTGTATAAGACTTGATCATTCCGAAATTGAGTATCAAGTAATGAGTTTTGTTTACAGTTCTGCAAAAAAGAAAGGGCTGTGCAGTCAATGTTTGTGCAGCAAAAATCACAAAGTCCATGGCTGGGATGAACGTGTATTAACCACACGCATTATGATTTCTGAGAGGAAACATTAAACAGGTTTACACACGCCAGACCAAATTGCTCGGGATAAGAATTGTGCCGAATTGTGAGGAAAAATACGCAAATTGAGCCTGATTACATGTGAACCCCAATGAACAAACAATCTGAGCCATTTTTTCTGAAATAATTATTTTTTAAATAATAAATAATTAAGTTTTTGCTCTGGTGGTAGCAGCCAAATTTCAGTTTTTAAACTGAACTGTCTTTCCATCTGGTGAGGCAGCAGGTTACGGTGACAACATCTTTTTCCTCCTCGCACTCATCGCCATCCTTCCCCCTCGCTACGCACACATCAGAGGGAGCCTGCCTACTTTAGCGCATCATCTCTTACATGCTGAGTGGAAACACTATTCCAACATTGATTGCACATAATCACTCATGTGCGAGTTGTACAATAGCTCGGGAAGATATCGTCGAAATTACACCAAAATCCATATTTTGTTTTTTTTAGTGTGTTTTATAGTTTTGTTTTTTTGTTCTGTGTAAAATCTTGAAAATATATGAAAGCCCTCAAATAACAGATCAATATCAAATCAGTTGTGTTTGTTGTGAATTTTCATACGTTGTAACTTATGAAACAGTGATAATTCTTCTCTTCCACTTTTACCATGGTGCAACTGTTGGTCTGGTGAATGGATAGTCTCGCGTTGAGCCCCCAATACAATGCGTTACGATTCTGATATCCATCGGGCCTCAACATAATTTATGCCAGGTCAGGGATTCTGACAGGAGTCCCCGACTTCTCAAGGGATGGAAATAGCGGCAAGGGTCCCGGTTTAAACGAGATGGCGCCGAGGAGCAACATAAGGGGAGTCCACTCCTGTTCTCATCTTGAGGGTTTTGGATTGCCATGTAAGGGCAAGTAGGAAGAGAATGCATAAGCAACAAAGGAGTTATGGATATTTTGTTAGCACCTTTCTTTTGATTTGACACCAATAAAAATCTTTTTCCAACCACCGGTGTGTCCCAGATGTTTTTTCCATCACCAATCCAGACTTGCTTGGCGACCTGTCCGGAGGGAAGCTGGGCCAGACATGCACATGAACAGCAAAATATGCCACATGTTCACCTCCGGCTGCAAAGGCAAGCCAACCAAAATCAATTGTTCTAAGCTGCTTGGCAGATTCACCGGCAGAGGCATATGAAAAAGAAAAATAATGGCGTCCGCTTTTCATAGCAATCAATGTAAGAGCATCACAAGCCTTTTGTCATTTGCCAGCCAGCATTGTGTTGAAAATATCTCTCCCTGACTGAAATAATGATGCTAATTATAATGATGGATGTCTGCCCGCTGCTTTTGATATGATAGATTGTGTTTTCTGAGCCGAAGCACAATCATACTCATCTCAAGACAAGAGCATGTTAATTTACAGCATTGTGACATGAATTTACACATTGATTCACTTTTCTTTTTTTTTTTTTGTAATCCAACGCAGTGCCACAAATGATGGGTAATTATTCAGGCTTACATACAAGCGCATTAATTGTTTTGCCACGTTGTTACGAGGCCAAACGCCATGTGCTTTCCACAATGACAGCCATGTAATTTGGGCTATAATTCTGCTGTGAGAGCGTAGCGGAAATAATTGTGCTGCTACATATAACAGAAACGGAAAGGAAAAGTGCCTCTTAGTGTTAGCAGGGCTCTGGAACCTTTTCCTCCCAAGGTCATCATGAGCACATTTTTATGGACAATCAAACAAATGTTGGTGGACTGGATTGTTGATGAAACTTCCAATTATGATCTTAAGCAAGCAGTACAAATTACAACTTCTACAGTAGATGCATCAAAACACGATACATGACTTTTTCCACCTCAACAATCATACTGTGGCTAAATCTGGATGAGATGCAGATTCAACTAATTTAGATACAATGTTATATTGTGGAGGCCATTCAAAATAGACGCCACAGAATACAGTAAGCATAGATTTCTCCAAAATTGCTAAAAATGTGTTTTTGTCGATATGATTAAATAAAACAAAAATATAAGGGCATTTACAAAGAAATAAAAACACACATAGTGTACGTATTTAAATACGTACACGTACAAATACATACTGTGTCTGCCTCTCTCTCTCTCAAACAAAACATTTTCATGATTTTCATTGTATATTTTTAGACCATATTCTTCATAGTGATCACAATTGTTGATGCATGGCATCATCTTTCTGGCAATCAAAAATCCGCAGAGTTGAAAAATGTATGCATGATGGTGCCAACGTCAAAAGAGGTCAGACCTCATCCAAATGAACTATAAACTCATGAGCGACACCCACACAATGAAGAAAGCCATCGATTTATTTAACTATACGAGTGAGAGGGTATTTGAAGTATGAGTTTGCAAGATAACTGCTAAGTACAGAAATAAATATAAAACATATACTGAAGATTACAGCATTTTTAATTACAAATAAAAATCTAACAGAAAGCATGCAATTCAATTTTTTCCTTTTTAAACATGAAAATATATATAAAAGAAATGAAGATATGTGCTTCCACGACAAAAGCACATTTGTCAAACAAAAAGAAGAGAAAGATCAAAACATCTTGAATACCGTACATGCTTTTCCGTTCTTATGAAACGAACAAAAATGTTTTTAGATTTAAAAACAAGAATTTAAACATACTAAATTAAACATGACATACTTACTTTTTAGTTGACAAAAATAATAAAATTAAAAAATTTTGCTTTTTTTTTAAGTACCGTACCTATAAAACAAACAAAAAAATTAAGACACATAGTTTACAATAAGTATGTTTTTAGGAGAAATAAAATCTTATCATAATTTGGAGATACTGTAAATGGTTAAAAGTGGAAATTAAAAAAAATCCTACAAATGTTGCACCGATACATTCTTTTTAGTATACACAGAATATCAAAGATGTTTTCTGATTTAAAATAAATGGAGCCATGTTTTTTTCTTTATTTTTCTAAGTTTAAGAAAATTAAGTTACAAAACTGTGCATGCTTTTCAGTGGAAAGCCACAATGAGCTATGGAGTATTACATCATAACTAGTCACAATTTTAAGACACTTTAATAGAATTAAAGGGGGTTCCCCCCCAAACATAATTCAAAAGATGACATGAAGAGGCCATCAACATTTTTCCTAATTCCACTATAATTGTTGTATGTGTACATATGGTTGTTTCCCACATCATTTATTAATAACGAGTTGTGCATGAATCGTGAGCTGAGAGTGGGTGCGCGCGCATTCACCTCACGTGCGCGTGGGACACCACGTGACCAAGCGCACACGCAAACAAAAAAGAGACACCCGCACGAGCACACGCCCACACCGGCTGCCAGTTTGCTTTTTACTCTTACCGACATCTTCATCTCAGCCAACATGCTATAAAACAGCAGGCAAGTGAGCACAAAAAAATATTTCAACACCGAAAGTCCCTTTTTATTCACTTATTTTTGGGCTGGAGTCGCTGCAACAAAATGAGATGAGGATGTTTATTTGAGTCAGATGCTTTGCATCTGTGTTGAGTCATGGAAAAGCGCCAAGTCAAGGTATGTGGATGCATGTTATTGTTTCAGTTACCATTCTTAGTTTGATCGGTGTTTTAATTCATTATCAAGGTGGTAAGAAGTCTTTATCGTTTAAGGTTTTTGAAAAGTCCTGAAATGTTCAAAAATTATGTTTTAAATTCCAGGAGCATTGATAAAATGATGATTACAAATGCGGCATATCAACAAGGTGCCATAGGAATTAATACAAATGTGCCAGAAAAAAAACGCTTTAAAGTTAGCTTGAACACACAAGGGTTTTTAACCAATTATGTAAAAACAAAAAAAAACTTGCGAGAAGAGAGAAAAGGTAGACATGAATGTTGCCGCTACATTAGAAGTGAACTTTTACATCTATTTTTTGGTCAGTTTATCACAGATTACGTGGCAAGAATTTTCCATGCCTCTTGGAAGTTTAATTACAAAGCCAGTAGAGCACATATTCACTGTTTTTATGCAAAACACGTTTGCTACTAATTGAAGTCATCCAGAATCTAAATGCCTGTGTGGACATTTTGACACTTCATTAATCCGATGATTATTGAATTAAAAAGCCAAATGTTGAATGACCTGCTTTTAATTGATAAGCAAGCCTTGACTGTCCTACATACTTAATGCACTGATTTCCCCCGAGGCCGCGCAAGCTTGCCATCAACTGTTCTCTTTCTCACTATTGTCTGCTCGGCTGTCGGCTTGCTGATGCACTGATTCACCCCAGCATGTTCAATGACATCATCATGCATCTTTCAACACTTAAACATATTGCGTTGTCTTGTCTGCCACATTTGCATTTACGAGGACACGGTCAACCTCTTTATTATGGGGTCATACTCTAATGACGTCATATACAGATGACGGAGCAAGATTATGAGGCAATTTCAAGAGTTATCCATTGAACAATATGTTTGTGACTTTGGCTATAGTTTGCAGTGAATAGTGTACCAGTGCATTGCATTCAGTTTTAGCCCAAACCAATTGTAACTGGTTTTGCAAAAGTAATATCCATCTCTTTATCTGTACCGCTTCTTCGCACAAGGGTCGTGGGGGGTGCTGGAGCCTATCCCAGCTATCTTCGGCCTGAACTGGTTGCTAGCCAATTGAAGTGCAAAAGTAATGGTTAAAAAAACAGTTTTCCCCTAAGTCATTTTAATTAATTAGTACTTGTTGGTCAAATTATTGCTGGAAAAAAAAAATTTTTTTTTTAAATGTATGAGAATTTTTTTTCAAACAGCAGTTGTACCAAAATTAAAAGCTAACTCGAGAGTAGTTATGGCTTAAATTTTCAATTGAGCTGTTAAGTTTTCGCATGGGGTCCTATTTTCATGCCCAGTGCAAAGTCTGTAACTGTGTGCATGGATGTAGTTTTCTTTTTTTTTCGTGGGTGCAAGTTTCTTTTTTGGGGGTATATTGGTAGATATGCGCCATTGTGCGCCGTTGTGGGAGGGAACACAGCTGACTTGTGTGCCATCCAACGGAGGTGGCTTCCCTCATTCCCTTTAAATTCCGAACGGTATTTTACTACATGGTGGATGAATTCACTGCATGATGAAAAGATGGGCGCTGTGCTGTGGGCATTCGGAGACCGCCTTCTAATCCCGATTTTGCGCCTGTTTGTGACGTTCAAACTGTGCATCATATTACTATGGATTACATTAAAATGTCAATTTCTCATGAACAGTTGGGCCTACTACGCTACTGCATTCCAATGTTGTCCATTTTGTTGGTATTTGGAAGGTTGAATCTTTTTTGAGGTGGTACTTGGTGTAAAAAGTTCAAGAACCATTGCAGTGATGCATTCCAATATAAGAAAAATAACACTCTATTGTCTTTTTAGACTTCCTGCACCCCAGTCCACTGAACTTGTCTAGCGCCACCTGTCAGCCATGAAGCTGCACAGGCTGTCGGGTGCCACCATCAGCGCTCTTACGACGATCGTACCGTACCTAGGCTCCAACGACGCCGTCTATGATGACACTTCGGCCAAGACTGGATTCCACTCTGAAAAAATGCACTCGGCGTCCATTAGTAACACCAACAAGGTCATTTACAGCACCCTCATGCCCATTTTCCCCACCAACATGTCAGAAATTCTGCTGACTAATGAGACTGATGGAATGGCGGCGCAGTGCGGGGAGAACTTTGTGGACAACATGGAGTGCTTTATGATCCTGACTCCTGGCCAGCAGCTGGCCGTCGCCATCTTGGCTCTCACCTTGGGTACGTTTACAGTGCTGGAGAACCTGATGGTGCTGTGCGTCATCCTGTATTCGCAGACTCTGCGATCGCGACCATCCTACCACTTCATAGGAAGTCTGGCTGTGGCGGACCTCATTGGCAGCATCATTTTCGTTTACAGCTTCCTGGACTTCCACGTCCTCCATAGGAAGGACAGCCCGGAGGTTTTCCTCTTTAAGCTGGCCGGCGTCATCGCCTCCTTCACTGCCTCCGTGGGAAGCCTCTTCCTCACCGCCATTGACCGCTACATCTCCATCCACAGGCCTATGGCGTACAAACGCATCGTGACCAAGACCAAAGCAGTCGTGGCATTTAGTCTCATGTGGAGCGTGTCCATAGTGTTCTCGCTGCTCCCCCTGCTGGGCTGGAACTGCAAGCGCCTCAACTCAGTCTGCTCAGACATTTTCCCCCTCATTGACCAGAAGTATCTGATGTTCTGGATCGGGATGACGAGCGTCCTGCTGCTCTTCATCATCTACGCGTACATGTTCATCCTGTGGAAGTCCCACCACCACGCTGTGCGCATGTTGAGCCGTACCTCCCAGAGGAGCATCATCGTCTACACGGCGGAGGGCACCAAGGTTCAGACGGTGAGACCCGAGCAGGCCCGCATGGACCTTCGCCTGGCCAAGACCCTCGTGCTCATCTTGGTGGCCCTCATCATCTGCTGGGGACCGCTCCTCGCCATTATGGTTTACGACCTCTTGGGAAAAGTGGACGACTACATCAAGACCGTGTTCGCCTTCTGCAGCATGCTGTGCCTGCTCAACTCCACCGTCAACCCCGTCATCTACGCCATGAGGAGCAAGGACCTGCGCAGGGCTTTTAGAAACATCTGCCGTCTGTGTCGGGGAAGCGCGCAGCCTCTGGAGAACAGCTTGGAGAGCGATTGGAACAGCAGGAGTGTCAGGGCCAAAGATTGTGGCGGCAGTGGTGCGAACAGCCAAGTGAAAGTGGCCCAAGTTTATATTTCTGGAGTGACGGATACGACTTCTGGTGTCGATTCAGTGTGAACGCCAAGTGACTTGTGATTAGAACATATTGACTTTAAGCTTGCTTTGAAGATGAACTCTGAAGCTGTTGTCTTCGATACACCTGCACGATCTAAACAATGGGTGGCCAAAGTACATAATGACTCTTCCATTCTTTAATCTGGTCTAGTAAGCATTATTAAAAAAATTATAAAAAATAAATAATGATATATTTGTTGCATTTATTTTTCCCCTAATTGTATTGGATTGTGTTAGGTTGTGCAGGTGCTCCCTATGAATAATGAAATATGCTTTGTTGTACAGGTCACAGTCTTAAACAGTTTAGGGGTGAACATATTTATTGCTACTGCATATCACAGGTGTGGGAAACCATTTTCCTATCAGAAAGCCATTAAGTTTTTATGAAGTCCTCCAAAGGCCATACTAAATGAATGAACACACAAATTTATCTATCCATGCATTTCCTATCCCGCTTATCCAGTTTAGGGGCACAGGAAGCTGGAGACTAGCACAGCGAATTTATGGCAGAAGCCAAACGTGTGTTCATTTATTTATTTATGTATTTATCCAGCCATCCATTATCTGTACCGCTTCTCCTCACAAGGGTCGACGGGGCGAGCTGGAGCCGATCTCAGCTATCTTTGGGAAGTAGGCGGGGTACACCCTGAACTGGTTGCCAGCCCAATAGCTCTTATTCATTTATGTATGTATGTATTTATTTATTTATTTATTTATTTTTATTCATTCTGAGCATTTGTGGATTAAAACGTTTTTTACTCATAGGTTTTTGTCTTTAGAATTGCATGGCGTGCAGGATTGTGGCTGTACAGTCAATGACCCATGGGCCTTAAGTTCCCCACCACGCCATAACAAAGCAAAAGATATGAATATTGTGGCTGTAGTACAGTACCTCCAAAATGTCTAGTGGAAAGCTGCACTATTAAACTACTTTATAGAAAGTAGCATTTGTGACTTGAAAGCAGCCGTGGGTGGTTGTGTAAGATGTTTGGCATTTCACCACTCCTCAATTGTTTACTGTACAATTCCAGTGTGTTTTGCTGAGCAAAAACTGTAAAACATGTTTGGCTGTTTTAATAGCAGAAAATATTTACATGAATGTTCCGTGTGCTTGTAAAACATTGTGGGACAAATTGACAATGCCATATTGATGTCAAGCATCCATAGTGCCATTCTGTCTTCAGTAAATGCTTATTTTTCTTATCATGAAATTGCCAAGATCATGGGTGATCTTTTTATAATAAATCCATGAAATGACACCAAACATGTGGTGCATCTAATTAACCTCCCCCAAAAAATCATGTATTTTTGCATGTCAAAGAGACAGAAAAAAATCCATCCATCCTTTTGCTTGGGCGCTTGTCCTCATTAGGGTCACAAAAGAAAGACTAAGTCAAAAAAATTCACATTCGGAGTCACATATAATGACAATTTACAGTCTTCAGACAACCCAAAGCATGGCTCGGCAATAAGAGAGCAAAACAGAGCGCCCAGAGAAAACCTACACAAGCACAAGATCATCATGCAAACTGGATCAGGGAAGAGCCAGCATTCGAACATTAAACTTAAGAACTATGAGGCAGAAGATCTGACAACTACAACAATGGGGTGCCAGAAATAATCCATGACCGATACAGTATCAAATGTACTGTAATATATACATGTCGCCCTGGCCGCGCCAGTGACTGAAATACTCTTCCAAAATAGTGAAGACATGAACAGCTTCATACCATCCATGTGAGTTGCACAATTTGTGTTAGTTGCCCTTCCCACTATGTATAGAGGTGCATAAATGATCCAGACTATTTTTTAAACCAATTGAAATACACTATTGCCTTAATACATTAATGATAACAGTTGTTAATGACATGCAGTCGTTCTGACACTCACAAATTCTTACATACCTCAGAAATGACACCATCTATTATGCTGTCTGCTACTAGGTGAATGCAAAATGGTTACCACAACCGGGCACTTCGCGTCACAGATTCTCTGGTGGTCATTACTTAAAGACATCTTGAATTAAATAGAAACATCATTGCAAAAGGAATAAATAAAAATAATTATAAATTAAAAAAATAATAATTGCTTCTAATTCCCACTTCTGGTGGCAGGGCATGCATAATTTGGAGCATACCAGTACAGATTTGCGTTTTGACTCTGGCTGGTTTGTCTTCTCGAATAAGCTTCGAAACAAATCAGTCCATTTGCGATCGACTTAATGTCCTGGGAAATAAATGGCCTGGATGAATGAGAAAACCCAAAAGCATGTCAAGTCCCAAAATTGAATTAGCATCTTCAAAAAACATGTTGCAAATCATGAAATTTCGTTTGGGGCACATAACGCTAAAGAAATTCGATATTAAATGTTTGAAAAAATATTACTTTGGAAAAATGTTGTTTTTTTCGACACAGTTATTACCTTTTGAACGATAACAACGACCAATCATTAAAATACTCCCAGCAGTAAAATTTATGTTAAAAATGAAATTATCCATATAAAATGCGGTGAAAAAGTAATTGCCCTCTTCTTTATGTTGGGTGGACTTCGCATGTACTGACAGCATTTTTATGGCTAAATTTTAAAAATGGTGTAATACTGACCTCTTGTGGATACAACCAAACACGCCTTGTTTGAATTTTTATTCCAACGTGGTCCGTCAGGCAGGTGACTTTAAAGCCACTTCGCCTATGATGTCGTCAAAACACAGAAAAAGACACGATCTGATCACGTCAGCTCTTTTAAGGACGTTATTATAGACAGTGCGTGTCACCATCCTTTGTGTGATCTTTACTACAACCCCCAGCATGCATTGTAGTGAAGTCACACATGACGTCAGGAAACCGATAGCCTCGTATCGAAAACAAGCTGCCGAGCCGCGTCGCGTCTGCTAAAGCTAGCTCCGCTATCTTTAACGGCAGTCAGCCCACTGCTGGGCTGCGAGCTTCCGCAACTTTTTTTCAGGAAGCAACTTTAAAAAGACACCTCAACTACTATACAAGACATCCACATTTAAAAGGTAAGACATTCAATTAAATTTAGAACCCGACAGCTAACGCTACCGTTTGCTTTGTTTTCTGTTTTGAGTAGCTAGCGCCAGGAGCTAACTCTAGCTGGTTAGCACTAATTTAAAGGCTCGGCTGCGGAACATGATTATCATGTGTGCGATAAAGCGGCGCAGTGTGGTTTCAAGTACAGATTTTCACAATGACAATATCGGCCCGTGATGACGAATCCATAACCTTACGACTGTAAACGTCTTACAATATCTTCTCTTCATGCGGGGGTTGGTTTGACACCTCTTCCTCTTTTTGATCAGTTTAAAGAAATGGCGTGCGGAGCTACCCTGAAGAGGACCATGGATTTCGATCCGCTCATGAGTCCAGCTTCCCCCAAAAGACGAAGGTGTATGCCCGTGTCTCCGCCCTCCCCGTCCCCCAGGAAGTATCTGAGCATGGGGCCCTCGCCATTCGGGGAGTCGTCATCCAGACTGAGCGCAGGTAGTATCTTCCTACGAGCTAGCAAAGTTGGAGCTCCCAGGCCCGAGCAACCTGTTGTTCAGCCTCGTTAAGACAATGATAGCCTTTGTCAACCGTCCTTTTGTTCCTCCTCCCAGAACAAATCCTCCACAGCATCAAGCAGGAGTACAAACGCATACAAAAGAGGAAGCATCTAGAAGCTGGAGGCTACCAGCCGCCTGAATGCTGCTGCGCTCCAGAATCTCCTCCATCCCAGTCCACCATGTCAGGTTAGTTAACACACAACCAAGACTCAATTACTTACAACGTGTAAGGCATTACAATGCTCAGCCATTTTAAAGTAATTATGTCACAGTATTTTCCAATCCATCAGCCATGCCACTTATCCTCACATGGAGAACATGCAAACGTCACACAGGAAGGCGGCAGCTGGACTTGAACCCTCAACTGCTGCACAGTGAGGCGGACGTGCTAATCAATTGACAAGCGTGCCGCCCGTCATAATATTATTGTAACGGACTTGAGATGTTGTAGTTGACCCAAAACAATGACAGTGTCATACATATATGGTTTTTAACAAGGCAACAGCTTCAAAACCGCACACAAATTAATGCCAAATACTTTAGATGGCCTAATTTAATTTATATTCCGCACAATTAAGATGAATGTATGAAGTGGTTCTTACCATGTTAATACAGTCACAAAAATGACACAATGACTGTGTGGACAACATTAAAAAGTGGCCGAGTAAAGGTATCATTGACTGGTATTTTGATGACTGCATGAGCAGTGACCGAAAATGATATTCTGTAACAGAGAGTAAAATCATGGATGGGTCGATTTGCCAATGAATGAACTGTGTAAAAAAAAGTGGACAAGTTATGATAGTCATTTACATTTGGTCACCCAATAACGACATGAAAATTAAAAATGGTTTGTTGGTTGCCCCCCCCCCCTTTCAGCCCCAAAGTTGACTAGTGACTGTATAGTCTGTCATGTCCTCTCAACTAATGACTCTATAAATGAAAGATGACTGAACAATGATAGGACAGTAAGACCATGCATGCCAGCAGGACTCAAACTGAAATAAGCCACAGTTGCATGGAAGAATACAGTCCTACTATTTTAAAATTCCAACAAACAGTGTCTGGTCAGGTATAATATTATCAATGCTACTCTAGTATTGGTTACCATGATTTAATTACATCTTAAAAGGAATACATTGCTGTTTGTTTTTATACACTGGAGATTGACTCACCATAAAGATGTTTTTTTGGCTTTTGCAGCAACGCCCTCTGGAGGCGCTTCCCCATCGAGGAAGGAGCAGCCACTATTCACCCTCAAACAAGTTGGGATGATTTGTGAACGTCTGCTGAAAGAAAGGGAAGAGAAAGTGCGAGAGGAGTACGAGGAGACCATGACATCCAAACTGGCAGGTCAGTGCGCGCCGCAGCTGTATGTAACATAAGACATTGTAACAATGTTAATTAAAAAAAAAAGAGATTATCAGACAAACATTGATGCAAGTGGGACAAGGCTTGGTTTGTCACGTTTAAAAATTCAGGAACTGAAGAAACTCTGTTTGCCCGATCAGCTGGAAATCACATGATCAGCCTAGATCGGAGCATCCCTAAGTTGTTGTTAATTTTATAAATGTAAAATGTAGATGTTTTTTTTAAATGTTTTTCCAATTTTAGTTTAGTTTCAGTTAACTGTGGCATGGTGGTCATGTGGTTAGCACGTCCACCTCCCAGTCCAGAGGTTTTGGGTTCGAATCCAGCTTTCCTGTGTGGAGTTTGCATGTTCTCCCTGCGACTGCAAAGGTTTATTCTGGTTTCCTCCTACGTTCCAAAAACATGCATGGTATGTTAATTGAGCACTTCAAATTGTCCCTAGGTTTGATCGTGAGTGTTAATGTTTATTTGTCTGTGTGTGTCCTGAGATTGGCTGACAACCAATTTAGGGTGTACCACGCCACTGCCGGAACACCGCTGGGATAGGCTCCAGCACACCTGCGACCTTTGTGAGGATAAGCAGTTTGCATAATGAATGAATAGTTTATTTCGTTAGTTTTCGTTAACTAAAATATCCTTGGTCACTTGGCTGTGCTTTGACACGGAAAGGGGAGTCGCATTTGTAGATATATTCCCAATAGAAATTCAAACAGTCCTGAAAAATTTCCATATGCAAATTTTGTATTGTTTGCTATTGCAGAACAGTACGACACCTTTGTGAAGTTCACGCACGACCAGCTCATGCGACGATTCGGTGAACAACCTGCAAGCTGTGAGTGCGCTCCACGTGTCATTCCCACATTTCTGTTCCACATCTGCTTTCTGACTTTTGAGTTCATCTGCTTTTCTTCTCCAGATGTTTCCTGAGCTCACATGACAGCAGCCTCTCATTGCATACAGATTGTGTGACGCCGCCAGGAAGGAAAAAGAAATACACACACAGAAAAAAAATATGCTCATCGTTGTTACGAGATTCAGTTTAGTTTAAATGAAACTTTTTCTTACTGTGCCATATTTTTGTGGTTAGGCAAATGGTTGTAAGCAACCCGGTGCTTCCCGATGTAAGCGGACCCCCATGACACCACCCCCTCCATATTTCCCTTTTTTCCCCACCTGTGTGGTTGGTCCCAGCTGTGTGCATGCTGACAGTTCTCACATTTATTGTGACAATTCCCAGCTTTTGTTCACTTTTCAGTTGGTTACATGTAAATATATTGGAGCAGCATTGACTTTGCTGTCACAAGGAAGCTTAAAGTCACGCCTCCATTTGTTCCTTTTTATGATTAAGTATTAAGTAGGCCAAATAGATTATTTCTTCCCTTCCCTGACCAAGTTTTTTATTTATTTTCATTTGTTTTACTGGTATAACTTTGAAGTCATTGTACTTAATCAGAAAAAAAAATAAATGACTTACGGTAATTTTAAAACCTGCCGGCTATGGACCTATTTTTTTTCCTACAAAAGACACCATGAACACTTGCACAATGAGCTCCAATACAATAATTTTGGTGTCATATTTTGGATCTGTTGTGTTGCTCAATCAGGGAACTTATTGGCAAAATTTCACAATCATATTTACACCTATTAGAGTTGCACATGCGTTTTTATTTTATGTGGATGAAAACCTACCCAAGCACTAGTTTGGAACGTCTCACCTACCAACTTAGAAAAACACATCAAGGAAGAACTTTTGACACTCTTTGCATTGGATCTCATTTGATTGTGGACCAGTAAAAACCCAAAAGCTAATCTGATGTTGCTTGACTTTGAAGGTGGAATTTTCCCTATAGGAAACAATACAATGAATTAACCGCTTTAGGCTCTTCTAAAATCCTTAGCTGTCAAACGTAAAAACAATTTAACCACTGTACAATCAAACTAAAATGGCAAAACCACTCACCCTTTGAACAAACTCTTGATACCTATTGATTTATACGCAGGTGTTGCTGGAATAAAAAAAAGGCTTGTGATAAATTAACATACTGTATCAAGTAGCCAGACTCTTTCCTATGCTGCAGAAAGTTCATACTTTGGTTCTTTGGCAATCATCACCCTTTTTGTGTTTGCCCCGACTTTTGTAGAGCGTGACTAAGAGCACTTTTAAATCATTTTATCATGCAGGCTCCAGTCTGACATTCCCCCTCTTGAGTTAAATCTAATATGACACCGAAACATAATACTGTCAACTCATCTCTTAAATATTTTAAGAAATTAGCACAGACTCTTAAGATTTCAGGTACTAAATAATTTTAATTCAAGGGAAAAACTCCCAAAACATTTCACAGTTTCTTCAAGGGAATTTCATTTTTGTTGTTGAACCAACGGGTCAGCATCCTCCCCAAGTGAGTCGGGCCACGTGGTCTGTTTTTTGCTTGGTGGACTTGATAAAGCCCAAAAATTCCAGCTCCGAAACGACCCTGATAAACCGAGCGCTGGAGAACTGTTAAGGAAGTCTTCTCAGTATCCCGTACCCTGCAAAGTTTTCTTATCAATAGTTTAGTTTATTTAAATAGAATTACATTTATATGTTACAAAAAGATACTGTTTGACGTCATCGACTTTTCCAAAGTTGTCTGAATCTGGATCATTCCCCTCCACTGCAGACACCACGGTTGAGTAAGCCTAAAAACAAATCACACGGCCATCCAAACAGCTGTCAAGTCTTTATTGATCCACAGAACAAACAAAAAACAAGGGAAAACACCTTAAATCAATGACATTTACCAAGGCAAAGTTGATGATATTTTTAGGAGGCATAAAGACAAACTCACTTGCATCCAGTCATAGAGGTTGATGAGGCGGCCGCACTCCAGGTGCAGCTTGTACACAATGCAGATGTCAGGCGCCGCATTGGAGACGCTGCCGTCATCTGTTTTTAGGTTCTCATTCTGAAACAACAATTTGAAAGAAGATATTTACAATGCACTCAATACCGGCTCTGGTTGCTTGCCATTTTTCTCATCATGCTGGTTTAACATGTGCTGCTTTTTTATGTCTAATCTTTAAAATCACATTATAGTGAATGGAGAGGGGAGCCCTCTAATCTCGTTGCACACTTGAGTACGATGACAATAAAGGGATTTCTAATTCTAATTCTAATTCTAAAAAAAATAAAAAAAATAAGCACCTAATCTTCCATGTACGTACGCATGCTTGAAATATGACGCAAAAGTGCTTAAACGTGACAATGGCATACCAGAAGATAATAGTAAGGGCTGCTGAGTGCGGCCTGAATGGAGGTGCGAGGTGTGGCATTGAGATGGCGTCTGATGGAGGACGAGGAGCTGTAGTAGCACACTTCATTCAGTGTCTGAGACTCTGGAGGAGGCAGGTGAGTCCTATGAAAAAAAATAAGCAAGGCAGCATTGACAAATAAGGAAGCTGACAATCAGAAGACAATTATGTCTCACTTTACGAGGTTGTCGATAAACTCCAGGACTTGACTTCGCAGGTTCTCATAGGGACTCCGTTTCTTGGACCTTCTAGACTCATTCATCTCCAGAAGAGCCTGTTGAAAGCAGGTAAAATACGGTGTCAGCAAGAAGAACTAAGTTTTGTACATAGCTTTCCACAGTGGAGAGTTTCCGTACCTTCTGCAGCTGGTACAAGTCGGTCTTCTTCTGAAGGTTCTTCACAGGAGTGGTGAGGCTTTCCTCGTCACATTGGACCACCTCACTAGCCCCTGGTTGGAGAAGAAAGAAAGTGCTCCTTATTCCTGTGGTAGTAATTATCCTAAGGGAGCAAGATGACTTCCGCAAACCGGGCAGATGCTTTTCGCAACTCACCGTCCAACTGCTTGAATTTGCTGAGCATGTCTTCCAGCTGGACGAGGGCGCTCTTCATCTTCTTTGAGTTGATGGGCTGCAGGATCTCTGCGCATCTTTGGAGCAATGCAATCAGCTCGTCCTTGGCCAACATCCTGGAGGAGTAATCAGATGAGGCTCATAACAGCCTGTCTTTTAAGGAGCTAACTAAATAAAAATCATGTGCTTGGCCACCTGAGGGCGCAATATGAACGAATCATGGCCTTGATTTTGGAGCTATCTAATAGTTAAGGGGGTCAATGGCATTCACAGAGCGATTAAGACAGGGATGTCTATCCTTTTAGGGTGCGAGCTACTTGGAAATACCTACGTTATTTATTTATTATAATTTTCAAACACTTTGAATTTTTTATATGTACACTACATATTGGTGGACCTTGAATTACTCTATGAACCCATAGTAGTGCACAGCTTTTGTCTTTACTTTACTCTTAGGAGCTGCTGATAGCGAGGCACACACACACCTATTGGAACAGCACTTGGGCTTTGTGTTTTTAATCAATGACCCAAAAATGCCACTCCACATTTGCCTCCCTCGGCCGGCAAGCAAGCGCCCCGGGCGGACCGATCTGCATGACGCTCTGGTCATCTTAGTCCCTGAAACCACCATCACACCATTGACGTTCGCCTCCTTCGTCCCACGGGTCATTCTCGCTTGAGAATGGGGAAACTGCGAGCGGGCGCCCAAACCCAATACCCACTTCCCCCCCGGAGCCCACCACAAAAAAATCTAATAAAAGCCTCCTTTTGCTCTGTATGGAAATATTGGGCGTGTGTGTGTGTGTGTGTGTGTGTGTGTGCGTGCGTCTAATGCTGTAGCTAGTGAGTGTATATTCTCATTTGCAATCCAGCCAATGCTTACATTTCAGCCATTTAAATAAACCAAAACAAGCAAGATTAATTATCCAGGCTTACTTAAGCAGCTTCATGGCTGACTGATAATCCTCCGTCTCCCAAACACTCTTCTCCAGGCAAATTAAATGGAGCTCCCGGATCTGCGGGTAATCCAGTGTTACACCAGAGCAACAATGTCAGTTTAAAAAAAGGATGCTTTGTTGAGATGAAGGGGCTCCTTGCCTGTTTTCCAAGGGGGTAGCGAGGCAGCGACGAGGTCAAAGTGTGAAGACACCTCAGCGTGGGATAATAGTTCTTGTGGTATTTATAAAGTTCCTTTATCAGCTGGTGGCAAACCTCCTAAAACAGTTGAAAGTCTCGCTCAAGCGTTCATGTCAGCAAAGTTAAGTGTCGTGTTGAAACTAATAGAACATGGTACCTTTAAGTGAGGATCATCCTTTAACAGTTGAACCTGCTCTTGGGAGTCTAGCTTGTTAACATATCTGAAAGAGAGACATGAAGATGTTGAGCGCACACAGTCCATTGGCGCTACATTAAGACAATAGATTGTGAATCCCGAGGCGCCCATATAAAATCAGCAAACCTAACGTTATTGTAAAACACCTTCCCAGATGTCTTTGAACGCATCACAATACTTTTGTCCACAGTGAGTTTTCAACTTTGACCAGTGACCCATGTACCTGGTAAATGAAGGCAGCTGCCTAATCCTCTCCAGGTCCTCGTGGCTGAGCTGCGCCACGTTATGCAGTGCTTCCGTCTTCTTGCAGCACAGCACACTGAGAGGCTGCGAGTGAAAGTGCTCCAGCAGTGCCAGCTTGAGCAAAAAAGTAGATAACAGTCTTTTATGCGGAGAAAGCTGACTTTTGATTTTGATCCCAGTACCTTTTCCATACAGGGCTGGGTAACTTTTGATATTTTTACCAGTAATACAAATTTGAGAAGCATGAAAATACTTTTTCATGGCTGTGTATATACGAGATGGTAGCATGAAAAGGGATACACACAATACAATCCAGGTCGATACACTGAACAAGGTCCTCAGATGCTATTGAGTATGTACCTGCACACCCTTGATGAAATTTCGCACTGAGAAGTCATGGTAGAGGAAGAGGCTGATCAGCACCTGCAAGACTTTGCCAGACAGCTTAAAGGGGAACTTCGATGTGAGGATTAACTAGGAAATGAAATGGGGCAAAAAATCAAAACCCAATTTAGTCAAAATCAGAACCAAATGTACATTTTGAGGTCATCTTTGTGCAATGCGAACGAATGAGCACCTTGTCAATAACAGTGGCCAGGTGTTGAGTGCATGACAGGGACTGGAAGAGCTCGATACAAAGCAGCGACGACACAGAGTGGGGCAACATGTGCTGGATGGTGCTCGGCGACGTGGCGATGCCGAAGATGAACATGAGGGGAAGACGCTCGATGTATCGACTGTGACAGACAGAGCAGTCGGCTTTACGCACCTTGATTTCATGTCCACCAATTTTACGCTGCAGTAAATGACCTAGAGCAATTATGCACATACCCCTGAAATATTTTTCTTTATGAGGTTGAACCTCCAGTTCGACAAGGCCCTATAAGCCAAATAAAACTTCAGTTTAGTTCAACCTATCATCATGCAACACCTCGGCAAATCCGCTCAACTTATTTCCGGGGTGCCCGTCATATGGAAAGGAGGAAAATTGTAAGAATCACCTAAAATTTTACAATTCATAAAATATTAATTGCACACACAAATCTCTTTTACCAACAGTGACTTATAGTAAGAAACATAAAGTTCAATGTTGTTTTGAATTAAATATTGTGACGTCAAGTAGCAACAAAGATTGTGTTTGATTTGTGGGGTTCAACTTATTTTTTTTTAAGTACTGTATGATTTATTATTTAAAATAAACAGTTCAGAAATGAAGAGGAGCAGAGATTGTTGCAAATTCTGACAATGCATCATACATAAACATTTTCAGTAATTCAAACCTTGCACCATAAGAACGCTGTAAGAGAGTTCCATGTTACCTGCAGATAAGAATGAAGTCCTGAAGAACTTTTGGGTTGAAGGCCTCTAAATCTTTAAAAATAATGACAATGGGAGGATGGTGGTCTTTACATGGAGAACTGCGCTTTTTTCCAGGAGTGCTGGATTTCTGCAAAGTAGCAGTCAATAAAAAAAAAAATAAATAAATGCTAGGATGATGATTTAATAAAAATAGTAATAATCTAAAGACTGCAAAAGCAACAAAAAAAAAAAGTTATGATGCACTGATCCAACCTTTGTTTGTGTGTTGTACCAATCACAGAGTACGCTCAGGGAGCAGTGCACGCTCCTGTGGACTGGAGTGCTGCTCTGCTGCAACGTCGCGACCTCTTCCGCCTCCTCTTCTGCCTCCTCATCTTCATCATCCTCATCATCATCTTCAGCAGCTACCACTGTGTCCATCAACCTCTCCAAGACCCTCTTCATCAAGTGCTTCAAAGCTGAAACAGGAGCACAAACAATACATTACAACCTTGCATTTCAGACTTCAACCCAAATTCTATTCGTGAGACAATACTTTCGAGTTAGCTATGCATTCATCCATCAGCCCTCACGAGACTGCAGTTCATAAAACATCATTTTCTTTGCTTTTTCTTATAAACACAGCAGTTAGGAATGAAATGTTAATTAAAACATTGCCAGCGGAGTTAATAAACATTCATGTTTTATTAACTTTGACAATGCAAATTTTTATTTTACTTTTTTTCTCTGGAAAAAAAATGATTTCCAAATAAAATCAACCGGCTTTTCGTAATGGTGGAGCATCTTTGACTAAAGTTCCCCTGTTTTATTTTTTAATTTTATTTTATTTTAACTTTCTCCATGACGTGAATAAACTTACCTGCACATTCTTTGGCCTGGACTGAGGCCACATGAGGAGTGACAGACTGCTGGAGGAGCTCAGACAAGCTTTGGAAGGTCATGTGATGGTCTGGCACGTTCACTCCTAGTGAGGACATGAGAATATATTATTATACAGGATATATGGTTTGTGTTGCACGCCACAAAGAGAACCAGCTCACGCTCATTCAGGCATGCAAAGAGACATGTTAAAGTGAAAGTAATGCAAACATTCGTAATGCTTCACTTCTTCAGCTAGGTTGGTTCGTTCCTCCAAGGTACCTCAACATTAGTCACAAAATAGACTGGTATCGCTAGCATCTTATTTATTCATTGAACCGTAACCCAACAGTTACAAAGCCCAGGTCCTTACTGCTGTCCCAAAGATCACGTTGAGCACTCATCATCATCATCATCGTCGCCATCAACTTTATCATAATCATACCAAGCATTAGTGCCGCAGTGGGAATCTCGTTGGCTCTCATATGAGAGGCCCAGTCGCTGTGCTGACGAGTGGAGGAGCACTTTTTGGTGAAGTCCAGCAAGCTGTCCAGGATTTTCCTGTTGAGTTCATCCTGTAAAAGCTGACAGCATACACATTTTACACATTACATACTTAGTTTATGCTTTGATTACTTTTCTTAATGTTTGACTCCAACAATGACTGAATGCCATTTGATGACTTAGGTAAGAGGCAGTTTGGGAACATATATAATAATAATGGGTCATAGGAGGTTCTCAGTTCTGCCTTCCTATCTTTGCGCATGTTCTTCCCATGCTTCCCTGGGTTTTCTTCATTTCCTGATAGGGGTACACACTGCTGCTTTTCATGCAGACAACTCGAGTTCCATTCCCGGCCACCGTTGCCAAACAGTGAGCGATGGGACAAGGCGAAAATAGCTACAACTCTGGATTCTAAAAACATGAATGTTAAAGTAATTCAATACAATGCAATGGATTTAAAGGACAGATGTCATCTCTTGACAACCACTTGATCATGTACGTGTCAACCCTTCAAAGTGTATGATTGTATTAAATACCTCTGTAACCGTTTTAATCTTGTTCCATAGATCGTGGAAGAGACTGGACCGTGCATCGCTTGTCTCATCGCCTTTGCAACCATGAGTGAAATAGTCGTCTGTGGGAGAAATACAATTTAAAGACATGAATGTGATGATTACGGCAATAACGGAGAGGGAGCCGTATTTTACCTAAACTGGGGGAGCTTTTTTTCTTCTTCTTGGTGTTTGGCTTGAAAACAAAACAACCCTAGAATGTGGAGTTAAGTGTCAGAAAGTACGCAAACCAAAATACGAAGTTTACGTAAACACGAAATATTACCGTTGATACTGACGACGTGGACATTTTGTAAACAACCCGTCTGACGGTGAAATGACGCCCCTTCTTTCACCGGTTCCTGGGTCGTTTCGCTGAACTCCCAGAGTAAGACGAAAAAAAAATAAATATATAAAAACTCCCCGAGTGACCAAGTCTGACAAGTCTCTTACTTCCCGCCAGGATGACGTTGCCGGTTGTGTTCAAGGCTCCTAACCCTTCACGTCCACGTCACAGAAAACGCCGTTCATGGCCGTTTTAATCATTGATCAGCACAATAAAAACTAAATTAGGCGTTAGAGTTTAACTCATTTTGTAAACCACAACCAACTATTTTTTTGTTCATTTTCATCGACTTTCAAGTTTGTAAGGCGACTTCCCATTTAGCAACATTTGCGATTTTGAACATACCACCACGCAGTTACTCACAGTTACCACAGAGTGAAGTCTTTCAACGCGTCCTCGAACGTGTTCCCAAACTTTATTGAGCCATGATATATTTTACATTTGTCTCATTTACATTTGTTTGTCCAAAATTGAATGCATACTTATATGATTATCTCGTCTCATTAAAAACACAAAATTGTACCCTCAGCCACACCTCGATGAGGTATGCCTTCTAAAAAGTGGTCTTCTTGTTTATTTTACTTCTTTAAGAACATGATCTATTTTTGCTTTCTGGATATGGCCAAGTGACATTCGCAAGCTGAGATGTGATTGGTCGTAACCTGAGGCCTTGGCACCGTGATGACATTTTCAGTCCACAAGTATCAAAATGGCCGCCCCCTGAGATGGCTAAACCGGCTGGATTTTGCTGTTTAATTCATATTACATAAACGAAATATTAATCAGAGTACCGTGTTTATACTTGTGGGGCCGCATAAGACATGATGTCAACAAGTTTTTTAACTTGACTAATCTAAATGTTTTGCCTGTCACTGTGCCAATGGCTCTATTTAATATTATTTTTTTTAATTAAAATTTTAAAATACAAAACTCTTACTGCTGAGGGCGCAACCATTTCTATTTCACAAGTTCCATTTTGAATTCTACAACATAATTGTTATCAGTTACCTTTACAAAAAAAATGTGGAAAAAATGGTTCACTTGATTTCTTCAATAAGATGAAGAACCAAATTATTGACATTTCCAAAAGGAAAATGTTGTCCAAATGTTATGCACTGCCTAATAAAATCTGAATTGAATTTGAGTTTCAAAAGGTTGGTTGCAGTTTTAAATTCCTCATCTCTGATCAAAATGATAAAAACTGAAAATAGTTCCTTTAAATGTCCCATGATGTTGAGACCGTCTGAGACAAATTGGGGGGGGGGGTTAATTTGTTGCGCACTGTATGACCTTGTGCAACTTAACCTGAAAGCATATCTGAGGCGTAGTATGGATTTTGTATGTCTGCTGCATTCATTTATTTTTTATTCCATTGTTTTCAAATCATGATAAATCCTTGTGAAACTAAACCTGTAATTCGTCATGCATTTTCACAGAAGGTACTACTGTCTGCCTTTGCAAGGAATTGACCCTATACCTGTCACACCTTAAAGTACACAGACAATGTTTTACAAAAAAACAGTAACATTTTATTGAACACTTTGTGGAAGACATGTAAATATTACAGATAGGTCTACTAGTGTTGAAAAAGGATGAAATAAATACAAACAAAACATTAAATCCCATAGGGATATATAAAAACATTTTTTTCTTTAAAAGTATCCATTTAGCAAAAAAACATCTTCAGTACTAAGCATAAATACAAACATGAATCTAAAATCTATGCCCTATGGATTACCTGGTTATTAGGACTAACATACATAATTAAAATCATCCAAGACATTTACCTTTATGGTGTATAAAATAGGCCATTTTTTCATTTACTGTGACCATTACTGTTAACAGTTGGAAATTTGATGCATTGTCAAACCATTCTGCAGCATACTTCTCAAATCCTGAGTGAGTCGGCGTTGGAAATAAAACATGGGGCTATGATCCGCTGTAAAGCCACTTTTTTATCATGACCAAGGGCTTCATGTCTTGTAGCTGCTTAAGCAAAAGATCAGCACCGTTTGAAAACGTTTTATCCATGACTATCTTCACATTGCTCACGGATTTGAGATTATGTGGATTTCGAAAGTCTACAAGTTTCTCACAACCTCGAAAGTGATCACCGGTTTTAGTTCTCAAAGCAGTCCTCTGTTTGTGAGTTTGTCGTCTTTTGGACGGCAGCTCAGCAGTAGGCTTATCGTTCATTTTGCGTTTACAGGTGTGGGTCGACTCGGAGGTTTCCAAGAATTTAAGGAACGAGTCCTCCAGTCCCAAAGGTTTGAAAGACGCTGGCATGGCGTTACCATCCTCTTGCTGCTCTTGGGCTACAGGGGTACCAGGATTTGAGTTCTCTCTTGAGCTGCTAACAGTCGTACGATTGCGAAGGGTTTGTATCCTCTCGGGACAAGCTGGTGTTGGATTGACAGGTTTTCTGGGACGCCCTCTTTTAACGCCGCCGTCCGTCCCAGTCGACGCCTGAGACTCGACACTTTCGTCGTTAGAAAGCTTGCCGTCCTCTTGGCTTAGTCTTTCTACGGCCTCCTCTGTGTTTTGTTCAGTGGATCCGTCACCCTCATCTGGCTCGGTCTCAGAGGATGCGCATGAGGCACCCTCTGATTTGTCAGCATCTTTGAATCTGTACTTTTTGCAGAAAATGAACTGGCTCCTCTGGTCTTCGATGTATCTCTCGGTGAGGCCGTGAGTCACATAATGCTTAAAAATACTTTTTTCCGCTACCTCAATCGTATCGCAGCCTATTAGCATGCATGGGTACTGCAATGGCCACTTCTTAGTGCACATGGCTGTTGCTTCATCGTGGTTTTTAAGCGTAGGCTTCCCAAAATTGGTCCAATGTTCAATGGTCTTTCCATCTTTTTTCTTGACATTTTTCTTCTTCATTTTAAATTTGTTTTCCACATTTTCTTTCCCATTGTTCATGCCCGTGAATAGCCCGATAGATCTATTCCTTCGTCCATCAGTTGATTTCGGCTCATAAACATAGTCATGCTTTTTTATCAGGTGGCGAAGAAGATTCGACTTAGTGGAGTAAAAGCGTTCGCACCCGTCGTACTCACACTTAAATGTGGTATCAACTGAGCCGCTCTCCGAGACGGCAATTTCTTTGTGGAAACTCTTTATGTGCTCGATGTACTTGTCCACCGAGCTGAAGGGGAGCGCGCACTCAGGCCGATCGCAGTTGAAAGTCCCGATGGCCATGCTGGCCATCATTGAGGTGGCTTTGTCGCGGTTGAATTTGTGAAGCAAAAGGTAATGTTGCACTAACCTTGTGACTCCCATGAACACCCGTGAGCAGTTTTTTACTTGACACCTGACTTCGTGACCTTTGCCTGCCATCTCATAGCTCTCTTGGCCGTTTGGTACGCTCATCATCTCGGGGCTGCTCTCTGCTTTGCTTGGCGGCAGGGATGCCTGATGCATGGCCCGGTAATGGAGGATCAAATTGTGCTGGATGGTAAATGCAGCAGTGCATCCTTCATGAACACAGCGATATGGTCTATACGGACTGAAGGCGTTGTCGGCGTCACACATTTTAAGCCCCATTCTTTTTTGAAGCTTTTTGTGGACTTCATCGAGGGTGGGAGTGTTTTTTGAGCTGCTTGGTTTTTCTGGGGAAGACGAAACAGAACTAGGAGGAAGGCTGAGCTTTGGTTCTCTTATTTTGCTGACTGCGTGATGCTCTTTTGGTTTCACCAGACCACATTTCTCATTCAAACCAAATTTGTGTTGTCCATCTGGACTTGTAGCCGCCACGGTTAGCTGCTCAAGGGACCTTTCAGGATCAGTCTGCATGCCCTCAACCAATGGCGTGTTATCTAAATAACTTTCCGCCGCCGGTGGCAAACACGTGACAGTTGATGTTGCATGTGGGAAGCCATCAAGATTTCCCGGTGAAGCAATGTGAGGAACTTCTGGATTGTTTGCACTGTGAGTTTGAGGTTCAATTTCAATGTCAAGGGGCTCTTGTTTAATATAAGGAAAGCTAACTGTGGATTTTGTGACGTCACTTGTGTCAGCATCGGCCTCACTTGTACGCAAAGTGTTCATTCGGACTACTTGGTGTCTGTTTCGAGCGCTTATCTTGTACTTCTGTGCTTCGGCCTTTGACAATCGATGGACCTTCTCATAGTGAATTCTCAAGCCTGTCGTTCTTGTAAAAGTTTTGGAGCATATCTGGCAAGTGTACGGCGACAGTTTGGATGGGCATCGTTTCAGTTCTTCAATCATACCATTCGAGTAATCGTGCATTTTATTTAAATGTCTGAATAACGCCTCCTTTGTCATGAATGAGTACTCGCAATCGTCTCTGACACACTTGAAAGGTTTAGGTGCTTTTGCTAAAACCTTGTCATCTTTCTTGCTCGTTACGGGTTTGCTTTTTTTAAGTTCTGAGGTTGTATCACAATGCGTGAGACTTGGCTCTAAGGACAAATTACCCCGCATCTTCTCTTGGGCAGCTTCGATCAAATCCAATCTTTGAAAGGCATTGGAGATTTCCATCAAGTGATCCTCTTGATGAGGTGGAGCGGTGGAAGTGTAAGCCAGCCCTGCTGCTTTCTCTTGCTGACTTTCAAGCCCAGCAGCGGAGATGTTTGAAAAGTCGGTTATATTTGTATTTTGGGGTTCTTGTTTCAGTGCCAAGGAAGAGTTCAGAGGTGTCAAGCTACTTGAGTCCTGCGGGAAATCACCATTTGACAAGTTAAAAATGGCTCCATTGGTTTCCGGGACATGTGGGTCATTAAGAAAATCAAGAAAGGATGTCGGCAGATCAGCAGTCAGGTCAATTTCATCTAACGGCCTGCACTGAGAGCGTTTTGACAGATGACCTCCGAGGGACTTTGTGCTTGTGAACTCTCTGAAGCACCTCCTGCAAATGACCTTGCCGTCCTTAATAATGGCAGGCCATTTGGTTCGCTTGTTTAGCTTTCCACGTTTTCCTTTTTGGCCATCAGCATCATCTTTATCATCAGTAGCTTCACATTCCGTGTTAGCACAGTCTCCTTCGAAATGAAAGTCAGTCTGGGTGATACTTTGCGGGCTAAGCATTCCGTCCACAGCATTGTCGATATGTCCAAATCCAGAGGCTGTCACGTTTTCTGTTTTAATTAATTTTGCTGCCGCTTTTGTTGTCTCTTGGGCCTCTGGGCTCAGACATTTTTTAGGAATATCAACTGGTGAACTCTGAGTCACTGAGTTATCACTCTGAGCATACGGAGTGTGGTAACATCCTTCGGGCAGACTGTGAATTGTTGACATGCTGTCCCCATTATCCGACTGTCCTGTCATGTTTCCACTGTTTTTTTTTCCTTCCACTGAAACTCCCCTGCCATCGGGAGGCATTAGTCCATACTGATTTACGCCATTGTGCATTTGCCCGCCGTTGTCAAGCATCAATGAACTGGATAAGTACTGGGACATCAAACTTGAATCTGAAGGAACATGAGAACCGGCGGCTCCTTGTAGAACTGTCATTGAGTGCTCTCTTTCAGCTGGGAGTGAAGCTGTGGTTGGGTAAGGATCAGGCTGCCACTGAAGATAGCTGCGGGAGGGGCACTCGTTCACATTGAAGGCATCTGGGTAGCAGCTGTTCATTTGCGGTGAAGACCACGACTGCGACACATCGGGCTGACTGATTTCCCCGGTATTGTTGGCGCTTCCCCAGGATGGGTACAGTGTGGGGTTCACCATTGGAGTGATGGGCACAGGGTCCATTGAGCTGGGATAACACTGGGCAGGTGAGGTTGAACATCCCACAGGGTAATCAATTTGCTCCATCCCAGGTTTGCTGCATAGAGGTCCGGGCTGATTTGGTGGCGGATTTGGTGGATCGTTGTTACCATTGGGATACGGCCTGCGCACCGATACTCCAGCTGGTGCCTTTTTTGCTGTAATTTTGGCCACTTTGTTGTATTTTTTGGCCAACTTCCAGTCCTCAAAGATTTCAGGATGTTGCTTTTTCACGTGTCTCGACAAACTTTTGTTTGTACTGTAAGCCCTTGTGCACTCATTTTGCGGGCAGCTATGCAGGTTTTCCTCGTTTCTGGATACAGCAGGCATTCCTTGGGGATATCCCTGCAGTGAAGAAGGGATTTCTGTCTTGATTTGGTTAGGAGAAATCATTTGTGGTATCGCTCTCTGCAAGTCATCAGCTTTTATGTTATTTTGCCCTGCTCCCTGTTGACTTGCAATGTCATGGGTCGGACTGGGGACAGGGTTTGGGAGAATCTTCGCTTGCTCTGTCATTGCCTGGTGTACATGCTGGGCCTCCGGTGCTGCTTTCAAGACAGCTGGTGCAGAGCTCGTGTTTGTTAGTGGAGTGTAGCATTTGTCTGGATCTTTCAGTTCAATATGTGCCACCGAATTCAACATGTTTTCAATCGAATGTTTCACTCTAACAGGAATGAGGTCTTTATCAACCTCTGGGGAACTGCATGGCGACGTGTTTGCCTTTGATGCTTCATTCATGAATGCATCTGAATTACTCGTGTCAAGGCATACAGCAGCAGATTGCGTGTCTGCCTGGCAGGGCATATTCTCCTGTGGCAGTTCAACTTTGGGAAAGACAGGAGGGCTCTCATTTATGACAACCACGTTGTTGACTGCATTGTTGGTATTGTGAATCTGTTGGTGAGATAAAAATTGACCCTGCGAATAGAATACTTTACCGCAGTCATCTGTTGGGCAGGTGTAGGTAAGGTAATGCTGAGCTTCGTGATCGTACAAAAGGTAGGCCTCGCTGAAAATCTGCCCACAGTTCGGAAACATACACTGGGCCTTAAACTCTGAGTGTGTTTTCCTATGCATGAGAAGTTCCGAATTGGAATTAAAGTTGGCCTTGCAACCTAGTTGTATGCATATGTATGGTTTGCTGCCACAATGCATCTGCAAATGATCATTGAGATGTTGAACATTAACAAACTGCCGCCTGCAATACTGGCACACCACTTTTTGCTTCTGTATCTCCAGAAATCTCATGGCCTCGTCGTCGTCTTTATGCGACCGGACATGAGCCATGAGGTTGCGGAAATACTTGAATGCTTTGGAGCAATTTTTAACAGGACAGAAGCAATCTTGACTTATTTGTGTGACAGACGTCATTTGCTCTACCTTCACTGGTTGGACACCAGGTTGTACGTCATTACTGACAGGACTAATAATCGTTGGAGGAACACATTTTATATTTTTTGGTGGACTTTTAGGAGACTGCGGTAGTTTTATCCCCTTTCTTACTGTTTTCATGGCAGCAAGCCGCTCTTTACAGGACTGCTTGACATGTGACGCTACATGTGGCTCTAAAACCTCTTTACTTTCAAAGCTGTCTGCACAAATAGGACATAGATACACTCCATCTTTAAAATGCTTCTGAGCGTGCCGAACTATTCTGTGACCCAAGAACTCCTTGTCACACAGAACACAATACTGCATGTAGGCACGCCAGTTTCGAAAGCGAGCCGATACAAATCCTTGCTCCCGGAGTTTCTTTGCTTCTCTGTTTTTCTCTTTTTCATCTGTGATTTCGTTGAGTTCATTTGTAGTGGTTAACAGAAAGTCCTCCAGGTCTTTGTACTCCGGGAGTTTTCCATGCGTACTTTCCACCTCTTGTTCGTCCGTGTCATTGAGCGTGTCAATAGATGACACGATGGCTGCTTCCTCGCCCATCAGTGCCAAGCAATTGCATTTCAATGTTTTCCAGTCCCAGAACTCTGGATCAAAAGGCCACTGTGTCTTCAAGGCCAGCAGTAACTCACAGCGTAAGGAATTGGGTACCGGCAGACTCCCGTCCTCCTCGGGCTTTTGATCCGGTTCGTTGTACAGTGACTCAACGGCGTAGTAGGAGTCAACAGTAGGTTGAAGAAGGAATTCAGTCAGCTGGCAAGCACGCTTCACTTCAAGGTCAGTCGGCAAGATGCAGGAAATAGTCTTGCAGATCGTGGATTTGCTATCCGTATGGTCGCTTGAGGTCATTTTCAGGGCTTGAATGCACATTTCCACACAAACTGGAAGCCCCACTTCTCCCACCTGGACATGACACAGAAGAACAAAATTTGTTGAAGCTTGTTGAAGTGGATAACTAAGTTTACTTGCTCTACTGGAGTTGTCCTTTTGTTACCTCGTTCTGGATGACTTTGATAAGGAATAGAATGTGACAGACACTTCTGCAAAGAAGAGCCATCTCTTTGCTGTGGCTGAGAAAGGAGTCGGCCGAAGACTCCAAACGCATGAGTAGCTTACTCCAGAACAGCGTCAGTTCCCTGCAAGAAGGATCACAAATGAAGCGGTCACACAAGACAATCAAATGGGAGTAAAGAAAGTACACTAATAGAAGATATCTGAATTTGCTAGCGTTTTTATACGGATTATTTCAGTTCCTATGGAAAAATAATCCCCCCAAACAGGTAAAAAGTAACAAGCTGTAGTACAAGTCCAAGTTCCAAAGAAACATCCGCACTTACCAGGCACAATAAACGTCTCCTTGAAGAAGTTGTCGCTTGAGAAAGGCAGAACATAAGCACTGTGCTCCTTTCTCATCTCCTTCAGACTCCAAGTTACAGATCATTTCCAGCGCATCTTTGCAGTCTATTGATGATAT
This sequence comes from Idiotropiscis lumnitzeri, assembly GCF_059441095.1. NCBI lineage: Eukaryota > Metazoa > Chordata > Actinopteri > Syngnathiformes > Syngnathidae > Idiotropiscis > Idiotropiscis lumnitzeri. The sequence goes on along the minus strand of NC_142391.1, from coordinate 11,326,729 downwards.
CTAGAGAAGAAACAGCCATTTCAGGTGGAATCAATCAGCAAACGCCAGTCTTAACATGAGCAATGGTGCCTATCGGGCACGGCAATACACCAGGGCTCGGATTTGCTACAGCCCCTCAGATATGTGTGCAGTCCAGGGAAAGCTCATTCGGCGTTGTATTTTACATTTTAAAATACTTTTGTTCATTTAATAAATATTAAAAACATTAAGACGCTCATGAGTAGCCATTATGTTCCAATCCAATCCCTGCTTCCGTGTTTGGGCTGAACCTGTACCCCGTGTGTGAGGAGAGGCGCCAAGGGAAGCTTTCATTATACTTGCTCATTTGGTTAAAGCTTTTGCCATCGCCCTGTGGTCACTTGTATTAGCCTTAACAAGTTTGTTGAATGTTCTTTGGCTATATTCAGTCATAACTCATTTTATATCGAGCATGCCCATGCCGTATATCGTGCCTTTACTCTGAACGGAAAAAAACGAGAACAAAATGTAATAGTTTCCAGGAGAGAACAAATCTTGAAGCTGCGCCTAGTGCCTGTGGTGATTGCGTACATAAAATTAAAGTGTTTATTAAGAGATTTCAATTTCAATGATTTTGACTAATTCACAAAACAAGTGAAGAATTTTCTTGGGTAAAAGTTGGGTAGAATTATGAAAGTACGAAATACTGTTCTCTTGGATCCAGTTGAGTCTACTGACTAACAGTAAATTACGGAAGTATTTACAACTTTGAAATACCACTAGAACAGGGGGAACTTTATCAGCTTGCAAGCTACTTATAAAATGACCACATTCAAATGATCTACCTACTATGTTCATTTATTTAAAATAGCTGAATGGTTTTAAGAAAAAAATAGTAGTGCAATTTTGATTCCATTTGCAATTTTTCAAAGTCACGCTTCAGTGAAATATTCAGTAAACGTAAAGTAGAGTAACATTTACAAAAATAACAAAAAATGCCATCATACTATTAAAAACATTAAAAGCTATTACTCTAATAATCCAAAGACACTAAAAAGGTTTTTAGAGGTTGGCAGTCCCTTTTTGGGGCTTTCAAAATAGTTAGGCAAGACCTACTGTGCTACTTTCTGTATAAATACGGATTTGTGTAATTGTGTATATAAAATTACACTTTTTACCCCAAAAATGGTTTCACATTTTGTACTACTGTACATGTTTTTTGTACATAAATGCAAAAATATACGTCAATATATTTCCCAAATTTTTGCTAGACACTTAACTGTTTCAAATAGCTTTGCAATATGGCCTGAAATTCATATCATGGTATAGATTGACTATTTTGATCCTAACAGTAATGGTGAGCGTAAACCTGCAAAAATTAGAATGGTTGTGGGTTAGTTAAATGTGAAAAGGTAATTATTTTACTGCTTCTTTTCATTCAAATGTAGTATTTTCATGTAAATGTGGCTGTTAAATACAATGATATCTATTTAACAAACAAACCCATATCCCTTAGCAAAGTTAAATTGATTCAGATTAACTTCGATCTCAGATCTCATAACTCTGTTGAGCAAAATAGTGAAAATACAAGCAAATTGCTAATAATACAACTGTTTAACACCGAGCATGTAGCGTGTTCCGGTGTGAGCATGTGCTAAATTGCTAAAAGTAGTCGTTGTTTTAGTTTATGTGTAGATACGTGTTGATTCTAATACCAAATTTTTGTTTAGAGCTGCTGGATCTCTGCCCTAACGCGGTTCTAGCCAGAAGTCTGTGAAAAGTCTGCTGTACAACGAAGCACTTGTTTTGAGTCCTTCCCGACTCCGCATTTAATTTCAGCTATTATCTTGCTTAGCGACTCCTCGTTTGCTTCGTTTGAAAACACTACCTGTTAGTGGGGTAGTTTATTTGTCACCACGGAGGAGAGGATCTGTATCACGCAGATCATTGCTACTGCTGTGCACGGACTTATAAAAGGGTATAAATAAATTCAATGCTGCTGCGGCGCAAACTATCTTAGCGCCGAGCAGTGCCAAGCAACCACGAAAGAAATCACTTCCAGGAGAAAGGGCAACAGTGTGTCTTAGATGCTACGCTTTTTTTTTTTTTAGCAGTTTGCATGTGGCTGATTAGTGAGCGCGGGGATTCTGCGCTCTTTAATAAAAACACAGCCATGACGATGTTGAAATCACGATTTTGGTTACAAAATGATAAATTGTTGAGCCCTACAATATAGGACATACACACGGTGAAACATACACCGGGCTTATTAATAGCTGCCCTATATGTCAATCATATGACAATTTTTACAACGGATGATAGGCGAGAGACAACTTTTTTTTTAACTCATTCACTGCTGTTGACAGGCAGTCATATCATTTGCATAAAACTGTGAGGACTGGCAGTGATTGAGTTAAAGCCATGAGTACACACTTCGCGAGCTACTAGGAGCTCATGGTCTACTTAATGGACAGCCCTTCTCTAGACACTCCAAAAACCAAGCCATGTTGAAGGCATCAGTCGTCCAACAACATGGATGAGTCAGTCCCCTTGTATTTACTGTACAGCAAGTGGCAGTTGGCCACTGTCAAGTTATAGAATTAATATGAATTTAACTTTGAGCCAAGACTACAGGAAGCAAAAATATGGTCGATGCAGCAAAGTGGAGACTGTGGAGTATAATACAGCAACGTATGACGCTGACCAACATGGTAAGCTAAAGGTAGCATTTTTCTTTCTTTCTGCTAGATGAATAGCCCCAAATGTTACAATGATGCAGTGTCAAGACTCATCTTCAACTTTATGGTGTTGATTGGACATATAAGGAAGGCTAGGTCTGCCAAATTTGAATGGATTAAAAAATAAAAATTGCCAAAATTGTAGGGACCTCTTTCAGTTTGCCGGACAGTGTGGACGCGCCCACCGAACCTGCTGATAACACACCGCTGCTAAACTTTCTGCTGTCAATCAGTGCATGCCCTTGGATCACTTTAGCTAACACACAAAGCACACACACGGTTTGCCCCAAACAGACTTAATGCCGTTGTGTTAATTAGACAATTAACATTATCTGGTCTCACACACAACACAAAACAACAACGCCGATGCTGGTATGGGGAGATCGCTGGCTCATTAGCTTGCAGGCTCGTGTACGTAATTCACAGTTAACTTTCCATTAAGTGTCAACGTCGTGTGGGCCCACGTGCACCAGTTGAGGATATGACTGTAGCGAGGTGGATGGCCCCAACGCCAGTGCACCAGCAGCTATATTACTTGATTGGGGGACCAACTCGCCACAGCAGCAGCGGGCAACGGCCCACACGTTAGAGACACGGTAGCTTTAATAAAATAAAACATTTCGGGGAAGATATATTACAAATGGGCCACATTATGACCAACTAATTTGCGATGGATAGCCACTGATGGAATGGCAACTCTCAATTCTTACATCGTGGTGAATGGTCGACTCATGCCATTGGCCCAAGTGTGTTTGTCGAGGTCTGTTTTAGCCACGCCCAATAAACGTGGACAACTGTCTCAACAATTTTAAATTATTCTCAGTCTTTACACATGTTTTGTGCACTTATTTTCAAACACATTTCATATATTTAGAGACAAATCACAAAAATCACTTATAGCGTCTTAAGTTCTGACTTAGTCATAGATATAACTCACATTACTGAATAGAGTGACTTTCTCATTATGGGTTGAACATGCAGAACAGCTTTTTGCGTGAAATCACATCCAACCACAGTAGCAAGTGCATTGTTGACGGCGAGAATTGCTAATCGAAATACAGGATGAAGATAGATGAGATGCTTCTTACCTCTTCCATGAGCTGTTCCTGACTTTTGGTCATGCAAATGCAGAGTAAGTACGTTTGTTTGAAGTTCCCTTTTCCTTCATATCCTGGGTACTCCGAGCACATCTTTGCGAGGGCGGCGGCTTTATCAACACCGTCTACTTTGATAAGGTGCTTTATGCGCATGCTGAGAAGAGTGGGGCCTTCCAACTCCAGATACTCGTGAACTAAAGAATAGGAAAGGAGGAAGAGGAAAGGTGAGGAAAGTACATACGGAAAACAATGTGCAATAAACAGTGAGAGTGTGTGGGTCAGAACCTTGCTCAGTTTGAGGGATGGTGTTGGACAAGATGCTGCTGAGTGTGGTGTTGGACCAGATGCCATCTTGCTGTGCCAGAGCAAAAAGTGGACGAAGCTGTGCACTCCCACTTTCTTGCAAAAGGCTGTGTGCCAACTGTAACAGAAGCCAAATGAATATGTAGTCACTGACTAATTTACATTTGGCTGCCCACATATATTAACAAAAGTAATATATCTAGCCACGTATATTCTCTCCATCCAGCTCAACTCAATGTTTTGTCATTACTTCAGATTGGCCTTTCGACTCAAAGATAAGCATCCAAGAAGCCTACTAATGGCCACTGACCTTCATGGAGGATTTAAACTCCTCCCATAAGGCACCTGGGATGTGCTGGGGCAGTAAGAGCACCAGCTCCGCACAGCTCCTGCCAATCCAAACATTCAGCATTTGTTAAGGCCACATTTAGATCACAATACAAATGACGGTTGCTAAGACAACCATTCATCATTAATGATAAACATGCAATATGAGGTAGGAACATGAATTGGTGTGTGTTTGTTGACAATATATATGTTCTCTATGTGTTAGTTATACATATAAATGATGAAATGGTTCCATGAGTATACAGTATTTATATAGAATTAACAGACGCTTCACTGAGTACGGCTAATGAGCACCAATACAGGGGGCTATACCAAAAAGTCTACATTCACAAAGATAATAGAATTGCACATTAACCAATCGCATTTGCAATCAATGCAAAAAAAATTTTAAAAGATTGATTCTGAAAGGAAACACGAGGTTTTCTATCAAATGACTGAATTCGTCGACAGAGTAATAAGATTTAATAAAGAACGTTTCCAGGACTCATACGTACAATGTTAACTTTTCAAGTAGGAGTGGCACATTTTCACATTCGGAGGAGAGACAAGAGGCGGCATTGGCGAAGCTGAGGATGGCCACCGTGTAGACCTCCAGCAAAGGCAGTGGATCCTCGTCAGTTTTCCAACGGCCGGCAAAATCCACCAGGGCCTGACCAGAAAAACACAAGACAATCAGTATAAAGCTCATAAAAGTTAGCTATTCAGTGGGAAAATGGGGTTAAAAAGTTTTATTGATTTCAAATGTTATTCCTAATTTACGTTACTATTGATCAAATGGTGGCCATTTGTTCCTGAACAATACATTATCTATTTCCATTTCACACTTTTAAACAAAACACATTACAATCCCTTTCATATTATACAGAAATACAAGATCTGAATTAAATTTTCTATTTTTACAAACACGATCTGTATTAAATTATCTAAAACAGCTAGAAATCTTTTTTTGTACTTTTTAAATTTGTTGTTCACCAAACAATCTTGTTTTTGGCCCCCCCCCCCCTAATAGTATAATTTCAGATAAAAGAACAAATATGGCACTCTCTATGCTCACGCAAAACTTTTAGGTTTAATGTTCACAGTTGTTGGTATAAAACAGTCTTAAAAATGAATGAACTCTATTTATTCATCTTATTTTAATTGGTGAATAAAAAAGAAAAGAAGAGTATGAGAGTTTGAACTGAGTCTACAGTAACTTGCCTGTGGATACAATACAGGAGAAATATACAGCCACTGATATAATTTAATATTCTAAAAAGAGCCAATATAAGAACGGTATCTCAAAAAATTGCCTTTTGAGTGACACTGTCAGCATTGTACTAATTTAACATTACATTTATTATCGTGGTTGCAGTTTGCTACCAATGTCAGAGTTCTTTTTATTTAGTTTTTGTATTGTTAAGTGCAGCTGAGATCTGAAATAGCATTCGGATAATAACATAATTGGAAATATAACAGAGCATACATAAAACATAGCTTGAATGTGCTTTTTTTATCCCATTTCTGATAACCAATGTTACAAACAGACTTGTGTAGAAAAATAACTGACGTTATGAACCATTTATGATCATCAATGTCCATTCAAAAGTAGCACAAGGCCTGTAAGATCACATTTGAACGCTGAACGACTATTTTATTCTCTGATTATTATTCAGTGTTTGGAAACACAAGAGTCCGGGCTGCACTCGCCCTTTCACACAAAGAACTTTGTTGTAAGTTGCAGGAAATCCTCAATGGGAGCCACATCTTTGTTGGTTATCTTGCAATGATTAGAACTAAATGAAACGACAGGGCTATCGAGCATAAGAACAGGCGATATTTTTGTGGTCGTGGCAAATAAATAAAAGAATGGTGGGAGAGTAATGGAGTCGACTGACCACAGACGCACATTCACTACAAAAAAAAAATGTCTCCCTGCTGCAGTCACATCTCTTGCTAATGTGGCTACTTGAAACGAGCATTTCATCTGATGTGATTAGCTGGTTAAAAATGAGTGCACAGGGCCTAAGCTAACACCTTGGCAACACATAATTGATTTTTCCTGCCTCAACAAAAGTAGCCCACTTCCCCCAAGCGATCAAAATCCTCCTGCAGACGATAGTACGCGAGTCGCTGTGTTTATGACGGCTCTATTACCCATTTACTGCAATAATTTACTGCAGTAATAAGCTAATTATATTCGCTTTTATTTGCCAACATTCGCTAACGAAGCTCTCGCTAACGTAGCTATCCATTTTTTTTTCACAGCATGACCACTGCACAGGACAGTGGGACCCTGCATACCAGCTAGCAGCATTGATCTCCTGCTAGCAATCTGGCCTGGGAAAATACGAGCAACACAAGCACAGTTCGCGCACATGAGCCCAACTTGCCGCCCCCACAATGGCTGGTCTTTATGCAGAATTATAAAGAATGGTGAAACATCCCCGGAGGAAGGGCGGAAAAGCACGCAGGCCCCCACTCCTGTTCCCCATCTCGGGGTTAGCAGCAAGCTAACAGTGCTGCTAGCGCCTTTAGCTACATTGTTGTAGCCAATGTAGACGGGCATCCTCAGCTAGGAAGCAAGAGAGGGGACGGAGAGCTAGCCGGGGATGAGCGGGCGAACCTGGCAAAACTCCTGGCAGAAAATCAGCGAGGCTTCCAGCGGCGACTTCGTGCTCTCCCTCAGTGCAGCGGTCAAGCCGTGGAAGCGGCCGCGGAGATCGTCGTTCGCTTTTCGTGTGTCATATTCCCTCTCCGTCTCCCCCTCCGCCATCTTCACAACAATCACGACCGCGTACGCACGCACAGATGTTACGCTGCCAGAAAGGCACACGCACGTGCACGTAGGGTGGGGGAGGGAGGAGGGGGGGAAGGGGTCGGCGGTGGGTGGGTCTGAGTCGGTATCAATTGGTGGGGGTGGGTTTGGGGGGTAGCCAAAATATGCGCCTCTCATATATATACACACACACTGTAGAATGTAAACAAAGCGTCCAAGACCTTAAAGAGCAGAGGTGGGGAACCTCTTTCTTTCACGCTTCTACATTTAGGGTAGGGAGGGGGGGGGGGTCATGATGCAATGATTGTACAAATGTTTATTACGAGTTACGTATGTAGTCCTTCATGAAAGCAGACTAATTATCTTGTTTCATCAAAAGAATACATTTGCGAACATGTGCTTTTACTTTGGAAATTAATAATCAACATATTTGCCTATTTTCTGGCATGTGACGAACAAATCCAATAATATTGAAGGAAAAATGAATTTCCAATAAACCTGAATCCAAAATATTTTTTCATCCAATTATTTGATTAATGAATGGAATAATTGTTCAATAAACTCTGGACTGGTTGACAGTCAGTTACAGGGCACATACAAACAACTATTCACCCTCATGTTCCAAAAACATGTCAGGTTTATTGAAGGCTCTTTACAGGTGTCAAACTCAAGGCCTGGGGGCCAGATCTGGCACTCTGCATCCTTTTATGTAGTCCGTGAAGGCAAATCATGTTTGTCAACATCACAAACTGTGTTGACCTTTAACAACACTGAGATAGTGGATATTGCAAGTTTTTTTGTGACCAATCCCCCCTTTAAAATAAATTGGAAAATAGTTGAACAGTTTTTCTGGTCTTTGATTTTAAAAAGTAGTTATCCATCAAGCTGTCATGTATATGTGATACTATGAGTCGGTCCTACATTTATATGGGGTTCACAATCATAATAGTGAGCCAAAAAAAAAAACATAACTATGATGCGACCCACGGCAAAATTTGTTTGAGACCCGTCAACACCAGTGTGACTTGTTGTAATGTAGTGCCACAAGGACCTCATCCCAAGGGCCTCTTCCAAATGTAGCACACCAGTGATGGGGCATTTTGATTTCTTAAGAATGTTGTGTAAATTATCATTTGAAAATGTAAACAATGGAAGAAATTTATAGAAACAGTATTGGTATATGTATCTGTTTCATAATTATTGTGAGAAACAGTTGATCAGTGCCTCCACACGATTGTCATTAATTATGACGGCTGTCACTACAAAATGGTTTAAGAATTGATTTTGCTATCCATTACTCCAGTGAAAACTTAATCACACTTCCCTCAGTTTTGAGGGGGACATTTTAGTGTCAGACAATTTTTGTGGTCGGGTTAGACAACTTTTTTCAAGCAATCTTGATAAAAACAACATACAATGAAAGGTCATTTCAGCAACTTTGTCATTTCAGAAGTGTTTATCAAACTGGTAGCCCTGTGCACTAATCAGCTTCAATAATTTAGGTGGCTCCTGAATCGACACTGTAGGAATCCTGTGATTGACTGGAAACCAGTCCAGGGTGTACCTTGTCTCATTCCCAAAGTGAGCTGTGGAAGGCTCCAACTCACCGGTGACACTTAATGAGGACAAACAGAATGGATGGATGGATGGATCATTTTTCTTTTCAGCATCTATTTCCCTGAATATTGGCCAACGCAGTCTATTTCAGCACCAGATGTTTATTATTATTCCTTTTTTATGAAGTAAAATAAATATTACTTCCAGTTATCTTACATTCAGTAGCATAACCATTTTGAATCAAATGAGTCACTTTATTTTTTAATTCCGACATGAGGGGGGGGACCCTCATTCATCTGGAAAACCGAATCACTGCAAATAACACACAGCTCACCAAACAATATTTATCAATGTTATATAAACATCAGTGTTACACAAACACCAATGAAATCAAAAATCAGGACTGCACACCGTACATGACAGGTCACAGACAAAAGAACGTTTCACAAAAAAATGACTTTGCAGCACATCAGCATGCTTTCCTAAATAGAGTAAAGCGTGTACACGTTGAAGACAAGACACATTGTTGCAGAGCGACACTGGCTCACTCATCGTCCTCTCCCATTGGTCATATCTTGTGATGAATGCAGGTGCCGCAATAGCACTCGGTGTGGTTTGACACCATCAGGTTTTCCACTTGTACCTGTGGACAAAAACAAAACGAAAGTTCACGATTTACGTACCCTGTCTCTTGCAAAGTCACCCGGAATAGCCTCCAGCTCCCTGATGTTGCTCTTAAAGCAATTAATCTAACTGCAATCTGTTTACAGACAACTCATATCTGGGTGTTTGTTAGAAATCTCAACAAGACAATTCCATTTTTTGATGCCCATGTAGATCGAGAGAGCCACTTGTCCTTGTGACAATTTAGAGTCTTCGATTTTATAACATGCATGCTTTGCATACTGGAGTGACCCCAGAAAAAAATCCACATGAAGGCTAGCGGTGAGATTCAAACCCAGAACCTCTCAACTGTGATGCAGATGTGAAATATATGAATATACATATATAAATATATGATAAATGTCTTTCCAATTAATACAGGCCAGTGAGGAATTATTATTAGGCTATAAAATCATTACAGCATGCAGAAGTAATTAAACATTTTTGTTCGGCCATAAAGGATGGTTATGATTGAGCCCAATGATATGAGGATTATGACACAAATGTATTTGTACAAGTACATCAAATTTTAATCACTACTCTGTTTTAAAACGTGATACTTTTTGCAATATAAACTCCCACTTGGACAGTTAATTACCGATTCGGGGTTTTTCGCAGTACAGCACGCTGCTTGGGAAGTGATATTCTTCGGGTTCATCATAAACTTCTTGACCCGGAGAGGTGTCGGGTAAGCCATCGAAAAGCAGCAGCCCTTGCACTGATAGATCGGCTTGTCCCGTGAGAAAAGGTCGTTCTTTTTCAGCATGCACCCTTCACATCCTACTGTAAAGAAAGTCGGAAAAGTTTGCGCTTTGCGTTTTTGTTATGAATCCAGATACATAAAGCACAATTGTTGCCATTTTTGTTTCATGAAAGAAACAGGTTCCAACTCACTGTGTGACAAGTCCAAGTCAGGATAAGAATTGGCCATGCAGAGAAGGGACGTCACTAAGAAAAAAAGTGGTCCAACTGATTTCACAGATCCCATTATGGATGCACTTGCTTCCTAATTGCACAAAGACAAATTCATGTTGAAAAAAATACGGAACGAGTTCTACGCTGTGTCCTGTTCAAAATCACAGGTGAGTTCAATCTATCCCGTATATACACCACCATTACACTACCTTTCTCAGTGTTGACGTTTTCTCTTTTCTGTTTGTCTGCTCAGGATGACTTTCCGATAAAGACCTGTCCTTCTCAAGCGGTTTTATACCCGTGTGCCTGTTTTCCATCACTTCCTGGATTAAGTGAAACCTGACAACCTTATCTATCATCTCTCTCACCGTGCATGATGACCTCTTTAATAATCCCTTGAAAGCATAGCAAGATAAGGGCAATCATGAAATGTCAACCTCCTTTCTTCCGTGATGGTCGTTGGAATGAATAACTTTGTTTTCGAGATGCTAATAGGTGTTTTTAATTGTCATCTCACTACAAGAATGAGAAGATCTGAATTGTATTATTTGCAATACTCAATTTAATTCTATTCGATCCTATTCAGTCCTGTTCTATACGTTTGTAAAAAGGTTAAAAGCAGTTGTAAATGGCAAGCAGTTTGTCATTCAGTATTTAGTCAGGGAGTTTATTTATTTATTTTTTATTGATTAAATGTATACATTCAGATTTAATTTACAAAGAAATATGGTATTTACGACTAGTGAAGACAAGTGGTTTGGATAATGAATGAATGGATGAAGCAGTCAGACTGCTCCACCCTGAGGATACTTTGCCAGGCTTTCTCCACACCCATCTGCACTTGTTCACTTTTGTCTTCAATAAGCAAAAAAAACATGCTGTATTGAGATGAGATTAGGACACTGACTTGGGTTTTTAAAGAATACAATTTTTTTTCTAGTCTTGAGTTTTATTGATAGTTTTGTAGCCATGGTGAAGCCACGCACTTCGAGGCATGCTTGGAAATAGCTTTGTCCCAAGTATGTATGTGATGTCCTAGAATGGGCAAAGGAACAAAGTGTCGAGGGATTAAAGGAACGTTGCAGATGAAAGGGTAGGAGTGCCACATAAACTTGAAGGTTGGTTTCAGCAGGCAAGTCAGTGGGTTGGGTGACTGGGCGTGAGCTGTGGCCGACAGCAGATCCTGAATGAATGTGCATTCTGTTACCACTTGTGAGAATGAAGCATCTGAAGAGCATCAGAAACGGTGTCGTCAAATGAGGACATTATATATTTTTAGGGCCGTTATCCATTTTCACAGTGAAGGGTCTTCCAATCAAGCGAGCAACTCAAGTCATTTTGTGACTCAGCAGTCACATGGTAAATAAATTTTAGTAAGAAATTCCATAGCAGTCATACATGCAACACAATGCCATAACTTAAGACCCCACCGTATTTGACAAATTACGTGGTATTCTTTGGATCACGACGCATTCCTTTACTTTGCCATATTTTCTTTCTGTCATTTTGATCCAAGTTGGTTGTACCTGGGAAGCTTTTTATTTTTCTTAAGTTTTCTGGCGAATTCTTGTTCTTAAATGTGAGCAAAAATATATATATATCTAGCTGGAAACTGTTTTTTTTACATTCATGAAGTGCCTACAGTAATACACAAACCTTCTTCAGACTATTATTGATCTCCATTGATGATGTAATTGACATTTACCATGTTTATTATTTCACCTTTTTTGTGTGCATTTTTTATTGTTTTGTTTAAGATAAATCCAGCAAAAACAGAAAAACATACAAAGACATTGACATGCCACCTCAAGAATAAAGCATCAGTAACAACCTCCTCTGAAGATGACGTCTGTGTGTCATATAGAATCAAGCTAAAAACTCTTAGATGGTTCTTTCCGAGGCATTGCTAAAGTCCAATCAAAGGTCAACGATCTTTAAAAAAAACTACATTTGTATTTGTTTTATTTTTTATTATTCACGTTTCAATCTTTGAATTTTTGCTACAGAATGAACCAAGCTAAAATGTAAAATTTCAAATTGTCCCTGGCTAGCTTCTTTTTATTTATATACTGTTGATAAAAAAACAAATAAAAAAAGAAAGGCAGTATGCTTCACTGTAATTAGAATGGAGCTGATTTTGTGTTCACTTTATCACTTTTCATGGTGTTTTATGACTGCACATAGCGCATTATTGTTCCAATTTGGACAGCAATTATGTGAAGTGGAATCAAATAAAGCATTCTGTATTATCCAATTTTGGTGACTTCTTGAAGAAGAGGAAATGGAATATTCTGCCGTGGCCATAATTCTCATTATTTCAAGCCAATGTAACATGCATGTCACTTACTGAAGACAAACATGAAGCCAGCAAGTGAATGTGACTGCAGTGAAGGCCTGGCGACGATAGCCCATGGAGGAAACTGACAAATTGATGATTTACTTCAGTCTTTGACTGCAAAGCTTATTCATCCAGGTATTAAACATGAATTTACATTTATGTCACGTCAGACGATAAAATTTGATGTACTCTGCATAAAATGGCTCTAATTCGTAAATCCAAATGGTACTAAATACAGTGGAAAGCTTTAAGATAAAAAACAATAATGTCTACACTTCAGCTACATCTTGACTGCTGTTAAATTCGCTGTGCTATGAAAGCAAAAATAATAAGTACATTTAAAGTTAGAAACAATTATTAGCAAATTATGTCAGATGATGAATATCACGTCTCAAAAACATGTATGTAAAACTACTGTACTGTGGTTGTTTTAGTTTCACAATGCATGCATTTATGTGAGATTCATCTATCATAAATTGTGGTGATTTTGGTCGTGTTTCAGTGCTTTAAAACACGATGCATGGCAGGGTGGAGGAACTTGTTAATAAACAGAAAGAAACCTGATAGTCTTTGAGAGGCCAAAATCTGCCCACCCCCGGTATCTGAAATGTCAAGGATTAATATGAATTTATTTTGTTTCTTGTTACTTAAGTACGCTCTTCCCACACGCTTGGTTGTTCGGGTGATAAATCCCATGGCTTTTAATTCAATTAACGATGAAGAGGAGGACTCATGTTGACACAAATAGATTTATTTGGAGTTTATGTATTGCAACATTTGCACCCAGCTCTTTGGAAAATCACATCTTGGAATTTTGTGTTTGGTTGCTGCACCCCTTAAAGACCAAGTTCTTATTTACCATATAGTTTTAAAGGCAGTGCGTACATTAATATGTAAAATTTCTTTCCCCTCGCCTGGTTAACGTCTAGGTTTCTCAGGCAAACTTTTTTTGCAGCTATGCTTGGAATTAAATTGGATGGGCTGTATTGTGGTGAACGATACTAAACATCAATAAAAATGTCAGTACATCATGAATACTCAAAAAGGGACACAAAGAACCGACTGATTTTATATCATTTAAGAGGAGTGATGATTTGCATAAAAATTATGACTTTTTTCCCCTTTCATCATTTCGTAATGTGATTTTGATTATGCTATTATGTCAGAGTTCACACACTTTGAAGCCAAGAAACTTTGAACAGGAATATCAATGAGAAAATATTTTTAAAAAAAGTCTTCTTTCATAGTAAACTCCCAGCATGAAACACTTCTTGTGTACTTCTTGAACATTTTCCATTGTGGTCGTTCTGCATTGGTCAAAATGCAAATAAATAATTAGATAAATAAAAATCTCTGATCCACCATTTTGTTTTCCTCTTTCGGGGAAAACATCCATACACTCAAATGGAACCATTCAAAGGGACTAGTGCAAACTAGCTACATCTGCTCAAATAATCCAATTGCTTTCCTTGGCAGGCACCCTTATTCTTTTGTCCGTGTTGATTTGCGTGAAAGCGATGAGAAGAGTGACACAGTGTGGGAGAAAGCTGAACCTACAGTACTTACAGAGGGCCGACAGGAACCCCAATTCTGCTTTGTTAAAAAAAATCGCGTAGATATTTCCAATAAAGAGTTTTTTTTCTATTGACAAATCAATGTGGCAAACCGTTAATTAGCATTAATAACCTGCTCAGATGATAATATTTAATATTGTATTTTTTTTTTAAATGTGTTGATTTATATATTCTTATTAGCCACATAAGCATGGTTGTTAAAGTAAGTGGTAGCTGTAAAATGAAAGAATAAGCACATGGTTAATGCGGCAGTCTCCTTGATGTTTGCCACAGTTGACAGTCTGCATGTGTAGCCTGAGAGCCTCTCTGGTCTCGCAGTCTACTGTACAAACGCTTACAAGGCAGAGCCCGTGCACAACTCTCCAAGAAACCCCATCGACGAGACAAAACTCGAGGCGTGAACGTGGCAGCCATTTTACATCATCAAGAGTGAATGACTGAGGCCGGACCCGTGCCGGGAGTTTTCCACTTTTTCCTTCTTTCAAACATAACCTCTATCTTCCAAATTATCCCACACCGTACACGGTGGTGATCCAGCGGCAGGTAGGGCGATTGCTACTCTTTGGTCGCGTTATCGTTGCTGGGTTTGTGTGTGAAAAGTCAGACTCGTGCGCTGCTGTTTCAAACAATGTGGAAACTGGTGGTGGCTCGGAACGAGTTCTCCGGACCGGCTTTTTGAAAATGGACTCTTCCTATGTGGCGGCACGTTGGCAGAGCACGCACCTAGCAAGCTAAATCCTTAGTTCGGCATGCCTCTAACAGTACAATTTAACTCGACTTCGATATTTTCCTAACTAGTGAAATCCGTGCCGACCGTTGCCGTTCTAACAATGGCCTCACTGAAATTCCGTTCGAATTAGCATGCTAGCATGAGCTAGCCTATTTTGACAGATCATGGAATCGACACGTTCATTGTCATTACATGCTAACTGGAGCTAACTGGCTATTACTATAACTAGTGCTATCGTCGATAGTTGTAGACCAATGAGTGAAGGGTGATTGTCATTTTAAATACGAAATAGATTTGCAACCCCTAGGATTTAATGCAAACGCGCTGTGTTATTGTCCAATAATCCCACGGCTAGTTTGATTAGCATTAGCCCTGCAAACTAGCCCACTAGCTTGACCAACGTGCGCGAGGCACACTCTTACCCCCCGATATAAATAAATAAATAACCATTCCTTATATAATCTAAGTTTGACATATTGAGTCGCATTTCACTAATTCCCTTTGGAATTCCCAACCTCGACGCTGTAGAGATATGCATCTTTTCTTTGAAAGCACGTGCTTACCGACCTGACAGTATGAAAATCACTTCAAGGCAAATATTCGATGATCCGATTTAGTATTGGTAGATGTTAAAATAATTCAAGTTTAATTTGATCTTAACCTGATAAAGTACACCCATCCGTTTGAAGAAACTACGTTGCGGAGTGCTGCAACGTGAGCTGACTATTTCGGCCTACCTAAGCTTAGACGACCAGACAGGCTGAAGCCCCCCAAAAATGTTTAATTTTAGCACAAGTGTATGAGTAATCATAGGATGGCACGAAGCCCTGATGCTAAAAGGTAAATTCTTTACATATAAGTGGCAACCTCGGAATCTGGAGCGCTCTGATGAAACACGTGTATCAGCTAACTAGTCTGCTGAAGTCAGCGCTCAGAAGTGAAGCTAACATGTAATTTGGAGACCAGAGTAGGCGAGCTAGAAGCACCAACGTAGTCTTAACAAGTGGAATTGGCAGAGGTTTGTCACACTGACATGCAGCAGTGTTTTACGAGATGTCATGTAATCGATAGCTGTGGAGAATTGAGTGTGCGAGTTGTCTGTTTTGCGCCCAATATTCAGCCGGTGTCTAATGCCCATGCAGGTCACTTGATACAGTACATATTTGGAGAGTGATAATTTACTGTATAGCTGTCTGGAGACCACACAGCTATAATAAATTTAGCACCCTTGCCCTCTGCTATGGTCAAATGTATTTCGCAGAGAAACGTCAAATGTGAAATGATCTGCGTGTCAAGTTTGAGACTTTCCACTATCCTAAAAGCGCATCCCAAACCATGCCATTGCACCCGGATTAATTTGGCTCATTGCATTTACACAGATTTCTGGGGACATGGCCACAGAACATATTAATGGAAATGGTCCAGAAGAACCAATGGACACCTCTGCTGCAGTTACCCATTCTGAGCACTTCCAGACTTTATTAGAAGCTGGTTTACCACAGAAAGTTGCTGAAAAACTAGATGAAATTTACATAGCAGGTAAGGCACTGTTAACACATTTGCATATGATAATATGCAACTCTTTTGTCGATAAATCTCTTGCATGTACTGTCATTTCATTACCGTTTTGAGTG
The DNA here is from genome assembly GCF_059441095.1 of Idiotropiscis lumnitzeri. NCBI lineage: Eukaryota > Metazoa > Chordata > Actinopteri > Syngnathiformes > Syngnathidae > Idiotropiscis > Idiotropiscis lumnitzeri. The sequence goes on along the minus strand of NC_142391.1, from coordinate 11,310,116 downwards.
GGGGAATTGGGATCCCGAAGCAACTTTTTGTGGTTCCTACCAAAATGGGTACTGCAGTGCTACATAATGTTAAATTACACATCACAACAGTGAACGTGTAAATGGTGGCAGCATTTGCATTCCCTACATGGTTGCTTGACTACTGGTGTGAGGTCAACAGAGTTGTCCCCTCACTGTGGGTATCTTCGATCTTATCCAATCTCCCATCCACCTTACCCCAATTTAGTTTTAATCTGAGCAATTGTGCACTAGTTTGAATCAAAAGTGTATGTTTGTATTTGTAGGGATTCTGATCAACTTTGTCAGTAGCATATTTTAGGGTCCTGTTTGGTTAGCCACATACCAAAATTTACTAGTATAGCCCCCCCCTTTCTCCCCTCTTTCTCTTGTAAAGCCATGGGCAGAAAGAATGGCCATAGCTACCTGAGTGTAAATTAGGCTTGCCTAGGACAGGTGATCACCCTTCCATGGAACTTAATCACAGTAGGAACTCTTAGTTGGTGTATATAGTTACACTGTCACATCTGGTGTGATTAATTCTTCAATATGCTCGCTGGAAAATGAGATGCAGCGAGTGGGGGCCGCTCCCTTCCCTTCACCTGTTATAACCCCTCAACGGACGTTATATTTTTCCCCCATTTCATTTAGTATGTGTGCTACTTTTCAGTGTCTTGGAATATATTGAAAGTTTGGAATTCAGCTTTTTGTCTCTGCATGTTTTTACTCCCATTATTATTGCAGGATTGGTGTCACACAGTGACTTGGATGATCGAGCAATTGAGGCTCTGAAAGAATTCAACGACGAAGGTGCTCTCCAGGTCCTTTTGCAGTTCAAGGACAGCGACCTCTCACATGTTCAGGTAAGCTGGCAGCATCTGTTTAGTTATGTCTTTAAACTAGTGATGGTCATAATAATCAATTAATTTGAATTCTGTTGCCTTTGTGGAAATGTTTATTAATCGCATGTAACGAAATAGGAAGCGATTCTTGGTTGCAATCAGCAGAGGCTCTGTCGACTTGACTAGTTTAGTGTGTGTGTGTGTGTGTTGTGTGTCGGTGTCTGTGTGTGGTACTAAATGACCCTAGCCCTATGGGAAGTGGCGCTTTATAACCATTAAGACATGAGCCTTTGTGCCAGTGCTCTTGGCAGCATTCATGTATTCAATATGACATTGTCAATGAAACAAGAGTGTAGAATATTCAGATTTTCTTCTTCCATTAAAATATATAAACTGAATGGCTCGATGGCCAATCAATTGATTAATTTTTCCACGATATGTAATTTTGGTTAAATGCCCACCACTGCGTCACACCCTCTCAAGATGATGTTAATTTGTCACGACAAAAATCATCTCATAGTTGCCATTACCCTCGTTTACTGAATGTCTATTTCAGTTATTTTTTTTTCTCCACATTTCTTCACTCTCCCTTTCAGAACAAAAGTGCCTTTCTTTGTGGCGTGATGAAGACATACAGGCAAAGAGAGAAACAAGGGACCAAAGTGTCAGACACTAACAAAGGACCAGATGAAGCCAAAATCAAAGTGAGAACCAATTTAAAAAGTGCATTGAAGTATGGGTACTTCAGAGTAAAATAATCAAAACAAATTTCTCCTATAACATTACTATTATTAGGCATTGCTGGAGAGGACTGGCTACACACTTGATGTCACTACAGGCCAGAGGAAGTATGGCGGCCCCCCACCTGAATCAGCTCACTCGGGAGCACAACCGACTGTTGGGACAGAGGTATGACAAGTCATATGATTTTGTTATACAACCATAAACGCATAGAAGACAAGAAATATTTTTGTGTTTTTGTGGTAGCTCAACGGTGGGAAAGTGATAGGAAAACGACTGAAGTGTAATGTATGCAAAATGAAATTGAGTTTGTTATAGGACAGTGTGCTGACAGTTCAAAGGAGGTTGTTCTACTGTAGTTTACGAAATATATGTATGTAAAGTACATGCTGGTGTTGGTGTCCACATGGCAATTTTCATCTATCAGTAGTAACCTCGGTTACGATGATGGTTTACCGCTAAGAGCTGATTGGATACCCATAGTCAACATAATTCGCATCTCGTGGCTGTAGCTCATTTCACAATAAAGACACTTGTGTGCAAATTTTTCTCTTCTGGCAGATATTTGTTGGCAAAATCCCCAGAGACCTCTTTGAGGATGAGCTGGTTCCCTTGTTTGAGAAAGCTGGCCCTATCTGGGACCTGCGCCTGATGATGGATCCCCTCAGTGGCCTGAACAGAGGCTACGCCTTTGTCACTTTCTGCACCAAAGAGGCGGCACAGCAGGCTGTCAAACTGGTACATGCCAATCCGTTTTCATAGCGTCTCCAACAAAACAGTGAAGATGTTATGGTGTCCCCCACTACGCAGCAGAATTGGCTCGCTGGTAGAAATGTCCAAGCAGACACCCTTCATATTGACAATACTGCTCTTTTTGTCTGTGTTCTCCTTCATTGCGCTGCAGTGCAACAACAATGAAATCCGACCTGGCAAACTAATTGGCGTGTGCATCTCAGTGGCCAATAATCGACTGTTTGTTGGCTCTATCCCCAAGAGTAAAACAAAAGAGCAGATTGTTGAAGAATTTGCAAAAGTCACAGGTTGGTTTTTGCCTTTTCCATCTCATTTATATTCAATGATTGTGTACATAATGAATGTTGTTTGCAGTAATGTAAAACTGAACCCCTTGGGCACTTAACATTTTTTTTAATTATTTTTTTTTATCCGCCCCTCACAAAGCTAAGTCAGGTGCACCATTATTAGAAACACTTTGTATGATGCTGTGCTCTTTCCCCCCGAACACACTAGCTGTAGTTCTTACCTCATATCAGGTGTACACACTGTTGTGGCTGGTACCAGTATGGTTGTTTGTCAGTGAGCACCATTCTTATTTTATTTTTTAGTTAATTTTTTTTTTTTTTAAATATACCGAACAAAAACACGGACAACACTAAGTGGCTGGTGAGTATGTTATTGATTTGTAGACGAAACCTTTTGTTTTTCACATTAGCTTTATGTTACTGCTTTTAAACAACAAAATACTCGAGACTGTTAACATTTAAAATATGTATTGCCATTGGGTTAGTGGTCATTTATTTCAGTAGAAAATAACTTGAAATTCCCTTCCTGCTTTTTTTTGGATCCACAGAGGGTTTAAATGATGTCATATTGTATCACCAACCTGACGACAAGAAGAAGAACCGTGGATTTTGCTTCTTGGAGTATGAAGACCACAAGACGGCGGCTCAGGCCCGCCGACGTCTGATGAGCGGCAAGGTGAAGGTCTGGGGCAATGTGGTCACTGTGGAGTGGGCAGATCCCATTGAGGACCCGGACCCGGAGGTCATGGCCAAGGTAAAGCTTGACGTGTATATTGCTCAACTTGCTCTGGTACACGCTCGCACAGATCTGTATCATGATGAAATTTGCTTGTGTTCACAGGTGAAAGTGTTGTTTGTGAGGAACCTAGCTAGTTCTGTAACTGAAGAGATTCTTGAAAAGGCATTTAGTCAGTTTGGCAAACTGGAGCGTGTGAAGAAATTGAAAGACTATGCATTTGTTCACTTTGAGGAAAGAGATGGTGCTGTCAAGGTACTGAAATAAGAGTGGCTACCTTGGAACATGTTGAGTATGGGATCTGATTTTAATTGTTGAACATTTTCACAGGCTCTCGCTGATCTCAATGGAAAAGATCTGGAAGGAGAACATATTGAGATAGTCTTCGCCAAGCCTCCTGACCAGAAGAGGAAAGAACGCAAAGCACAGAGACAGGCAGCCAAAACACAAATGTAAGAGGAGTAAAAGTAGATCTGGAATTTAAGTGGCTTTTAAAAGCATGCGCCCATGTTTAGACATAATGTTTTTGTTCGCAGGTATGATGAATACTATTACTATGCGCCTCCCCACATGCCGCCACCCACGAGAGGCCGCGGTAGAGGTGGGCGCGGAGGCTACTCTTACCCTCCTGAATACTACAGCTACGAAGACTATTACGATTACTATGGATACGACTACCACAACTACCGGGGCGGCTATGACGACCCCTTCTACAGCTACGATGATTTCCAAGGTTCTGGGAGAGGCCGAGGAGCAAGGGGCAGTGTCCGCGGTGGTGTTGGTCAGACTCGGGCCCGTGGCGGCATCACTCCTCGGGGTAGATTGAGCTTCTCGCAGCGGGGCGGTCCTGGAACAAGCAGAGGTAACTGTTTAATGTAGTGATTTTAAAATTTGTCACATAGTGATGGAGTACAAAGCTAGTCATTTGTCCTTGACGTGGGAGTTAATTAAATGCCATTAGTCAACATAGACACTTGAATTCAAAACGAGAGCAATTCTGTCCGATTGGATAAGTTATGTGCTACTGATTTAATAAACGGAATTTGTCTTCATCTTTGATTGGTCCAGCAGGGAAGCGGGGCCGAGGCCGCTCCTGACCTGTCACTCACAGCGGATACTGACTTGATGTGTGGGGTTACACCATGAGCTGCAAAGGATGTTGAAACAAAAAAAGGTCCAATGATATTCCAGCCTTACAGAAGAAGCATCTCCCCTTCTCCAAGTTTTGTTTTTGTTTAAAAGAAACTGCCACCTTGAAAAAGATGACCGCACGATTATTGTATTTGCCTAAGCCTCTTTCGCCCCTGAAGCCCCTATAGCTTGCCCTGATACAGGGTTCATTTTATTGCCCTAACAATCTCCCCCGTTCCCTGTCCCCGAACATGCCATTTTAAAATAATTATTGATGAATTTGCACTTTTAAGTTTCTTAGGTTTGAAGTGGCTCGAAGGAGCTTGATGCTATTGTATATTTTTGTGCTAATCGCATTTTTAAATGTTGGAATATCCATGTTAATCGTTTTGATGTGGATGTTTGGAAGAGAACATTTGCAGGTTTTTATTTAGGGTGTACCCACCTGGCATGGATAAGTCAGGCATTCCAGGAAAGTGGTTCTGTTCAGAACTTGTCTTTAAAGGGTTGGTTGACTACCTCAGTACAGAGGACTAAACTACCCGGCCTGTACTGTAAATAGGGAAACTATATTGATGAAAACAGGGCTTGTTCTCATAAAAAAAAAATAAAAAATATGCACAAGAGCTGTAGCACACAAACCAATGTACTTAATGTAATATAGTCATTTTCGCTGCAGCTCTGACACTGCAAACAGTCAAACTGGGCATGCAAAACAATCTCATGAGATGAGTCAGAACAAGCTCTGCTTTTATCCTATTTTGAACTGAATTAGCTGCCTTGCTTCTTCAGAGTATGTAGTTACTGTTTGTATAGGTTTTTTTTTTGGATAAATGTTACTTTTGTAAAGGCTTCAATGTCACGGGCATCAGACTGCCTTTGAGTTTAACCGATAACAAAATAAAAGCCCTGCAGTGTCCCTTTTTGTGCCACTGTCAATCCGGTGGGTTTGTTTTTATATTGAAACATCTTCAAACATAGTTTAACACCGGACGGGTCCCTTGTCCATCTCCTAAACCACTGACTGGCAGAATATGTTCAAGCGAATTATGGCCATATCGCCCAGTCGGAACATGTGTCCAATGTCGTGGTTTCGGTGTGGGATCATCAACATAACAACTTGGCAGAAGGGATGCTGCAGAGAGTACATTCTATTTCCAGGTCTAGCTGCAAGGAAACTGCTGATTAATTCCAGTTTTCTATAGGCTACAGTTAACTCCCTCAATGAAATCATAACCACCTTTTGAGAAAAAAAGATGTTAGCAGTTTTAAACTATTGTTGGTGGCCAACAACATTTTTGCATTCCTGCAAATAAATTGTTTTATACTGTACAATGGAGGTGAGTGTAACTTATTTTTGTAATAAAGTTTTTGATTTCTATGTGTGTCTTAAATCATTTGATGATCAAATGACCACTGAGACGAGGTTTATTTGTAATGCACCTGGAGAATCCAATCTAGGTAATTTTACACTTCACATATATTAACCATATACATTAATGGCGCTAAATTGTCGAAAGACCGAAATGAACGCACTACCTTGGTGAATTTCGCTCAGATGCTATCTGAAAACGCAAAATCACTGACAGTTGTTTTTTTTTAAGTCTGAATTGAGAGTTCTAGTGAATAGCAGGATAGCCAATAAACGCTAACGCAAAACGTTTCTAATCAATGGAAGTCAAAGGACAGTTTGGGGAAGCCGTGAGAAACGTTGGTGCCTCCCAAAAAATCTGCCTCGGTTCTCTTTTTAAATACGAAATTAACGGTCCATCTACTTTTAAACCGTATTTCATCAAAAAGGCCACGTAGAATTGACAAGTAAAATAAGCACCGGCCCTCGGTCTGTTATTCACGCAAAAATACATAAAAGAAAAATGGCGACGGTTCGATGACCGCAGACAAAGTGGCAGTCCGCTATTGGAAGTGGTTTCTTTTTACATAAAGCCAGGCTCTGTACCGCGACGTACATTCAACGGCTTCCAGTGCTGAGCGGAGGTGACATCACGCCGACGCGCACGCAGCCCCCCACCCATCTTTGACGCCCCCTTTAACAGGCTCAACTAACAGCACGGAATGGTGGTAGCTGGAAGCCCAACGTTGCTCGATTGGACTGTAAACAACAAGCAAGGTTGGATGTATCCACGGATGCCTATCCTTCAGTATACGATGTGACGTCTGCAAACGACTACACCGATACGTGACCCACACTACCCAGCACAGCCCGATTTTGACATGTAAATTAAGCTACATTTTGATAGTTTCATAATTGCCGGTGTGATGCTTGCGATCTTCATTTTACAGCACGTTGACGAAGCAATGATGGGATGCATCAGGGTTTGTTTGCAAAGTATAAGACGAAAAATGAAGGTGGATCTCCGAGATTTGGGCCGAGAGTATCCTGTGTTCTGCTTTCTTCTACTGGTCCAACGTCTGTCCACTGTGCTGTTAAACAGGTAACCGCAGTGGGGTTGCATCTCTCTGCCGGCTTCATCCGTTTCATGTGGACACTTCTAATTTGGGCTCCCATTTTACCGCAGATACATTCACATCAACATGGTTGTCTGGTCCTTTCTTGCTGGTGTGGGTGGGAACATTCTACTGCTCCCTGGGACCTGAGTCTTTGCTGCCAAACATCCTGGTCAACATCAAGCCAAAGATCAAGGTATATGAATGAAAAAAGTGCTTAAAGTTCTACTATATCATAGTCACAGTATTAACATCACAATCTAATTACTGTTAATTCAAATAATAATGGGGTGGATAAGAACTAAATTTGAAGGGAGTTGTGCAAATTAAGATATAAGCACGAAAGTTGGTGTATTTGTTCACCAGAGAACTTGAGTGACATATTTTGAAACGGCCACCAAATGACTCTTAAAATTGTCTTTTCACAATTATCGTAATTCATACATTTTCAATCTTGACTGAAATTTGGAATTTTACACTATGATGCATTATTCAGTAACATTTATACGGGTTACAGTAATATGAAAAATAAGCTGTGAGCTGAGACTTCGACTTGTATAGTGAAGCCCTACTTATTTGCCAACAACATTTTCAAAATAAGCATGATGCCTCCCAGTTCACCAAAGAGACATGATGTCCCTGAAGCAACAATATTCAGAATTTGGCAATATACACATAGTCCATGAGCAATACGACAACTGTGGACAGGAGATGGAAGCGCCAGTGGATTTTGCAAGGAGATGGTCCTAGACCTGAAGGGAGGAGTCATGTTGCTGGATATGAGGCTTTATCATGTGTGAACGATGCAAAGAATGACAGCACAGATCATGAGCAGACACAGAGTGCCCGGACTTCTTTTTCTATGAAGGTGTATGCACTCTGTAAAGTATTCAGGAGAAAGAAAACCCGTTCCAAGAAGCGTCAGCGGACCTACTAATGCTCGACACAAAGAACGTTGGAGATGCAACTCTGGCAAGGAATTGTTGGTGCTCATTCATCTAGAGAAGATGTGAAATTGTCTTTGGCCAATGAGCTAATGCTTGATGGATTCTAATTCACCATATCTTTCAGCAAAAGAACTAGATTTGATTAATAGGACCTGGAGACAAGCTGTGACAAGTTTCATGATTGTAACATAATTTGCTCTGATGTTTCTGTTTTTCACTTTACTATGAAATTTGCCTTTGCAAAGATGCTCCGTTTACTTTGAGTAACAGTTCAACTGTATTTCCTCTAATATTTGTCAGAGTGTTTACTTACTATTAATAGTACAATACACTTATTAGTGCTAAAGTGTTTAGTTGTGCAAAACGCATTTTAGTATTAATTTTATGTATTTTTTAAAATAAAATCCACATTTAAGACAACTGAAATAATTTTTAGCAGTAAGATTGACGAGGGGTTTGGTCTAAAAAATAAGCATGAGGTTTACTTATTGAAAGGAATGTAACGATGAATTGAGTTACACCGTCTTTGCGGAGGCCATTACTGAGTACAAAATAAATCTCTTTCAGTGTTTATCTAAAATGTTTTATGTTATTTTGGACACAGTTGCATTCATGCATGAATTTAATTTTTGTTTTTTCTCTGTGTGGGTTGATTCTATGGCAGTCCTACCAGCATGAATTGTTTCCGCTGGGCCACAGTCATGTTATCTTTTGCCACTAAAAGGGGAAATCATCGCCAAAACATTTTTGCAGTAATATTTTCTATGAACTTTCACTTGTCTACACATGGCATTCTGATTAATATTGCGTTTGTGGGATAGGAATTAAGCAGAAAAATCCACCCGTTTTTAAGTTTAAAGCTATTTTGTCATTTCTGTTCACAGTTGCTCAGCTCAACCAATCGTGGCTTACGTGTTCCTTGAAGCTGAGCCATGATTGGTTGCCCGCTGTGCCCTGTGCAACTGTGTGATGTCATTTTCAGTCGACAGCAAGTGACAAAATGGCCGCCCTGTCAGATGTACAAAAACAGGAGAATTTTATTGCTTAACTCATATTCTATAAACACAATTTTAGCCAGAATGCCATGTTTAGGTTCTTTGTTGGCATCCCCTTTAAAAGTGGTAATGACCATAGCAATAATTGTGCACTGCTAAAATGTCAAATTAATTTCGACGTGCTTGTTAGTATTCATCATGAAATAATTTATGTTCTACCACCCTCTAGTGGAGACTGAAAATGGGGGCGGGTGGGGTGGATTGGTGTTAGTGGGGGGTCTTTGGCTTTCGGCAGAGTTCTGTTTTTTACGGTGTCGACCTAGGATGAATGTGTACGTCATTTGGTACATAGTAGTAAAGTCATAATTAGAGTAAACGTTTTTATCACTTTTAGTTAATTAATATTAAACAATCACATTGAAAAAGATGTCTGTGAATACTGAAAAGTGAGGATCCCGTTAGTCTTATTATTACTATTTTTTTAATCTCATTTATGCTAGACCTACTTTATTACTGGAAAACTATCAACCATGGCTTGACTTGAAAGGTGGATGCTTCCCTTTCTGAGGTAAAATATAAAAATATTATGTATGGTGATTAAATATTATGAATTATCCATTTAAAATGTTGTCAATCCATCTGTTTTCCTCATCACCTAGATTTTGGAGTTTGGAGAACTTTTTTGGAGAGTACTCTGCCCAGAGCTGCCCAAGTCAGAGAAGATGATGCTTCACGATGAGGTGAAGAAGATCTACACGACCTACTGTTTAGACGAGAGCCTTGACAAGATCCGCTTCGACCCCTTTATTGTGGAGGAGATACGCAACAGTGTGTGACATACTTTAACTGGCATTTTTATCCGATTTAAGACTTACCCAACTTAATTTTGTTTACGGTCTGAACTTTCTCAGTTGCAGAAGGCCCGTATGAGGAGGTGGTGAAATTTCAGACGATGAGATGTTTGTTTGAAGCATACGAGCATGTCCTTTCGCTCCTGGAGAACGTTTTCATGCCCATGTTCTGCCACAGTGATGAGGTTAGCACTCGGAACAAAACGCAAAACCACACGCACACACACGCACACGTAAAACCAGTGGTGGACATTTGTTAGTGAGTTCTCGATAGTATTTCAGGCCAGCCCAGTAGGTCTGAGACAGCCAAATTGCATCAGGAACAGATTTACTGGTAGCACATCACACGCAGATGACCCAAACCTGACACGCACCCAAATAAATGCAAAGTAAAACAGTGTTGTATACTTTTTAGTCCCACAGATCTCAATGACTTGTGTCACATATTTTGCACGTGTGTTGTTTTTATTTTTTTTTATTTTTCTTTGTTTGGCTCCATTTCTACTGCTGCACATGTGTGTGAGGACTTCTCGAATCTTAATGCTGATTGACTGACAGGCTGGGTCCACGTGGGAACTCAGTTACGTACTGACGATGCTCACCTTTGCATAAAACTATAAATCTCAATTCCAATGAAGTTATGAGGTGTAAAAATGTAAATAAAAACAGCATACAATGATTTGCAAATCCTTTCCAAACTAAGAGGGTCATTCAATAATTAAGGTGATTTTCTTCGGTATAACAACTTCTATTACAGATAGATGCTGACTTTTTTTGTGTGTTACTTCTTTTTTTCATGGTTTAATTTGTTTTGGCGATTTAAAATCCAAGATGGCCGTCCAAGAAGCATGCTTGGTACATGATTCAACAGCGGTCCGTTATCAAGTGTTTGGCTGCTGAAGTGTGCAAACTAGTTGAAATTTTTAGAATGTCAGCTGTGTGTGGTCCCACAAGCCTCAGCCGAAAAAAATGTCTACTATTGGGCTAAATTGTTTAAAGAAGGATGGAGTTTCTATCTGTATTAGAAGTCCTTATACTGAAAAATTCATGTAATTTATTGAATGACCAGGGTACATTCAACTGCATACAAAATGTTTAAACTGATGAATGTTGCATTTTAAATGTGACGCCTACAACAAATTACAAAAAAAGTTGGGACAAAGCTAACAAAGAACTCAGATAGTTGATGAATGCTGACATTTCTATCCACTGGTGAAGAGGTATTTTTGGTCTATATTTTGCTACAGTCGCAAATAGTAAAAAAAAAAGAACCTAAGTTCAGGTCCAGAGCAATGTTCCCTCTAAGCCAGGGGTAGGCAAACTTTTTGATTAGAGGGCCACAATGGGTTCTAAAATTTGACATAGGGGCTGGACCAGGAGCAGATGAATGGAGTGTTTTGGTAACCTCACCTCATCGCAGAAAAAAAAAAAAATCTTTTAATTTTAGATGAAAGCAAACAAAAACATTACAACAATATATATGTATTTGAAAAACCACAGTATTTAAAAAATAAAACATTAAGAAAGTTTATTCATTTCATTTTTAAAATATTCGGCGGGCCGGCTTAAAACGTTTAATGGGCCGCATGGGGCCCCCGGGCCGTAGTTTGCTCACTGATACTTTAAACTGTGCGCGTAAGCAAGTGAACACTTCTCTCACCCTCTCAGTGCACACGATGACGCTGGCACACACCACGCACAAACATTACATTTCCACACTCATACCTTCATACACACCCCAGTTTAATTAGACAGTTTCAAAAGGACACCACACCATTCCCACTTCGGAGGGTGCACACGCAGTTTTTATACTACAGTTTACTGAGAAGCATACATTGACTCACATATTCTCACACTGACGACATGCAGCGAGTGACTCGTGAATTGTTCCATTCCGGAAGTCCAAACATGACCATAGTTTACAAGCCCTTTAAATTAGACGTTTTCGTGCATTACAGAGGTCAGGTGCAAAAGATTCCCAACCCTAATGATAAAAGTCTCGATTCATTAACATTCAGTCATACATGTGCAGAAATAAGTTACAAACTGGTACTCGGTGTTGACATCCCGTTAATTAGTGGAAACGACTCAGAGTGCGTCCCTAGTTCTCGTCAATTCATAACTGACTGATTTTTAAAAATTTAGTTGTATTGCTCTTACTGCAATTAGAGATAATTTGAGTTAATTATTGCGTGCCCAAGCACTAACCTCAATGTCATCACTATAAGACACACAAAAGTGGCCACTGAGGCGATACTGGCGTGAAGCCAGTGCTTCTCAATTATTTTCTGTCACGCCCCCCCGACCAAGAAGAAAACAATTCACCCCCCCCCCCACCCTCTCTTCGCCGCAGCTATAAATAATAGCATTTTTGTTGCAAAACTAAAATGAGCAGGTGGGTGTCATTTTATTAGGCATGTGTGTGGGCGAGTGAGCCACAAGAAACGGTGGAATGTTGCAGAATTCATATGGCAATTTGTTATTCAAGTCAGCAAAGTGACTTAAGCGATGGTTTCTATCTGTCACCAGGTGGGCTGAGTATGTGGCCCCCAGACTCTGCCACTAACTCCTTATGCATATTGTTCCAGAAATAGCATCAGTATGGATGACATCCGGTGAGTACAAGGCATCACTGTCCTGATCGGAGCAGTGGCTGGCTGACATGCCATTCTCGCATGACTCTTCTACACAAGACGATGCCGCCTTTTTAACAATTCCATCATTGCTTGGCATTCAAAGAGGAAGCCTGTTGGCATTAATGGGATGGTACAATAACGACTTTTTTTGCGAATCAACTCCCTAAATATGTGCTTCTTCTTGAATTTTTTGTATTTATGCTGTACTAAAAGTCTGGCCAATTAACATACTTAATTTACTCTCATTGGACTCTTAATTAGGTGTGTCATTGTAATTGAAGGCACTGTTAATACAAAACTAGTGCTGCACGAAAAACATGCAATATGTGATATGGTTGTTGTCTGCCCTATACAAAACTGTGTCAGAAAAGCAATGATTGGAATCTTACAATTTTAATTGAATACCAATTAAGTTAAAATATATTTATTATGGTCGTTTTCAGTCGTGGAGAACTGCACAGCATTATTTTCCCACATTTGAGCTAAATAAGGCAAACAGAGAAATTGAAACACCTCTCAGTATGATTTTAATGAGAGATGCACAGTTGTACAAACTACAACCACAATAATAATCATATTGTTAAATTAATAACCCTCTAAAAGTGACACAATTTAATATGTAATAAAGGTATTAAATGTGGATCGCTAAGATTGTGCAAGTACAATGTCATATTTTGGTCATGTATAAATAGTTGAGCTTTTCACTTTTGGTTTGCTCATTTCCGAAATTATGGCCTTAAAAAATATAATTGGAACGCGACGATGTCAGCTGTTTATTTTGTTACTTTGTTACAAAGGTAGTTTTCAAAGCAGAAGAAACTCTCACTGCATTTTAACACGGAAGTATGAAAGAGACCGAACTAACATCATCACTCACTCGGGCTCCGTGTTCTTAACATTATTCCATTGCCTATATGTATGCGCTCCTATTGTCATGTCACGCCATGCTGTGCGTGCCCACCCTGATTCTGTCACCGTCATGCTGCCTGCCTTGGCATGAACCATGCTCTTCCTCCTTTTTATACCCGGGGATATAACCTTGTTCTGCTTATAGTTCCCGGGACTGGAGCCCCGAGTCCCCGTCCTCATAGTGTACCGCCTCTGGCAGCTCTTTACCTTTATAACTCCGTCCATGCCCAGCCCACGTTGACAACTTTTCCATACGGTTCGCTACCCCACCGTCACTCCTTATCACCCAAAGTAAGTCAGTGTCCATTCATACCTCCAGCAATGTGATGTCATCCAGTCCACTTTTGCTGTCCCGGTGTAGCAACCCCTACCCCAAACGCCAAATCCCGATCCAAACAGCAGCATGCGGCCAACCTCCTTTTTATTTGTGTCCTTACTAACAATGTATTGTTTTCAACCATAAAGTTAACGTCCCAAAAAGCACATGGAATTTTGCGTGCCTGTGCTGCCTGCGTACAACTTGAATATCTGGACTTTCTTAAAATAATAGCTCAAGTCATAGCGTAGAAATAAATGCTGGCCACCAATTCTATCCCAGAAATGACATTTTAATACATATAATGAGTATTTGGTTCAGATTTTTATGTGTTGTGAACAACATGAATAAAATGACGGGTGATTATTTTAGGCACGTGACGATATGGTCATTGTGGTTTGAATGAAACAAAACGACCTGATGTTAGGGGACCTATTTGTTCTGCCTTTGGGGTTTTTTCAGTACTACACGTCACAAATGTTCGGAATTCGTGTTCTTCAAATGTTGCTGATTACTTAAGATATCCAACCAAAAATGTTTGAGGGAGCTCAGGTCTGAAAGGACATGTAACTTACCAACACTCTCCCAAGCGCATCTTTAAACTCTTTTACCTTTCATGATTAATTGTGCTGTGTCAAAGTAACAACCATACGAATATTTAATCAAATGTCACATCTTCACAGGCATGTTTTTTATCACCGCTTTGCTGGGCGCAGCTTTAAAATTATGTTCTTTAACATTGCTCTCCTGGGTAGTGAAGTGATGAATTGATCATCTTGATCCATCAGGGTTTATTGTTATCTATTAGTGAAATCCCAATTACTTTTAAATCATATCCAATTCCCCTGGATGGTTAACCTAGTTGAGATGAAAGGTCGGATAAGTTGGTACTTGCCGCCTATATTTTTTTAAACGGATCATCTTCACATTTTCCGAGATGATTGTCCCATTTCAAAGCGAGAAAATTCACCAACATATTTTGAATCACGTCCGAAGGATATTTACGGATTAAATTGAGGAAAAATGTCCTTGTTATTCCTCTACCTGTCAGATTTCTTTTTATTATCAAGTAATGCTCACAGCAAGCTTTTTATCGATTTAGATTTTTCAAGATGCTTGATGTACCCAGACTTAAAGATCACATTGATCTCTGTCAGTTATTGCCCCGTTTGCTGTTTTGTAGTTAATATCAAGACATCTGCGCATGAAATCGCTGTCTGCTTTATTTGCTTTCATTTCCATGGTAACCGATTTCGAGATTTTGTTCCATAAATGTGCTCTGGCTTTGATTTGCTCCCTCAGCTTTTTTCCCCCTGATGTGCAGGGACGATACACTGCAGTGTGCTGGTGCTTCCCCTCCCTTGCTATGCACTACAATTCCTTCCCCGTCATTTTGTTAAGCTGTCTTGGCTTTTTCCCTTTTATTTTTTTTCTTCTGAAGCCAAGCACATCTCTTCAATTAAGCACAGCCTAATAAGCCCCCTTCTCCTTTGGCCTGCAGGAGCACGTCAAAGAGAGGAGAGTCCTTTGGGATCAGCCGCATTGGCAGCTAGATCAAGGGTGTGTTCAAGAGCACAACCATGCAGGGCGCCATGTTGCCAGCCGATGGGGTCGTGGAGGGAGAGGACAATTTGGTGAGGCAAAGACAAACATGCGGGCACTCATCTTTGCATAATTTTAAATAAATTAAAGAAATTGTGTTTTGGTTAATCCTTGTTCAGTGTTATTGTCAGAAATGTAGGGCATGTATTTATGGATGTATGTAATGTATGTGAACTCTTGCTTATGCACGTGTTCCATCACAAAAAAATTAAATAAAAAACATCTCATTAGTACTGGTCTGCACTTTCAAGAAAGATACCACGCGAGGGCGCCAGTGAGTCAGGAAAGCCAGGTCTCAAATTGATTTGTTTCCTAGTGTTTTCCAACCTCAGCCAGAGCACATTTTGCATTAGAAACATGTCACAAAAATAGTGTACTAAAATAATAATCAACTCATCTGAAGTTAATCACAAATTTACTAAGTGTGAAATCTGGGCTTGTTCTGTTGTATCAATGACTAAGGGAGTATTCACAAGTTAGTTGGACATTCTGCATGTCATTATATGTTTCCGGCATGGAAAGATACATTATTTGTGTTCCATAAATCAGAATTTTCCACGACACATCTACTTCTGCAGCATATAATCTTACTTCACTTCTGTTGGGGGATATCCTCTGCTTCTTTGAGATTTCCCTTGACTTCCACCGAGTGTTGCCAGAAAGTTCCCCACTGTTTGTTCAGTGATTACAGATAAGGCAAATTATTGAAAACGTTGCAAATTCAAATCTGAAACAGAAAGTGAAGTGAAGGAAATGAGTTCAGATAAAGATCTATAAGAATGACATTTTTGATATGTTCTTTACACCATAGAGGAAGTCATTTGACAAAGTATGTATGTGTATGTGACTGAAACTTCCTTCACTTCCTTACATTCTAGATGGAGGAAGCCATGATGCTCCTGGAGGATGACTCTCTGATAGAAGCGGCCTCAACTCTCAGCACTCCACTGAATCTCTCCGCTTGGAGCATCACCATCCCTTACATTGATTTTTATGACGATGACGTGAGGAGGGAGAGGATTCCGGCGTTCTGCATTGATGTGGAGCGGAATGACCGGAAAGCCGGTGAGGCAGAGTGAACGACTCTTTTGCTGTATCTCAACACAAATTCAGATTGCTTGCAATGTGTATGACTTAACACTCATAACCAAGTGTGCACATAAAAAATTACATATTGGATCAGACAGAACAGGCAAATAGAATATTAGATAAATGTGGCGATACGAGACAGTTTTCACAAGTTTTCCGTCTTGTTTTGTATTGTTACTACTTCACTCCTAATCACTGGCAGCTCTCCCAGTTGCATGTTAACTGGGAAACTAACCTAGGAAATGCCCATCATGATATGAAAGGCATTCTTAATTTTGGTGTGAATACACCAGAGCAGACATGATGAGCCAGCAACTCCTCTCATCCGAGATCAGTGACCACTGACTTCACAAATATGCCTCTGGATGATTGGACAAACAAATTCTGCATGCAAATTCCTAATATCTCGTAAAAAGTCTTCTGAGAATAGCTTTTGCAGCTGCAAAGGGGAGGGAAACAATTTATTTTAGTTTCAAACTGTCCAAGAGTTTGTAGCTTGTTGAAGTCATATAGCCTGACTCACCAACATCCCTAACAAACTGCTCTGCGGGAGGCTATTGTTTCAGCGTGCTGAAATGACCCAACGCAAGGAAATGCATGCTGAATAGATTATTTGTGGTGATCATTTTTGGGTATGGCATTCAATTTAACAAAAAGATCCGTTCTCCCTGTCATGCATTTTTCCTGCGCCTCCTATTCATGGTTATGCACTTTGCTGTTGGTTGCACTTGCCCTCAGCCGCTGTATTTAAAGACCCCAAATCAAGACATCGCAAACCAAATTGCGTCATATGATGAAATGTAATTTACTAATTTCAATGGATGTAAATTGGTTGGTCCCTTGCAAAGGAGGGTAGCTGAGCAGTTATGTTTCAATTACGGGTCTGATTAGCACCGTGTACAGTATAAGCAGCCAAGAGTGCGATTACATGCGCATTTAGCCATACCTTAGCTGTCTAAAAAAATACAGAGTTGCAGCAGAGCTAAAAAAAAAAGTGTGAGAAATATCCAGAACAATGCCAACTATAGAGAACAATCTTTCTAACTGACAGTGTGATACTTGTTTTGCACATCTGTGTTGCGCTGCTGCAGTTACTATGTAATGTCCCCCCCCCCTCCTTCTGTGGGCTTCATTTGAGTGTACACTTGTTTATTATTTACATTAAAACCCTCTCCATCGCGGCTTCCAGGTTCACAGTCCCACTATTTCGTGGATTTTTTTTTTTTTTTGATTAACACTCTATTCTTGTATTTCGTATCAATAAATGTAGATATTTATTTATTTATTTATTTATACTTTATCAAAATAAAAACAAGTAATAAATGAGTTGGAGATAAACTTCAATAAAACGCAACAAAGTAAAAATACCATCCAAAATACCTGGCAGCAAAAAAAAAAAAACAAATTCACAAGGTGTGTATACTGTACTTAGATCTACTTGAACTTATTAGCGGGCTCGCTAATGCCAAAGGACATGTTTTTATGAATTTGTGTATTTGTGAATTCAGAGTGATGCTGAGGGTCAGAGCAGGCTTATAAATGCCAGAGCTAGCACGTCAAAGACGTTGAACGCCTTGACTACGACACCATTTATCCGTCCGGAGGTGTTAAATCGGATTAGTTTGCGCAATATAATCTTATCGAGTTGCACTAAGGCGGCTGGTCATTTATTTGAAAAAGGTAAGCCACACTTTCGTTTGCCATGCGCGTGCCACACACACGTAGCGAATGGGTGTGTGTGTACTTCATTAAGTACAAGCGGCTTCTTCGAATGGACCCTGTAGACGAGCACTCAGCGACTCGGGTGCACTCAAAACATGCTTTTGTGCTCAAAATTTCCTCTTGAGCACGTGTTTGTCGCCGTGCATATCGATATTCAATTATTGCCCAGCCTTAATTGAATGCCATGCTCTGTAATCCTGCTTTTTACAAGTGCACGTCTAGAACGTGACCTCCTTGATGAAGGGCCGATTACTGTACATTAGGAGTTTTGAGTTACCTAACAGTTGGTTAATTTATGTATTATACATTTGTTAAGGTTTATTATAATACAGATTGGTTTATTAGTTATTTCTTGAAAAAATAAAATGAAAAGGGACTTACATTTTAGTCACAATATCAAGGAATGTGCAAACCTTTTTTAAATCAGGCCCTTAAAATTTTCTTCTCTTTGTGTTTTACCGTAGTGCGTCACGAGACTGAGCACTGGTCTGCGTACAGGAGATATCTGGAGTTCTACGTTCTTGAGTCAAAGCTAACTGAATTCCATGGTAGATTTTGTTATTGTGGAGTTGCAACATGTGTTGTCCAGATCACAGTTCAGCAACTTTTTGGAACTAAGCACTACTTCAAGGCGCCCGATTAAAGCGAAGGCCTGCTATTTGTTTGAAACTTATTTCTGAAACAACACATATGCTCAATTTATCATTAATTTTCATTGTTAATTGTCAATGGTATTCATTTATCTGAGGACATTGATTATGTTAATTATTAACAAAGATTTTTTTAACAAGGTAGCAAACCAGCAAAAGAAAAAAAAACAGAACTTTGTTTTTTATCTTTATGTTTATATTTTCAACAAATCACATTCACAACAATTAAAAGTTTTCATCATTGGTGACCTTTTTTTTTCAAGCCACGGGTGAGATGTGCTCCACGTTTGTGATCTGGCACCCCCAAAACAATTAAAGTGACATTGCATTGAATTTTTAGGATCTCCTCACTGTCATCTATTGGAGTAAAGTTACAATTTCAAAATTCAAAACCTGCAGGTTCATTTCCTGACGCACAGTTGCCTTCCAAGAGAATCATTGGCCCCAAAAATTAGGAGTTTCTCACATCTTAGAGAGAGGAGTTTCAGGAGTATCTTCAGGTGAGCCATCGTCTGATGAATTCCATTAGTTGGGATCAAAAAAAGCATAATGGAGCGCACAGAGCTGCTGAATCTGGATTCTGTTGGCGTCTAGCAAATGTATTGCTTTAGTCTGCCCGACTGTCTAGCCATGCAATATTTCACTCACTCCGAGCAAACTTAATTTTGGCATGACAGGCTAACAATGACGAAGAAATATAGCACAGTCATTCCTATTGATTCCACTTTCCCATGCCGCAGACAACTAAATGTTCTTGGTACAAATCGTTCAACTCTTGTGTTATTTTATTTGAGTGGGAAGCACTGAGGATCTTTTGACAGCAGTATTATCTTGGAATCGCTCTTTGTTTTTGAGCCGCTGAAGCACACCATCACTTGAATGTACATTAAAACTGGAGTTTGTCCGCAGAAGAAAAATAGGCACTTTCATGGTAAACAAGACACAAGGACACATTTAATAGTCTTTTGAGAGAAATATTTATGATTTTTCTTGGAAGGTGCACACAATTTACATCCCAACAGTCTCATGGGCTTTTAGCTTCCCTCCAAAAAGCATCACAAAAACCAGATGTGTCGGAAAGGAAAAAGTTTTATTTTATTTGATTTGATTTGATTTGATTTTATTTTTGTATTTTTGTATTTTTTTTATTTTTGTATTTTTTTTAATCTTTTTATTTTTTTATTAACAAACCAATGTTATCCAAACTCACACAGAAGGAATTAATTTTCGTTTGTGTATAAATGGAGACCACACAGTGCAAACATGTAATTTCCCTCAGCCAATCGGGACAAAACAATAAAGATAATACTGAAAAATACAGTAAACTTCAAGCTCAGGTCACGTCAACTGCAGAGTTGTCTTAATTTTTAAACAATACGAATGGAGGAAACGTAAAATACTGTAAAGGGAATTAGTAATTTGATCCAGGCGCACTTTGAAGCAATCATTAACTGTACAGACAATTAAAAAAAAAAAAAGCGTGACTATGAAGATAATTTCATCCCTGTATAATAAAGCATCAAAAACGGTGGACCACTGTTTAGCACGTCCGCCTCACAGTTTAGAGGTGCAGTGTACTCCGACCTTCCTTTGTTGGGTTTGCATGTTCTCCCCATGTCCGTGTGGGTTTTTTACAGTTTCCTCCCACATTCCAAGTTTAATGGGGCACTTTAAATTGGCCCGAGTTGTGATTGTGAGCATGAGTGGTTGTTCGGTATTGTGAGGAAAAGCAGCTCATAGTTAATAGATGGATTCAATTTGTTATCAATTATATTTGGTCGTATTCTACTAAGCAGCCACACAATTTGTTATTTTCTATTACATTTTTGTTTCTGGTTATCATCATCGCTTGTACCTTCCATTGGGTGTAGCACTAAACGCCTTAAAAGATACTTTTGATGATCGCTAAACTGAAGTTTCGTGGGATTCCTTGGTTTCTCACATGACTTCTCACATGACAATGCTTTGAAGTGGTCGATAGTCTTCCAGGAATATATATTTTTTCCTGGTATTTCGAAGTCTTTCAACAGCAAATTGTCTTTTTGTTCCGAAATGAGGTCAACATCTGTTATTCATTTGTCCTTCAGCATCTTCTGTCACAGCCTGTTGCGAGTTGTTTGTAATATTTCTCATGCGTTCACTCAAGTTGAACTTTCTCATTCTTATTTTACAGAAGCTCCTGCAGAACCCTGAGCTGAGCAACAGCCAACTTTTTGCTCATTTCCTGTCCCCGCACAGTGTGGAATCTCAGTTCTTGGACAGTTCTATTCCAACTTACGTGTGTGGACACGAGGAAGAGAATGTGATTAAATTCCACTGAAGGGGATTACGTTTGAGCAGGCGACTGTGTTAGGCACACTGTGAGTTTGATTGGCCTGACCTTGTCTTGTGCAGAAAAGATACGTGTGACCTAGACAGAGCCAAGTGTCACGGCACGACATGACCGTTCATCACTGAGAATAATTATGCATGTTTTACAGGGAAAAATCATTAAGTCAGTCCCCAGCAAACTGATAAAAGAGGTGAGTGATTCCTAGTGGTCAATGCGTATGTGCTATTCGTTCTCATGAGACTTCAGAAGGAAAATTGGAGTTGGATGTGAATATTGTTGGTAATTGCACTTTTTCCCCCCAATTTCAAGACATGAACGGATATGGTTGGGGGTCATCTTTTCGTCATCCCCAAGAATAGTACTTTACAGAGAATTGCTTTTGAAACTAGATTCTGTCTTGCTGTTTTAGTCACATCATTACAATCATTTTTTTTTTTTTTTTTTATAGATACACGTTATAAAACCCTGGAAACAAAAATATGAGACCACCTGCATTTCTTCAGTTTTGTTAGTACAACTTAAGGTATGTTTATTTGGACCAATATATTAACGACAACAAGAACAGCGGCTCATCAGATTTGAATTTAAGAGCCGATCGTGACTTTTTCCAAAGGTTTTCTTGATAATAGTCTAAATCACTTCACAGGTTCAACATCAGTGTGTTTAGGCAATCCATATTTTCTTTTGTGTAAGTTAGTTTGAGTCGTATTTTTTCCCATGGCTGTATTCGACCCCTAACATATAATAATAATAATAATACAGTTTACATGTCAAAGAATTCTCACAGTTAAAAGTTAGGAAAAAAAACGTGGATGCTGTAAAACACTTCACAATCCACACAATTCCTGTTCCAATAATAACGTGTGTATGAAGAGTTTCAATGGAAAAGCCGTGATTTGTTATTGCACAGCATTTAAACTCTAGCGTTGCCCTTTTCAACATTGAATCCTCACTGTTTATTTTAAGCAAGGTCCGTGTTTTTGTTAAAGGTTTCAGAGAGCACAAAGTAATAAAGTTGGTCCATAAATTCTAAATATTTCAAATATTTGCTGAGAGGCCCACCACACCTCCTTCAAGTTGTTAAGACTAAACAGATATACTTGATTAATTTTCACCATCAATCGTCAACACATACAATCCAATCTAATACAATACAACTTTATTTAAATAGTGTATTTCACAACAGCTGGAGCTGTAACAAAGCGCTTCCCATGCTGCTGAGCACATTATCCCTCAAAAACATGCAAATGTGCAAAAGGAAAATCAATCAAAACTGAGCAAAATATATTTTTTTTATTCAACTCCAACTTCTTCAGTACACTGATCAAAACAAGTCACCAAGTATGAGGAATCATTTTGTAAGTGCTGTGCTTTTCTTCCATTAGAAAGGACAGCATCTTGAGCCGTTCATCCAGTCCTATTTCAACTCTTGTGAGTCACCCAAGCCCAAACCCAGCCGCCCCGACCTCACCATCCCGAGCCCCACTTCAGAAAACACCAAAAAGGTTCAACTCTGTTTTTCTTTCTTTTACCAGACAGTTAAGGTGGAGTCGACGCTTTGAGAGATGATGCCAGTATTTGAAGAAATTGCTTTTCTTGCTATACAGTCAGGTCCATAAATCTACATCAAAATAAGGTGAAGGTTTGAACACTTTGTATTTGTTCCTCCCTATATTTTAGTCTTAGGTGAGCAAAAGTGATGCCGTATTTGGCTGCTCAGCTGTTCTACGGCCAAGAGTGTGTTATTCCCTCCTTATCCCATTTACAAGGAGCAGATCAAAAGTGTGGAGCTCAATTCTAGAGTGATATTTGCAATTGGAATGTGTTGCTGTCTACTAAATCCAAAGAGCAGTCATGGTCAGTGAAGTTCAATTCGCACAAACCCATCAGAAAGATGAAAAAAAAAACTAGATAAATTAGGACTGGCCAAATTAATTGTTTGGAACATTCTTAAAAAGAAATGATTTGCGACTAATGCAAGCTCTGCAATACCAAAAGACTCTGAATAACGTGGGAAAACAACTGTGGTGAATCTCTGAGGAATTCTTTCCTTGGTGAAGTGAAAGACCTTCACAATAGTTGGCCAGATATTAAAAACAAACAAAAAAAAACTCTCCAGGAGTTGGCAGAGACAGCACTCAAGAGAAGAGGGTTCACCACAAGCTATTAACCATTGGCGAGGCAAAATAAAAAACAAAACAAAACAAAACTGATAGGTCAGATTATAACTTGCTGAACAATATCTAAAAAAAAAAAGCCTCTACAATTGAGGGACAACATTCTATAGACAGATTAGACAACAATCAATTTGTACCAGCCCACCTTTAGGCCCGGGAGAGAACAAATCCTGTCCCTGATGTGAGTCAAAATACATATCTTGAACAGAAACCTTGTATCTGTTTCAGGAAAAAAAAATCAAACATCTTTCTCGAGTTCCCAAACACCACTTTGTCATTTACCATTGCAAAACAACAGCATCCCAAAATGATGTTCAGTCGCTAATTAAATATGCTAAAATTTGCTAATATATTCCACTGTCCTTGATAAAATGGGACGAACACGGCGCCGTGAACATCAAAGTCGGTGGTCACATTGTACAAAAAGCCTTATTCTGCACAAAAGTAATGGCCTGTGCTATGTCATCTCCTCAAACTCTTTTTCAAAGGTCTTAGAGCCATGAATAATGTAACAAATAAAACAATGACCTGACTAACCGAATGTTTAATGTGGTTTAGCGATGAATTTGAACAAAACACGCCTACTTAATATTATCTAAAGTAAGTACTTCCAAACAGCCAGATTTTCCAAATAGGCAACAATTATGCTGCACGGCTTCCACAAGCGGCGTTTTACAGAACTTTTCAGACATTTTGGACATTCAAGACCGTTAATAGATTTATCAATTTATTCAGGGTAATGATTTGGTTCATATTGCACAAAAAATAAAGCCAGTAATAGCCTTGCCAGAGAATATCTTCAAGTAGTTAAAGTAGAAGAGAATTTTTACTTTAAGAATGTTTAGTTGAAGCAACAAAAATAATACAGAATCCTTTTTTTTTTTTTTTTAAGCTCTTCATCGACCTTTTTAAAAACAACACCAACCGGTCCGAGACCGCAGAAAAGAACCACAACCAGAACTACTTCATGGAAATCCTTACAGTGGAGGGTGTGTATGACTATTTAATGTATGTCGGTAATTAAATTGATCCACTGCACCCACTTGTAATTACGTAATAATATTTAATTAAAAATAACAAATATGACACATACAAATGACGTTATACTATCTTGTTGTTTGACGGGCCGAGTTGTCTTCCGCATTCCGGACTGGTTGCACCGCTTGTTGATGGGCGGGAGGATCCTGTTTAAGAACACGCTGGAAGCCTATTCTGATTACTACCTTCAAGAAAAACTGAACCAGGTGGTGGAAGAGCACCGGCTCATCTCCCTCATCACCCTGCTGAGAGGTGCGCTGCATTGACATGTCAAACTGTACGTCTTAGTCTTAGCTTATTTCACCTTTTAAAAACATAGCAATACAATACAATACAAATTTATTTATATAGAATATTTCACAAAAGCTGGAACTGGAGCAAAGCGCTTTCCATATGGGGTAATATAAATAAGCAGAAAATTAGCACACAAATTCAAAGACAAACAATCGATACCAGAAGAACAGCAGAACAGCGACAGTCTAATGTTGCCTCGAAAGCTAAAGAATAAAAATGTGTCTTCAAACGAGTTTGAAAAGCGGACAGGGAGGGTGCTTGCCTTACATTTTATGGAAGCTCATTCCATAGAAATAAGATAAAATTTTGGGGTGAAAAAATCTGGTACATCTACTCTTAACCGACAGATATGTGAAAGAAACAGCTATGAGAAAACAACAAAATGGCATTTGCAAAATATGTATGGTAAAATGTTCAGTTTAGGGGAAAATTGCAAAATAAAAAGTCCAAATTACATGAAACTAAAAGGTAAATACTGAAAATTTGAAAATAAATGGAAACATTTAAATGGTTAATTTTCATACAAATAAATACATTTATTTGTCAAAAATTACATTATATCCTTTGGAAATGGGACTATCTCATGGGACTGTTAGAAAAATACTGCAACTATTTGCTATTAGTGTCTAGTTTTGGAAAATGTAAACATTTACAGATATTTATAAAAATTTAGTGCATATTATTATTTATCTGTTTCCACCTTTGATAATTATTGTAAGAAATCAATAATGTGATTAGTGTATATAAAACATTGATTATTAGGATGAACATATAATGAAAGTTAATTTGAGCAAATTTGTTATGACCAAAGTGTGTATCAGTGTTATTTTGCCTTACACAGTAAACAGGATGTAACTCTAAGTTTAACTCGAAGTTAAGTTAAAAAATGTTGGTGAGTGACCTTTGATACCATGTGTACAGATTTAAAAAAAAAAATATGTTTGCTCCCCTAGATTCTGTTTTTTTGTGAGAGTAGTCCACCTCACTCAGCTCAGGATAAGCAGAGGAGAGCAAAAAGGACATTTGCAGAGATAATGAGATACATCCCTGCTAACTTCCTGTCAGCGATTTCCCCTCACAAGGCACCAAAATGTTTAAAAGGGTGGCTGCCAATTCAAAAAGCGTTTATCTGCAGACCTTCTGGGCAAATGTATCGGCGAAGAGGCTGCGGCAGCCAGTTGTCAACAAGCAGGTAACAACACTCGCCCACACCATTGCTTGCATGGCTCACGTCCTCTTCTAACGCCTACTACACAGCTTAATAGCCTGTTCTGTCAAGGTGAAAAATGGACTTCACTTAGCTGCGGCAAATGTTGTGTGCTATAAGCTAAATGTGGATATGTTTCAATAGAATTGAATGGCCGCATGTAATGGAGCAAACCATAATAATCCTATTTTAATGGAAGCGCCAATGTTGAACACTTCAAGTTCAACCAAACATCTTTAGAAAAATGTGCCTTGAAAGTCAATCGCATCTTGGAAATAAAAGTGTCATCAAATCTGAGCCATCAACGCGTACTCTTGGGTTTCAGCCCAGTGTATATACAGTATTTTTCGGACTATAACCTGCATATAAGCCGCAGCGGCTCAAAAAAAAAAAGAAGGCATAAAAGCCGCACCAGACTATAAGCTGCAGTTTTCTATGTTAAAAAAAAAATTTGTTTACTGTATATACAGAACAATTTTGTACTGTGATTGCACATGAAGGTACATAAACAGATTCTTAAAACAGATTCTTTTAACATGGCAACAACTTTGCTAATTAAAACAGAACAGATCCAAGAGAAAAAAAAAAATCGAGATTTATTTAGCGTATTTTCTGAACTATAGAGTATGGAGCCCCTCTGGTGCCAGAGTATGAGAAAAAAATATTTTTTGCTAATCTCTACCCACAGTTCTGGCACCAGAGGGGCTCCGTAATAGAGCGCCCCTACCAGTGAAAGAAAAATCCACAGGATAAGATGCACCTTTGCATTAGCCGCATGGTTCAAAATCTAGGAAAAAAGTTGCGGCTTATAGTCCGGAAAATACGGTGTATATACAGATAACTTTATTATCTACACATAAAGTGTGTAAAACACTTTTTGGAATTATAATATATTTTTAGTGCAACAAAGAGTGATCAGTTCTTAATTTACACAAAGTCTAATTAAAAAAGAATGAAAGGAAGGAAAAAAAAACAAATTGGAGGCCGCTGCCTTTTATAAGCTCCATGCAGTTCATGTACAGACCTTGAAAAATCTTCTTGATGACGTCTATGACTCGGATGCGCGAGCCACTCGTGTCAGGGTGTATGACTTAATGAATAACACCCAGCTGTTTTTTCCCAGCCGTCAATGCATCAGCACCATCCTCCAGCTGATCGGAATATCTTTACATCATCACAGCTCCTTTTGTCGTTGCTAGGGAACTCCCACAGCCCCGTTACCTTTCTTTGAAAAGTTATTCACGGGTTACAGCTTACTGGACGTTGCCTGTGTGGCAACCTAGTTTCTTCTTCCTGAGCTTGTTTCAACATCTACTATCTTATTTCCTTTCCACTCATTTTACAAAACACGTTATTCAGCCAGCATTGTCATTCTTCTGCGGGTCTGACATTTTTTTTTAGAAGGGCTTGCCTAAGCAAGACCGGTGGTGGATTTTAGTCTGGCCTACTAATCGGACCTCGTTGTCCCAACTAAAATGACCTTTATTAGCACCCCCAACCCCAAAAGTTGTTTTGTTGTTGTTTTTTTTTTCTCACTGTGACTTGTCAGCTGCCGAGCACGTCAATCGGACTGCAGGTCGAAAATGCAAAGCCGTAAAAAATTATATTTGTTTATTGTGTTATAAAATAGATTATCATCTAAAAATGACAGCAGTACTAAAATGCCCCCCCTAAAAGATTCTGTAGTGATTTACGGGCTTTTTTTGGAACAAAATTTATGACAAATTAGAATGCCCCTTTTGGAGCTCGCCTGTCATTTTTTTCCGGTTTCAGCTGTCGAGGCAAGCAAGGTAATATTGCTTGAATTGTTCAAGCAAGTTCTGTTGTCTAAAATGGCGACCGCTCGCCACCAAAATGCAAATCAAATCCACTTCAACCTATGAAAGTCGAAAAGCGTTCTGCACAATAGTTTGGATTTAATTGACATCAAACGTGAGTCATGTGATCACCTCCACAAAATTGATCGATTCTCCACTCACACAGGCTGAAGTGGACAAGAGCAAGAATGTGCACACGAACCCCGACTGGTTATATTTCTGACGTTTAGCTACTAAGTTTTTCGCAATTATTTTCTGTTACGCCTCCCTGTCCCCCCCCCCAGCGAGAAGAAAACAATATGCGCCCCCACCCCACCACCCACTCTCCGCCACAGCTATAAATAATAGCATTTTGGTTGCAAAACAAACCTACACCGTAGAGTTAATACTCACACACAATAGGCAATGAGAGCACCACTGCCAACTACTGGAGTGGATGTGCAAATACACTTTATTGTAGTAGGGCGGGGAAAAAAAGGTAGCGTACTAGCGCCCCTTGTGCTCTGAATGTGTAGTTACGGAGCCACACAAGTCTCCAGACAGATACACATTTGCAAATCGCTACATGCATTAGTGACTCAAACAACCGCAGGACTGTAGCAAAAGTCACATGTAAGAACGCAGCCAATCAAGAGGCCCGGTGTGCATTTGTAAATAGCTTTGCTCCAATAATGGCCCCATACGACGGTTTTAATCTTGGTCTTTGCAAAATCAAATATAAACTCAATCAAAACTATGCAGTGAAATAAGAAAGACAGAGCAGGCCTACTACATAAAACACTCGACTACTCAGGAACTCAAATCGCAGAAAACTAACCGACCAGTACTTTCATTCTCATTCACGCAAACTAAATAAGGACGTCAACACAATAAAAAAAATACATAAATTGGACAAACAAATTCGAATGGGCTATTAAACTAATAAAATAAAATGGAGACACACTCACCTTCGCAAAATCAAATACAAACTGAATTAAAATGGACCACTCACCTGGACAAAAAACACACATAACAATCCAACTCCGAAATTTTATAGTGAAGGCACGACATCCTGTGGCTGCCTCGAGCCACAAACTTCCATCCATCCATCCGTCCATCCATTATCTGTCATTGCTTTCAAAGCTGTGTCAAGATCCATTCGTCATAGTACACTTGACCACTGATTCTCAAAGTTAGCGTTCATCCCGGTACAATTTTTATTTAACAGTCCATATTCAAAAGGGGATTAGTTTAGTTTTGTGCAAACTCGCCACAGGCAGGTACTTTAAACGTGCAAACATTTTTACCAAACCAAAAACTGGCAGAGGTGTTCACCTTTCACTATGACTTTCCGTGTACTAAGAATGTATTACCTAATTTAATATTTTCATATTTACGGGGCATTTCTTGCTGGCTATTGAATCTCCCCTGAGAATAAATCTTTTTCTTATCATCGTTTCCCGATCAGAGTGTCAGAGCGATTACTAAACTCAACATTAACAGGGTGAGACTATTTGCCAAAAATGCTGCAGAGTTGCTCCTGAACTTGATTCGACCTTCAACAGCTGGGTAGACACGCTTCCTGTCCGTGATGTATTTGGACAGAACCAAAATATCCATGTCACCTGCAAAATCAAATAACAAACCACAAACAAAATGTGACTGCCGCATGCTCAAATGAAGTCAACAGAACTTTTCATGCAAATTAGTCATTGGTTATGGCAATAAAATTAGAAAGGTTAACATATTTCCATTAAAGGATAATAATTTTGTGGCCTTTACTACAGGATTAATACTGTTTGTGTCATCAGTGGTTCATAAAGTGCCATGACTGAATCAGAGGAAGCGATTACATCACACAAGTAAAACATGTTGTCAGTGCCTCTGCAATCCGTTGTAGTGGTGCTGTTTGTAGTCGTGCATTCAATCATTGCTACTTTTGGTGACACCCTTAGTAACAAAGATAGTGCAAGGAGTGGTATATAAAAATTTTTTACTCTCCTAACACAGTTCGAGGCCGCCTTAAAACCCACCTGGGAACCTTGTGCACTTAATTTGCAGATGTACGCTATGCGGACCAAGTCCATGTCTATTTCAATCTTGGTCCCACAAGATTGGAGTTTGAAATGTCTGCGTTAGGTTAGTTACTTCATCCGTCGCTAACCTTCCGTATTTTTTTGTACTTTGTCAAACATTTTTCTTCAAAGTTAAGCTGGTCCTGCAACTCAGATGCGACTTGCATATACAGCGTTAAAACTAGAGCTCGGACTGGCATCCAAAATCCCAGCTCCTTAATGCTGTTGATTTTCTTTTGACGGTGGTCAAATA
This sequence comes from Idiotropiscis lumnitzeri, assembly GCF_059441095.1. Lineage (NCBI taxonomy): Eukaryota > Metazoa > Chordata > Actinopteri > Syngnathiformes > Syngnathidae > Idiotropiscis > Idiotropiscis lumnitzeri. Next base: position 11,280,274 of record NC_142391.1, on the reverse strand, counting down.
GTTTTGGTGTATTACTGCCGGTAGTCACCTATAGCATGCTAAAGAAGTGGATGTTGATGCACCAAAATTATTTGCCAACTGGTAAAAGAAAGTAGAAGAAAGAATGGAAGAAATCTGACTTCTGTTGTTCTTGGTCTGTTTTTGTCAAATGTTTGTTCTGGTTTGTGTTGTTTTTGTCATACTTTCATTATATATTTAGCCAATTTCCTTGCCTTACATGGAAAACATACATGGAACATACTGAATGTACTGTACACACTTTCCCCAAAATTGTGGATATAAAAAGCCCACACTCCCCTGTTCAAATGACATGTTTTTGTGATCTGAAAAATGGCATAAAGATAACTTATTTCAATACACCATTAATATAACCTACAACCTATACAAGTCAATTGAAAAAAAAAAAAAGTTTTTTTTTTTAATGGAACAAAAAAAAAAGCATATGATTAACCGGTTTTATAAATATGAGTTAAGCAGTAAAATCCACCCGTTTTTAGCCATGTGAACACAGCCACATCCACGGTCGGAAGAGGGTGTGCGCATTTTTGCAACCACATCATCTCAGGTTTTGTTTATTTATTAGTATTTATCATTTATTATACACGTGAGAAAAAATATTTATTTTCAGTTTTTTTTTTAAGATATCACAAATACCTTGCATTTAAACAAGAACGTGTAGACTTTTTATCTCCACTGTATGTCTTTGCTGTCTCTAATCCTATATACCGTAAATTGACTTCAGGTGAGGATACTCCCTAGACTGATCAAAAGACTTTGAGCATTTTTATACGGGCCATTAAGCTTTTTCTGTCGTTGATGGATCGTTCGCTCCCTTCATTCGCACTTGCCTTTTAAATGGTTTCATTTGGTCGGCAGTTAAGTCAAAATTGCTGAGGAATGGAAAATAGGATTGCAGATTCTCATCTTCTGTTAAGTGCCAATAACCTAGCACAGGTTTCAGAAAATGTCCGAGTCATCCTGGCTCTGAATTGTTTCTACGTTTGCGGCTAGCAATGCAAAAAGTTGAGAATTTCAGGTAGTTTGGGAACTAGCACGCATTTTGATGGGAACTATGTTGAAAGAAAGCAATGGCCGAAGCTAAACTCGGTGAAAATGTCGTCCGTCGGCCCCACCTGTATTATGCTTAAGCATCTCCTCCTCGATCATGGCATAGCCGTCACCTCCACCCACCAGGTAGGAAGGCATGACCACAGTGTACGTTTTCTCCAGATCCAGTGGTTCGTACTTGGGCACTCTGCACTGGGTGCAGAGGACAGATAAAGATGCAACCCGCTGGTTTACCGGCTTTGACAGGTCATACTCTACATGGATGCCTAGAAATGTAGAAAAATGGGACGTCTGGTAAGAAACAGAACTTGTTTTGTTTGCAGGCTATTTCCTGGTGAATGATGTAATTAAATAATGCTGACTTTTTGATTGTGAAGTGGAAGGGACAATTTTTTTGTTATCAATCCCAAAATGTAAATGTTTCTTCCTTGTCTTGCGTAACAACCTTGTATAAAGTTAAGTGTGGATTGCTGCTCTACTTTTTTGTGCAACATAACCGGCCAATAAACAAACTGCGATGAATTCACAGCCTACTGTCTCAGTCTCGTCCATTGGGAAAAGTGAGCATATGCATTCCACAACTTGTCAATACTGAGAATGTTCAACAATGCAAAGTGATGAGAAAAGCGACCTGACACTTGCAGGAATTCTCCATGCATGCCTCCGTATCTGTGAACGGAATGTTCAAAAGCCTTTTTCATAGTTGATCCTTTTATCTGAATCAAGTCCACAGTTTGTTGGAATGGTAAGACAGTGAGGACCTCCTCCATTGTTATGGTACCTGGGAGTCAAAAATCACACAAAAACAACACAATGAGAAAAAGAAACTGCGACATGCCCGAAGATAAAAAAAAAAAAAGTCTCCTCTTACTACTTTACCATTTTTGTAGCGCTCGTCAATTGCTGTGCGAATGGCTCCGCTGTTCAAGATGCATACACCCACATGGTTCCACTGCAACTCATTTGAGTCTTTTAAATTGTGGTTAACCTAACATCACACAAGAAAAGAACAACGTGAGATGTCGACACTGTGCTCTTCAACTCTAAGTGATGTGGGTGTAAGGCTGGGCGAAAAAAAAAAAAGAAAAATCTACTTTTTCATATTATCTGATTTCTTTATATGATGAACTAGTTTAGTCTTGGCTTAGTGTTTTTGCAGGTATGCAAAAAATAAATAAATTACCCCCTTTGGCAATTTGAAGATGCCTCATAATGTGAACAGTATAATTTTCCAATTATGAGTTACCGTGCAACAAATGTGCATCATATTTAATAACTATGTAAATAACATAGTTTCAAGTTGAAATATAACAAAATTACTATAAAAATCTTGAAACGTCTTTTGCAAACAACAACACTCCTCATGATTGGCATTTAAAACAGTGAACCCAACAATACATTTGCATACAAAGTTGCAAATGAAATTAAATAAACTCAACAAGTGCAAAGAGAAATAGAACACGACAATACACTAATTGACAGTCCTTACTATTTTTGGAGGTATACAAAATAGACAAGAAACAAATTGCAAAAAGAAATGAACGCGTGACCACACACCAGTATCCTAATCCATTGGTGGACTTTACTTTTGAATGTAAAAATATATATTTTTTTGATTTAATCTTAAAACATCCCTTACAACACAAGGTACATCAGGCCTACCCAACTTCGCCGCGGTTTATGCGGTCCACAGAGGCAGGCTACAAGAGGTAGGCGGAGCCTTTGAAGGACTCATCCAACCAATTTGGACGCAACTCTCCAGATGGCTCGCTGCGAAAAATATTTGAGCGACCACCTCCATTGACAGGCCGGAGCCGAGGCGAGGAGGGGCTCCCGACGAGATGGCGGGCTTCGTCGAAGGATGGCTGAGTCAAACGGGCTAGCCAAGGAGGCGCGATTTTCATCTAACTTCCACATCTTGCATATGGTTGCCCATAATTGACGGTTTTTATGCACACTTTTGCCACGTTTGAGTAAATACACACCAGGTGATAATTGACCTGAAATTCACTGCACTGACTAATCACGATCATTTAATCGCACAGACCTATTTGGGTGATTATCACCACTGACTCCGCAATCAAAAGTCCTGTTGGCCGGCTGTACATGCTCAAGTAGGAACTGAGAAGCATATTCTCTTATTGTCAACGTTGTGGTTTGTTATTCTCACAGTTTACAGAAGTTCTGATGTATTACCATGGCGTCACAGATCAAGTTTCCAAGGTTGCATTCTCGAAAACGACACTCCTGAAAGGTCCCGTTGAGGTACACCAATGTCTGGCCCACATATTTTTTTGAGTACTGAACCAGCTGCTCCTTCCACTTCGCCACATCAGCGAGGATATTGGGATCTGGAGGGTGAAAAGGGGAAATGAAAACACGAAACAAGTTTTATTGTGGCAATGCCATGTTTTGATTTGTTCTAATCCAGCCAGACATGACTGGATCAGATACGGCAGTATACCTTGAGGTATGCTACTGTCCAAAAGGATTGGGTTTCCAACTGCCTTGACAACATTCCCATCCTGATCAAAAGTAACCTTCAGGTAGCCGAGGTATTTTCCAAAGGCGTATGCCTGGACGACTGGCACATTTCTGCCATCATCTGACCTCACCATGAACGGGTATGGACCTTCTGGTACTTCAGTTGATGGAGCAGGTCCTAGAGGGCAGAACAATAGAAACTTTATTATTGAGTACTAGTGATGGGTGGGTCGATCCAAAATATTGATGTTGATGTTGGTATTGAAATTGATTGATCTTAGTGTCGTGGCATGGATACTTGAGTCATGGTTTCTCTTCTGTATGCACTTCTGCGGTTTTATAGCAAGGAAAAATTAGCACTATGGTTCCGATCATTTATTGAGCCAAGGCTTATTTTGAGTTTGAAAAATCTTATCACTAAATAAAAATGACCAGAAGTGTTTTCACATCAATTATACTTTAAAAGACCATTTATTTGTCTATCTCAATCAGTCAGTTGCATCAATAGATGAATAAAGAAACAATATTTATGATAACTAAATCTAATTAATACTAATTAAGTGACATTTTAATAATTTACCGGAGCACTTTAATATGTTCAGGGACACTGGTTGAGAGTCTCTGACTTAGCTTGTGTATCGCTTCTCTCAACCTACAACCAGCGGCGATTTGGCCAATCGCAGCACGGAGTAGACACACATTGTTCACCCTCCCTTTCCTTTTTTTTTTGTGTGCTGCTCGTCACGTGACATAGCGTAAACATGTAAGCAGGCTAAGCCAACATGACAAAGTCAGCGCAGCAGCATACAAAATACACACAAAAATAAACAAGCAGCATATAAAAATGGACCTGAAGGCAGAAGGTAAGCAGCCGTATTTAAGTATGTAGAGTATATATTGTATTTTCCGGCCCCGGTTAGATTTATGTCAAACCCAGATTCTAAGGGGTATTGATAGAAGAAGATGAAATACGTACCGGAGTATAGGAATGTGTTGGTGTGTCCTCCAATAACTACATCGATTCCTCTGACTCGCTTAGCAATTATTTGATCCACGTCAAAGCCAGAGTGTCCCAGGGCGATGATCTTGTTATAGCCGAGTGTGTGCAGCTTGTCAACCTCCACTTGCAGGGACGCTACCTCATCCTCAAACTTGAGGTGTGGGCCTATTACGCAAACACAAGAACGAAGGAAAGGTTCAGCAAGTGGTTAATACAGCTCTGAATGTACACTAAATATGCAAACAGCCGTGGAGCAATGAATCTACCATTTTTAAATTTTTTTTTAATCAAATCGGGTTTTGTCTATTTTGTGGCGCTTGCGAGGTAGTGAGAGACGATTGCACTTTATTTATTGTGAGCGACAGAACAAGCTCGCAGTTACTTGCATCCATACAAGGATGAGGTGGATGGTATATGTCATTTGTCAACACGTCATTCATAACCACGGTGTCACATCAAAACTAAAATTATTACTGTAATTTGAATAGCATTCTCGAAAATAATGGAACAATACACTAAAGATATTATTTACACTCGTTAATGCCAAAGCATGCTGGGAGTGCATCGTAGAGGAACCTTAGACTCTTGTGTCACACAAGGCACATTCACAGATTTCGGACTGGGGTCATACTGTCAAGATGACTGCATTATTGAACTTTATCCCTTTGGCTCTCAATTGCTTCTTCACACAGCCAAGCTGTCTCTTCTTTCTCTCTTGCTTGTTGGAGTGCGTGCGCCAGAGAAAAACAACGACAGTGAGTGAGAGAGTCATTACAGGATTTCATTCTGCTCTGAGTGTAAATATTTGAATTCCATGCGTGCGCTACGAAAAGAGATGGACAAATACCCACTTCCCGCCATGCTTATGAACCCTTTTTAAAAAAACTTCTCGTCCTCCGCTCCAAAAATGGACAGACTGTTCCAATTTTGATTTGATTTGCGATTTTCTTCACAATGGACAGCAACATTTACAAACATGACATAAAATGCCATTACAACATTAAAACCAAATACAGCTATTACTGTAATAATGCAAGGACATTAAAGAGGATTTGTCAGGGGGTAGTTCTTTCTGAAGTTCTCAAAAAACTATTTGCCATCAAGTATAATTTTGTATTTATGTGTAATTGTGTAAACAAAAATGCATGTTTTAGATCACAAAATGTTTTACATTCCGTACTAAATGTCAGATCATCTGTCAATAAAATCATTGTTGCATTGATTATATATATATATATATATATATATATATATATATATATATTCGTTATTATTATAAATTTTTTTAAACTAAAGGAGTTGAATCAGTACTTGTACCAGTCTTTTTTTTTCTTTTTACTCAGGTATGAATACCTTTACATGAAAACAGGGTATGAGTGATATTTCTGATTTCGTGCAGTAGTTTGTGAGGTAACAACAGCTTCCTCCTAATAAGAGAGTGCGATGTGGCCTTATAAGGCAACGAATTGATTCAACTCACTTTTTCCAATTATAATTCGACATGAATGGTGATACTGTACATGTAAAAGATTTTACCTGGCATTGACAAGACCGGGGTCTCCACGGTGGTGTACCCCACTACGGCCACTTTCTCCAAACCCACATTGATCACCACGTGAGTCTTGTAGTAGCGGCTGAAGTTGGCCGCCAGAATCTGGTCCGGTTTGATATTGGAACTCACCACTGAGCAATCAACATTCTGCAGGAAAGGGGCGATAAGACCCTCCACTCCATTGTCAAACTCGTGGTTCCCGAAAGCCTGTGACGTACACAGACAAAAAGTTGTTTCCACTTGCACGACTTGACCAGGCATGTTTTTAAAAGACATTTACCATCACGTTATAGCCAAGTTTGTTCATGAAGTAAGCCGCTTCCGCGCCTTTGTAGTAATTAAACCACACGGTGCCTTGGAACTGGTCCCCCGCGTCCAGTAGCAATACATGTTTCTCCTCCCTGCGGATCTGGGACACCTTACTAAAGCGTCGCGCCACCCCGGCGAAGCAGGGACCCCTGGGCGGACACTTCCCAGAGTCCACGCTGGTCTCCTCGATTCGCGCGTGGTTGTCGTTGGTGTGCAGCAATGTTAGTTCCAAGCTCGCGCCACGCTGCCAAGAATCGAAAAGCAGCAACAAGTAGAGGCAAGCCGAGACCGTCTTCCACGAGAAACTCATGGCGTGTGCGAGCGCGCGCGTGTGCGTTTGTGTGCGTGTGCCTGTTGTGTCCACGACGCGTCAAAAGACAAGCGGAAAAGGCGTAGGCTGCTTTTTCCTCTGTGGCTTGGGTATTTGGAAATTTAGACCTTACTTTGAGGAGTGCGTTTTATTTTTGAAGTTGTTATTTTTTCCCCCCATGTGTACTGTCGACCTCGGCTGAGAACAGGGGTCTTCAGCGTTTCTTAAACACATCCATTTTTGAGTACTGGTTAATGCAAAGACAATTAATTCTGAAATTGCAAATTTATATATACACATTTATATCGTCACATTTGACATATACGGTATATCCATCTATATGCAGAGTTCAGATACTGATAATGTTAATGATTTCTGATTACCGTTATCAACAATGATTTAACAAAGTAGGAACAGATAACCATCAACATGCGATAATTTATTACAATATATAAAACTCTTATATTGTCAAACGATCACAGTGCCCAGTCACTGGTATTTATTAATTATTTTTTTATTTTTTATTTTTTTTAACAGGGCCATCTGTGGGGCTACTGTGGGGGCTGCAGCCATCATGCTGGTGACGCTTTAGACCAAGGCTGGACTGGCCATCTGGCATACAGGACAGATGCCTGGCCTCTTTTAGGGTTGATGCAGTGCTATTGAATTCTTATTTTCCTCAGTTTTACCCCAGGAGACTGTCCCCCAATTTGGAGTAGGGCATTCATTCATTTACAATAGTGGCAGAGCCACGTGGTAGCCACGACTCCTGTAAATATTTTTTTAGAATCTGACATCTGTTTGCACAGTAGTACATTTGATTCTTACACTCCAAATTAATGATATGCATTATTTTTTACCTGCTAGCAAACAACCAATATTACTGAGAAGTCATTTTTCATCATAGCATCCACAGTCATGCTTTCACGAAATAAAATGTACATAAATCCAGAACCTTGCTCAACACATTCATAAGACATACGAGCAGGAGCCAACATAAATAAACAGCCGCACTGTGAATTGTGAAGACATTTTTCGTCCTTGTGCTTTTTAGATATGATTTGAGTAGTATGCAGAATGGTTGCGGCTCTGATTGGCTGTTAGCTAGCGAATGCATGAGCTTGAAGTACATTATAAGAAAAGCTTTGGCTAGCAGCGATAGCAGCGGTGTAGGAACTGAAATTTGTTGGAAACCAACTGTAGTTGAAAAGCCAAGCCTGCAGTCCGTATGTTAATATTAAGAATATACCATGGCGACCGTGAAGTAAAATAAAAACATTTAATTTGTTCGCTCGCAACCCAAAAACAGGAACTACTATAAATCTGTTAAAGCGCCCCCCCAAACATCAACCACATTTTTAATAATGAGTATATCTCTATACAGTATTGTGTTTTATTAAAATCATACAATAATAACATAATTGAACAGAATATCAAGAATCTCAAAGCATGCACCGGATGTCTTTTTTTTTTTTTTTTGTTAATTCACAAGTTGTGTGACCCCACCACCATCATCGTCATCATCATCTTTAATTTTAAAACCTGTAATCATATTATTTACATTTTATTAGATAGATGAAATATATTAATTCATTGATAATATTAACTTCCAAACGCTAGATCTTTACATAAACAAGGACATTTGGATTAAAATTTTCAGTTTATCTTGAAAATATAAATAAATCCAATAGTCAAATCTCCCAAATATAACGCCTGTGCTTGAATGGCGACCCGCAGTGGACAGAGTTAGGTGTAGCAGAGGAATTTCGAGTGAAAAAAATGGTTATTTAAAATAACTCAATCACTTTTAAAGGGAAAATAAAAACATGTCCAAGTTTAAACAGGTAAAACAACATAAAAGAAAGTCAGAGTGTAGATATGTTCAAATCCACTTTCTGACATCCAATCATCCATCCATTTTCGAAAGCGCTTATCCTCTTTAGGATGATGGGTGTGCTGGAGCCCATCCCAGCTGATTTCAGGTGAGAAGCAGGATTGACCATGCACCACTGCATGTGAGCCAATTGAAGCACCATTTGACAATATGCATCTAATATTTCAGGAGAAAATTCTGATTTGTCATTTTAAGTCCTTTACCGTGAAAGTATCATGTATAAAAGTCAAAGTAGAGCCCAAATGAGTGCTAAAATTGACAAAACCTCATTTGAACCTTTTAACTGAAAATATCACTTCTGGAAAATTGTCAGCGTAGCCTATAAGTTATATGTTTGAATGCCCATTTTGGCTATCAAAATATAACAGATATTAACATTTTTTATTGCACTAAAAATAAATTTTGTTAACATATATAAAATAATTTGGATCCAGATACATTTTTTTCCGTAGACTACTTTAGGTACGTACTTTAAAAAAATATTTTATTTTATTTTGAGAAACACTAAGTGCTTAAATACACATTTTGACAGTGTAAAGCTAATATTTGAGGAAAGCGTATTGATTTAACATAATTTGAACACCCGTACAAATAAAAAGAAAAAAACATCCGTAAAAGCGAAAATATAGCTCGTAAGTGTGTTTAAATACACCTTTTAGTTGTAAAATATGTTATGAAAGCTAGTGTTCAATTGAGTGTTAAATGAAACCAGGTTTACTGTAGTAAAAATCAAAGTAGAGCATAAAAGTGTGTTTAAATGCACTTTTTGGCGGTATTAATATAATCTTAGAGGAAAGAATATTGATAAAACTTCATTTCAATTTTCTTTTTTTTTTTAATGTGAACACATCTGAAAAAAGTCTCAGAGAATAAATGTGTATTTCAAATCAACCGTCGGCTATACAAATATAATATTGGAGGGGGGGAAAAAACAATCCATATCCATCTGCCTTCAGACTTTGCAGCTACGAGATGACACTGTGCGGTCACAAATGAATTGTGTGATATTAAGCCAACAAACAACGTTAGCGACGGGAAGAACACAAACGGCAAGAGCGGGAGCTCAGCTGTCAGGGAGCGAAATGAAAAGCAATAAAAGTTGACAATATAATACTGCACACAGGAGGTGCGGAACAACGATAAGTGACAAGTGAAAACACTTGTGTGCAATCAAGTTGGCATGCATCGCTGCACCGAGAGCCTGTGCTTCAATTCTCCAACTAATCTCATTGGTAGTGAAAGACAAGAGTGATAAACTGAAGCACGTTTCCATATTTACATAGAAGAAAATGTGCTTGTCCTCAAGTCCCTCACTGCAGTTTTGTTTGTGCAATCACTTTCGATGCACCCTCTTGAGAATGTCAAATGCACGTCATTTAATATGTCATACACTCATTTTGTGATTTAAGTTAAACAAATTTGATGTGGTTAAATTGGCAGATAAAATCAGGTTCGCGTACTCGGTGTCCAGCGCCTCAGTCAAGACTCTGAAAATTAGTTAGAAATAGTCAGCAGGTTCAGGGGCGTAGCCAGAATTTTTTTTTTTTAGTGTGGTGGCCTGGGTGACGCAACATCTCCGTGCATGTGTGCGTGCGAGTGTGAAACATTATTTATTTGTCTAACTTTCATGAGATAAAATGCACATATAGCCAGAATAATGCTCATCACACTCAAAATCAAGCAGGAACAAGTTTAAGTAAAAATCAACGTGCTGCTGAGCTTAATTTACTAGGTCATGCCATTTTTTTTGCCTTTGCTTTATTTATTTATTTATTTTTTTACATAGTCTACTTAAATATGAAAGTTCCATTGTCACCAACGGCTAACACCATGCAGAAATCAACGGCTCATTCATTCAAATTTAAAAAGCACAATGACACCAAAAAAAAAAAATCTTAATTCATCACAAATGGAAACGTTGCTATTTTTTCTTAGGATTGTTAGGATTGCTGTACGTGAGCATTTTATTTAGAGTTTGCATTCAAATCAATTGTGTATTTATTTATTTAAAAATGAAGTTAATGTAATGAAATTCTGGCAGAGTATCAGTGGCCAAAGAATAGCGCATCCATGTGAAAATCGCAGAAGTATCACAGATATCAAAATGATCTCCTGGGTGTGGGGTGGCTAGAGAGTGACAAGGTTACCCTGTAGCTCCGCCCCTAAGCAGGTTCCAATTCTAAAAAAATTAATTTGGAAAATACACAAATTCATCTTTGAGCAACACAGTTTTATACACAAAATATGATGTCACTAAGAATAATATATTTTTTTTCTGATTGGTCAGTCCTACAGTGGTTTATTCCATGTTTGGCTTTGTTATAGGACAAATTAAGTAATTTGTTTCGCTGAGTGTTTACAATTTCTTTGCAACTCATCCGGCACCTGCATTTGTATTATGTTGACGACTGCACTTCCTTTGCTTTCTCACCTGCACTCCTTAAAATATTTTTATCCCCCCTAAGGTTTCAACCATGTGTGTCGCACCTGGTCCTGGTCTCTTTCTGCAATGTGATCTAATCTGATGCAATTCCACGCTTCTTAGATTGACATCACACAACCTTGAAGCTCGACTGCCATGTCTGATAACAATGTAATCCCAGCAGTTTGGGATATATTTTCTTTTCTATCTTGAAAATACAAAGATCAAAGAGTATTAGGGAGGCAGGCTAACTGTTAGCTTATCTTACTGATACTCAAAGGGTATCACGGGACACAAAAAAAATCACTGAGTACAGTTGAGTTTTAAGTTGACTACATTTTAGTTTAATCATTGTGTAAGAGCAGTTCTCTCTATATTAAAGTGTGGTGTTAATAATGATGTAATAACACATCTGTCTTATTTTCTTTTTAAAGAAAACTTTATCCTACTTTGCTACTGTATTTTTTCAACATTATTACTTTTAAAAGCGAGTATTTATAACGTATTTGGCAAAAAGAATAATGTCGGGCTCATCTGTTAACTAAATTGCGTTTGCAAACACGTGTCCTTGTCATGTACTGTATATTGTGGTGAACAGATTTGGCAAAAACATTTACATTCTTTAGGATTGTGTTACAAAAAAAACAGGGTTGGAAACGTTACCAAAGTAAAAGTAAAAAAGTACAAACTGAGGAATTGCAGAAGGATAAAGGAAAAAATATTTTTTACTGTCAGTTCCAAATAATACCTGTTTTGATAACTTGAAAACGTCCCTGCGCACAAAAAAGTTTCCTTCTTTTATTATCTTATATTGTGTCAGTGCTCGTACTCGAGCTCTCCTGAGACTTACATAGACGTCCTTGCCGCATGCATTATCCTTGCTGAGGAGACTTCCCAGATAACTACTTGACATAATCAAGAGGGTTGCTACCCACAGTGATTGGTGCGTGTGGTGTTGAATTTATGCACATCACGTCGCTTCTGGAGATGCTATGTTCAAAGCAATCTGTTTGGCAAATCTGTCATTCCATGCCATCTTCTCTTGCGAGTGGTTGTGATTTGTGAAAAGGACAGCAAAGTTCCAAGCGTCGTGAAATTTTCGAGCTGGGAGATGCCTCCGGGCTTGTCTGTCTGTGTGTCTTATGCGGGATCCACTCAATAACAGTTAGGAAGAGTACGAGGGAGATAATCCATCCCTGTCTTTCACCAAATTCCACAGGGCACTATGTACTGAGGTTGCCCTTCAAAATGATACTTCACTTATACCGATGTCAAAACGTTATTATGAAGATAGTTATCTTTGGAGGAACTCTAGAGCAGGGGTCTCAAACTCGCGGCCCGCGGGCCATTTGCGTCCCGCGGGATGATAGTTTGCGGCCCCCGCCTTTTTATGAAAGTTTAATGTTCGTGCGGCCCGCGAATTTGATATGACTGGCACTTTACAGTGTAGTCTGTAGTTATAAAGCTTTAATTACAGTGTAATTAAAGCTTTATAACTACAGAAGTAGGCCTACTCATCCCAGAACTATGGTTTATGCTTAGGATCTCTGCTATTTGACAAGATTTTGATTTGATTGACAGGAGACACATGCGCGAACAGGATGTGCAGTCTGACGGAGCTTTGCATCAGCACTAGCACAGACGGGACTAATTATAAAATGTAGGATTACCTGGTCACAGTGGATAAAATTGAACTGCGGATTATTGTTGGGCACATCTTCAGCTTTAAAACGAGGGTAGGATTGTAATTTCTTTTCGATGTTTTAGTAGGGGTTTTATTGATGAATGTTCCACTCATGTTCAGGACAATTCATGTTCAGAAGAAGATTAAAGAACTGTTAATACAGACATTTGACTCATTATTATTATTATTATTATTATTTATTACTGATTAATTTTCTTATTAATTCCTTATTTATTTTTAAATCTTATTTTGTGTTAAAAAATAAAAATAAAGACATTTGATAAGATTAGATTTTTTTTTTTTTTTCTTGCGGAAAACCTGATGCGGCCCAGCCTCACCCAGAGTCTGCCTCTAGTGGCCCCCAGGTAAATTTAGTTTGAGACCCCTGACTTAGAGGTCTGCATAATCTTTCACAGGGTGTCAAAAGCTTTCTGGGAGTCCAAGTTAGGTTGTAATGAGTTGTTCCACTCCAATCATGGGTCAAAATTGCTCCTCTTCCCTAAAGCTGATCTGTTCCTGTCTCTTTGGCGACAGTCATTCTGCTTAGGGAGAATCTACAGAAATCCTTGTATGGTATGTGATGACTCGCCATTCGTTTCACTTGAGTAGATTTACTTTCGGCAATCAGACCTTTGGCCCAGCCATCAAGTTTTCTGTTATTGTTTGCTTGCCTGGCACTTTTGACTTCTGTTGGCGTTGGTCTTGATGATGAGTATGTTATCGGCAGGTTAGAGTTTCGCAGGATGTTCAGGTTTGAGGCAGTGGAGAGTTTGACAAATGTGTGCTGTATCTATCTTAGTGCCTCCTCACTCTCTCTTAAGAGGTTGTTCCTATATCCTTGCTTTTACGGGAGCAGATAGGCTGCTCGTGCCATAGAAATGTCTGGTGATTTTGTATGCAGCACTCATATCGCCTCTCGCAGCCACCCCATTCGGTTTCTCAAGCTAGCATCTCAACAAAGGCCCTCTTGTCATCCGTTGCACTTTTTTTGACCGCCTTGGTCTTATTGGTTTCTTGGGTCTGTTTCTGGAGCTTCTGTGACTTGATGTTCAACATCGTGGCCATTTAGTTTTCTTTGTTCTATTTTCTGCTATTATTGGCTGAAACGTTGACATACTTGACTTTAATCATCAACATATCGCCTATTTTCATAGACAGAGGCATCTTCATTTTTGATACTCAAAATAGTATATTGGCACCATCTTGTTGCATTCTGCAATGGAACTACTATTAGAAATTTTATTCAGACAAAAATAGTGCTTTGAAGACAATCATAAACCTTTTGGGGTACGCCAATTATTGGTCCCTCGCCACAGTGAAATCACAACGTGTAAATTGCACTTTTAAACATTTGACTAATTGAACTTTCAATTCTCTTCAATTGCATATTTTGAATTCGATTGCATAGTTATTTACATTGAATAAGCTCCAATGAAAAGCTATTAAAAAAAGAAAAAAAGAGCTTTTACAAACAGAATGATGATCAGTTTTCTACGTCTATCATCGTGGCCGCAGATACCGAGAGTTGATTGTTTACCTTATCATAAGAGGTGCACAATATGAGAAACCTCTTGATATGATGCCCTGTTATTCTTCACCATGGCAACCACGTTAACAAGTCTTCTATTTTCAGTGAGTACCCTTCTGACAGTGTCACATATGCAATTCAATGCATAAGAAATGACCAGAGCAAAGGCAAGCTCGCTCACATATGGACGGCGATCCATGGGTGTTGTCAGAAGATGATGCACAGAGCACAGAGCCTCCTTTTACCCAGTAGGCAAGCTGTAGACACACATGGCAGCTTTGTCACCATGGAGACCTGCAGGCTTTAGTAACTCGTGGGTAAGGAGCCAAAGCCTATTGAGTGGGAGCCGTGCCACTGTGAAATACTGAGTGCACTAAAAAAAAAAAGTTGTCGTCCACTTCCTTCCTGCGCTAATACATCTTGACAAGCTTTGGACGCCTCCATCCATCCCTCTGAAAACACTTAGTGGAGATCAGTGCGTACGTGTGTGAGAGAGAGGCGCATTTACAGCGTCATTGAACACTAATGGCTACAAAATGCTGTAAAGGTCATCACGATGGAATGTGCATTTACAGATGCCGCTTAATGCATTTGAATATTGTAGAAAAGCTATTTTATTGCAGGCGTTCATTTAAAAATGTGAAACTTGCTCATACAGATTCATTGAACTCAAAGAAATAGTTTTTGGAAAGTTAATTGTTGACTTTTTGTGTGTGTGTGTGTGTTTTTTTTTTTTCATCAAAATTGTTAAGAAGGGAATCATTGCAGTTTTTCTCTAATAACAAGTGAATTTCTCAAAAGTACTTTTCACATTAACGTGTCACTTGTGCTCATCAAAAAGTAGTTTTCTCACTTTGTGGACCAATTTGCAAATGCTTTGGCACATCCATGCAAATGATTATGTGCAATCCTCGGCTGTTTCTGACATTAACAATTGCTCATGTCATGGTAATCAAAATGTATTATTGTCTCACATCCTGCAACATTTTGGCATTAATTCATCATACGGCTTTCCTAATTGCATGAAATAATGTATTCCAGGGTCAAATTGATGCCAAGTTTACGCTGTTTATGAGTTCTTGCAGATGCAACGTAACCAGAAATTGTGCCGAGGTTGGAGCATGCCATAGTCCATCATTAATCTTACAAATGTGAAAAAAAAGGATTCATAGTAAATCATAAAGCAAAAAAAAAAAATCAGGGCCCAACTTAATTTTTTTCCATTTCATTTTACAACGTATTTAAAATTGCTTGTGCCGCAAATTAGACCTGCTTCGATCTGCTCGAAGGCCTATTCAGCTTTCTGTCACCAAATTATCAGGTGTGCCGGGGGGGGGGGTGTAAAAAAACCCTCTGTAAATTTCCAAACAAGGGAAACTAGACTTGCCTGAGCACGAAAATTAAGATACGTCAGTTTTTCCCACGAGCATTGTGTACGAGAAAAGAGCTCTCACTGTCAACATCAATGCAAAATGACGCATATGTCAGTAATTCAGAAGTGATTCATATTCCAGATGCACCTCGTATATTTCATTTTTTACGTTATTGAATGCCACGCGAGTGTTAAAAAAAAGTAACCCCGAGGAAGTCATTAAAAATAATTAATGTTCTGCACATGCCCGAAGAAAGAAATATGAAACCAGACAACAGTGATGATGAAATTTTGTTCTGTCTAGTCTAGTTCTAAATCAGGGGTGGGCCAACTTTTTGATTGGTGGGCCACAATGACTTCTAAAATTTGAGAGAGGGGCCGGACCAGGCGCAAACGGATGGAGTGTTATGGTAACCTCACCTCATCGGAGAAAAAAAAAATACAATTTGACATGAAAATGAACAAAAGCGTTCCAACACACCAGAGTATTTAGAAAATAAAATATGAACGAGGTTTATTCATTTAATTTTTGGCGGGCCGGATTAAAACGTGTAACGGGCCGCATGTGGCCCCTGGGCCGTAGTTTGCCCACACCTGTTCTAAATCTATCTGTCTAGTTTCTGTTGTGTTTGCTGTTTTAAATGTCAATATACACTGAAAACCAAGTTAAAAACAATCTGCCACAATTGAAATAATCTAATCAAAAACCTTTTGTATATTTGCATCAATTTTCTAAAAAGGTCTCACAATGTTATAGGTATCTCGGTTTAATAATTCTTGTGTTACTCTGTGATTCCTTCCCCATACTTTGGAATGTGCATCTTCTTCCCTTCATCACTTTATCTTCTCAGTAAAAGTCACAAAAAGTGACCTTTGTTGACCTGTTTCTTCACATTTGGTGCTAAAGAGGCTGACACTTCATTTGCTGAATATTCAATTCAAAGCAAAGTGGTGAAGGTCAGGATTCTTGTCCCTTGGAGTTTGACCGTGTCTGAATTATTTTTAACTTGCTTTCCGCCAGAAAGCAATCGTCATGCAGAAATAAATGGAAAGACAGGCAGGAAATTCCAGTTTTAGTGACCCAAAATAGGCGCCACACTTATGGTGACTCATGGGGAGGCGGTCGTAAAGCGATGTTTACACTATATTCCTTGCTGCCACCGCAGCATGTTTTGCCAAAACGTAGTGCGCTGGAGCATTTGGCAATTTTTCAGCCGTCTGTATCCAAGTCTTGATTAGTTTTCTCACAATCTATCAATAAGTTGTGGGTCTTCTGTGTCCTAGAGACTCAAAGGCACATACGGTACAGCACCCGGCCTGCCATGGATGCCAGTACCAGTTCCCTCCCGGCCCGTCACGTCGTGAAGGAGTCACTCACATTTATCACATTCTGTCAAGGCTTCCTACTGATGAAAAATGGACCCCAGGCTGCTCCGGAGCATGTTTGTCGCCCCGTCAAACTCCAGCGAAGCTTCCCTGGAGGACCCGGTTCCAAAGTTGGTGTCATCATTTTGTCACATACTGTTGCTCATAAATGAATGTGAGTTTTAGTTTTCTGTCAACTCACTATTCACATACAGAAAAAGAAAATAAAAGCTCTCTCTCACACACACCCTCTCTCTCTCTCTCTTTCTCTCAGCGGGCATTTTGAGGTGAATTAAACACATGGCTTAGGTTTAGAAGAGCTGTCGGCACTTTCCTACATATGTAGCAGACCCTCCCAGACTGCGGCATGAACAAATGCGACAAAAAGTCAACTATCAGTGGTGTGAATATCAACGGTGTGAATATCAACCCTGCGCCGGGGACCAGGCAGCGTTAGGGGCTCGTGAAGGGGGGAAAAAAAACAGCAGTCCATAATTCCCCGCAGACCCCTAATTTTCTAACTATAATTGCTGGTGGCGGCTCAGTCACAGTGAGTGGCAGGGATGGGCGGAGGAAATTATCATTTGTCCAATCACCTGTCGGGCACGAGGAGTCTCGATGATTTGACGTAAAGCATGCAAAAAAAAGAAAGGCGTCGCGCTAGAATCGAGCGGCCCCTCGTCTGCTCAGGACTCTACAATTTGTCTCCTGATGCCACGACAAAAGTAATAGAAACGCATGACTCGTGTACTGCGGACCATTCCTCAGAGACAAAAGACAAGGAAAAAGACTTGTAAATTACTTTTCTGAGTATATGCCTGGAAGATGATCTACTGAAGTTTGAGTGCAGCTTCTTTTTGTTACGAAGGGGAATAAGTGGGATTTCAATCTATGGCAAAGTATGAGGTTGTAAAAAAAAAAGAATAGAAAGTATTGGAAATGTTTTGTGATATTGTTCATGTTTAAGATACAATATTAAAATTGGACAGCCTGCACAAATACATGGTGACAAAAGGCAATTCTCTCAAGTGGCTGTGCGTGTGTCAGCTTGCATGTGTGCATGGGCTTGTATTTTGGCAGGGGTCTGGGCACAAAAAAAAAATAAAAATTGCACCGGGGCCTATCACCATGATGTTGCGCCTCTGGCTACCATACGGCTTGCCAAGAGAACAGTGGCAAATCAGGACAAAACGCATACTAAATGCGGGAGAATGTAAAACAACATGAGAGGACAGTGAGATGCTGGGGAGAACATACTGAACGCGTCCTTTCCCCGCTGTGGACCACCTCCATGTTTTGATTACCCCGTTACATAGTCAGGATTAGTTGTGATCACCTCATTTGATGCGGTCAACAAGATTTGTCATCCGTGCCCTGGCACTTTAAACATCTCTCAGGGCATCCACGGCAATCACCGCCTGACATGTTTACCCATCACATCCCCCCCACGCTGTCTCACAACCACCCAGTTTTGTCCATGGTGGGCTAAAATGGGCCCGCCAGAAACAAAATGTAACCGCAACCTAAGTAGCAGCTGGCTGCTGCATTGAGGCTTGTAAACAATTAATCATCTGCTCCAGACGTCTGCACACAATTTTTCAAATGAAGCTTATGTGACATTAATCGCTAACATAAATGTATCTTACTTTACTTTCTCCCATGAGCAAGGCTGGGGACAATTTTCCCATTCCCGTCCATCGCCCACCGCCTGAAAGTCTCTTTAACTTGTTGCATCATTAAAAAAAAAAAGATAAATAAATAAATAAATAAAGACAGACTTGTTTTTCAAAGTCTTCTTTTTTTTTTAATCCCATTGCATCTGTGTATTTCAGGTGCACGATTGATGAAATAGATTATGTTAAATAAACCACGAAAAATCATTTTGTGAAACGACAGGATGAAGGAAGAAGACAACCACCGTCACGTCCGCCAATTCCTTTGTGCCACAAGAATAAATGGATGCAGGAACAGTGGCGGATAAAAGAAGATTTACCCCTCAGTAGATTATTTCGCAAATAATGAACGCAAATATCCATTTGACTGTGAAGCCGACAGTGTTTTACGCTCCAACATAAAATCAGCACCGCCACAGATTCAGTGCATGCTTAGTTTTTGGAAGCCAATTTCAAACTGCAATTCAACAGACTGTAAACTTTTTTTTCCCACTGTAATCACAATTTGATCATCTAACCCACGGGTGGGCAAACTTTTTCAATGGCGGGCCGCAATGGGTTCTAATTTAACAAAGTGGACAGACCAGGAGCAGATGGCTGGAGTATTTTAGTAAAAAAAAAACAAAAAAAACATTTAATTTGAATTAAAACTGAACAAAAGCATTACAACAATATAAATGTCTTTGAAAAAAAAGACAGTATGTAGAAAATAAAACATTAACAAGGTTTATTCATTTAATTTTTTTCAAATTTGGCGGGCCGGATTAAAACGTTTAACGGGCCGCATGTGGCCCCCGGGCCATAGTTTGCCCACGCCTGATTCAACCATCCATTTTCTCTCTTCCACTTATCTCAGCTCACTATGGACGAGATGCTGCCAAACCCCGGACTGCTCACGAATCAATCATGGGGCACATAGACAAACATTCCCATTCACATTCCAATTCTTGGCTTCAAAAGTTTGAGATGTGCTGACCAACGACCTCACATGTCAGGTGTAAATGTTAACCTTATTCTCACTTTCTTCCCCAGAACTGACGTGTGTTTCGCGCACGCCTGCAAATCCTGCGTCAGTGCCCTCGTGTGTGCCATCACACGAGGGCACACGTATGTCATCGGACGGAGACGTGCGAAATGTGACAGGCTATTCCTGCGGGAGGCTGTGAATCAAAGCGCTTCTCCCGTCGCTCGAATAATTGCGTCTAATTTCGCTCGTACCTCATAGCGACGTGTCATTTGCAATGTTTGGAGCCTGTGCCGCTGGGTAATCTCCTATTAATTGCTAAAAGGAAGCCATCTGTGATTCTGTGGTTGATTTCTGGGGATGTTCCGAGCCCAAAATGCATAATGCAACCAATTCTGGTTGATTGGCACAATGGTAACGGCGCGGCGTCACGGCCCCGGCTTTGACAAATCAATTTGCGTGCTTTTGCTTCTTTCTCTGCGAAGCGTGGCGAGCGTCCAGCTCATGGAAACAATCAGCAGTTGGTTTCCCATCTGACCATTCTGCTCCTAAATGGACTCCGACTTTTCCGCACGAGCCGTAACGGGCCCGACCGCAGTATCACGGCTCATTTCCAGTCTCGTATTCCCCAAAGGCGGATGAAGTTGTGCACCACGCTCGACTTTTGAGATGCATTGTGACCTTCCTATTATTGGATGGAAGCCACAAATAGTAACATAAGTGCAAAGGAACTGGTGACAGCCAGGCAGGGCCAGCAAGGCCTTCTCTGCCAGCCTAAACATACGACTTAAATTCTAATATTCGTTCCATGAAATGATCTGTACTGCTCATTTTGTATCCTTTTTCTTGGCTCCATCCTCTTAGTTCCATATTTCTGTGCTTAGGCTGAAGCCATGTCTAATATCTCACTATTGCTTTTGCATCTGTTGGCATCTTGATGCCACGCACTCATGTTGAAATGAGTATCGGAGCTTGATTAAGTTAGGTTGCTACCTACAGGCAACGACAAACCTTTTTGTGTGGGTGTCAATTACTTGAGTAATTTTTATATATGTTCGGTGAAACTCATGAATAGCAGGGCTTCGCCGTACTGTTGACCGATATAACTTAAACAATTTTAGCTTTGGGAGTGTTTCTTTAACCAAACAGATATCAAATTATAAATTAATTCTAAATTAGTCTCAAATAAAATGCATCACACACACACACACATATATATATATATGTATATATATATATATAAATTATGGTACTAATAGTTTCTATATTTGTGATGCAATAGTAATGTCTGCCAGGATGGCCGAGTGGTCTATGGCGCCGCGTTCAGGACCCAGTCTCCCCAGGAGGCCTGGGTTCGAATCTCGAATTTCCCCATTGTGGGACTAATAAAGGCAATATTATTATTATTATTATTATTATTATGTTATTACAATAGGAGGTGGATTGAGGCCCAGGTATTGAACACATATTGGGGCATCGTCTGAAAATTGGGGCAGGAGCGTTGCAAAAAGTGGCACACAGGCCCTTTTCGACTCCATGATCATCCCATCTGGAAAATTAGACCCCAACACTCCAAAAAAATTGTTCACTTCTAAAGCCGTTATCTTTCCTGTGACACACTTTACACAGGCAGATTGGCGGAGCGCAACGCGCCATATGCTACCGGACTGCACCGGGGCTGCACTGCACTGGGGCAGCTCCTGGAACTCAACACGTGGCCTACATTTAAGTCTGACATGGTTGCGATAATGCTTTATAGAGCGCTCACTCAAACACTTCTTAATATGGCAACCCAAGACGACTGTTAAACTCCAATAGTCAAAAGTCGACTCTTAATTGGTATTATGTGTGACTTATAATCAGTGGGCATCTGGACGAACAAGGGGGGGGGGGGGGGGGCAAAGGAGGGCCCGGGGGCCACATGGAGCCAACATCATTCTTTAATCCTGGCCATCAATTATTTTTAAGAATAATGTCATATTTGTTCCATTAATTTAGCTGTTTTCCTACACTTGTTTAAATAAAATGTATTTTTATCACATTTTTTAGCTCAAGTCATTCAGTAATTGTTGAATGGATTGATTGTATTCCAATTATATATAACATAAAATACAAAAACATTTTATTAATTTTGTTAAATCATTTGTGGATCAATACTAATTAAATGTGTATAAGTATATTCAAGTAAAAAAAACAAAAACATCAATATTATTTCAATAAAGTACTTTTCAAGCCAATTTTAACAAAACATTGTTTTACCAAATCTGCGAATGACCGAGCTCACAGGCGTCAAACTCTGGTCCTCGAGGACCGTTATCCTGCATGTTTTAAATGTTTCCCTCCTCCTACACACCTGATTCAAAAGATCAGGAGGGTTATCAGGCCCCTGTGGAGCTTGCTGATGAGGTGATCCTTTGAATCAGGTGTGCTGGCGGGGGGAAACATCTAAAACATACAAGATTCCCGCCCTCGAGGACCTGAGTTTGACACTTGTGACCACGCCCATTTGTGCATTTTAAACCGCAAATGCAGTCCTAAGGGACACAAACACTATGCTTTCTTTTCTCTTCAGTAATCACCACGGAAGTGTACCATGATGTCAAAGTTGCTCCATTAGATTGCAGAAGGCAAAATAAAACTGCGTATTCACCTGTTGTCGTTCATACACCAGAATAAGTCATGGCTTCCTGCAAGTAGATCAGCTTTTGTTTAGTCTTGTACTGTTAGTGACAAACTGCCTGCAACTTGCTGTGGCCCGCTGACAGCAACCACTTTTTTTTTTTTCTTCCCAGATCTTCCAAACCAAACACGGCTGACCTAGCAGCTCAGCGCGGTCACCTCCCCCGTGTCGTCTCATTATCGCTTGGACGAGGTGAAGATGTTTCCTGCGGGGGTGAGTTTTGGGGAGGTGGAGAGGGAGGCATGTGGCAACCAGGGGATCTGCCCTCATTTTGGATTTGCCCTATTTGGTACCCAGTCACTCGTGCTGTCCTTTGGCAACAAAATAGAAGATCACAAGACAATTCAAAGCTGCCCAATGAATTACTGAACATGTCAAATAAAGATTCAGACTCGATTAAGCTAAGACAATGAATACGATATATTTAAAAGGGACATATTAAAGAAATTGGATTTTCTAAACGAATTTCACTGTTGTGGCACCCCACTGGTGACATGTAAAATGAAACAACCAAGTCAGTCTTCTGGACTGCCTATTTCTGAAAATGTCTCCGAGTGAGTTGTTTTGAATTTGTAGAAAGCCGGTGTCAGTTTTCAAAGAAAAACTGACTGTAGTTTGTAGAGTAGGCTAATGTAGTGCAGAATGAGCGGCTCCTGTAAGGCGTTTGTGATAACGGGGCTGTGATGGGCCTCTATACTTGATTGCTCGGTGAAGGTGTTGACACAGTTGGGCGTTGGGTTGTTATTTGTGCCTGAATCTGCACACTAGTTTAAAAAAAAGTGTTGGAAATGTATTTGAAGTGGACGCCAAAATGCTTTTGTCCCCGACAGTCTGGTCTCCCCAAATGTAAGGAAAAGAGGCTTACCACATTCATCCACCTTGCATCGTCCCAGTCGTCAGGGAAACAAAAGCCATATTTGAGCTCGGCCCGGCAGTCGAGGTGACGAGGTGAGCAGACGCTCATTCGTTGTAGCCCTCTGAATCGTAATCAAATGGAATCGTGATGTGTCGAGATCTCCACCCTCTTGTGGAATCTCACTGAGTTTAAAAGCTATATTTATGACTCATTGTGATGTGAACCTGCAGAGAATCACAGTCTGACTGAATAAGCTCTTCATTTATTTTTGGTTCATCAAGTTCACTTTGTAGCAGACGCAATGTGCAGCTGCATAGAATGTGAACGATGCTCTAAAAACAGCCAGCTCAGGACTTCAAGAAAAAAAACATATGGACTAACCCATAAAAATATGCCGGGTGGCAGGAAAGGTCTCCCCAGACAATTTCTATCATGATACAATTTACACTGTGTTTGGCGGTTAATGGCTGATAGACGGGCATGGGAAAATCCATCAGGTAAGGCAGCACAATGCATCACCGTTGATTGACATTGTTCGAAAGACATCTTCTATCCATTTCCATTCATCCATCCAGCCATCCATTTTCTATATTGATTGTCCTGTTCAGGGTCGAGCTTTCGCTTTAGAATATCCCGGGTGACTTCAGGTGAAAAGCAGAATCCTCCCTGATCTGGTTGCCAGTCAATCTCAGGGAACAGATAAGCACAAATGACCATTTTCACTCACATTCACACCACGGCTGAATAAGAACTGAACCCATTCTGTTTCTTTATTATAGCTAAATAAATTCACTAAAATACCACATATTTTACACCAAATGTTGTCATTTTTAATAAGGCCCTGTGTTGCCGTTGAAGCACAACTTTGAATCTTTTACATGCTAATTGAGAAAATTCGTCCTCTGATTTCATCAACTTAGTTGCCAAGGCAAGCATCCACTCGAGCAGGACAGACAGTGTAACACTCACATTCACGCCACAAAATGTCGTATTATATCCCAGTGTTGTAGTTTTAGGTGAGAGTTTTTATCCAATCAGAATTCAGATAGCGTGTGTTGCCAGGCAGATTACATCGACCCAGTGGCACGGACAATTCGTCCGAGCCTTCAAAATCAACCGTGCAGGCGCCCGCTGTGCGAGTGAACGGGCTCTTTGAGTTGATAGACGGTTGCAATAGCCAATCAAATCACGAGTTGGTGACAGTGAGGCCTTTTCGCAGCCCTCACGTTGAATCAGAAGCTGACTGACGCATCTTGTTATTTGATACTCACTTGTCAGAGAGCAGTGCTATGCAGAATCAACAAATTCACACCAGACAGTCGATGGTTAGTAAATCGAAATAATCCTCTTGCTTTTTTTTTTTTTTTTTTTACCCACAATTTCCAAAGGAGGGAAAAGTGTGGATTTGATTGCAGATATACTTGCAAGGCCATTTTCATGATGGACCTTTCAGGAGAAGCTCGCTCTCGTGAGCCGTGGTCATCCAACACCTAGTAGTGCGTAAGTGTGTGTCTGTATATTATTTCTCCTGGCGTGATGTCATAAATGATGCGGGGTCGAACTAAATAGAACTTCACTGAAGGCCTTGGTGTGAAATGAACGGCACGCCACTGGTTAAGTACAGTGTGTGTGCGTGTGTGTGTATGAGTGTGTGCACATGTAAGAAGTCCTGTATGTTTCTCAACCTGGCTTCTTACCATCCCAGACGGTCAAAATGAGTCAAAACCACCATTTCAGCATTGTGACTAAATCATGGGACACTTTATCATTACAATGGGATACTTTCATCAATTGATCAAAAGTAAATTTTGTGGGAACAGCAAAATATTTGTCTGTTACAGCATGTCGAAAACAACGTCTTTAATAGCGTGATTGAATAACTTTGGTGTGGAAGAACTTGAACTCTGACAAGCCCGTTAAATGCTTTTAAGAGTTAGAACCAGTCCCGTCTTCGTCCAAGTAGCTGCAAATGGAAGACTGAATTTATTTCTTCCATTGTGTCTCAATACTTTTGTCCAGATGTCAAACTTGGAACGCTGGGAGAGAAGTCAGAGATCGGTGACCGTATGGTAATATTGCTCAGAAAAATCTCAAAGTGTTCTGGAGGTTTACAGGACTAAAAATAAGCTTTTCAGAGTCAGCGGGAGATAGGATAGATAGGATATGTAGTCTGCGACTGTGCTTTGCCCAAATGCGGCCAGAGATGAGGTAGAGATTACACACAGAGGCGTGTGGTGTCTGAGAAAATGTTGCTGCTGCAGCAGAATTGGGTCACACCCAAAGAATAACGACATAAAAAAATATATGATATGAGGACATCTTTGAATGCAAATGAAGTGTCATGCTAAGAGCTTTTGTGTAAATGTAGCATTTTATTTTAATCTGTATTTTTATGGGGAAAAAAAAGGCATGACACAGTGGGACATTGCATGTTTTTGCGTGTCGGAAGGTGTGAAAACCGAGAAAGTGGATGCCGTGATGGTGAGTGACTGCATTACGTGTCACATCCACGGCAGGTCGAGGACTACAATCATGAACTCACAGCGGGGTGCACCGACTGTTTCGCGACATAATACGGCACAAGGGAGCTCGCTCATAGGTGCTCAATGCAAATGATCTTTTGCAACCATGTCTTCAGCGTTCCCTGTTTTTGTCTGAGACTCTTATCATCTCATTGACATGCAAACCTAGCCCTCTTTCTTGTCATCGTTCTACACGAGCATCTATTTCCAACACACTTCCATTACCATATATTTCATTCTCAGCCATTCTGCCATCTGTCTGCTCATGGTAGCTCTGACTTTTCACCGTGTCTTTATAATGGCCTTCTGGAAGACAAAGAAGCATATATGGTAACTTGAAGCCTTCGCTAGAATCATATGATTCCCCCCCCAGCCAAGTAACAAAGGTTAACAGCGCTGATGATAACAACGAGAAAATAGGAAAAAGGAATCTAATCAATTGTATATCACACACTCCGATTGGGCTTATTTACAAAGTACATACTTTGTTAAATGGATTTGAGTCCACTTTTCAAAACTGTTGTCATCGTGCAACGACGAGTATTGCTGACGTCTATAGCTTGCGCACTTGACCTGCACAATACCGGATTGTGACGGGCCGTGCTTTTCACACGTAGGCCTTCAGTGAAGTCCTACTTAGTCGGACTTGAGTAAAAACCCCTCATATTAACATCATTTATGACACCACGGCTGAACAAATAATAGACAGACACACACTTATGCGCTACTGGGTGTCGGATGAACTCGCTTCTTTTGAACGGTCCGTACACGTTTACCTCCTTTGGCCATTGTGGTTTAAAAAAAGCAAGAATAGATTTTAGGATTTCGAACGCTTCCCAGGTACGAATTTCTGGTGTTTTGATTCCTTGTAGCGCTGCCCCCTCACTTTCAGCGTAAGGCCTTACTGTCATCAATTCGTGATTTGATTGGCCATCGCAAATGTCTAGAGCCCTTCACACACAGAACAGATGCCAGCACATCGTATCTGAAGGCCTCGGACGAATAGCGTGTGCTACTGGTGTTATGAAATCTGCCTGGCAACACAAGCTAGCTGAATTCTGATTGGATAAAAACTCTCACTTCAAAATACCACGCTAGGATATATGACCTTAATGTGAAGAATACTTCTCTCAGAAATATGATCATGATTCCTTGACTGCTTACTACTGTCAGATTGCTAATAAAATGAAAACAATGCAGATATGGATTGTTGTTTTTGTAAAGGACGACATATTTTGCATTGATTTTGGAATTGTACATACTCTATTAAGCAATGGCAATGTGATTATAATTTTATATCTGTTTGCGTAGAACCACATCTTCCCTTTTGCTGTGACCATGTATTTTTTGGCCTCGTTGACTATCCACTTGCGACGAAAAGAAAAACATTTTATTACCATTCTTTTTTTAATTAGCAGTTTGTTCCTATTATTTTTAGTCTTGAGCGTGAACCATCTTTGCGTAGTCTGTCTCCTATGTCGGTGTCCTGTTGCTGCCTTAAATAATTGTGGGTAATATCCATTCGTAATTTATAAAAGCGCAAAATAGGTGTTGCGCTGCTGTGGGAGCGAACAATAATTTCCCATTCAAAGATAATCACGCCAAACTAATATTTATTGAAAAAAAAAACTATGTGATTGAACCCCCCCCATATAAACTTCTTATATTAATGCAAGGCAAACCATAATAATAATAAACATTTAGGTGTCAATCAAAACTTTGACGACAGCCTTTTTAAAAAAGCTCCTGTGCAGGTATCCCCAATGTTTTGTCCACTCAGTATACACTACACATTGTCCTGTATGTGTGGACTATCTGAGTCAGTTGCCACATGGATGCTTTCCCTACAATCGGACAAACCATTGCCAGCCAGGCCCTCACATGGCAGCAGCAGCTTCACGCCGTGGTGTCGGTGAGCTATTACTAACATCAGCTCGAGCCGTTAAGGCACCAAAAGCCGCACAACTCAAATGCGTGAGCGAGCACCAGCTCCTAAATTCTCCGTGCATGTGAGGAAAAGGAAGAGCGAGCAGGGTGAGTCAAGGCTACAAGATGACAGCAGACATGCTTTATCATTGGATTTTACTCATAGCTTTATTATCATGGAGCAGATTTATATGATTATGTGTCGTGAGCAAGAATGAGTCTATTCGATAATTGCGCTGGTGGAGGTAATTAACACTACAAAAAATACAAAAGTGTCATTAAAAACATGTATTTCGGGAACCATTTTCACAATTCACAAATTGACGTTCTTGTTTTCTTGCAGCCCAATTTTAAGAGACGCTGGGAATTTTATTTTCTTGAAAACTGAGCTTCAGAGAGCTGCCATCCACACTTCCACGCATTCATTAACCAGACCCATTGACCAACTGGCTGACCAAACATTTATGCATATCCAAAACACATATTCAATCAAAACCCAGCCATCTTCCCACCCACCGGTCTACCCAAACGACCAACAGCAAAAAATCTGTCCAAGCAATCATGATTGCATCCATCCGTCCAAATATAAATCAAACACTCAGTTACTTAATCATGTCAACCCATCCATCCATCTGTCAGAGTAAGCAGTGAAGACTAGTTAAAATTTCAACAATGTCCCTTGAGCTCTGCTATCTGAGCATGAGCTCATTTAAAAACAAATATTTTTATCCACACCTCAGAGTTATTGTCTATCGCGGAAAAAAACAACAACACTGCAGACGATAAACCCAATTAAGCCATATCAACAGGTGGTATTCTTCCTCAATAATAAACATTTTAATGGTTCAAAATGATTCACAAGGCACTATAATGCTCCATTAAAGCATTTAGTAACGTGCATACCTTCCACGACATGTGAAGCATCCCAGGTGAGAAACGATCCAGGGGCACTATGACCCAGCAAACAGTCTGGCCCATCATGGAGACATCAGTTGATGTCACAGACTGTATAAAAAGCAGCACTTTGAGGCTCGCCTCGTCAGTCATCCTCTGCGGGGGTCCAAGGAGGCGCGTGTCTGGAGAACTTTTCACCTTCCATGCGGATTATGTCCCTGGCACGTTGGAGCGGCAGCACATCATCACTGTGCGTAGTCACGATGATGAGTGGTGAATTTATGTCCCCGCGGGGAGTGGATTACAAGTGAAAAGAAGAATTATTCGTGTCATGGCGTTAAGGAGGTTATTTTCTTTGAATTTCCCCCCCGAAGTGTGAGGCGGGGGACAGAATATGAGCCAAGAGTGACTCGAGAAGTGATGGAGGGTGCCGGTCAAGTGGAGCCCACCCAGCTGCCGGTGAACGCCTCCAACATTAGCGAGCCCGAAGATGCGTCTGAGGCGGGCTGGAGCGCGCACAGCCTCGCCTACCAGATCAGCCTGGCGTCGCTCCTTTCCACAATCACGTTGGCCACCAGCCTGTCCAACGCCTTCGTCATTGCCACCATTTCCCAGTCCAAGAAGCTCCAGACACCCGCCAATTTCCTCATCGCCTCATTGGCCGTCACCGACTTGCTGGTGTCAATCCTTGTCATGCCCGTGTGCGTCCTCTACACGGTCATCCACGAGTGGACGCTAGGCCAAGTGGTGTGCGACGTGTGGCTGTCGTCGGACATCACCTGCTGCACGGCGTCCATCCTCCACCTGTGCGTCATCGCCCTGGACCGCTACTGGGCCATCACGGACGCGGTGGAGTACTCCAAAAAGCGCACGCCGGGGCGCGCGGCCGGCATGGTGGCCACCGCCTGGGTTATCGCCATCTCCATCTCGCTGCCGCCGCTCTTTTGGAGGCAGGTGAAGGCGGACGAGTTGACCAGTTGCAGCGTCAACACGGACCACATCTTCTACACCATCTACTCCACCTTCGGCGCCTTTTACATCCCCACCCTGTTGCTCATCGTCCTTTACGGGCGCATCTACGTGGAGGCGCGCAAACGCATCCTCAAGCAGTCCCCCAAGAAGAAAAAGAAAGCGGCGGGCAAGAGGCTCACCTCGGCGTATTTGGCCACGGGTTCCCCCGGCTCCAACGCCTCCACCAGCCCCTTGCAGGGCGGCAGGCACGACGCGCCGTCCAGCGACACCAACTCGTCCACCAGCGACAACCAGGTGAAGGTGACTCTGTCGGACGCGGCTCTGGAGAAGAAGCGCATCTCGGCGGCGAGGGAAAGGAAGGCCACCAAGACGCTGGGCATCATTCTGGGCGCGTACATTGTGTGCTGGTTGCCCTTCTTCATCTACACGCTCGTGATGGCCACATGCGAAGCCTGCGTCATCCCCGAGCTTTTTGACTTCTTTACCTGGCTCGGCTACCTGAACTCGCTCATCAACCCCATCATATACACCATGTCCAACGAGGACTTCAAGAAAGCTTTCCACAAACTGGTTCGTTTCAGATGCTGCAGAGGGTGATCCTTTCGATGTTTTTTTTTCATTCTATCGAATGTGAATAAGCGGATGCCATAATTAACAGTTCAAAGCCATGGCGCGTGGATATGAGGAAAAAGAGATTTCTATAAGAGGAAATCCACGGATTACTTTATTGTGTTGGATATGACATAAATGGAGTAACGTACAGAGGAAACGTAGATTTAATAATAAATGATACAGAAAAAAAAGCGATGGACATGCAGGGTGGATGTTGTTGTCATGCATAAAAATAGACCAAAAAGGCCAAATTCATGAACAATCTAATAGATCTGAATAAAAAAATGTCTGCCTTACAAGAAGAGAATAATGCTCACTTTCATTAGTATTAAGTTAAAAAATATTTTATTTAATGTATTTTTTTCAAATATGTATATTTTTATTCGATTTTTTTAATTTATAAAATGCATTATTATTTATTGTAATGTTTTAATCCTTTATTGTTGAATTCTATTTCCACTTAATGTGTTGCTTTTATTTATTACTGAAGAAAGCAGTCCAAATATTAGAAACACATCAATGACCTCAATAATACACATTTTCGTAAAATAAAAAAAAAGGAGTTTTCTTATTATTTTTAAAAAGGCAGAATTTTTAATATCCATCTTCTATTGGATCCCATTAAATCAGGGGTGGGAAACCTAGGACTCGTGGGCCATTCGTTGCCCGCCAGATCACTCCATCCGATCTGCCATGTGATTCTACAAACAAATAAAGCCCGAAGAGAAACTGTCCATATGAATAACCTTGAAACATTTGACCCTCAAATGTTCAAGATACGTAATAATAAACATTTGGACAGATGTGTCAAACTACATAGTCATTGAATTGGTCCAATGGGAAGAAGGTTCTCCACCCCTGCATTCGATAGTGCGGTGTATCCTCATCGTAAACTTGTCTCAAGCTTTGCACAGTGAATCAAATATGTGTTCGTGCGTGTATTTTCAGATCACTTTTGATATCATGCTTCTTATATTTTCAAATGTCACAAAGATAAGCTGCTATAGGTGTGTGTCTCCAACGTGATGTTTGACCTCCACAAACACACTCACACACGCACACACATCCACACGCACACACAAGGATTAATCTCTTTCCTCTCAGAGATGCTGTGCAATAAAGACAAGTATTTCAAATATTTCTTTGGCATTCCATGAGTTGTTGTGGGGGCGCACATCATGTCCGAGTTAGCGCCACTGACTGAATTTTACTTTATATTGACGTTGTAATGCGTTGTGGTTAATGGGGCAAATTCCCATGTGATGTCCTCCTGGCACATTAAACTTTGCAGATCCACTCAGTAGCTTGTGGTTTTCACAACCTTGTACTCCAAGGTATAGTAGATGCAATGATAGCTTACATCACCCTGGTAGGAAAGGCTGTTCACGATGCCAACATACACACGCACGCAAACACCTATTTGACTGGAGGCCAGGCTTTGCTGCTTGAAACATTTCATTGCGTGTAAGTGGGTGGCGCTTGCGCAGCAAAATGTGTTAGTGAGTCTGAAAAAGGTGACATATAAGGACCTGTGCCGTGACGTAAGTAAAAGTGTGTGAAAAGTGTGTTAAAGTACAGAAGATGGCCACTAGGGTTCCAAATAAAAAGTGAGTCAAACGTTAAACACACTTAAACACAAAATTTCTGAAATTTGTGGTATTTTAGGACATGAAAGATTTTTGGATTGGGAGCATCCTGGGGATCTCTAGATTGCTGTAGATGGCGTAGAAAAATGAGGACTCGAAAAATGTCCCCATTTTTCTTCGAGTCCTCAGATTGAAGGTGTGTTATCATAAAAATGTCCTGATATATCAGCAAAACAAGAGCACATTCACAGAGGCACACACACACACACACACACACAGGGAGGCACACAGGCGAGACGCGTGGGACTGTTGTTGAATTTTTATAAGGTTCAACACGCATTAACGGTGCACGTGGACAATGAGCCGACAGATGTTCCTTAACACCATTTTATGGGATTTCCTTCGAGCTCACACATATGTGCACTCTATTACTGGATGGGATACACAAGAAACGTTTTAATGGTCAGATTATTAATTCATGCTCAGATAAAGCCATATGAGTAGCAAACAAACAAGTACAACCTAAATGTTCATCTCATTATTGTGGACATACAACCTTATGTCACACAAAAGGTTTTGTGTTTGAAATGTGAATTGAATATAAAAGTGAGTAGAGACATATTATGAATGGACTGTCTGACACCTGACAAGCACTATGTTTTCCATTATGTCAGCAATTAGAAAACAATTCCTGATGAAAATCGAAAAATACTTAAAGGTTAAAAAATTGGCCAGGCACCCGGTGGTACCCCGTTTCATAGGGAGGTTGTGGTGCCCCTGCGGCCCCCCTTCTAGTTCTGCCAGTGGTGATATCTGCAACGTGTATGCGAGCACCATGAAGACCGTAAAAGCATGGATTCTATTTTCACTCATGTAGTTTGGCTTTCCTATGGAGGATTGTGAAATACATACAAATATATAAATATTCCTTCATCATATTAATTAAAAAAATATATATTTACAGATGTAATATAGCATAAAACTATTATTTAATTTCTGTAAAGAAGGCATTTGGTGAGAATCAATGTTTGTAGCAGACTCTTGTGGACACAAAAGCAAATTTTTCAATGATTTACTTAGAAATTGCAGAATAAGTTATAGCTCACCTGCAACCTGAGTTCGAATATGTGGTACAGAAAACTGACGGACTGAAAAAAAGAAAAGCTGACTCTATACAATGTGTTGTCATCTGTATATTCTTTTTTAAATGTTTCTATTTCCGCCTGCGAGAACGTATCTTGAAACACACACAAGAGGGTGCTTGCGTTTGCTTACTGTAATCTAAAACTCAGCAGGTCAAACCCCGCACATGAATGCAAACTTCAGTTCGTCGGACCCGACTCAGCGAGTTCAAATGAGCAAGGTGAGGGTTGAAGATTGGGGTTGCATTGGTTGCTCATGTGTTGGGCTAAGACATTTCAGCGTTATCATTTATTGCATATGAAGATTGTACATCTGGATAATATTATAGCAAAAATCCCAAAAGGTGACGCTCAGTATTTGCTTTTGCGGCGGGCCAGATGTGTCCTCAGAGCCTTGACTTTGACACTTGTTCATGCTATACCCACAATGGCGCTAGGACACAAATGCCAAGGAGTTACCGAGACCCCTCATCTCGGACAAACTGCCAGGAGCCCAGAAACATGCCTCATCTGCCGAAGCCAAAGCGCTCATGCACACCCCAATGGGCAAGTCGGGCTTCAAGCCACGGCAACCCGATACTAGTGGGGAGACCCACCGCCCGTGTAATTAGTGTGCTTTCCATCCGGTCACACGTATCAAGTCCCAGATTGGCAGATATGACCTTCAGAAATCTTCCTGTGAGTACCCCATAAAAAGGTTTATGTGCATGACGAATGAAAGCATTAAAATTGGGGTAGTAGTCCCAGAGGGGATGTGCCTCATGAAGGCCCCTAGAAAGAGAAGAACAGGCTGAGGCGCTCCCCTTTTGCATCTTTGCACTGCAGTGCTGCACTTACCTTACTGCACTGCCTGCTGCCTCTATTTATTGATTTAGTTCGCGATTCAGCAACATTTTTATACAGACACTACTTTTACACCGTGGTTAGAAGTTTTGCGGTCCTGTTATGTTGTTTTGAAATGCTTTTCGATGTTATCCATTTGTCTCTTGATTGTTTTGTGTCAACAGGCTGATGAGAACTGAACAAAATTTCATTGTGCAATGTCCAATGACCATAGTCTTTCTTTTTCTCAATTTTTGCTCCTACACTACAACCTCAACAATCACTACCTCAAGCTCACCTAATAAACATCGAACAAAACCTAAAACTTAAAAAAAAAAATATTAGTTTTAAAATGACATTGTAGGTAGTGGGAAGGGTGTAAAAAACAGAAAAAGGCAGGTCGTTTGAGTTTCCAGGCAACAGTCATTCAAGTTGTATGAGACATCATATTGCTACTGCACACTCACGTCAACATAATACGCCCTAAAAAATACATTCAATCGCAATGATTAAGAATGAAACAGCTGCGTGACAGCTTTGCAAAACACATTTTTATAGGTGTAAAGCCATGAGCGATGCCATAAATAAAATAATGAGCCAACTAACTCTGTCTATTTAGTGGATATTAATATGAAATGGAGCCTTACCTCCGTGACACATGAGAGTCCTATGAATCGATTTGAAACAAACAAGCAAACTTAATCCAGCCAACCTTACTATTCCTATTCATTATTGTCTACAAAAAAAACTGCCAGACATTAAATAAAGGTGACAATTACACCACACAGCTTCTGCAAATGCTTAAAAAAAAATAAAAATAAAAAAATAAAATAAATAAGTACGTACATATATATATATATATATATATATATATATATATATATATATATATATATATATATATATAAACAGCTGAGCTGCTAATAACCATGGGAGAAGAAACTTTGTGTTATGGCGGTATTCTGTAACTTAGGTATTAATTCTTACCTTGCAATCAGGCAAATTACAAATCACACACATTTTTCAGAAATAGGCTCGATAAAGATTTACAATCTTTTTTAATTTCACTCTTGATGGGTGGGCATGCGCTCTATACCAAACTATACTAATACAATTCAAAAGTAAAATTTCCATCCTCCGTCCTATTTCAAATCCTTAATGTCATAGCAATGTTAGTGTGTATTTTGGGGTGGAAGTTATTCAATGGCTTCTATTTAACAAACACGTCAGATCTGATTTTGCATATCCAAAGAATTCCTCCTATGGCTTGTGCAATGTCATCTGCGTCCCCTGCAAACAAGCCCTCTGTTGACACGGCACGATTGCGTCTCTAGAGCAAATACATTAATTACAGTGCGTTCTCCCTATTAGCCCAACACGCTGCCTTGCTGCTTTGCATGGACTGAAGGACGCCGCTGATGCTAACGGCCAGTGAGGCACAACACGTGGATAATTGAGCCATAAACTATGTCCCAGCTCAATGCAGTTTTGGTTAACAGTTTTATCGTTTTACCCGATGGAAGCAGCGGAAAGGCCTGGTGGCATTCATCAGCAGAAATTGGAAACACGCGGGCCCATCTGCTATAAATAAATTACCCCATCAAGGTGAGAACAATTGACCTTGACATGCGGTGGAATAAGTCAGCAGGTTATCTATTAGGCGGAGCAAGGAGGTAAGAAGATTGAACCATTTAGAGTTGTCAAACTAACTTTATCTCGTCAATCTCATCATTTAACCGCACTGGATTCAATCCGTCCAAACTGTTGCACTTTTTCTCGTGATTGATCAACTCATTTGCTCACTTAGACTCATTTTGCTTGGGAAATGAATCATAATTAAAGGATAATTGAGATCAATATGTATTGTCAGCCGTCTCTTTGGCAGGAGCTAGCATGTAAGATGGATAACAGTCACAATGCACACTTTATCTTATTAATAATCATGTGTACGCTGTGCACGCATCAATGCACACGCATGCTCCAAGGTGCTTTTACGAGACCCTCACGTAAACACTACTTGTCGCCCAGGAAGCCGATATATGTTCCTCTGCCTGTTCGAATCACATGATTGGACACGCTGTATGTGGCTTTTTCTAAAGGATTGTGGTTGTAAAGCAAAAAAAAGAAAAAAAAAAAAAATTTCCAGTTTCATTGACCCACTTGACAGGCTGCTGCTCGTGTTTCCGTTCATGGAAGCGCCCATACCGCAGTTCAAGGAGCTCACAGCCGAAATGTATCACCGTTAATGGCTACTCACGCGCCTAAAGGCCCCATGCTGCAAAATTACTTACTTGGAGATGTGTGGCATAGTGGTGAGGAGCCATAATGGCCACCTTGAGAGGTTGGAGCAGCATTCTGCCAGGCTACATTGCTCACACACAACTCGGGTTGTAAGTTATAATATCCATTCATGTTTTTTGTTGCTAATAAAATCACAAAAACACATTTAATTTAATGTCATTCAAATCTGTTTTGTTGTATTTTGTTTTTTTAGAAAAAGGCTGTAACATACTTTATTTTGTGTTTTATTGTGAAGATACTACATAAGATTATTTTCTTTACAATCGATATAATGATCATTAATATTTCATTTGAATATTTCATTTTATTTATTACAAGTAATACAATATATGTGGCCAGACACTACTCACAAAAAGGTGAGGATTTTTGGCTTTGTGGTGAAAAATCAGGATGAACCTGGAATGTCTAAAATACAATCCTTGGGCTTGCTGCAAAGTGATGCAGCAAATTGAAATGAGAGAACGATCATGAAAAAAGTTACAGTTAGCGGCTCTTCAAATGCGTAAAAACAGCAAACAACAACAAAAGTGCCGACCTTTGTATCATGTTTTAATGCTTCACATAATGTGCACTTTATTGTTTATTTTTTTTTATGAACCAAAAAAACATGGCGTGATTGTCAAGAAAAAAGAGGATGTCCATCAAGAGAGGGAGTAGGTAATAGTAAAGGAGAGCGCGAGGATATTAAGAGAGGTTGTTGGTCATCATCGATTACGCCATTCACTGATTGTAAAGTACAAATATAGTTGAGTAATATTGTTTTCTTGACGGATATTTTAAAAAGCTCAGTTTCGTATGTGGTCTGTTTTTTATTCATTTTGTTATCTTGTGGGTTTAATATTAGCATAATGTGACTGAGGCAGTTAGCTTCAGCTAGCGTCAAGAGTCTGATGTAACGAAGAGAAGCCAATCATTTTCAGCCTTGAATAACAAACTGAAAGTACTGCAATTTTTTTTGGGTTGTCTTTCATCTGTGCGGCCAGTCGCAGCCCGGTCCAAAATGGTCCACGGACCAGTACCGGGCCGCGTCCTGTTGGTTGGGGACCCCTGTCCTGGAACATAAAGATTGAAGCCTTTCAGATTAATTGTCAGGTGTCGTCTTTGTTTCATGATGTCAAAATAAATGAACATCATTCAATTAATTTACAAGCGTACTTAAAATGTCATTTGTCTGTGTTTTGACTGACGTCATTTTCCTGCTGCGTCACTCTGTCCTTTCTCCGTTGGCTTTTGCCGCGAGTCGAAAATAAGCCCGCTGTTAGTTCAGCGGGACATTCAGGGAGCAGAAAAAATATATTAGAGACAAACTAAACAATGAGCTGTCTTGTTCTTTTCTGCCACTGAATGCAGCCCCACTTAAGGGTCAAGCTCACAGTTTCATTCCAAGCTGCTTTAAAATGCGGAGTGTGGACTCTCTACGCAACACAGAAGACAGCGCGTCGAGAACAAAGCTCCGGCTTGCCCTTTCTCACACAATGCAGAATAGATTTGGATTTAGATGCTGGAAGTTAAAGCGAGGTTAGAACAGTGTGGAAAACTTCTGAGTGGGTCAGCGTTGTCCGCATGTACCTGCCGCACATTCTTGCTATGCGCTACTTCCGAGTAGGTACTATTCGCGCTTGCGTTGGCGTCTTTGGGGAAAGATCAAAAGAAAACATCACACTTGGTGGAAAGTCTGAAGGAATATCAATGAGGACTTTCCCTGCACCTTGAGGCTCCATTTACATATTGTCTATTAACCTTTTGATATTAAGCATGAGAAGGTGCATTGAGACGGAAACTCGACGAGCGTGTTTGTAATTTCTCAATTTCACATTCAATAACAACACCAAATGTCACAGCGGCTATTAGCATGAAATTTGCCTGACGCGGGCCTAATTCGGCGCTCTCCTCATCGGCCTCCGAGCCTCCAGCTCGTTGTCGACGCGCATTTTCCGGGCCGCCCGCTGATGTCAGATGTTTTGACACGGGTTTGGTATTT
Organism: Idiotropiscis lumnitzeri; assembly: GCF_059441095.1. NCBI lineage: Eukaryota > Metazoa > Chordata > Actinopteri > Syngnathiformes > Syngnathidae > Idiotropiscis > Idiotropiscis lumnitzeri. The sequence continues at coordinate 11,242,355 of NC_142391.1, read as the reverse complement.
GGAACAGCTTCAGGGGGCGTTTTACCTACGACGCACTCCATTTACCCTTCATCATCCGCGACGTCAAAATTGTTCAGCAACGTCAAGTGCTGTTTTCTTTGATCCAAAAACACATTGTTTCCTCCTCCTGGATTCTCAGGTCACATGTTTTCTTTGTACCTTCTATCATAGTTACTTTTTCAAGGTTCACTTCATGTCTGCTTTGCTTTTTAGAAACTGGTTGTCATGGTTACGTTGAAACACGCGCTCACGGTACGACAAAGCAATCAAGACTCGGCGAATAGGGGGGAGGAATTATTTGATAGATCCACGCAAGGCGGGTGAGTCCGAAAACGGCTGTTAATAGCATCAAAGAATGATCACGTTCTATTATGTGACAAAGTCATCACTGAAAGTTGGTTGCGGATCAGAAGTGACAGGTGAGCATGCACGACATGGACAAAAGTAGTGGGGCACGCTGCTTTCTACACGCAGACAAAGCACCAAGGTCAAATTCAACCTGTTCAAGTTGTTCTCCTTCAAAATAAATGTTCCTTTGGAAATACAGTAAAGTGGATTCATCCATTCCAGTGTTAATCAAAGTGAAAGAAACAACACTGACTTTGTTGAATAGTCAGACACTTTTCTATATTGCGTGATGTTATATTTACGCTTCTACGGTTATCATCACAGTCAAAATTAAGAAAACAAATCACACATGCTGTTGTATTGCGTTGAACCACGTTTTTTTTTTTTTTGGGGGGGTGGGGGGACTTTGGTTAATTTAATAGTTGTGATAAATCACGTACCATGTCCTTTTTTGTTAGTGGGAAATTATATGACATCTTGAGAACCTCCTGTTCTGCCTTCCTGCTTCCATGCACTTAGGTCCCAACCATGCAAAACCGTGACAAGCGTGTGTTCCAGTTAAGTTTTAGTCAACAGTGGGTGCTTGCTATTTGTTGAGAATAAGAACTGAGCAGAACGCGAATAACAAAAATCAGTGAATGAATCATGAATTTCGACAATGGAGTCTAGTGGTCTCCAACTATGGTCCATGGCCCAGTACAGGCCTGTGGGCCACTTGGTACCACTACACATACTAAATAAATAAATAAATCGATAAATTAAAAAAAATAATATACATATATATATATATATGTATTATTGTACGCTATCAATCTGGTAGTAAACATCGAGATAGACTTCAGCTGACCTCCCGTGACGCTGAAAAAGGATAATAGAAGTATAGAATATGGCTGAATAGACACAAGATACACAAACCCATAGGTAAGTTGTTAACGCAGTGTGGAATGTGGACAACAACCCTGGATTCTTCGCATGGCATGTTGTTATGTGCCGTTCTACGAAATTGTATTTGATTCTGTGAAATGGCATGTCTCAGTGGTGCCGATGCACATCTTCACTATGTAATCACGTTCACCTTTGATGCGCTGCCACTTACTTTGACCTCTTCCTCAGTTTCCCCAGCCATGCGTTCCCACTCCATTCTATTACATTCTACATCCTCTCCCCCGCGTTGATGTGTCTGCCTCCCTTTCACGACGTCCTGCTTCTCCACTTTTCACTCCTCTGTTCGCCCATTGTCCTTCACTTGTTTCTTATCGCCGCCGCACACATCAGCTTTGCTTTACTCCCTGATCCTGCTTGATGAAATGAACCCTGCCCGCTGGGGATATTACACACAGGATAGCACGATTCATGGCTCCATCTTCTCTCCACCTGCACACCTCCACCTCCTCCACCACCTGCTCTTTGGATAAAATGCTGAAATCCCTCCAGGGCCGGGACGTGAGCGTTTCATCCACCTGTGGTCTGTATTATAAGCAGCGCTGGATATGATTCCTCATGTGAGCCCCGTTTCAGACTCCCATGTGACGCCTTGGGCCACTTATTTCCTCATCATAACGCATCTCGTCACTGAAGCGTCTTAATCAGACCTTTTTCAGGAGGAATTTCCCCGGTGTCACAATTAATGTCATCTCCGCGATGACAGCTTCAATATTTAATCTTATCTTTCTGCTCATTGTGTCTCCCATCAGGTTATCTTGACGTGTGCTCGCATGTTGCTTTGCTCAATAAGGGTGACATAGATTAAATCGAACATCTATCAAGTTGATGCTGTTTTGATTCGATTTGGTTTTGGAGGCTCTGTGTTTTTTCAATGCAGCACACGCTCAAAGTACGTTGTGTTGACATCATTGTCCATCTGTCTTAATATTAGTTGCCAGGCAAACCAATTCCCCAGTAGTACATCCAAATGTATGCCAGCCACGCCAACTGACTGCGTCATTCCAAACTCGCCCCTTGTCAGAGGTCAACTTCTGTTAACACGGGGTGTACACATAACGATAATTAGGCCTAATTTGAATATTCTTTTGTCTCTTCCAAGTCAGCAAAGACACGACTGTCAGATGTCCAAAAACTGTGATGGATTTTAGTTTTTTTTTTTTTTGTGATGAATTTTAGCACAGTGGACGACTGGTTAGCACGATGGCCTCACAGTGCAGAGGTGTGTCACGTTCTGTTGTCAACTAGTGTCTGAAAATGTGACCAATCACCGCCAAAAATCATAAACACGTTCCTACCCCCATCCACTTTAATCTGTGAAAATAATAATAATAAAGAAAAACAATCAGCGTCAACTTTTGGGATTCTATTAACATTAATTATGAGCTTCTATAAGGAAAAAAAAATCACCTGAACAAAATAAAAAAAAATTTGTGTTGATCGTTTTCAATTTTTTCAGGTTGAATAATGAAATAAATGTTTGGCTGAACGAGGCAACTCAGATTTCTGACGAGGCTAAAGCACCCATTAGCCTCGGTGTAGCTCAGCTTTATGCTGCTGCTAACGCAACCAATAAGGACACACACACTCACACACACATGATCTGTTTTGCTAAAACTGGTGGCACTGAGTAACAATGCAATCACATAATAACATGCAGGCTCACAACAGAGAGCACCTCCTGTTAGGGAGGGGCTGCCAGCTGCGTTATTGACCGTTATCATCCTGATTTTACGCGCTACGGGGGGGACGATCCAGCGATGAATGTTTTTACTCAAGCATAGTTTTTGAATTTCTATTTGTTTGCATTAAATACTCAAAGGCAAATTCAGTGTATTGGAATTTCTTTTGGATACAACATGAAACATCACATGAATGGGGAATTCCGTCGTGGATACTTTATTTTCCTGATGAGGAAAAAAAGTTCCAGTCAAGCCTATGATATTCTGCCTAGCAACAAGCACAAATGTGTCACCGCGGAAAAACAATTTCATAAATTATTGATTTGGCCACATTGCTTGGTCTTCATGCTCACAGTGTGGAAAATGGATTGATGGATGTTTATGATATTTTTAATGACTCACTTAAAATATCTGTTGCTTATGCAATGAAAAGATGTGATCCCCCCCCACAGCAACAAAGAAATAATGTCTGTGGAGGATAATAGACAGCATCTAATATTGTCATGTGTGCTTATTTTCATCATTTCTAACCATAAACTCTGAATTATAAAAAAAATTGGGGGAAATGTCATCTCTGTCTAATATCAAATCTACTCCAATACAAGTGAAAGATACAATACAGAGCTACCACAAAACATTTCAGATTTGCATGTTTCCAAGTTTTTGTTTGACCAAAGGTTCAGAAAAAAAAAAAATCATAAGCAAATTTATGTGGATCCTTTTTTGGAAAGACGTCAGACTTCCACCCTCGGTACATCTGTCCCAAAAAAAAAAAAAAAAAAAAGGAGAACCTTAAGCAAGTCCCTCAATCCACTTTTGCTTTCTTGTGGCCTTCCAGGAGAGAAGCAGGCCAGCAGAAGCATTTAGACGTCATTTAATTGCCTCCCACTTCCTGATGGTTATCCATTGATACATGCTGCCACTTTTGATGCTTATCATCCACTTAACAGGCTGCCTTTCCGGCCCAGACCTTACCACTTGGGGTCCGATTAATCAAACAGCTACTACTCTTATGAGCAGATCTTCATCACAGATTACGGAGGATTAGTACAATCCTCACGTGAAAAGTAAAGCAGCAGAGGTGTTGATGTTAGCACTGTAATGCCGACTCTCATTGGTGCAGGCGCCACGGTGAATAGAGGAGCACGTCGACTATCGTGGCAATGTAAGAACGGAA